>NC_086194.1:57603023-58203230 GCF_035770615.1 Melospiza melodia melodia
TTGTATGGGAGGTTGAGATTTATTTTTTTTGTGGTTGAAAATCCTTGGATTTTAGGCTCATAGAGATCCATAAAAAAGCTTTAACCTGCAGTGATTATGTACACATTAATTCTTTCATAAATTTGTAGCAGCACAACTTTATCTGGAAATTTGTGAGATTTCAAGGGGGGGTCTTCTCTTTTCATGAGGAAGGGTGGCTCAGGCAACTCCCTGACACATTATTAATGAAACATGATTTTGTTATTGATTCCAATATTAGAATTGTAACTCAAATTACTCCATTTGTTGGAGGGAAACTTGAGATAAATTTATGTTTTAACATATTTAAAATCAGATCTCAGAGCTATGTAAAAATGAATTGTTGTTGTTGCATATTAGTATGATTGATAGGATAAAGCTAGCCTGATCAATTCTTTTTAATAGTTGCTGTTTCCAGATGTTTAGCTATTTCCAACCCCAAATAAAACTCAGACCAACAAAGCATAACAATTCTCTCAATACCCTCCTGAGACTCTGCCTTTTCTGTACTGCACCCACTTTTTCTCAACCCATTGCTCTAGTGTGTCCAGATCCCTTATCCACTAATGGATCACTTTGCCACATAATAAGCTCAAGCTGATCAAGCAGGACCTGTCTTTCCCAAACCCGCACCAGCGGGGCCTGATGGCCTGACTGTTCTGCAAGTGTCTTTTGATGGCACTCAAGATGATGTGTTCCATAACCTTCACTGGCACCCAGGTCAGGCTGACGGAGCTGCAGTTGCCTGCCCCATCTTCCTTCCAGGCCTTCTTGCAGATGGGTGTCACGTTTGCTGGCCTCCAGGCTACTGGGACCTCCCCAGTCAGCCAAGAGTGTTGATAAATGAGAGAAAATGGCTTGGTGAGCTCTTCTGTCAGGTCCTTCAGTACCCTTGGGTGAACTCCATCCAGCCCTGCAGATCTGTGCATGTCTGAGTGGTGTAGCAGGTCAATGACCATTTGCCCTTGGATATTGGTTCCTCATTTTGCTCCATGTTCCTGTCTTCTGGCTCAGGAGCCTGGATGTCCTGAGGACAACTGGTCTTGCTGTGAAAGGCTGAGGCAATGAAGCCATTAAGTACATCAGCCTTTTGCTCATCCTTCATTACTACTTTTCCCCACACTTCCATTAAAGGGTGGACATTCACCTTTGCCTTTCTTTTGTTGCTGACATATTTATAATTTATTTTATTTTAGCAGCAGTTTTCTCCTTGCATAGCTCACAGATCTATGTATTCCTCCTGGCTTCTCTCTTCTCCTTTTTTTCCCTGAGTTATAGTCAAATTCCTCTGTTCAGCCTGGCTGGTCTTCTTCTCTGACAGCTCATCTTTCAGTAAGTAGGGGCAGCCTTTTAGATTTCCTTTTGGAAGCATGACTAGATTTCCTGGACTCCTTTGTCCATCTGGATTGCCTCTTGGATGTTCAGACAAGAGATTTTTCCAAAGTTTTTATTACACAATTTTACTATTTAATCTCTTTCTGTGTTAATATAAAATTAAATTGCAATTGCACAGGCAGCCAAGTGTACACTGTATAAACTGGTCTTCTTCTTAGGCAACTCTCCATCTGCATCACTTTCTGGGGATGCCACTCTTCATACAAAGCAAATATAATGTGCCCCTGCACCTGACCTGGGCAAATCAGCCAGATGGTAGAACTGCCTGGGACAATACAGGGGCCTATGGAAACAGTTATGCAGAATTTCAAATGTCCAAGAAAGCCTTCTTTTCTTTTTCTTTTTTTTTTTTTTTAATGTATTATTTAGCCTTTAGCATAAACATGATGGATTTTGAGCTACAAACATGTTAGAGTTAATTGAATTTTGTTTTTTCTGTATTTCATACAGATCAGTGCATCACACTAGCAATAAAAATATTCCACAACAAACCTTGATTTAGTTTCCACTGAAATACCAGTATTCTATTCCAGATGAAAGGAAACTTCATGTTTGTTTATGAAAAATTTTTAGGCTCAACCAAAAAAGGACAGCTGGAAGGTTAAAAAGTTTAACACATTTTCTTTTACAAAATTACCAAGCTTCTAGCTTTAGTCGACCAGCATGTAACAGCAAAATCTGTACCAAATTCAGAGTGCAGAACATTTGCAATTAGAGGCTTTTTTTTTTTTTGAGGCATGCTAAAAATACGCTTTGTAAAGGGGATTAACAGAAGGAGTCTTAAGTGTGAAGAACCAATTTAGCTTTCCATCAGTGACCTAAAATAGTCTCGCATAATTTAAATAATTTCTCTAAGAAAGGATACAGAGAGACAAAGAAAGAGAGTGATCACATTGTTTGACTTTGCTTTCCTTGTGTCTCTAAGGACCCAGATCTAGTTTAGGTTACTAGGGAGATTAATTAGGCAATCTTAACATGCTCCCCAGTGGACAATAACTCTCCTGTACTATTTAGCAAATGCTTAGTTCAAAGAAAGGAAGGTATCAATGATTTTGGAAGCTGAATCACTTTCCAAAATTCCCAGAAGTCTTAACCTCAAAACTGGCCTGATTGCTTATTCTGAAGAGTAAACTTTTCATCCTTTTATAACCTGACAATTTTGAATAATTACAGTGGAAAAAATTTTTTGTCATATTCTATTTGGAGTCAGAGCTCATTAAAAGTGCATTTCTGCCTTCTAGGAGGGCACAATCCTTTGTATTGAGGTCTAACAGGTGCACTTCAGACTTTGTGTACAGCCTCTAAACACCGCACCTGAGCTGCGTAGGGACAAAGGCTGCATGTCTCTGCAAGGACTGTGGGAAATACATTGGCAGAAATGTATAAGCCTTTTAAATCCAGGATATGCTGTAAAGCTCATGAAGGGAATGCAGTATCAACCTGGTTTTTGGATCAGAATTTTCAGCAGTGCATCTGAATTTATATGAACCAAATTCCTAACTTCTTTGAGGTTCATCTGTGATAAAATATCATGCAGAATTACACTTCAACTGCAGCCGGCTGGAGGGAGCAGCTCCAGACAGATGGAAAATACAAGGATGAAGTCTGTTTTTAAAAACTATTCTGTATTTATTACATTGACAAAGAAGGAAGGACCCTGAAAATAATTCTGAATTTTCAAATAATTTATCCTAAGTTTTCCCACATGTAGGCTGGCTGGGCCAAAATCCACCATAATCTAGCAACTAATTTCTACCTAACAATTACTCCACAGTAAATTTGTTTTGAAAGAAGTTTCCAAAAGAAATTACCTTTTTCATGGTAAAATCTTCTTAATATTAAAATTTCTGCATTGAAAAAGTATATATTTTCGTAGGGAAAAAATCCAACTAATGCCCAGTGTCTTTATTTTTTTTTCATTATACATACACCACAAAAGATTTTACATTTTATTTTTCATCAGTGAAAAAGAGAATACAGACCAAAATAGATTCTTAAATATTTATAATTTTGCAGAAGAAAATTTGGAAAGGTTTTTCCAGATATACAGATTTTCTGAGTACTGGAGAAAGAATAATGAAGGAGCTTTCATAAATGGTTATATATATATGGTTTAGCATATTTGGAAAGCATAAAATCTAAGCATGTGCTGATCACTTTGTAAGCACATTAGCTGTTTTAGTGACATTGTTCATGTGTTAATGTTATGATGTTAATGCATGAGCATCACTTCATGGTCATAACAGGTGATGCATTGAAATAACCATATACTTTATTTTAGCATATTTAACCATATACTTTATGAAATAACCATATACTTTATTTTAGCATATGGTTTAAGACATAATGGTTTAAGACAATGCTTAGAGCTTTTTATGAAAGCTTATAAATCTGCATATGGTTAAATATGCTAAAATAAAGTATATGGTTATTTCATAAAGTATATGGTTAAATATGCTAAAATAAAGTATATGGTTATTTCAATGCATCACCTGTTATGACCATGAAGTGATGCTCATGCATTAACATCATAACATTAACACATGAACAATGTCACTAAAACAGCTAATGTGCTTACAAAGTGATCAGCACATGCTTAGATTTTTATGCTTTCTGGATCACATATTAATCACCGTTATGTTTTAAGACAATGCTTAGAGCTTTTTATGAAAGCTTATAAATCTGCAGCAAGAACATTTAACATGAAAGAGATATTAATTTAGTTCCTATTATCTTCAGACTACAACAATCCCTTCTGGTTATGCTTCTATGAATAGCTGCATGTCTGTATCAAAGATAAGTTTTATTCTTTCCTTTTTTCTTGATTGCATCCTGGAGTTAACATGTAGAAGAAATTACAGCAGTCAATTACTATACTCTTAGTTAAGCTCTTACTGTCTCCAGTCTTGCTCTGCTTGCGGGCTCCTGTTTTGTCACTGCTGGTCTTGTGCCTATAATCGCTGCATTACTGTGTAGCCTTGATCTGCTTCTCTGCTCAATCCTTTTTTAACTTAAATAGAATTATACTGCATATAGTCTTTGAGAGTTTGTGACACATTGGCTATTATCTGTGTGACCTACTTGTAGCACTTATGTGCTGTTGATGGTATTACTGAAGTCATAATTAGTTGTAAATTTTTGATTCCTGACAGATGGTTGACTTTTCAGGTCCTTGTTAACATGAATTGGAGGAACTCTGACAGGTTTTAGCAGTGTTAGTATCCTGGCTTTGCAGATAGGGAAGCTAAGCATAAATAACATAATTTACTGTTCCCAGATTATATCCTAAATTAATGATCAAGGCAGACTTTTCACCCTCTAGAATTGTAGTTCAGTTTTGACCTTCAATGTCAGCTATCATAGAATGACCAAACATACGTGGTTTGTGTCTTCCTAGCCAGATGATCATCTTAGTAAACAATAATATCTTGAGGGGAAAGAGTACTTATGACTAATTAATTAGTCACTTAGTGACACAATGTCAAAAGCAATTTTTTAAGGAAAAGTAACACCAAAGGCATGACTAATTATGTAAGTGGTATGACTGTGTGGATATGCATGGACATTTAAATATATGCAGACAATCTATTTATTGAGAAAAGACGTTACTAGTAGTGTACTGCTATGACTATTGCTACCCAGTAACAATTTACGCTTTCTGCCATTTGAAGTTGAATTCTTGCAGTGCATTTTCTGAAAAGAAAAAGCATCTGTCAAAAGAGAAATGAATAAGAAATTTCAGGTTCTGACGAAAGTAGAACAGAGAAACTCTTGGCAATTTTTATAGTACATACACTAGAATGCTATCCCCATAGTGGTGCATCTGGTGTAACTGTACATAATTCAGTGGAAATTCTAAGCGAATTGAGATACTGTGGACTGAAATTCTCTAACTAGCATTTTCAAATGAACTTGGAAGCGTTAGGTATAAACCCTTAAGCACAGAAGTTACCAAAATTTCCTCTTAATTTTGCAACTGCCTACATTTTAACCAGCAAGGATCCTTCATACTCACTCATTGTGGCTGTCCTCAGAAGCTGTGTTGGTCTGCCTCATTCCTAGCTCTTGCTTGTACCCATTCTTGATGTGGAAAGTACTTAGGTACAGTACTCTTGACAGTACTGTACCTAAAGGGTTCCAGTTTTCAGATCAGTTTGGAGAAACATGACAGAATTTCTTCAAGTTTCGAGTTAGTGCAAAATAGAACTTTCATACAAAAGCAGGGCCAAAGAGAGGCAGTGCTTCAAATTTTTGGGGGAGGAGGTTGCATTTTCATGCAGAATGGTGAGAGTTTTGGGTCTAGCTTAACTAGGCAGACTTTTGTTCTACCAAGGCTGTGGAAGAAGTAGAAAGCTGTTGAGCCAGTAAGTGGGGGTTTTTTGGCCCGTGGTTTCCTACAGAAAAAGGAATTGGTTTCTCCTTGCTTCTTCCACTATGTCATTATCTATTTATTCAACAACTCTTTCATCTAAAATGCATGAAGATATCTACCTTTGCATTTCTGTAATGTGTTTGTTAAGTTATACAGGTGGATTTATCTACCAACAGAGAGGAAGACAGAAAAGCCTTAGTCTTCATCTTTTGTTTCTCCTTATAGGACTGAACTAATTGGTGATCCCAAGACTTTTCAGGATTTTTCTATGCTGGAAACACCAGTGGTACTCATTTTTTTAGAAATACATTGGTTTAAGGCCTTTCACAAACTCAAATGCTATGGCTTGGTAAAAATCCTGCAAAGAGATATTTCAGCTATGGTATGCAAGCACTGTGACTGCATTGTAACAATATATTACATTGTATTGCTATTTAGAAGGCGCTGTTGGTCTTCCCTTTAAGAGTCCCTGATAATAAGAGTGAAAATCAGTGGAGGTGTGTAAACTTCAGTGTTAAAACTGAAGTTTAAACTTATAATTGACAACATTTAGTTGTGGTTTGGCTCTTAAATAATTCCATGAGCTTAGTCTGATTCCTTTTAAAACTATACTTCTGTTTCATTTAGCAGCTGCTTGCTAACCTGGGCCTGAGTATACCTTTACATGAGATTGTAGATGAGTATTTCTCAGCCTCATATTTTGTGAAAAGACACCATGAAACAGTGTCCTGGTTTAGGGCAAATTTGGGAGAAAACCTCCAAAGGGGAGCTGACCCCTCCAGAAAGCAAACCCACACGGCCCCTCTCCACAACTGGTTCAGGAAGGATTCCTCGGAGAGAAGTGGAAAGAACCTGTTTATTTAACAGGCACAGCCCCCCCCCCAGCACACAAAATGAACAATACCAAATGACAGCACTCTTTCACCGCTCTGAAAAAGATGACAAATTCAGAAAGTCTCTCTTGGGGGTGGTCGCTCTGTTATCAGTCCCTCCAGCACTGGGAATGGCTGCTGCAGGCCACAAAGCGCAAACTCTTGATGTTTCCCAGGTCCCAGTCCGGAGCAGGCTCGAGTAGGTCCAAAAAATGGGAAAGGAGATACAGTCCAGGAAGAAATTTGGACTGCTTAGCGACTTACTAATGAGCAGAAGCAAAAAGCAGGAGCAAAGCAGGAGCAGAGCAGAAGCAAGAGCAAAGCGAAAAGCCAAGGAAAAAGCAAAAGCCGCACTATGTACTGCCCTGTCTCTGTGTCTTGCCAGCTGTGGGGGAGTGGCTGATAACAAAACCAAAACTAAACATTCACTCTTCAGAGCCAGTCTTGAAGGCACAGAACATAATATCCAGCATAAACAGAACACATGGATGGGGATACAAGCATCATAATGTCACCCTAGGACAAACACTCATAATTTGCTTTTCATTGTCTGCAGTAGTAGATTATCTGCGCTCTGTGACATATACTCTCACTTTCTAGATACAGTATGTTTATTGGAAACTCAGAAAGTTACAGAGGTGTCTCCAGATGACACAGCTTCTCTGTTGCTGAAACTAAATAGGATCTTGGGTCTCATACAGCAATTGATGACCAGTGGCAAAATTATTGACCCATTATAATATTATTGAGAATTTTCAATCTCATCACATTAGATACTGCTGTAATTACAACCTGTGCCTTTCTCCTGCTCATTTCTGACAGACTGCTTCAAAAAGTTTTACACAAAAGGTTAATTTCTGCCTTGTTTACAAAGATGTCCAGCTCAGCTATCATATTGAAAAAATTGATTGAGAACGTAATGAAAAAATTATGCTCGAAATTATGCTATGTTGAGAAAATTATGCTATTCCCCATTGACAGAGTGTTTAAAATAAACTGAAGTAAAGGTGTTCTGGTATTATAAGGGAAGAGACTTGTAGTCCAGTACTGTAGGAGGAAAAAAGAAAGATGTCACATTCTGGCTCACTGTGCACAGAAGTTACAGCAATCTATATAATGCAAAGAAAGGCCTATTGCACGAACTTGCTTTTAAGCCATGTAAAGTCTTTTTGAAAAGTTAAGAATCCACTGGAGTGCAAAACTTTAAAACAACATCTGTGCAGTCAATACTGCTTGATGCATGGGCTATTTTTTTAAGCTCTATAAAATGTTTCAACCTTCAAATAGTTCTGAAAATGTTTAGTGTATTTTCCCAGAAGGATTGATAGGCACATGGTGAGGCAGACTGCAGATGAAGTGATGTCTGCAATACTGTCCCAGTAAAAGTTTTTTAATCTGATGAAAGATGATCCTGCTCATAACAGGTGGGGCTAGACTAGATGATCTTTAAAGACCCCTTCTAACCCAAACCATGATATGTTTCTATTATTTTCGTCTCGTGTAAAACCCAGTTCATTATGAATAGTACTGTGTTGTCTAATTTAGGCATATTCATGCAATTTCTTCCTCAGGGCTTTATTTAAACAGTCCTTTTTCAAGTTTTTCAACTCTCATTAGTTTCATCTCAATTTATGGATTCCAAGTGCTTCTCTAGCCTTGAGTGGTGCCAGCTTCAGCTGGAAAAAATAAAAAGAAATTAAAGACTTACAGATTTACCCCTTAAGGAATTTAATATTTAATGACAAGCACTTTTTTTGATGTTGACTGGATGCTAATATGCCATGGAGTCAGGATGAAAATAAAACCTTTAAGCGCATCAAAGATGAAAGACAAAATTGATAAAATTATAAGCTTCATTTCTATGCATCCCATTATGTTCAGCTTTAGTTAGCTGTTCCCCTGTTAGCTGCTGTGTGTCTGACACAGATATTTTTTTGTGGATGTCATGTATTGTCAATCTTTTCAGAACACATGTTTAAGAGGAACATAGTATCACTGTCTTTGTTCCAGAGTAATCTGCTGTGAAGGCTCATAGTGTTCTTTGATGCCCATGATACCACAAACCAAAAGGTCACCTTAGGAATGGTCAAAGTTTGATCCCTAAATAAAATTATAATATATATGATCCACCCTCCAAACTGTACATGAATTTTGAAGAATTTGATGAAACAGTAAGATCAGGAAGCTGTCCTTTACAGAATGCCTGAAGATTTCTAAGAAGAATGTACCACTGTCTTCTTATCCTTTTACTACATTTAAACCCTTTCTGGACTGTAAAGAAAGTGGTGGGGCTGGGTAGGACTAGGAACTGCATGGAGGAAATAAGTATTTAAGAATCACAAATGCAAAACTGAAATTCAGATGCTATGATTGTACTTTCAGTGCTCTCCATTTCTGACAGGCATCTTCTCCATTCACAGTGCATTCAACGTTGGATATCCTATAAGATCATCTTTATGTAATTATTCAAGTTATTGGGGAAATCACAGTAGTTTTTCTGCTTCTTTTAAAAAGAAAGCAGAATTGGAAAAAATACTGTATAAATTCAACAATTTTAATCTTGAAATTTTTAATCTGCTCCATTTTAAAGATCTGATATTCATTTCACTTGAAGCAATGAACTATATAGGTTACAATTCTACTTCCTTATTTGCAAATGAAAAAGCATTTTATCATAATTACAGAGCATGTACAGGTGACCAGTGATACAAAGGACAGAAGCTATGGAATCAGACAATGCAGTGAAAATTACATCCTTGATACTATGCCATTTTGTAAGTGGAATTTTTCCCACGAAAGTGAGCAGAGATTTGCTTGACTAGTAAGAAACTATTCAGGGAATATTCAGAGCATTCAGGCAAAGGCCCAATCCTCCAGGACTGATTTAGAAAAGCACTTGTGAAGTAAGCAGTCTGTTGACTGCAGGAAAGATGGCCACATGTTTGAAATGAAGTGGGTGTTTTGCTGCATCAGGCACATAGTGCATAGAATGGAGTCTGAAAGATGCTGTTGAGAAATAGGTCAAGCAGTTTGGGATCAGAACCTTTGTCTCTACAGTCCTAGTGCTAGATATTTTAAATTAAATTCCTATCCTGACTGACATAATTTGAAAACTGCTCATGTATCACTATTTTCTGATGTGACAGAACCACAGCTTAACTGTGTGAACAACAGTTTTTGATTTCTCTTTTATAATGGCTGTAGTTTTGCATAATAGAACACCTAAATTGGCTTAGACTGCTGCATTGGTTAAGTTGTTGTTACAATACTATCCTTAATTTAGCTGTAATTTTGAAATTTTATCTCCTTTTTCTTGTGGAATAGTGCATTGGTTTCTTCTGTTTTTCTCAGATAATTTTCTTTGGATACACTCAAAGGCATGAAGCTTCTAGTGACTAAATGATGGCTTTGTTAAAATAATCCAGTAAAACAAATGTTGAGGAGAGGAGATAACTGCATTAGAGAAACTTTTTCTGAAAAATGCTTCTTTTTTATAAAATTCTGGTGTGTGAACCATTGCCTGATACATAGAAGTACTAATTTTTTTGTCAATAATAGGAATGCATGCTATGTGTTTAATGACTGGGGACATAATGCAATACCTATGGTCAGTGTAATAGTGTAATTTTTTTTGTGTCACCCATCTCTGCTTTATGAGGCTAGGTGAAATTGAGTATTTTGTATCAGTATTGCTGCAGCTTGAGCTCCATTGCATCTTTCTGCAATAGACAAGCAAGGCTTTTGGTAATATTTGATGCAACATAGATGTTGAAGTGTCCCTCTTGTGCAAGTGTAGAAGAAAACTTAATGTGTATTGCTCTTGAAGAAAGATGCAGTTAAAAGTAATTTTAAGAAATGTATTTGTTTTCTTTTCACAGGAAGGGGCATGACTGTGCTTAATGGCTCAATTACACAGAAGTCATGGGTCAAGGTGATTTTTGAAAAGGGAGTCAGTATACTATTTCTTTTCTAGTCCATTTTACTTATTCAATTTCATGTAATCTGTCAGTATCATATTTTTTGTACTTGTTGAACTTTGATGTTGGAGTCTGGGGTGACAGTCAGTGACGAAATGGAAGGGCTCCTGGAGGAACAGATAGCATTTTCCTCTGCTTTTCAAGACAAAGCTTGGAGTGGAGTTGAGTCAATCTAAAGTAGCTGATTAGCACCTTATTAACAAAATGCCCCAAAATGTGTAATAAAACATATTTTTTAGACTTAATATTTCAGTTAGAGGCCACTCTTCTATTTTATCACTTAACTATGAATGAAAATCAAGGAGGACATTTAAGGTCAGCCTTCAGTCCTATAACCACTTATATTCTCTGATTATGATATTTATTTACTTTGGAAGTATGCTTGATTTCCATGAACTTAAATGAAAAACCTAAGCATTGTTATTTTCAACTACTTTTATTTGTAATTTACACAGACAAAATAAATACTTCTAATGCTCTGTAAGTATAGTGAGATTTCATGCCCCACAGATCCAGCTGCATTCTGTAGGCTCTTTCCCACCACCATTGCTACCTCCTGCTACAGCAGACAACCAGAAGCTTCTCCAAAATTGGAGATATTGCAGTGCCTTTTGGAGAGGCTCATCCTCTTTGCTTCCGTAGGTGTAGGCACCTTGCTCATGGTTGACTGGATTCCTCTGTTCCCTGATATTGGACTTCTGTCCCTATTCTGTGCTTACTTAAAAGCAAGAGCTGCAAGGGAATATGTGCTTCCTCCATGTGGGTTCCACCTGAGACCATTAAGATCTCGTGATGTACATGTATGATGAAGAATAGCTTTTGTCCATGTGAAAAAAACAGCAGTAAAGCATGTGTTAAAACATTAATACCTTGTATATTTAAAATATTGATAATGTTGGGTATTTCAAGTTTTCTTTTCCCCCAGGCTGCTTTGTAGGTCAAACTCGTACTGAGGATTGTGGTTAATAATGTTTAGGCCAAGTTAAGTACTCTAGAACTACACTACAATGAATATTTTAACAATTCTGCTAATAACAACTATTTAGATGCTTTATTCAGCACAACACTCTCCCTTCCCTCAAAAGTGTGCTGGTCTATGAAGAAAGAAAAATCACTACAATCTGTTTCATATATGCATGGATTATGATGGATTGCTGAAAGGAAGAATTTCCAGGAAGCTCTTCAGGTAAGAGAAAGAAGCTGAAGGTGCCTCAGTGTGCAATTGCTTCTCTCAAAGCCACTACACTTACAGAAAATTTTTCTTCAAGGACTCATCTGAGACTCCCATAAATTCTATTATGTTGATAGGACTCATTTATCCTGACACTAGTATTCATCTGTGCTATGAAACTATGAAAATCCAAGGTTTTTAAATGGTCAAGGATAAGAAAACGCAGAAGATATTTCATTTGAAAGTAGGAATTGCACTTTCTTCATTTTTTTGAAACTTGTTCTATATTTAACATGTGAACTTCTCCAGAGGCTGATTTTGCTCAGGAATTTTTCAAAACCCATTTAAAATATGTTAAATTCTACAATTACTAATCCAAACAAAAATCAGCTATTCATTGAGAAGGATTCTTTTCAACCCCATAAGATCACTCAAACAATTTTGTGGGTGAGTATGACCCCAGCAAAACTAACAGCAAGCTGAATTTTTTTTTTATAGCCCATTAAACTTCTATGATTAATTATTAAATTTAGGGTGTCTTTTTTTATATTAGAGGTGAATTTAGCCATGTTGACAGTTTGCAGGAAATTTGCAATAAGGTTTAAGCTATCATGCAGAATTCTAATAATATGAATTTAGACATACTTGGGTCTAATAAAAACAATTCAAATTTGGTATTTAATACAATTATTCACTTTTGGAAAAAAAAAATCCATTCTTTTAAATTGCCAGACAACTTTGAAATAAAAGCCATTGTTCTGAAATGATAGGTTAAGAAGGGAAGGATTTTGAAATTACCTAGAATAGATAGCAAAGCAATACTGAAGCCATAATGAAATCAAACATTTTGAAATATTTGAGTTTTTTATCCAAGAATATTTGCTGTGTTTGATCTCATTTCTTACAATATCTTACTTCCTCCAAAACTCCCTTTTCAAGTTTTTGTCCTTATAAAAAATTCATCTAATTCGAGTACCTCTTCCTCATACTGCTTTCAAGGAATTCAGGGCCTGGCCCCCAAATAAGATAAAAGTTCAGAATCAGATTTCCCAAAGTAGTTGCCTGTTTATCAATGGTAAAATTGTGTTCAAGCAAGAATAGATGTTACTGAAACATGGAATTATATAACTAAATGGTCTAAGCAGAAATATGATAACTTTTGCCACTGTTTACTTTCTTGAGAATCAAGTCTGTATAGATCCTAGTTTATGTTGTCTTGGGAAATTTGCCTACTAGGCAGATGGTTCTTAAACTTCCTGCATTTCTTCTGAGATCATTTTAAATCCTCTCAGCTTCACATCCCTGCAATTTTTATGACACCGATTTTATGATGGACTCCTGTAGAAAAGACATTTAATAACAATAAGCACATCTTTCAGATTAAATGAGTACACTTAGTTTTTCTGTTGTTTTTAAATAGCCCCAAGGACTATCTAGGACTGTGCTTGTATAAAGAATAATCCTGTCAGAACAGTGGAAGCGGTGTGAAATAACAAGTTTGTCTTTTATTTACCTCTGAATCATATTGGGTCACTTTAAAGCATTGGTTTGCTATTTTGCATTTGCAATCTATGACAGTGGTCTCCGCACCTTTTTGATTGTACATCCATCACTATGAGTAGCTCCACAAGACATATAGTTTTTTAGAATCAGAGAATTGTTAGTTGGAAGGGACCTCTAGAGATTTTCTAGTCCAGCCCCCCCTGCCAAGGCAGGGTCACCTAGAGCAGGTTACATAGGAATGTGACCAGGTGGGTTTTGAATGTCTCTGAGAGGGAGACTCTATAACCTCCCTGGACAGCCTGTGCCAGTGCTCTGCCAGCCTCAATGTAAAGAGGTTCTTCCTCATGCTGAGGTGAAACTTCTTGCGTTTAACTTTATGGCCATTACTCCTTATCCTGTCTCTGAGCACCACTGAAAAGAATCTGGCACCATCCTCTTGGCATCCACCTTTGAAATATTTCTATGCTTTAATGAGATCCTCTCTCAGTCTTTTGGTCACCTATTGGTCCCATATTCTCTCCTCATAAGAGAGATGCTCCAGACCCCTCATCATCTTTTGTGGCCCTCTGCTGAACCGTCTTCAGTTACTCCTTATCTTTTTTATATGGAGAAGCCCAGAACTGGACGCAACATCTGGGATGCTGTCTCACTAGGGCTGAGTAGAGGGAAAAATCACTTCCCTTGACCTGCTGGGCAGTCTTCCCGATGTACCTAGGATACCAGTGTATCCTCAGATATCCTAGGATAGCCCTCCTGGCTCATGGTCAGCTTCTCAATCGAGCTGCTCTCTAGACAGCTATCCTTCAACCTGTACTGGTAATTGGGGTTATTTCCCTGCAGGTGCAGGACCCTACACTTGCCCTTGTTAGAGAAACCTCATTAGGTTTCTCTCCACCCAACTTTCCATCCTATCAAGATCCCACTGAATGGCAGCACACCCTTCAGATGTACCACCTACGCCTACCAGTCTCCTATAATCAGCAAATTCCTGAAGGTACACTCTATCCCTTTATCCAGCTCATTGATAAAAATGTTGCATAAGACTAGATCCATTATTAATCCCTGGGGAACATCCCTTTCTACTGGCCTCCAACTAGATTCTACTCCACTGATCACGACCCTCCAAACTCAGCCACGACTTGATCCACCCCACTGACTATTCATCTAACCCACATCGATGAGGATGTTATAAGAGACAGCGTCAGTAGCCTTGCTGAAGTCCAGGTATACATCCATTGCTCTCCACTCATCAACCCATCCTCCCATGTCTTCACAGAAAGTTATCAGATTGGTCAAGCGTGACTTCCTCTTGGTGAATCCATGCTGATTTCTTTTGATGGCCTGCTTTTCTTCTACATGCTTGTTGATGACCTCCAGAATGACCTGTTCCATCACCTTTCCAGGGATGGAAGTGAGGTTGACTGGCAGGTAGTTTCCCAGGTCCCCCTTCTTGCCCTCTTTGAAGACGAGAGTAACACTGGCCTTCCTTCAATCATCAGACACCTCTCCCATTCTCCATGCTTCTTCAAAGCTGATGGAGACTGGTAGATACACATTTCCCAGTTGCCTCAGCACCCATGGGTGCAGCCCATCATGGCCCATGGATTTATGGGTATTTAAACTGCCTAGCCAATTGCTAACCCAACTCTCTGAACAACTGGAATTCCTCCTTTCTCTTGCCTTCTCTTACGTCCAAGGTCTGGGACTCCTGAGGGTTGACCTCAGCAGTAAAGACTCAGACAAAGAAGGCATTCATTGATTCTACCTTCTCAGTGTCTTCTTTTACCAGGATGCCCATCTGATTCAGCAGTGGCCCCACATTTTTCCTATTCTTTCATTTACTGCTGAACTACTTGGAGAAGCCCTTCTTGTTGTCCTTGATGTCCTTTGGCAGTCTCAGCTGTAAGTGAGCCTTGGCCTTTCTCATGGTATCCCTGCAGACCCTGACGATGTTCCTTTACTCTTAGTGGGCTGTCCCTTTTTCCATATCTCATAAATTTCTTTCTTGCATTTGAGATTTATTGGGAGTGCCCTCCATCCATGAAGGTTTCCTGCTTTCTCAAAACATCATGAATCCTATCCCACAGTAGGCAGCATATTTCTTGTGACTATTAGGCCAGCAGATGAGTCCCTCAATGGCCCATCATGATCAGTCACCCATTATGATCATTCAGATTTTCTTTTTACAGTATCCACCATGCACTGCTAGCACAGATTTTCCTTGTTGGTCTTGCTCATAAACATCTAAAGCTTTTAAAACATAGTATCTGATTTTGGTCTGGATGTTGGAGGGTAGAGGTTGAATTGGAGCCCTGCTTTTTAGGTCATCAGGGTCCAAGGTGCCTTTTGCTCAGTGGTATCCATTGTAGGTATATGGTTCTGAAGCCACATGTCCATCTCTGTTTCAGCCTCTCTAACAGCTTATTAACCATCACCTGTAATTTGGCTGTGTGCTGCAGCAGGTTATCAACCTGTGTATGCTGTGCAGGTACTGCCTTTTCTCCAGGAGGACTAACTGGACATCTATTGCAAGCTACCATCTGTACAGGAATCTCCTTCCTTACCAGTCCTATCTGAGCGGAAGCATCAGACTCTCAGGGGCTGTCTCAGTAAACAGAACAGTTTTGGCTCTGACTGTTAACCATTACGGCAGAGACCTAGAGCACTAAGCAATTACCTGAGATGTGGACCTACCTGCAGATTTTAGCATCCTCCCTGCATGCCTGGGCAAAATTGCCACATCATGTGCTTCTGACGTGACATATGTTGTTTGCCGCTCCTATTCACTGGGGTGTTAAAGAACTATGACCTTTTGTTGCTCCCAGCTTTTCCAGTCCCACTAATGACTCTCTACTATAGCTTCTCCTTGCTGATGTTGTGTTAGGGAAGCAGTACAGACAGAGTTTTAAATCATCTTGATGTGGCATTTGACTTTGCTAAATATCTTTAGTGCTCAATGGAAAATAAGAATATTCACTTAGGGAATTATTGTGGAATTGGTACAGCATTTTAAATTCAGAACTTCACCAATTTCCCAGTAGTCTCCCTTCATCAAAAGCACCATGTTCTTCCAGAGGGAGCTCCTGACTCTCTTATGCTTCTGAGAAAATGCCAACTGTACTTGATGAAATACTGTCATTTGCCCCCGATGCTTTCCATATTTTTCATCAATGCTCCACTATAATCTGTAATAGTAAAGTGAACATTAGAAACAACAATTTAGTCTTTGGATGTCGTATAGTTGACATACCTTTTAAGTTCTGAGATGCTCTTAGTCCAGATTTTTGCAGAATTTAATTAACCAGTTGATTGAGCTATAAAGTGTTTTTATAGCAAAATAAGCAGTTGCTCTCACCTCTTCTAAAGGAGATGCTCCTTTTAAAAACTAAAATAAAATTCTTCTGAACACAAGGGCAGCTAGACAGTTGAAAAGATTACCTGCCAATGTCTGTGATGAATACAGAATGCATTATTTTAGACAAATTTCTTTACATATTGTGTGTGGAGGATTATTGTTACTATAGCAACAAAATGTGCTTTGATGACTTAAATATTGTGTGATATAAATCCTCATTAGGAATTCCCTTAGTACAAGATTATTTCCTGCATTTTACTGAGCTAAGATGGAGAGAAAGAAGTGCTTCCATAAGCATTTGAACAGGCTGACCTAAGACAAATACTGTCTCATTGTCCTGCTGTCATCATTCAATGCTTCATTTTAAGCAAAAGATAAAGGATCAAAGTTATTGAAATGAAATTATTTGAATGAGTTGGAAAAAAAAATTAGTCATAACCTATTTTTTACAGAGATAGATAAAACCTTATTTTTTAAAAATATTGCCCTCCTTTATAACTTCTTATTGGATTTGTGAATTTGGATATAGTTGGTTTATTTTACTGCACCAAATAAAACTATGAATGATTTAAACATGCAATTAGATGTTGTTCTAATAGTGTACACACAATTATACTATGAGTTCATAATCACGTGGAAATCAGTGAATTTGTTGTCTTGTTCTGTATAATGTTTTTCTCTCTGGATACATGTCAGCTATTGAAAATCAGGTCAAGGCTTTTTTTAAGTTGGAAAAAATTTTTGTTCCAACAAAATGTTTTTTTCTGCTGTAATGATTATTATGGTCAGCTTTCAGGGCATATACAGCCCTGATCTAATGGACATGGAAACAGCATGGATCAATATTTCTGATATGGCCAATGCTCCTTGCAGGAATCTGAACTCTGCAGAATCCCAAAAAAGGTTACAACAACATTCCTGGCTATGAAAATCTGTGTGCTTTTGTATGTTAAAACCTGTAACTCACTGGCAATGTAATAATGTCACATTACAAATCATATTGGTATGAGACTGTCAGTGTTTGCAGCTGCTGATTTCTTAATGTTTCAATTAACTGTAAAACAGTATACGTTCTGGTTTTGTAATTGTCATGGTTTGACGCTGGCAGTGTCCTCATGAACATATATGCTCCCTGGTGTCTGCTGTGCAATGTGACCAGGAATAGAGCAAAGCGGGCTCCAACTTAGGAATAAAGAAGAAAAACTTTATTAACCTACAACTATATATAAAGAGAAAACACGCAGAACTCAGAATGAAAACCTTCCAAAAACATTCCTCCTTCCCCTACCAAATTTCCAACACAATATACCCCTCTAGATCATCAAATCTCAGTCCATCATCACCCTTAGGTAATCAATTCTCAGTTCATCAAGAAGAGAGGAGTCCCTCTTGTGCCATAGGCTTCCCCTCTAAATATAGTTGAGGCCTCTTGTGTTTGCATGTCACACGTGGCACCACCCAGAGATCATTTGCCATCCTGACATCTTCCTTCCATGTCCAGTGCTCTCACCACTGCGCATGGGCCAGAGCTGCTTCTAGGGTTTTCCTTTTACGGATGCTTTGCCCAGCTCCAAAAAAAACCACAGTGTCACTTTTGTGACACCTGTCCCCCCCGGATTTCACCCCCTGGGGCCGAGGGGTCTCGAGAACAGAGATCTTCCTCTTCCCTGAAGACGGAGGGCACCACCACCCTCCTCACCCATTGTCTCTGTTCACGCACTCCTTCACATAACATCACTGCACTCTCTTGGCTCTGAGCCATTGCCTCCCCCTAAATGCAGTCTCTGTGTCACAGGAAAAATGGTTCTGTCCATGGCTATACAAGAAAAGTCCAGCCAAAGGCCACTCCATCATCTCCTCCCACCTAAGATTCTTCTCAATTTCTCTCATAGCCCATTTCCTCTTATCTCATCTCTGTCTCTCTTCACATTGAACTCCAGGAGGATCAGCATTTGTAAGGTTTCCATCATGCAAGGAAAGGGTTAAAAATCTCAGGCTCTGCATGTCCAGAACTCCCATGGCTGCCCTGCTGGGCACCTTCTAACCTGCACTCCCCCCTTCTCCTTCCCGGCTGGCCTGCTATCAAATTTCAAGGTGGCACACAAACAGACGCCAGCTCTCTCTCTCTCTCCTGGTGGGTGGGTGGCTGCCCGATGCCTCTTGATGCTCCTCCACCCTTCCATCCTGCAGGGGCCTTCACCTCCCTTCTCTGTCCAAGGCCCGGCCTACCTCACCGGGCCGCACGGCTTCCCCTCTCCCGCCCAGCCCGCAGCCGGGCAGGGGAGCTCCGACCTCCCTCACGGACTGGACAGAACCCAGGAGAGCTTCCCCCTGGGAGTTCTCTGCTTTTAACCCCCTGTGTTCTCAGAGGCGTATCCATGTCCTCAGTGGCCACACCAGGTGCCAATATTTAAATCTGAGCACCCATTGTTTTGACCACAGCATCCCAGAAAACTCACTTCCTTTTCAAACCAAGACAAATATTATGACATTTGTGAGTGTGCATTTGCTACAATTAGCAAACAAAGGAAATAATTTACTGTTTGGTTTTGTTTTTTTACATATAATTGAAATGCTTCGGCAGGTTAAATGATCCTTGCATAATTGGACACAGCACTCTGCTCATATCAGTATTGCAACAAAGTACTTTCCTGCAAGTGAGATGTACCTAAAAGGTGTTCATGGCTTGAAAGTTGTCTACCATATAGCTGTGGTGATCTCATAAGGCCATCATGTGTCTGATAAACCTGCCAATAAAATCAAGGCTTTGGAAGTTGGTGTATGCTGAATGAGTGGAAAATTTTATATTTTAGAAACTGGACCCTTCAGTGCTGACAAATTTAAATATTGCTTTAAGGCTAAAATCTATCATGAACATGAATTGAATGTGCATTTTTTTTTTGAGGGCAATGAAAGTGCTTTTAAATTGAGCTAGAAGACAATACAGGAATCTGCATTTGAGTGTATGCATGGAAAAATGGATAGAAAGAGGTGTTAAATAAGCCAGGATATTTCTACAGCATGTGAAGAAAGGGAGGAAGGATGAAAGGAACAATGGAATCTTCCATTCTTGAGGTGATTTAGGGATGCAGGAATACTTGTTTTTTTTTTAAACTATGTGCAGATACTGATTTTCACTTGTTCCTTAGACACATGCAGTGCGTGGATGGAACTTGGTCTGAAAATTGAGGTGCACTGAGGTTCTACCAAATGCTGCTTCAACATTCAGGGAATCTGAGGTTTGTAAGGATGACAGACTGAAACAAACCTTCTGCTACTCAGTTTGCATGGAAGGAAATTATCCTGCTTCTCCTTGCCCATCTTCATGTTTCATTTGTTTGTTTTTCTGGAGCTGAAGACTGAGGTCCAGACTTACTTTTCTGTCTTTCTGCCTCAGATAAATCTTTCACTGAGGGCACATTTGGTTCTTGTTGCTAAAGTATTTTGCTCCCAAAGAAGTCCCCCAAAAATCTCAAACAAGGAAACAACCAAAACAACACTTCAGAGTCTGATTTCTGGTGTTTTCTAAACTTTTATTACAGTTTTGCTAAAATACTCCTAATTGGGTGCTTAAAGTGATCTGACATGCTGTATGAAAAATCCATAAAGAGAAAAAAAACCTTCAGAGACTTCAGAGGTCTCATCCTGTTTATTTCAAACTTAATTTTGATTTGACAGCCTATTCTACCTCTACACTGATGAAGGATTGTGTATGAAATCGGGATGTACTATATTTAATGCATCTTACGTGGTTATATGTGCATTCATGCAGAAGTTTTGTTGCACCTACGAAGTGTATCTCACACAGCCGTAAGGGCTGGATCTCATTTTACAGGTATAATACACTGTGCATGTACTTATAAATTAACAGAGACAAGGAGGAAAAAAAGTCAGGAAAAAGAACTCCAAGCCTCTGTGCTGATTTAGGCAACTCTGATGCAGATTTAAAGATGATGTTTCCTATCCAAAAATGCTAGTTATGTAGGAGAGGCATTTGAATATTTCCAACAATGTGTGAAAAAGAAGGCTGGTATCTGCAGAGGAAATAGATCTGGGAGATCACATCAGACTTCTGGTTTCACATATATTGTCAATGGAAAGGGTTTCCCCAAGAATGCAAATTTTTTGTAAGGGCTCTCAGTTACCATGTATAAGATGAAAATGCCACTGTATGAATTCATCAACAAGCTGGCTTATGTTTTGTGTTTATTATATATAGTGTATAATAATGTATTAAACACTATGCATTTACTGTGCTTTATGGGAATATAATATTTACAACTTTGCTGCTTCTTTGTTTTTTAATACATGATAAAGCAGGGGAAGAAGTCAAATGCACAAATTTATAAAAGATGTTATGTCATCTCAAGATGTAATCTGAGATCCACAGTGAATCACCTAGTGCCTTTACACAAAGAGTTTCCATCACTTTGGAGTGTGGGAGAACTAATTCTGGGCAATCTGTGAGGGACATTTAGCATTGGTGGAAAAAGCACAATAGTTATGAGTTCTAAAGGTCACACACCACTCCTTGCTCCCTGGCATCCATAAATCCTACTATCTTTTTATAATATCTGCAGTACTACTTTTTATAAACAAAGACATGTAATTATCCACCCATCTGTTAACTGTCAATTCCAAATTAGTTTCTCGCTGTCCCCATTTAGAAGGATGCAGTCAGGGGAAGGACCTTCCAAGACCGCTCAGTGCAGAATCCACTCAAGATTATTGTGAATTGCCTGCTGGATCTGTATTTCTCTCTCCAACTGAGTACAAAAGGAGCTACAATGATTAACCAAATTGCTAATCGCTCTTAAACTTAGACCCAAGAGTGAAGCATCATTTAAGCTACATAGTTAAAGGCAATTATCTGATGCCTTTTTCTTTTCTTTTCTTTTCTTTTCTTTTCTTTTCTTTTCTTTTCTTTTCTTTTCTTTTCTTTTCTTTTCTTTTCTTTTCTTTTCTTTTCTTTTCTTTTCTTTTCTTTTCTTTTCTTTTCTTTTCTTTTCTTTTCTTTTCTTTTCTTCTTTTCTTTTCTTTTCTTTTCTTTTCTTTTCTTTTCTTTTCTTTTCTTTTCTTTTCTTTTCTTTTCTTTTCTTTTCTTTTCTTCTTTTCTTTTCTTTCTTTTCTTTTTTCTTTTCTTCTCTTTTCTTTTCTTTTTCTTTTCTTCATAAAACTTAGCAATTGCCCTCATTTGAAATGTAAAATCCTCTTTGAATAAAATTCTCCAGTGAAATGGCCACATTCCTACCCAGGTATAATCTGTAATAAGCACTCTGATGAGAAACAAAACCATGACAGCTTTCAATTTTTGAAGTGTTCGGAGCATCTATTATAAATCAGACAGCATAGATATTTAGGAAATCAGATTTTCCATTTTTTTGCAGTCTTTTTGAAATATTCAAGAATAATTACCTTAAATGTGTCTTGTGCTGCCTGTTAGCATCAGTTCCCTAAATTTAGTTCATACTGTTACCATTGAAATCGCCACATTTACCGCACACACCCACTAGATCTTACTGCTTACTGCTGAAGTCTAGCATCCATTGAAAATTTGTCCAGCAGTTTGAAGGCTCTCTGGAGTTTCAAAGAATATTTTAAATCCTCCAGTCATGAATAACACAGTCAGCAGTCATCATTTAGGGATGACACAGATACTGAACTTCAGGTTGAGAATGCAAAGAAGTACTTTTATGCCTCTGAGCTATCAGGATTGTCACAGGGTTTAGTAGTTCAAAAGAATATATGTTTCTATAGAGCATTTCAATGGATCTCCACTGCTAATCTGTCTGTTTGAAAGGCTATTTGTTCAAGCAAGTTTTCCAAGTGTTTGTTGCTAGCGTGATTAGGTAGCAAACCAAAAATCTAGGCAGAAAAGATGTGCCTATAGAGGAAGAGTTGTAAGATTTCTTAAACTATTCTGCAATGATCTGTGAGCCTCTCTAGAAATTCTGGGTCTTCTGTAGAATTTATATTTGTGGGTCCATTTTTAAGTAGCTGTCAGAATACAAAAAGGTGGGAATTTAGTATTTACAGACAAGGAAAAGGCAGAAGTGTTTAATGCCTTTTTTGCCTCGGTTTTTAATGAGAAGATGACTTGCCCTCAAGACTCCCGTCCGTCTGGACTGGTTGATGGTTTTAGGGAACAGAATGGTCCCCACATTATCCAGGAGGAGGCAGTTATAGAACTATTGAAATGCTTGGACATTCACAAATCTATGGGACCAGACGGGATCCACCCCAGGGTGATGAGAGAGCTGGCAAATGAGATTGCAAAGCCACTCTCCATCATTTACCAACAGTCATGGTTTACTGGTGAGGTTCCGGATGACTGGAAGCTGGCCAATGTGATACCTATTCACAAAAAGGGTGCAAAGGATGATCCTGGCAATTATAGACCAGTCACTCTGACCTCTATACCTGGCAAAATAATGGAACGGTTTATATTACGTGCCATCATGCAAAATTTGCAGGATGGCCAGGGTATCAGACCCAGCCAGCACGGATTTAGGAGGGGTAGATCATGTCTAACTAACCTGATCACTTTTTATGACCAGGTAACCCGGCTAGTGGATGCAGGGAAGGCTGTAGATGTTGTTTTTCTGGATTTCAGCAAGGCCTTCGACACTGTTTCCCATAGCATACTCCTACACAAGCTAGCTGGCCGTGGTCTGGATAGGAATACCCTTTGCTGGGTTCAGAACTGGCTGGATGGCCGGGCCCAGAGAGTGCTGGTGAATGGTGTCACATCTAGCTGGCGACCAGTCACCAGTGGTGTCCCTCAGGGGTCTGTGTTGGGACCAGTTTTGTTCAATATTTTTATTGACGATATGGATGAGGGCTTAGAGTCTTTTATTAGTAGTTTCGCTGACGATACTAAATTGGGAAACAGTGTAGATCAACTAGAGGGGTGTAGGGCTCTTCAGAGAGACTTGGAACGGCTGGACGTATGGACAGAATCAAACGGGATGAACTTCAATAAGTCCAAGTGCCGAGTATTGCACTTCGGCCATAATAACCCCCTGTACCGATATAAGCTGGGGATGGAGTGGCTGGATAGTGCCCAGGTGGAAAGGGACCTGGGGGTGCTGGTTGACAGTCGATTGAATATGAGCCAGCAGTGTGCCCAGGTAGCCAAGAGGGCCAATGCCATCCTGGCCAGTATCAGGAACGGTGTGGCCAGCAGGAACAGAGAGGTCATTCTTCCCCTGTACTTGGCACTGGTGAGGCCTCACCTGGAGTATTGCATCCAGTTCTGGGCCCCTCACTTCAGGAGGGACGTTGAGATGCTTGAGCGTGTCCAGAGGAGGGCAATGAGACTAATAAGGGGCTTGGAACACAAGCCATATGAAGAGCGACTGAGGGAGCTGGGGTTGTTCAGCCTGGAGAAAAGCAGACTAAGGGGTGACCTCATCACTCTCTACAACTTCCTGAAGGGTGGCTGTGGTGAGCTGGGGGTCGGCCTCTTTCTCCGGGCAACAACGGATAGAACAAGAGGACACAGTCTCAAGTTGAGTCAAGCTAGATGTAAGTTAGAATTAAGAAGGAAATACTTCACAGAAAGAGTGGTCAGAAACTGGAATCATTTACCCAGTGAGGTGGTAGAGGCATCATCCCTTGAAGAATTCAAAAAAAGACTGGATGTGGCACTTGCTGCCATGATCTCGTTGAACAGTTAGAACATCAGCTGGACTAGATGATCTTATAGGTCTTTTCCAGTCTTGAAAATTCTGTGATTCTGTGATTCTGTGAAAAGCCAAGGAACAGTTAGCCGAGGAATTATCTTAGATTCTCAGTATATCTAAAACTGATTTGGTGACCTTCATTTTGCACTGTTAACTTCCATCCATTTTAATTTTTTTGATTTCTATTTGAAAAAATAGAGAGTCAGGAGGGAAAAAGACAACTGATGCACTAAAGGCAATTTCCTCTAACTTCTTGGGGGAGTAGTATCCGTTTCACACAACATCTACAATTGCACACATTATAAATTCTGTTCCTACATTTAGTTTTAACTGAGTGCATGTATTATGCAAGTTAAGCTCATAATTTAGGCTGTTAATGAATCCTTTGTAGTGAACAATGATAAAAGTTCAAATGTTCAAATATATTGTTCAGAATCTGAAAGGGATTCCTAGAATATAGTTATTCCTGTAATTTTGCCTTTTGATAAAATGCTAACAGCATTTCATAAAGCAAAATGAAGACATTCCTGCAATATTTCAACAGCTACTGCAAATAATGAATGTGTGAAAAGCATAAAAACACATATTACATGCATCTGCATGAAAGCTAACATTTTGCAGCAGGGATACGGAAGGACTTGGGACAAGCCCTTGTTGTGTTCCTAAATCACAGCAACCATCTTTAGAATGGTCTAAAGTGCTGCAGAAGATCTACAGTGGCTACTGTGTTCTATAGTCACATTTTCACAGCTCAGTTGTTGCATTTAATATCCCTCTTATACCCTCTGAAGTAAGACATGCATGAAAAAGTTATGACAATCAATATTGACAGACCATAAGAAAGTTCACCTCATCAGGATTAAAATTTCCAGGGCAGGATTTTACAGTGACTGAGCCATTGAAGGGAAATTGGGAAGAAAAATAATCATGTTTGAAAGGAGAAAAACAGCTGTTAACTGTCTGAGAAACTAGGTAGGGTCTCTAAATAGTATCTCAAGTAAATGTATGTCTGTTTTGGTAGCACTTATCTATGTGGGCAGTTATAGGAATTCGGTTCTCTGCTAAACCAAGATGTGGGCACTTTGAAGTAAGCACCCTAAAAAACCTAATAATTATCTGGAACACCAAAGAAATGGACCCCTTCAGAAATTAGCTAGGATCAGATTTAGGAAAGCTGTGAACTTTTATCAGACATAAATGAAGTAAAGGAATGCCTCAACCTCGGGTTCAATTACAATTTTAGTGTAAGACCTCTTGAAATACTGACACACCTGCATGACAACAATGCCTTATTTGAAAAATTCCTTGTATTGCTCTTGATGCATCAAAATGTATTCTGCATAACACTTCTTTGATCTATTCTCTTGTTAGTGCAAACTACTGGTTAGACACGTTCCACCAGGCTGTTCTTGTACAGAGTATTCTCTAATTCCTTGAAGGCTGATTCACTATCTGACTGAAGACAGAAGTTTGATATCATTCAGGCAAAGATGAAGAGCAACAGACACTGACTGGCACACTGAACAAAGGTATAGAGGGGAAAAACTGTCCTTTAATGTTGGTTCAGAAATGATGATGTATAACGCACAACTGTCATGATAATGCATGAGACTTGGGAGATAACTGCATAAAAAAGCTACTTCTCTGTAAAAGTGAAGAATAAAGTTTTTATTTTACATTCCTTCCCAGTAAATGCATATAAATAAATAAAAAATGAGAAGAAAACTGAGAGAAATAGAACAATTATATTTTGACTGCAGTGGGAGAGGATGACAGATTTTATATGAAGTTGCCTTTTCTTCTCATAATTAGGGCATCATGCAAACTTTTCTTTTAAATCCTCTCATTTACATTTAAACACAATGTATCACACTTTTAATGAGGCATGGAAAGCTATTTCTAGGTGCCAAATTGAAGAAATTTGTTTTGATTTTCAAAACCACTTAAGAGACTCAGATGCCTAGTTAAAATGAATAGAGATAAAGCATACAAGTCCATGTATGACTCAAAAAAAATCACCCAAATTCTGATATTCTTTTTTCTAAAAAAACAGGGATTCCACTAGTTCAGAACCTGACCTAAGTGAAGAGTACTTTGTCACTCTAGGCAGTACACATGAGTCAAATCAAAAAGTCTATGTCTCTACTTATAAACTAAACCAAACCACAACATATTTTTCAACACTGTCATGCAGTTGTCCAATACTTTTACATTGCTGGCAAATGCCCTGGCACGATTCTGGTCCAGGCCAGCCAGAGTTCCCAAAGCAATCCCCATGGACAATCTGGACAATGGCATGGGCCCTGTTAGTAAAGGTTCTGCCTGTTTGATAGGCTTCTTCTAGCCAAAACATTCTAGCATTATCCTGTTAAACTGAAAGGTTACTGCAAATAATACAGCACAACATACACAACAGCAAGCACAATACACAACAGCAAGCCCTGCCACAACATCCTCTTCCTCTTCCATTTCCATATAGTTTAAATCCTGGAGCTTTTTTTTTTGTTGTTGTTTTTTGAGGGTTGATGAGGAAGATTTGCAATCAAAGGTTTGTAAGTTAAAAATGTCATAAGTGGTTACATGCTGTGTTAGCATGCTTGTGTTGCACTCTACTAACTCTGGGCTAATGGTAGGATGTCAAAGAATGGTACTAAAATAAGCAGTGAGAGTGGGAGCAGGAATGGTGCCAGGAGCCACTGAATTTTGGACTGTGCAGAGGCTGGGGGAGACATGCAGAAGCACCTAACACTCTCCATGGTGACTGAAGGGTTTAGGCAGTAAAGGGATAGCATGCATCAATCTGTTTTTCTGTAGGTATGTGAAGTATTACACATGGAGCACAAGTGAGGAGACTGTGTTATATGTTTTTGTTTATAAAAGCAGTGAGGAGATAGATGCAAAGGTCTGTAGGATGCAACAGGAGTCTGGCCCAGCACCTTGCTGTCAGTATGTTGTGTGTTCCAAAATGCAGACACCACTGTATATTGGAAGAAGAAGAGTTTAAGTGCATAAACACAGGCTGCGTCATATCATGTGGCCTCAGGCTAAAGAGACCCATTTCTATTACTCAGGTGTATAAGAGAATAAATCAAGAATGATGACATAACTTTGGTGAAGCAAAAATTGCTGGCAGAAAGGGCACAGCAATTTTAAAAATGTACATGGAAAGAAGGAACATGCTATATGAAAGAAAAATTAAGACTGAAACAGGATGAACAAAAGAATGAAGGGTGCAAGGAAGAAGAGGGAAAGAAATAAAGAGACAGAGAAAGGAACAAAAGGCAAGTGCATATTTCCACTTTAATCAGCCTCACTTTATTTATTCACATGCATTTATTATATTGCATTTCCTTGGTATGTGGCCCACATACTTATTTAGAGAGAAAAAAATGACAGAATAAGGGGCAGCAGGGATTCACACATTACTTCATCCATTACTGGGCATGTTACTGTTTTTCAGAAGTTTATGAATTTTTTAAAACACCATGCTCCAGCAGCATGAAATTCAGTATTTAAATTTTAAACAGAAGGTTTGAGTGAATTTAGCCCTGCAGTCTTGACACTTTCTTGTTCCTCTCTGTGTACAGGTTCAGCCTGGCATGGATGAATTAGGAACTGAACAGGATATTTTCAGAAAAGCATCAAGGGAGAGTGAAGCTATTAAAGGATATTGTCATGCTGTTGGAGAATATTTTCATGCTTTTCTGAACCTGCTTGCAGTACTATCTATCAGTGATCACTGTGCTGTCATTATGGTTAAAAAGCTTGACTCCAATTCTCTCATAGATGTCTGTTATTCAGGAGAATGGATTTCTATTCCACCTTGTTTGATCATGGTCTTGCCAAGAAGTTGAGAAGGTTTTAAATTAAGTTTCCTGGGGAAGTGGAACCTCAATCTATCCCATTTAAACTGATTCAGGAGCCAGCAAAAGATTCCCTGAGTCTGAAGAGGGATTACAGGCCACCGGGAGAGCACCTGAAGATCAGCACAAAGGAATCACAGCTATTCCAGTCAAAGTCATCTTCACCAGAGGCCCTGCTTAAATGCCTCTATGCAGCTGCACTTTTTAAGGCGTTTTTGAACATGTAGAGATTAAGACAAGCAGTGGATCACAAGGAAACCAAACAGGATGATCATCTTAGAATGAAAATTGTAAATAAAAGAAGTAGTCTTTCACTAGCTACTAGTTTGCTTGCCCACCCAGCAAGAGTCTACCTCTGTGCCTTAGGTGAAGAGAGATGTCATAGTCTATAAAAATGTTCTGCAAGGCAGTGTGGGTACTTTGAATGTCCTGTTTTAAGCCCTATCATTGCAAGTAAATGAATTTTTATGCTTCTCTCTGCTTTTTGTCCTTTTTCTATAGAGCAGTTCTGAAATCCTTTACTAAAACTGAGTCTGTAATTTTCACTGTAGTGTTTCCAGGAGGTAAAATCTAGCAGGAGTATGATGCTACTAGAAATAGTACTGTGGACATCTTACATATGTCTCACTTCTTGCTATCCAACTAAGGTAGGAAAATGAGAATTATTTGAAGAAAGTTTTACCAAGTCTGTGAGATGGAAACATCTCCCACTCCACAAACTCTTACAGATACAGTTTTATTTTTCATTGAACTTGCTGAAATGTGGTTTAAAAAGTCTTTACAGAAGAGAGATCTAAGAAAAGGGCACAAGCAAGTATAAGAAAGAACTTGAACTCTTACTAAGTATTTATATGTTAGATCTATCCTTTCTGAGTTATTTACAGCAAAAATATTTTTAACTGAAATGTATTGATGTCAGGATAAAACTAGAGTTAAAATTTTTGAGTAGACTTGCCAACTAGCATGTTTGTGGACCAGTACAGATGGATTTGAGCATATGTAGAGAGAGTTTTTAAAATGTAGAAGAAAAAAAATCTAAAATTAGTGTTCATTAGTGTTTTCTACAAAAGATTGGTTTTTAAAGTATCTTCTGATTTCTCCAAATTGACAGGGTGGGCACAGACCTTCAAAAATGTGAAACTACAATTCCTTCTAATGGCTATAACAAGGCTTTTTGTTCTGCTGCTGTGATTACCACTCATTTAATAAATATTACAAATGCATCATTATAAAAGTTGCATGGAGATGAAGGAGCAGAACTTATTCTACCTTCTTGCAGAGCTCATTCTCCTGCACCTGGCCCTAATGTTTCCAGTTCAACTCTTTTTGTGACAGATGTATGGATGAGAAGAAGATGGCAATTCCGATGTACCAATCTTATTCCAGGAGTAGGTCACAGAACCAACCACCCAGCAAAAAACTTCTCCCTTACTCCCTTAATCTGGCAAACTCTGAGTCCTCTGAGTCCTTTTCTGGGGAAGAGTATTATTCTTTAATTTACTACCAGCCCCCTAGAGAACTCACCCAGAATTAATGGATATTGGTTGAGATTTCTTGGAGTAAGTGACAAGATGTGGTATTTTTCAAGACCCTATTGAGTTGACTTGGTGTTTTCTCAGAATAATGATAATTTCTTAGCGGTATAAAACATGTGAGACTGGGCACTCTGAAGCAAGACTGATTTATGAGAACAGGAATGTCTTTTACTTGTGTGCATCCACAGCCCAGCCTCCACGCCATCTGTACTAGTGCATCATTGCTAAATGCACTGAGAGCAAAATATCCTTCTGCTGACAGCTGGCTTCACAAAGCTGTAGAACATGGAAAAAACTAGAAAACCTGATCTTGTAGTTAAGCACCTGCCCATGAGTTCTGAAGTGCTGTTTAAGCAGTATTATGTAGTCACAGTAAATATTTCCAATATAGAAAATTTCCTGTTCATGTTAAACTTAACTACAGGGAATAAATAAAAATTTTATTAATTTGATAATATCAAGATATCACTTCTAGAAAGCATTTTTTTTCCTCACTATAGTGAAACTTTAGGCATTTGAGACAATTTTTTCAAAACACCACACCTACAACAATTTCTCAATGTGGTATAGAACCGGGCTCAGTTTTAACTATAGAATGGAAAAAATTAAGTGATAAATTGTGAAATATTTTCAGGTGAACCACTGATCTAGATTAAGGATGAGTTTAATTACAGTATTTTCATACAAAATATTTCTACAGATGCAATAGACAAAGTAGGTGACTTCTAAATAATAAAATTGATGCTCTTGGTAACATTTTCATTTGGAAAAGCATTTTTAAAATATGTAAGCAACATTAAATGGTAGTTTTACTCATAAACCTAAAACACTGGCTTAGACATTTTTTACCAGTGGCTTCTATTTTTTATGAACATGTTAAGAAAAGCACTCAGACACTGTAAATTATTGCTTAAATGCCATTTTTAGAGCGAAAATTATGAAGGGAATCCTGAACTGAGTGGTAATACCTAGGCATCCAATGATGGCACAGTACACCGCACAGGTATTGTCCATGGAAAGGTTATCTCATTTTGGTCACTCAAGACCTTACAAGATTTTCTTAAAACAGCTCTTGTAGCCATTTTAAACAAAAAGGGATGTTTTATGAATATTTCTGATAGAGTTTTGGATAAAGGCAAGGGTGTGCAGGTGGCATAGTGGCTGATGCCATGGGGGAGCTGCCTGCAGCCCCTCTGCTGTGGTGAGCCTCAATCTGCAATGATTTGTGTCCCAATCTGCTATGGTATACACAAAGCACAGCACTGTGCAGGCCTCAGCCTGTTCACGTGAACTGCAGCCTGGATCACTACCTCTTTCATGTACAGCCGTCTTCAACTAACAACACTATGTCTAGAATCCACGATAATATTTTTGATAGTCTCTATGAAAATTAAACCAGTCCATATTTGCAAAATTGACAGTAGGTGAGCATGATGGTACATGATAAATTTGTCTAAGTTGCAAATACAAGAACGGATCTTGAGAGTGCCTTTGGGTTATCCAAGGCTGCTGTAAATAGAGAGCATTTGTCTGATATAAATGGAGATGCAATGATGGCCACCAGTAAAAGATTTAGCCATGTGACACAGGCTCCTTTATCCCATACACACACTCATGAAAAACTGATCCAAGAAACAGGAGTCCTTTGCAGTTAGCATTATCTATGTTTTTGCAAAACCTTAAATTTTAAACTATGAGTGAGAAGTGGAATATTAACTGTCAGAATGTATTATAATCTAATTTGTTATTGCTAGTTCAACTCCCTTTTGGTAAACTTCATACCAGGAATGGAGGGAGAGAGGATGCGAGAACTGGATGCAAGGATCTACATGGAAGAGACAAAGGTTCATATGGAAGAGACAAAATTTTCTTCTTGGACATGAGTACTTTTGCTGCAGTCTGGTAGGTTTTGCCTTTCTGGGAAGGAAGACATTTCTCTTTGCTTAGGCTTGACACAAAGAACTTTGCTGTGGTCTGGAAGAGGTAAGTTTTTTGAAGGGTTATAAGCTGTTTCCTCTCATAAGGTCCAGGAAGATAAAGCAGACAATCAGCCTGGCTGCTGACAGAGCAAGGAAATAATCAGATGTTCACTTTCTTTTCTGTGACCTCCCCTGTCACACTCATCCTACGCAGGCTCTGGTGAGGCTATGAGCTGAATGCAGTCCTCAGGGTTTCCCTATGGCAGCACTTGCTACAGCCTTCCAAGACAGTTGCAGAAAGCACTTTAAACAGCACTGCAGAAATTTAAAAACTTTTGGGAAAAGAGTCTCTTCTTTGAGAGTTTTGTTTATCTTAGTCTGCAAAAACTGCTCCAGTACTTGTAGGTGTAAAGCAATGATTGAGAGCAGATTTTGCCACATACTGAAAAATTATGTATGGGACAAGAAACTATGTTCACATCTTGAGCAGGCATGTCTGACCCTAGGTTGTCAGTAGCAAACTGACATATTATGCCAGAGAAATCTGAGGATTTTCTGCTACTACTACTTACTTCAAGAGAGAAATTGTCTTTTTCCCAGCTGTTCCTTGTGGATCAGTCAGTAATGTCTCTCCTCAGGTATCCTATTTTCTAGTGCCTACTGTGGGGAAATCAAATTTACTTGCTCCCTAGTAAAAATGAGCTATTCACTATAGCAATAAAAAGTACTTTTGAAATGCAAATCTCAAGGTTGGATCCTCACTGATGAAAGGAATGTTAGGTACACAAATTTCTTTCATAATTTTACACTGATAAATAGGCACAAACTGACATGTGGAAAAGACAGGCGGATCAGTGCAGAGTACTACAAATAGTGGGTTTTCTTGGTTCAAGAAGATAAAAAAGTAGTACAATTTATCCCTCCATAATATGCTGTCTTTCTTAATTATGTGGTGAATATGCTGACCTAAGACTCCAGAAAACACTTCCTTTTAGAAATCAGCATCTTTTTAGTTACACAAAATATGCTTAGGTCATTGCTCATAGATGTGGTTTAGAACAAACCTCTGCAGAGATTTCACAGGAAAGTAATGAAAGGTAATGCTAATTCCTTTTGAGTTTTGTGCTCAATATTACTGTAAGTGAAATGTACCTTTTACTTTTAACATGTGAATACAATAATATATAGCAAATTTCAGGAATAGTTACTTGAACACTTCCAATAATTAATTTGCTCCATGATTCAGACAGATGAAAAAAGTTATATTGTCTTTCTCTACAAAAACACTACTAATCCTGTCATAAATATCTAGATTGTTCCTCTCATTTTTACCAGAGAAATTATAAGAAACATGGCTAAAAATACACAATAGCAATAGGACTGCTTTGAAAAATCAGACATGTATTTCTCAGGTGTCCAGGTTCAGCTAAAGCTTCCAGGCCTTTGTACCCAGCCACTGGCTACCCTGTATGTACTCCACTGGTAGCACAAGAGAACTCTCATCAACCTACATGATTGAAGAAATAAGATGGAGAACATACAAGGCTTACAGCAGCTCCTGCTAGTAATGATGTAAATCATGGAAGAGACTTTGAAGGTCTTTTTGTATTTATTTGGTTCAGATGAAAAGAATAATTGAAGAAAACATATTAAACACTGCAGAAAACATATTAAAACAATCCAAAAACCTCCTCGCAAAAACTCAAAGAAAACACACAAAGTTTAAATTTTGACAAGCTGCACACAAAAGCATCCTTTTGTACAAGGATGAGCAATCCCCATACTCCAATGTGACAGATGTTCTTGGTAAAACACAAAGTAAAACACAAACTTTTGTGCTACCTTTAACTCTTGGTAACAGCATTAATAGTAGCTGCTGGGTGCTGCCCTCAATTCCATCACTTTGGAATTTTTCATATGAATTCACTAATTACCCTCTGTGGGAATAACATTGCTGCTTGATTCACAAGCTTATACAGTCTATGAAAATGTCGTAATGGCTGGTGAGCACCCTGGAAATTAAATTTCTTAGGATAATTCAAATGTCTGAGTTTGTCTGTGAAGCCATGCAGCTAAGAAATTTAAAACTAATAGCTGCTTCTTTAACACTTTCTTGACTGCCTACATGAAGTTAAATATGTCAGGATGAGAGGTAAAAATACATATGCTGTTTCATGTTTCCTTCCCCAGCACTAAAATGTGTGTTTTTGGGCACCTGGGAAGATGCCTGACTACTTTGTGCTCTCATCATGTAAGAGCATTGTATAAAAAGAGAAGTGATTGCGCCAGCTGAGGCGATATGAATATGTGTGTTGTCACACATCTACAGAGTTGGGCGTCCTTCATTGTGGTTGAAGCAGTGAGCAAAGTGAAAGACCAGTACTCAGAAAAAATTGAATGCTTTCTATTTACCCAGAGTTTACACTGATCAACTGAAAAAGGCCAGGGCATGATCTGAAGTGGTGTGAACAATGTTGCTTAAGTGCTATTGCCCTTCCTGGCCCTGACCAACCTTACCTGGGCCTCTGACCAGGTGCACTCATGGGCCAAAGAGACCCTTTCAGCATTTCTCAGCCTGGGGCTGTAGTTCCTGCCCAATTGAGACTGCAGAAGTGCTGGTCTCGACCGTGGCCTGTCAGAAACTTGCATAGTCATCCAGATTTTTGGTCATCCTTGGCTGCCACCCTCGGGGCTTCTTTTCTTGTTTCACCCTGGGGACTGTGGGATGGAGCCCTGGAAGGTGAGACATGTGTCGTGTTGTTCATATTTTCATGCTTTGTCTTAAGGTCCCTGTCCCTTAATGAGCAGACAGCCATTATCCTGACAATTTTCAGTCATATGCTTATAAATCACAATATAGATTGAATTTTCCTTGTAGTTTTTGCAGCATAAATCAGGAGTGATATAAAGAAAATTATGTGATCTTCATCTCTATAAAATCACTATGTGTTCTACATGAAGTCCCAAATGTCCAACTTTTTATTGCTTGTCTAAATTTCTTGTCTAGTTACCACAGAACCTATTTCTCCCTTGATACAAACACATGAATGAGACGCTATGCATTATATTTTATTAAGTAAACTTTAAAGGCTTTGGGTTCTTTCATGCTGCATGACACAAAGAAACAGAAAAGGAGGAAAAATGAAAATTTACACTTCTATTTCAGTAACTCACTTGCACAATTCAAGTTTAGAGGTCTTTTCCAACCCAAACTGTTTTATGATTGTGTGATCATGAGGGAAAAACAGCAACTGCCTTTACCAAAGCAACCATGATTATACTTTTCTAGCATTTAAGCACTTTATTTTATGGGGAGGATTAGACTAGACATTATGAAAAAATTTCTTCATGGAATGGGTTATAAAACATTGGAACACATTGACCAGGGGAGTGGTAGAGTCATGATTCCTGGAAGTGCTCAAAAGCCATGTGGATGTGGCACACTAAAGAAATTTGATAGATTTATTACTGATCAAATGGTAAATATTTAGCAACATTTCATGGCTACTGTCCGAAACTTTACCATTATATAAGTACTTACTTTCTATATCAACAAGAATATTTTCTCTATATTATCATTTGCATTGAGACAGGTAATAATCCCCAAACTCTAAGTTGCCTGATTTAAAATATGAAAGTGTGTACCTGTTCCTCCCAATATAGTAGAATAAATACATTCTTTCTACACCTTTGAAAATGTCTCTTCAGCTGTTTCATCTTGCACTATACTTTCACATTTTAATGAGCCATTAAAATAAATGGGCCATTAGAACAAGTCTACAGACAGATGAATTCGTGTGTTCCAAATAAATACATCAGAGAATTTGCTTGTCTTTCTTTCAAGCTGATTGCCATTCTTTATAAAAGGTTAGAAAAGTCTTTTTCAGTTATTGATGGAAGCTTTCTATGGGAATGGCAACTAGATTATTTGAAATATAGATTATTTCAGCTCTCAGGAGCTCTTTGCCTTCTGGTCAACTTGATGCCTCCTCTCTGTTGGAATGCCAGATACTAGCAAGCGGTCACTGCTTTTAATCCTTGTTCTCAGGATAGTTTGCAATTCATGGGGTAGTTGCCTTCAAAAAAAGTCCAAGTTACACTTAGCTATTTCAGTTCTGCCGGAAATTAACTCACTTTCATCATTCCATGTCAAATAATATACATATTTTCACGTGGTCTTGATTAAATTTGGTGGTTTTTATTCATAATTGCAGGTATGAGGCTGAGATTTGTATGACTGCTCCTTCAGTATAACAGAAGTATCCTGATGAGTCACCTGAAGTTACCAGTCTCCTGAAGAAGATGAGGTGTAGATCAGTAATGTAAACTACAGGGTACCTCATTAGAGGCTGGAACTTGCTAGAAAAACTAATGGCAAAGAATCCTTCAGCAAGAAAATCTGTAGAAAGTTCTTTCTTCTCATATTTTGCAGCAGCAAACAGATGACTGGAAAATTATAGGCACAAATGCTCACTGCCCTTTCAACCTGATACCCCATCAACATGCACCAGTGGTGGTATGTGCAGTTAAGAATAGCAGCTCCAAGGATTTAGACTGAATGCTGGAAGAGTTTCCTGACAAGCTACCACTACTGCAGCAGAGCAAATGCAGGAATTGTTACCAGTGTGCCACCTTTTCACAACCAGATTTTGCTGAACTGAGCTCAATTCTTACTCTAAGCGAGAAGTCTGCTGCCTCTTTTCACACCAGACAGTAAAATCTAAGCATACAATTTTTATAAAGAACACAGCAAAAATTTGAAACATTTTATGAATCACGTATTTATGCATCACGCATCACCCAGAGCAAAAGTTCTGGGTTTTGCTATTCTTTCCTCTAAGAAGAAGACTATCAATTGTTCAGCTTCTAATTCTCAAAATCCAGGGTGTTTGCCTTTGTCAAGACTTGCTAGACTTATTTGAAAGAGTCATAGAATCACAGTTATTTTGTAATTAGGCAAAAGAAATAGCTGTTTTTTTTTAAAAAACTGAGATAACAAAGATTTTCTCCTCTGTGGAAAATATTTTGATTATATATTTGTCAATTACCTTTGTCAACAATATAGGAGGGATTATTTCCTTTCAATTTTGTCATCATCCCTCTTGAAAGTAATTTTGGACCTTGTCATGTATACTTTTGCCTCTGTGATTGACATCTTTGCAGTTCGAACTGATTCTTGGCTTTGATCTTAAAAGGTACATTGGTTCAATAATTTATTTGTTCTTTGTGTGTGCTCTCTAAATATCTGTCTGGCTTTGAATGAATTTTGATAAATATTTAAAAGAACAAAGTTTACTTGAAAAGAAGATTCTGAAATTAAAACTCACATACCAAAAGATAAGCAAAATTGATTTTTTAATTTATTCAAACTGGGTGTAATGATAAGTTTCATATAAAAAATCTGTGAGAAATAGTAGCTAGGATAGATATCTAGTACCAAATAATTTTACTACTTCTAATTTCAGTCATGGTAAACAAGTGCTTTATACCTGCCAGCTGATTACAGTATGTGTATTTTGGTAGGACAGATAGCTCACTTTTGGTTACAAGGTAAAGAAAAACAGATGGAAGCTATTTTTGCTCTTCTGAGTATTGGGAAATATATTTAAAATCAGTGTAAGCAGAAAGAAAGAATTTAGACTTTTAATTCTAGGGGTTTATTATCTTTTGAGTGTTTTATTACTATGCAGAAGAAACTTCATCATACTTGGCCTCAAGACAATGATGGTTACTTGGTTAAAAGAATATTAAATCAATAGGAAGGAGAAAAAAATTAAGAAAACAACCAGAATTATTCAAGGGAGACTATTCTAAAGTGCTTGGAAATGAGCCATGTGAGTCAGGCATGCCTGAGTTCTACTCTTATTTCTTCTTTGATAACTGGATTCCAATGGTCAGAAAAGACAAAATGGGCAACTTCATGTACACATATATATATATAATTACAAATTATAAAGTATTTTTATGTTTATAAATATATATTAAGTCATAGATTATCTCAAGTTGAAGGCGACCATAAGGGACATCCAGTCTTGCTCCCTGCTCCTTGCAGGACAACCTACAAACAAATTAAGACAGTCATCCAGATGCTGGTTGAACTTTGACAGGCTTAGTGCCATGACCACTTCTCTGAGGAGTCCGTTCCAGTGACAGACAACTCCCTCACTGATTAATCTTTTCCTAATGTACAATCTGAGCTTCCTGATGCAGCTTCATTCCCATTTCCTTCTCTGTCACTGGCCACCAGAGAGAGGAGATCAGCCCCTTCCTTTCCACTGTCCCCCACAGAGAAAGTTGTAGACTGCAACAAGGTCACCCCTCAGCCTTCTCTTTCCTAAGCTGAACAAGCCAAGTTACCTCAGACACTCCTCTTAAGTCTTGACCTTGAAATATTTCATCATCTTTGTCACCCTTCTCTGGAGGGAGAGAGATAATAATTTGTGGGCTACTTAAAACTGCACACAGTACTAGTGGCTGAGACTGCACCAGTGTTGAGTGGGAGAATCCTCCTCCATGCTGTGTTTGATGCACCCAGGGCACAGTAAGCCCACCCAGATGCCAGTGACACTGCCAGCTAACATTCAACTTGCCATCAACACTGCTCTCCAGTTTCTCGTCCCACAGTTTTCATGAAGAAAAAACATTATGCTATCTTCAGTGGAGAATCTGGCACTTGCTTTTGTTATATTTCATTGTGATTGGTAATTTCCCAGCTCTCAAGTCTATTCAGATCTCCCTGCAAGGTCTCTCTAACCTCGAGGAAGTTGACAGCTCCTTCCTGATTTAGTACCACTGGGAAACTTACTAAAAAGGCATTCCACTCCTGCATAAAGATAATTCTTAAAAATTAAAAATCACTGGCCCTAAAATTGAACTCTGGAGAAGGCCATTAGTGATTGGCTGCCAGCCTGATGTACTCTCATTTACTATAGCTCTTTTAGTCAAGCCCTTCATCAATTCCAGTATATTATGGACTTGTCTAGCTGCATGCTGAACCTTTTGTCTAGAAGAATATAAAGAGTCACTGGAGATTTCCAGCATATAAAGAGTTTTATATAAATATATATAAAAATACATACACACAACACACAGACACACACACACACATACACAAAGACTTACTGGGAATCTCCTCTTATTAATTAAATTTTCCTTCCTATTTTATGCACTTGTGATGATTTTTTACTACTTACACTTATTTTCAGTTTTAAGTACAGATATGTTTCCACTGAACCAGTTCACTCATATTTTCCCAGGTAAACTAAAGCAAACTTTGACCAGAAGCAAATTTTGACTATCCATTTTGGGATGACCTTATAGGGGTTTGCTCAGCACTGAGATTAAAATGAAAACTCAAAAATTCTTTTCTCTATGTATTTTGTACAGTCCATCTGTTAAGACTTTTCTTATTGAAAAACTATGGTTTTGATTTGGATGTGTCTGAAACTATTCTGGGCAAGTTAAAGTAAGCAGCAGTTTAGCCTGGTATGTGTCCTAGAAATGGCAAAATGGCCTTGGTCCCATTGTCTGTTCTGTCCAGCAGAGCCTCATAAAACCAGATTTGTTGCTGAGGGAGGTGTTGGGCAGTCACAGTGAGCAGCAGGTAATTCTGGGGCCACAGCCAGCAGGACTAATTGTGTCTCCCCAGCTCAAACTGCCCCAGGAGCTACTGAACTCTAGCTCTCTATCCCTTTTGCTGATCCCTGAAGCAATTCATTTAAAACATGCCATTGCTGCTGAAAATTTATGCCAGCTCTGATTCTCTCTTCTATGACAGGATAATGTAGCAAGGGATTCAGGAATTAATCCCCTAAAAATAGTGTCCTAATTAAATTTATATGAAATATTTTGGCTTGTCTGAACAATGTTGTTGAGTAGAAGGAAGTGTTACCAAACTTCAATTTAAAAGAAAGAAAAATTTCTCTGATGCAATCATTTCATAAAAGTTGTGTACTTTAAAACAAGTAACTTCGGTATCATTCATTTTCTCAGTATTTTGTGATTGATACAGGAATTTCCCAGGTGAATATTGAATATTTGATATATACCAGCATTAGGCTCATAGCATCGATTCAGTCCTTCAAAATTAATGGGATAACTACTTACAAATTAACTGCAGTGACATTTGGCTTAGATTCATCTGAATGGACTTTGAGTTGTAAGAACATGTATGTCGTTATCACACAACCTTGTAGGGAACCCCAATCTGACTCCCTAATTATTTTATTAGCTTTAGGATTATCCTAGTTCAAAGACCAAAGTAATCTTTAGTATATTGTATATCTGTTTATCGTCATGTTAGTTCAGGAACCAGATAAATTACTTCAAGAATTTGGTAAGTTATATGTTATTGAAATTTAAGCTTAATTGCAGTATTAAGTATCGACTTAGCTATTACTTATTTCTCAGAATGTTAGTACTTATTCTATGCCTCTGAGTAATCTGGATGGCCAGAATTTGAGTTACAAATGCTTAAGAATCAGAATGTCTCTGCAATGCATACATAATGGACATGCCATGTGTGTTTAATATATAGAATCACAGAATCCATTAGGTCAGACAAGACCTTTAAGACCATAGAATCCAACCTCTAACCCAATACTGCCAAGTACACCACTGTACTATGTACCTAAGTGACTCATCTACTCATCATGTCTTTTAAATATCTCCAGGCCACTTCCCTGGGCAGCTTGCTTCAGCGATGGATAACTTTTTTGGTGCAGTCTTCATAATATCCAATCTAAACCTCTCCTGACACAACTGAAGGCTGGCTTGTCTTGTCCTCATCCTTTGTTCCCCACTGCAATAAATAAACAGATTTTCCATAACCATCATTTAGTTGCAAATATATTAAAAGAAACTATTTTTACTGGATTTTAGAGGGGTTTTTTATTTTGTTTTGATTTTTTTTTGGTAGAAATCCTATTAAGTTCCTGTTGGTCTTTGGTCCTTTTGATTTTCTCCCTGCAGAATCTCATGACATCTTTTTAGTCCTCCTGAGTGGCTTTACCCTTCTTCCAATGGTCATAAACTCTCTTTGTTTTCCCCTGAGTTTCAGAAAAACCTCTCAGCCCGTCTTCTTCCCCACCATTTCATCTTTCAACACACGAGGACTGTCTGCCTCTGCACATTTAAGAATACCTTCTTGAAAAATTTCCAGTTTTTCTGGACTCTTTTTCCCCTTCAGGACTGGCTCTCAAGGGACTCTCTCAGCCTAAATAGGCCAAAGTCTACCGTCCAGAAGTCCACATTAGCAGTTCTCATTATTCCCCTCCTGACTTCTCTAAGAAGTGAAAACTATCATTTCATTATCTCTATGCTCAAGGTGGCCTCCAGCCCCCCACAAATCTTTTTCTTTTTGGAAATAGCAGGTCCATATTAGGAACATATTTTTTGTACAGATGTTGCATTCGCTCTGTACAGCTTGAGAGGATTTGTCTAGACTTTCAACATACCAGTTTCCTAGATTCCAAGTAAATTTTTGAACATCTTTGGCAAAATACTGAAACTTTTCTCTTTCCAACATGAAGAGGAAATGGTCAGCAGGGGTAAAGAATAAAGAAACTCAAATCTCATGATCAGACAGGTTGTGATCCTGTTCTATTTGGGACTTCCTAAGTGCAAACCTAGAGAGAAAAATTTCACCTCTTATTTCCTGCACTGTATTTGAGGATTGGTTAGTGTCTTTCATTTCGATGTGTCGTGCTTCAGTGGGGTTTTCTCCAAACCTTTAACTTTTTAAAATATCAAAGCATGTTTTAAATTTGAAGTTACTGAAAGTTAAGGCATCTTAACAGCTTGAAGGTTGAGCTAATATATAGGCAAAAAATAAAGCTGCTTTTCACTTTCTCATGTTTAACACCATAGCTTGCTTAAAAACGTACTGCCACTGAGAATTGTTCTCAAGTAGTCATTGTTCTGTCAAAGCTTAGCATCAGAAAGCTGGTATAAAGAATATTCTTCTACCTTGGAATATTCAGTTATTTGAAAAAAGATTGTACCTTTATCAGCCTCACCATAATCTCAAAGCACCTTAGAGATAAAGATTTTATGATTATTGATAGAATTTCTCAATGAGAGCAGGCTATTGGATTGCTTATAATTGTATATTCCTGTGTGCATTGATATATTTTGATAAGGCACTTCATGATGTCTGAAGCTTCTTTTTTTAAGATGCAGTAAATCTTACTTTCTAAAGAGTTGGTTTAAAGCAAGTAATTGAGAGTGACAAAGTATGCCTATATCTATAAGAAAGTAAGAACTGGCCTGTGTGAATTTAAAACTAAGTCAGTTAAGAGCATTTATTTTCTTGGCATATCAGTGACTTACTATGACCCATTAATTCTGGCTACCACAAACACAACTAGAATGAGGTGTGGCAATCTGAGCAAAATCAAAATTAATTTGCCTTCAATAATGCAGGATATAAGCTTAATTGCTGTCAGATTATTGCATATATGGCAACTGAGAAGCAGACTCCCCCCGCTTAGAAAAGTCACAGAATGGGTATCTGATTGCTTTTATATTACTGTAAAATTAATTATTTTTCTGTAAATACTCATGGTTTCATCCACTATAAATAAACCTATTTTTTAATGTGATTTTATTGCTAGATAGCAACTAAAACATGGTCTTGCTAACTCCTTTGACTTTACCATTCATTTTGTTTTCTTTTAAGATTTTTCCCAAAGGCTTAGCTCCTGAAGACATATGATAACCTTAGCTTTCATTATGAAAAATATGAACACTTAGATGTCATAGTTGTAGAGGGAAAGCTTGAAAATGAGAAGACTAAGGCTTATAAACCATCCAGTTTAACAAAAAAAAAAAATCTAAAATATATTATTTTCTAAAATCTCATTTAAATGAGCCTCATTATTTCAGGTTGGGGTGGAAGGGGAGGAAAAAAGGAAGTGTGGTTTTGAATGTAAGAGGTTTACAACACTGAAAATATAGGCACCATTTTAAAATACAGTTTCCTATTCAGCTGTCTTCCCTGATGTTTCTGATACATTGCTGATATACTCACTGTTTTTAAAGTGATCTTCAACAGCTAAAAAAATCTGAGCAAAAGCATAATAGATTTTGATCACAGAAAGCCTTTAACTGCTGAAGAATTGTTTTCTAAAATATTTCTAATGGCTTGAACAGAATTTAAGAGCTTTCTGCATAAAATCTTTCTGCTTTCTGCATAAGAAAGCCCTGGTGAGGGCTTAGCTGGAGCACTGTGTCCAGTGCTGGGTTCCTCAGTACAAGAGAGACATGAAGCTGCTGAAGCGGGTCCAGTAGAGGTCAAAGATGATGTGGGGACAGGAGCACTTCACTTATGAGTAAAGACTGAGGGAGCTGGGCCTATTAATCCTTGAGAAGAGATGACTGAGAGGGGACCACATCGATAAATATCTGAAGGGAAGGTATCTGGAGGATGGAACCAGGCTCTTCTCACTAGTGCTGAGTAACTGGAGAAGAGGCAAATGCAGAAACTCCAACATGGAAGTTCCACCTGAACATGAGGAAGAACTTCTTTATTGTCAGGGTGACTGAGCACTGGAACACATTGCCCAGAAAGACTGTGGAATCTCCTTCTCTGGAGAGATCCAAAAGTTGTTGGAACACAATCGTGAGTAATATGCTTGAGCAGGGAGGTTGGACTAGATAACCTCCATTGGTTCCTTCCAACCATTCTGTGAGTCTGAAAATCTCTGGGCTAGAGATCTAAAGCAGAAAAAACACTGTTCTTTTTCATTACACCCATTGTAAAATTAAAGTCTACACTGGAGTACAAGAATGGTTACAGAACATTGAGTAACAAGGGATGAAAGGGATAGCTTTCTCTTTTACTTACCTTGGTTGCTCATATTGAATGCAGTGCTCATGAAAACCCCAAATTTTTCCACAGTGGGATCAGACTTTACTATTTATTGAGGTTCTAGTCCTGAAAAGCGCAAAGCAGTGGCACTGAGGATGCTCAGATACATTCACTGGTACTTTGCATTTTAAGTAGTATCAGAGAGGTAAACTTTTCCATATTACTTCTCATTCCTCCAAGCTGGTACTTTCAACTTTTGATCAGACAAATCCATTCTGGGATTATTTTACATACAGTATCTGTTTCATCTCTTGTTTATTACTCTCGTCTGCCAGCAGGTGTTCTGTGACAATCTAGTCTTGGCTATTGAAGATGAAGAGTATTTGTGTAAGAAATTAGGCTGAGTGTGGCATTACATTGTATATACTCTTTGGTGGCAATGGAATCATGCAGAGAAAAAAAAGTAACAGCAAGAAGTTGTTTAATAATTTCAGAAGAGTCTTAAAAGAGCAAAACTTTTCCAAGACATTCATTTCTATGGAAAAAAAAGCCACAGAACCCTGCAAGAAACTAACAAGAAAGCAGCACACTGAGACACAAAAGGTAGAGGAAACAGTACTCTGTCAAAAATCTGGCCTGACAGATCACAGCTCTGGGGTGGTTTTTTTTTGGATCATGTTAAGAGCTATTCCAGGGCCTTGCCCAGTTGCTTATCTTCAATATGAATCTGTACATTTGATATTATTAGTACTGTAAAATTAGTACTGTAATTATTACTGTAATTAATTTGTAATATGAAAATATTGATAAATCACTCTGGCTATTTAAATACAATTTTCATCAGAGATATTATTCAGTTTGATTTATTCCATTTCAGAATACTACAGTGATTCTGCATATTAATTTTGAATAATGGCTACCATAATATCTTGGATGGCTTCTCACTATGTATTTGCTGCACTCTAGCCCACCTTCTGAAGGTAGTGATTAAATTAATGAGAAGATGAGCAATAAATTTTGGTATAATTTCTAAATCACAAAACTGATAAGGAAATTGGGCCAAATCTGGCAGGCCAGAGAGGCAATGCTGCATGCCCCACCCCATTGCAGCTACTTGCTGGATTGAGTATATATTGCCAGTAAGCGCACACACAGAGCACCACGTACAACACAAACTTCCATGTAGGATTAGAGAATCACAGAATGTTTTGAGTTTGAAAGGGCCTCTATGGACCACCTTGGTACAACCTCTCTGACATGACCAAGGACATCTTTCACTGGATCAGATTGCTTAAAGCCTTGTCCAGTCTAATTTTGAACACTATTTATGGTGGGGCATCCACAGTTTCTCAGGGCAACCTGTCCCAGTGCCTCAACATCCTCACATAAAGAATTTATTCTTATATCCAATCTAAATCTATTCTCTTTCTGTTTAATACCACTGCCTCTTGTCCTAGAGGCCCTGGTAAAAAGTCTCTCTCCATCATTTTTGTAAGTTCCCTTTAAGAATTGAAAGGCCACAATCCCTGATCTCTCAGACTTTCCTCATAAGAGAAGTGTTTCAGCCCTCTGATCATCTTCATTATCCTTCCAGTATGTCTCTGTTGTTGATGTGCTGAAGATGCCAGAGCTGGCTGCTATTCTCCAAATGGCATCTCATGAGGGAAAAGAGAGGGAGAATCACCTTCATGCTGCTGGCCATGCTTCTTTTTGCACAGTCCAAAGTACATTGGCTGCAACAAACCAGATTCAAGGACTGAAAATTTATCCAGAATTATAAACTGGAAAAAAAACAAGACCACAAATGCATATTTTATCATTTGTCTCCTTGTATACCATGCACTAGTTAATCAATTAGTTGGTTTAGTAACCTGAAACAATTCAGAAAGCTTTGGTGCATTCACAACAAAAAGGAAATTATTTACCCTAAAAATCTTTGCTCAGTGGTATGACTTTGGAAGAACTTGTTTTTGTTTCGCTTGAATAATGATTTTCTTCAATTTTCTTGTGGATTTTCTTAAAATTTAGCATACCTTAACATTTAGGTGACTGGAGCTGTATAACATTTCTCTTTGGGAAAGACATTTTGCATGGTAAAATTTCCTAAATGCATTACTGTATATACTGATGAATAAATCTAAATAAACAGTAACAATATAGTCAAGGGATACATTGCTTATTTATATAAGTGAAAAACAAACTCACATGGTAATTGGCTCTACTTGCTTGTTCCTGGGAAGGCTTATGATTGATTCACCAAATATGGGTGGTTGTGGGGAAAAAAGCAGCATCTTACCAAAAATTTTGTCAAAATCTGTCATATAAGGATGCAAGGATGAGAAGGAATTTTTGAGGTTTTCACATCTCAACGCAGGGTATCTTAGTTCTATCTTAGTTATGTTAAAATAAAATAATTATATGTGTGTTTATGTGTAGAGAGGACATATCCAGACGCTAAAATCTGAAAACTGTTGTGGAGGTGGGAGAGAAATTATACTCTCAAATTCAGGCCCATACTGTCGGTTTTATGGTGAGAACCATAAGGCCATTTGCACATTTTTCAGGCAGATATACGTTTCCAGAAAATCCCCAAAGAATCTACTTAATTTCTAAGGAATTTTACTTTTTTAAAAAAAAAATTCTGTGCATTTAAGCATTGCTATTCTATGTGTGCAAAAAACTCCCAGGTGTTTGCAACTTCATGGGGCCTGCACAGTTTTGTGTACCCTACCCCCTGCATGCAGGAGCAATTGCCGACTTGCTTTTGTGACTTTCTTCGCTGCTGTCTGGGTGGCCAGACCAGAAAGGCGCTAGCTGCCAGTGCGGCATGTCTGTCATGTTTTCAGTCTGATGTCTGGAGGGGGCCTCCATTCCAGAAATTCTCCCGGGGATAACTCCCTTACTGATCCAATAAAATTTTATTATTGTTTTCTGGTTCGTCTCTGTATACCAGCAATGCAGCTAAATCTTTAAAAAAAACCTAGCTATCGAGCTATGTTGAGGTAACCTAGAAAATAGAGAATTGCTAAAGTAACAATAACTATGTGCTGAGATATAGAAGGGGTTGGGAAGACACATAACATTTTTCCCCTGAGGCATTTCAGATGACTGATTGAAAGAATTGCAGAATTGGTACTACATGACTTTAGCTTTGTTCTTCATCAAGCATAACATTGTAAGGCACAGGGCCTAAACTGGATTATTTTAGTAATTTTTCTTTCATTCTTTAATATCTGTACTGTGGTGGCACTTGACTGTCACCAAACACAGAGCTAGGAGCTGCTAGAAGGCAAAGGCACTTTGAAAAAGAAACAGCAGGTGACTCTTCCTCCATGAGAGTGCAAGGAGCACAACAGTTTGGCAATTTATTTCCCGTGAAGCTGCACATTCACACAGTAAGCAATTGTTGTTTTAGTAGAAGACAGAGTTTAACAGTTAAGGAACTGAGACACATATTTTCTTGCTGATTGAGGTAACATTTTAGGCAAAGTCTCTGTTAGAAACTAACCCACTAGCTTCCTGAAATTAAGTCAATATTACAGTCTCAAGAGCATGGGATATTTTAAGGCACCTTCCTTCCTAAAGCAGAAAAATCATCAGATTTCATACCATGGAAAGTGACAGATAACATGAACAAGCAAACATCTAAAATTTTTCAAAAGTAATTTCTATGTAGGAATGTTCGAAAGATAGGTGGCATGACAACTGCACTCATGGCTTTTCATCAGGAGATGCTTTGTATTCCCACCATCCAATCAGCACTTTTCAAGGTGATGAATAAGCTAAGTCTGAAATAAATCTGAAAGGAGTGTAAATGAGCAAAAATAATTATTTCCATATTTTACAGTAAAAGCACAAATATCATCATTCTTGTGAGGAAGTTTCTATTAATTTTCCAGAGCTTAGGAAAAACACACTGTTCAGAAAATGAGCTGACATTTAATCTGGCACTTTCAGTTATTTTCTATGTAATTATACTTGAATCATATTACTACTTAAATATTTATTTATAATCATGGACACACAGTATATTTGCAACAAATTAACATAACAAAGATGAAAATCACATCAACATATAAATAGTTAACATGATGGTAATCAAAAATAATTTCTTTCCAGGATATGGCAGATGAAGTAGATATATCACATTTCTCCATTACTGGGATTACTTTCTATACTGAAAACAGATATTCTGAAGATAAATTGAAGAAATAATGCTGTGAAATAGAAATGTCGGGAAAAAGTGATAAAGGAATAAAGTATCAATAAAAGTATTTTCTTCTTGTTCACAACTGAAAATATAAACTGCAGTGAAACAATGTAGCATGATTTCAGCAAGAACACTAAATTAATAAACAATAAAGAAGACTTTTCCCCACCAATAAATTCTTTGAAATGTTACCTCTAACACAAGCATAGTATTAAGAATCCATAACTTTGAGTCAAGTGATGAATGTTGTAATAAACCTGTAAAATATATATATATATGTATATAAAAATTTAAAAGCTTGTAAAATATACATGAGAAATATATGTAGTGAGAGAAAATTGCCTATGTAAGGAATGAAAATTCAGAGATGACAGATAGAAAAGTTTGATAATGAAAAGGAAAATTATGCTGGGACAAAACAGAGCGTTTAGTCATCCACAGGTTTATGCAGTTTTACCTTAAGCATTAGTGTTTTGGCTGGGTCATGGGGAGGTGAAAAAACATTTCCCCTGCCCTTTCTGTCTCATTGTTCATCCTCCCTTGGGGAAAGTAGTCCAAATAACAAATAATTCTTCTGTGGCTTCTTTGCTACTACTGATCCTCAGCGCTGCAAATAATGCTTTGATGGAAAAGAAGTAACAGCTAATTACAAATATAGGTTTTGGCACCAAGTTCGGTAATCAGAATTTATCAGTCCTCAGTCAGAGAGAAATACATATATTACAAAGCTTGTAAAATTGAGGCACAGTGTTGCTTTTTAGGTTACGGACCAGTTATCAAAAATGGATGTTACCCTATGGAAGTAACTACCTCAGAGCAGGAAGTACAACTGCTGGAAATTGAAGAGCTTGTGTAAAGGCACTGTCTGAAATAGGAGGTTTCATTTCAGGTTCATCCCAAGATGATGAGAAGTTAATTTTCTAGGGCCTCAGGCCAGACCTCCATGCCAAGGAGTCTTAGAAAAATAAACCCCAATCCTGGACCTACAATGATATGACTGATTCCAAAGCTGGTTCCAAGGACTAGTGAGCAGTGAGTCAGCATATTGATTGCTTTTTTGATGAGAGAATTCTTGCCAGGAATCTGATCTAGTGGCAATCCAGGATTACAGCCAGATTAAAGCAGCCATTTGGGAAAGTTCACATTACTGTTTTAGAGACTGACCACCTAATGGTGGATTTTGGTAGCTTTCAAAGCCTTCAAATTGAAAGTCTGAAAAAGTGGAAAACTAACCAACTGGCTTGGTGGACTAGTCTGATAGTTCATTTAGAAAAAAAAAAACAACAACCAAACAGGAATGCTGAAGCAGTTTTTCTCTCTAGGAGCAGACTGACAGAGAACTAAGTCTTAGTAGAAGCAGTCAGTCTGTCAGGCTGATGTTTTTGTCAGTATCTCTGATTTCCTTAACAGTAGCCCTTAAATATGAGGGATAGCCTAGAGAGCAGAAAGCTGAGCACAAAGCTGTTCCTCACTAAAGCAGTTATTTTCTTATTTCTTTCTTATACATTTATTATTAATTATTTATTATTTTTACTTTCTTTCTTTCTTTCTTATACATTTGGAATTGATAGATGTCATTAACTCACAGAAAGGCAGCAAAAGGTTATGAGTATAATGTTCGGGGCCAAAAACTTACGGCATCCAAAGGGGCATGCTTTTAGCTTGCACTTGAGACGGAAGACTCATTTGCGGCATACAGGATAAATAATAGACTCTGCTATTGCCTCCTTAGGATTGTATGGTGCTTAACCTAGGTCTGCAAAAACAAAAAAGAAAAATATTATAAAAGTTAGAGCCATCTGAAAAAAAAGGGCTTTGTTGCAGAGACAATGGGCAAGAAAATACACTGAATCATGAACTAATATTCTCAGGGAAGGGGAACAGTTCTTGACTGCAAGATCTTTAATATGCTGCAGTACATTCAGCCAGATTTCATGCTCCACTCAGGCTGCAGCTTGAGGGAGCTTAAAAGTGTGGAGCTGATGGCAGATGTCATGAGTGGGTGTGTGAACAGATCTTAAAACTTGGCTGGAGTGAGCTTAAGAGTTTTCATTTTAGAGCTATTTTGAAGGAAGGCAAATCAGACTAATGCTTGTCATTTATCTTCCATGAAATGCTTTCTCTTACTGTTGGCCCAGATGACCATTTTGGAGAAGTAAATTTAGTTAGCTAAGGGAAAATGAAAAAATCTTCTGTTGTTTGTCCTTTTTTAGCAATTTTATGATAACTTGTCATAAGCTGAGGAGTAAGAGAGTTTCCATGGCAAAGGAGTTTGGTTGTATATTGAGCTTTCATTTATATTTAAATAAGTCAGACATCAACTACATTTAGTGGTGTGATGACCTGTTTTTAATTTATGTAATATTCTAATAGAAATTTATACAAATATTCCAGTCTTGTAAGCACATGCAAAATACTAACTTATTATGAACTTGAAATATCACTCTTACAGTCTGTCCTGTATTATGGAATGTCATTTAAGCCTAAGAAATTAATTATGTGGTCTTTACTGGCTTTTTTCTCCTGGAAATAAACAGATTATACTCATAATCACAACTAAAAGATAAGAGAACAGGTCTTACCTTCTAAATGTCGCAAACAGTCATTAATAAATTTATCTTTCAGTGCTGTGTTTCACTGCTTTCATTCCAAGCTGTACTTGTGAGTTCGTAATGTGAATATTAGAGAACTTTGTCTTTGTAATACACACAACCCTTCTTTTGTGCCTTCAGTCAACAAAAAGGGAAATAATCTGTTTTTCTTCTGGTGTTTTAAAATGCACTATGACATATGCTTACAAACACATTGCAAGATTTAAAGTATACTCTTGTACTATGAGAGTATGGGTATAAAATATCGATACACTTTTAAGAAAAAAAGTCGCCACTAATGGGATTTCTGAGTCAGAAAATATCAGCAAGGTAACGTATGTAATGTGTGCTTAAGAACTTTAACTACTTTGTGCATCTGCCCTTCTTTTCTGGCCCAGACTGACAGTTTTCCACTAATCAAAAAAAGATATTCCTCTACGCTTAGTTCTGTGGGTGCCAGTGACAGCTGCTCAACGTTGAACCCGTGGCAGGAATGAAAATAAACTCTATCTGGAAATAGATAATCTCCACTAGCCTTTATCTTATTGCCCTTTCTGGGTCAAATGTGTTGGTCTTTTCAAACATAATCTCTAATATTTTCATTCTGAGGAGAAAAAAATTTATCTAATACTATAATGGCTATTGCTGATAATAATAAATGTTACTGCATAAATGAGGAGCTACAGAGGAAGAGGGTCTTCAGTGTTCTGAGTCAGAGTGTCCTTCAAGGCTGTGTTAAGACCTGTCACTGAAAGTGAGGATTATTGAGGTTCTGGTTAATAGATTCGTTAGTGCAGATAAGAGTGGAACAAAACAATGGGGTTTTTTATTTCTATATATATGCAGGATTTATTTTAGAAAAAATTGGTTTCCATGAAAAAGAGGTATGTAGCTGTTTTAGTTATTATCTATATAAAATATAAATATGTCAAGTAAGAAAATATATAAGGAAAAGAAAGAAAGAGAAAGATACGATAAGAATAGCTAGCAGAGAGGAAAGATATCACGTGGATCAACTGAGGAGACTTGACTGTTGCAATTTCAGTGTCCACTGGCTAAAGTGATGGTTGCAATCTCAACTTTTTAGGGTGGGGCAAGCACACGAAACAGGCTGTGGCTGGTTAATACATGTTCAAGTTCAGGTGGGAATGCCCAGATACCTCCTCTGGGAAGTAAAGGGGAGTTTTATACTGTCTGACATTACACTGTGCATCACGTGTAGTTCTCTGAGAGGCGAGAAGCCCAGAAATGAGGGTCTGGAGGGCATTTCGGGAGTCCTTGATGGCTTACAACACCTATGGCATGACTGCTGCCTCTGACATGAGCATAATGAGCCATATGTGCCCCATGGGAAAGGATGAATTCCTTCAGGCCTACATGAGACTATCCTCATGAATATGAAAGTCCCAATACCTTTCTTGGGGAGGGAGTCTGCTGTAAGGGTGGACATTGGCAAAATAAAAAGTACTGTCCCACCTAGCAGGATCTGCTCATTGGCCTTTTCACTTATTTGGCTCAAAACCTATCTTGTTGCTAAAAAAAGGTTGGACTTTGTCATACTCTGGTGATAAGTGCTCACCCCTTCAGCACCTGAGCTGTTCTTATGCAGATCAGAAGATGTTTGTATACATAAACAACCAGCTTCTCAAAGCAGACATGAAAAGAACTTAAAGATCTTTTTCCTTGAAGTACAATTTTGAAATGTTTTTCTTTGACTCCTTATGGGAGAAGAGGGGGACTGGAGGGGGAGAAACTCTGCTTTTCCTGTAAGGAAATAATAAACTATTTCCCATCACTGTAGTGTTCTGGGCCTTTTTATAAAAATTTCAAATTTTAAAATATTCTAGATCCAAGAATAAAGCTTGAAGTTCTCAGAGCAAACTATCTTAGCAAAATTCTTCAGAGAGTAACATTCATTTCTCACTTCACTTGGCATTTCTTCTACCTTTTTTTCTTCAACAGGATATAAATGAGGAATATATTCAAAGTAAACTAAGTTACACTCTTTCAAAAGAACTAGCATGGAGTTGCAAATTGACCCTATTGTTTTAAGTTGCTTCCGGACGTTGAATTGTTTTCTCACATGAAGAGCAACATCCTCCTCCTCATATCATCCTCCACTTCCTACCCTCTGTATCCCTTCATTGCACAACTGCAGTTAAACAGTTGTTAAAGAAGACACTAACAGTAGAAGTCCCAGGACTGATTTGAGGAACCCTACTGGTTATTGGACCTTGAACCACTGGTCACAACACTTTCAATGTGGTACTGCAGCAACCTCTCATTCGTTGTCCATTTGTCCAGACCATATTGTACCAATTTGGAGAGAGGCACTACAGAAGAATAAACATGTCAAAGGTCTTGCTAAGTCAAGGAACACAACATGCATATCCCCTCCCTTACCCAAAAAGTCAGTTTCCTTCTTGCAGGAAGCAAGGAGGTTGGTCAGCCATGATTTCTTCTCGTTAAACTTATGTTATGTCTATCACCAGTTTGTTTGTTTGTTTGTTTCTAACAGGATTTGCTTCATAACCTTTCCAGGGACTGAGATGAGGCTGAATGGCCTATAGTTTGCTAAATTCCCCTTCTTGCATTGCCCTTTCTGAAAATGGGTGTGAGATCTGCCTTTCTTCAATCATCAAGAACATGCCCATTTCCTATGACCTTTCAAAGTATTTAGACAAAAGACAGCACACTTTAGAACCCTCAGGTATATTTGGACTGTTGTATGTACAAGTGAATTAGGTGGTCCCTAATTCTTCCTTTGTTGTGGGAAGTGTTTCAATGCTTGAGGACAGTCTTAGCATTGAAAACAGAGGCACAGAAGGCTTTAAGAACCTGTGGCAGTCCCGAACATGACCCATGAGGGTTACCCCATCTGTGGGTACAGATTGCGAACATGGGTTTCTCAGGATTCTTTAGTACACAAAGTCACAGAAGCCTGGCTTTCTGAGAATTTAGTTACAAATTTACTAACGCTAGTAGATATGGATAACAAGTCACTGCAAATTTACCACTAGGAAAGCAAGTATGTATTACAAAAGTAAAGCAAATATTTATCTGTATATTTCAAATAAGTTCATAATTCCAACTAGTGAAGTAAATATATAGTTATGAATCTTTATATATATATATATATATATATATATATATATACACACATATATATACACACACACACACACATATATATATATATATATATATATATGTCAGCCAGGTTTTCCCTAGCAAGGGTCTGGTCTGTCCAGGAGATTGTATGCACAGAATCTCTTTCAGACAAGATCATTTTAAGTAGGAGGGAATTACTTTTGGTAGACACATAGGTAGGCATAGGGACTACTCTTTCTGGAATGGCTGTTGCTGACTTTATCATCCTGCGCTCATCAAGGTGCCTGTATCCTGCCAACTACCTCCCTTCAAAGGAAGTTTTGACTGAGCTTATTAGGAACGACTCAGGGCTCCTGACTGAGGAGATGTCCTTCTTTGTTAGTATGTTTAGCTGGTTGCCTTTGTGGCCCCACTAAACAATGGGCTCACAACTCTCCTTAAACCAGAGATGCTCTGGCATGCGCTGTACTGTCAGCATGTGTTTTCAGTGGTTCAGAAGAAAGGTGTGGCTGTTTCCACTTCCAGTCAATGTTAAAAGTAGATTTGAAGGACAATTCCCAAGAGCTGTCATCTCACTGCTTGAGATGTCTCCACTTCCTCTTGTCTCAAAGGCCCACAGGGTCTGAACCACATTTTGGGCTTGTTATGTAAATTATTTCTGTCCCTGTAATTAAGTTCAGGTCTATATAAACGTCTATGACACTGAAGCACTTGTCGGAAAAAGCTATATAATTACATTTTAAAAAGTGACAGCAGCTAAACTACTGCATTCCCTGTGCAGAAATGCAGCCTAAGTATGGATGTGGGTAGAAGAATGGCTACAAGCTTAGACATAAATAATTAATCTGAGTATTTTAATTGCATTGGTTACATGTACATCTTAAAAGCCCTGCAGATAAAATTTATTGTCTTGGATTGCTTGTAAGTAATGAATGCATTAGTCTTTACCCTTCTATTTCATAATTGAGCAATTCAGGCATTTAATTTTTGCTTCTAGTTAAACGAGCAATTTTAACTACAAAGTAATTGATTGAACAGTGTAAATACGCAGCGAGGACCACGGCCTGAGACCTTTTGACCCGGCTAGCGATGAGGGCGGCCAACAGCCCCACTGCAGCGGGGGGTGTCAGTCCCGGTGGCAGGGCCCCAGGGCTGGCAGCTTCAGGCACCCCTCGGCGGCGAGGCCTCGGGCTGTGCCTGCGGGACGAGGTCTCGGGGGAAAGCTGCGAATGAGGACGAAGCGAATGAGAGTCGGACACTTCCTGGGGTCCAAACAGGTTTAATTCCCGGCGGCGACCAGCACGGTATGATCCAGAAAAGTGGTAGAGCATGAGGATATAAAGGGAGGTGGGAACCAAGGGAGGGGTTTACAGAAAACCAATCAGGAGAGGTTGGGGGATGAACTGAACATGACAGACTTGAAGGGAGAACCAATGGATACATTGTATAGGAGGGGCCCCGGAACCACAGCCAATCACTGCTCCCACTAGGGGAACATTCTGGAAAACTAGGAGGGGTGGGGAATCTGGGCCCAGGGAGGAGAGAAAACTATACATATTTGGAAATGGAGGGAGGGGAAATTATATAACATAGGGAAAACCATGGCAACTACTTAATAGACAGAAACTGAGGCGGGACAAACTGGGAGGGCAGAACCATCCTAACAAAGTAGGGGAGAAACAGAACATACCAACAAACACACTACAACATAAATACATTTCCGTTCTAATTAATATGGATATATTATGTGGTGCATTGTACTAATACATCTTTTGTTACTATGTCTGTATGTTCTCATACTCCATTCTCTGCAATGAATGGGAGTGTCTGGATGCCTTTTTGTTTCTTCAGGAGACATGGTGTTAGAGTTCTAGGAAGTTGTACAATAGCAAAATTATCAGAAGGAAATATTTCAACTTGTTCTAACAAGAAAAGACACTGTATTAAAAAGCCCAACCAACCACCTACCCAAGCAAGCAACAAAAAACCAAAACCAAACACAAACCCCTGACATTTTCCATGTGTTTCTTTAACTATCTTCTAAATCTGAGAGAAAAACAAAACTAGAAGGAAGGCTGGTTTTGACTAATCCATTACATTACACTCTCCAATGCATATTAACTAGTCATGACATTGTTACTGGATGCTCTGCCCCACTTTCCTCTTGGACTGAGAACATCTTTTTTAGGTTCTTCCTTTATTCAGGATTTCATACTTAAATAAGGATTGATATGGATGCTTGTCTTGCTGCTTCCGTGAAAAAGGCTATATTTAAGATTAAATCTGACAACCAACCTCTGACTATATTGTCGTTTGTCTACAAACATCACAACATCCCTCTCCTTTAATTTTGCTGGAAATTTTTATACTTACATATGCCAAAATTATATGCTGGCCTCTATGCATGAGCAGGAAAGGGTGAGCAGCAATAACTGTTGCTTGAATTTCACCATTTGAATGACCATGTTTTCTCCATCCCTCTCCAAATGGATTCTTTCCCCTTCTCCCAGCCACTTGAAAGATATAAGTACCACACCTATCTTATTGTTACCTACTATTATTTTAATTTTTCTTTTATGAGTGGGAACAAAACCTGATTTCCAGGTGCTCAAAAAAAAAAAGAATTGTACTACTGCTATAAATAGCCATTATACAGAACCATCAGATTGCTTTCTCTATCTCTACAGAATATTTTTGTTTACCTGGCACATTAGTTTGATTTTATGTTTCTATCATGATATACTGGGACATATTAATATTTTGAAATTAATTTGTAGATTCAGCTTTTGAGGAAGGATTTTCTCATGTATTCACATTAAGCCTGATATCCCAGATGCTACAGCCATGACACTTCCTTTTGGATACTATGGTTATTAAATAACTGTCCAACATGTTGTCAAATATATATTTGGATTTTGTGTAGGACACGCCCTCCTAAGAAGACAGTTATCTAAGAAATCCTACAAGCAATCATGAAGGAGTCTCACTGTTTTTCATACAAAGGGAGAAATGTAAGTAAATTTGAGCAGATAGCAAATATCCCTGCCCATAATTTTTCTTAAATCATTCATAGGAGATATAGATGTTTGGATAGTACTCTTCAGTTATGTTGAAATTACTAGTTCAGAAATCTTTCTACAGAATGCAGATAGTTGCGAATATTTTCCAGCATACCTCCTTTTCTAGAAGAGAAATGGAGAAACTGGAAGAGAACTGTCTTCAAGAAAAAGATCTACCCATTTATCTGTTTGATAACGAGTCATGAAATAAGTAAATAATTTTCATTTTGAATAAGATTAGCTACTTTCAGATTTTCCATGGTGAGCAATTAAAACAAAGTGCTGTGAACTCAAATTCCCAGCTTTACACTCAGTCCTAATTGGTAAAGCTTCATAGATGCACAGGAACTTGTCTCTTTTTGTCTGTAAGAATCAGGTCAAGATTTACTCCAAGAAATTTAGACCATAGAGGAGTCTCCTAAAGCCAGTTTTAGAGCATGTAGACATCTTCTCATGCTTCTTTTGATTCTGCATTTACTAATTGGCCAGGCTTTGCTTCTGTTCTTACAACTCTCTTGGCACAATGTGTCAGTGATAAATTGTTACAACTGAATGATGCTCTACCAGTGTAAGAAACTCGGTGTGCCTCTCTTGACTGGAACTTCGGGTCAGCTGAACCATTTATTTCCTGTTTACTTAACTTTCTATCTGTTGTCTTTCTGTAGTATTTTAGCCTGAATGAAAGCAAAAATTCTGGAAATTGAATATCATCCATGTGAAACAGCCCATTGTAACCTGGTCAGTCGTTGATGCTCTGAGTAGTGTAGATATCTTTCCTGAAATATTGAAGACTATTCTTTATTTAACTGACAAATAGCATGTTCTGCCCACATGCTTTGTTAATTCCATATACTCTGGACCCTCTGAAAGCTTTATCTTCTTCATTAAATGCATGGGAATAAAAGGCTATGAAATATTGGATTATGCTGAATCTGTAGAAAAAAAAAAAAGTACACACATCAGCAGTTAATATGGGGAATAAAAACTCAGATTAACACACATTTTAGAATACTTAAAAACTGCAACCAAAAGAAAAAAACAACAGCAACAAAAACAATCAGAAAAAACCTCAACAAACAAACAGAAACCCAAACAAAAAGCTGAATTACCTTCCCTTCTTTTTCGTTTTATGAGTGTTCAAGTATTTTCCTGTAGTCTTGGTCTCCAAATACTGCAGACCAGAGTATGTGAAATATGTCTGCCATATTTTCATTTGCCTTAATGTCTTCTGTGGTATTATTTTGGCACCATTCTAGAAAGTTCACTGTAAAGCAGGCCCAGCAAAGTGGATGTACCCTGATTTGATGTCAAGTGCTCTTACTGAAACGAAAACGGGAAATGATCTACTGGTGAAATGATCTATTCTCTATTTTGGCAATTTAATGCTGTAGCTTAACTGCAGTCAAGACTGCAATTTAAATGTGTGCCAGAGCACATTCAAAGGTCTGAGAAGGTTCTTCAGTGAAAGAGAATTTTATGTAACTCAAAGGGTGTGGCTGAAAAAACTCACTTCTCTTTATCTTTCCAGTCCTGCATAAACACACATTATTCCCAGCTCTGTTAGTTACACATGCCTGGGATTTCCTTTTCCTGTGAAGAGAACATATGCCTATTTGATGTATGTAGTGGAGTCTGCTTCCACAATTACATAATGTGACAGTGACAATGACTTGAAAATAAAGCTATTAATATTCAGAAAGCTAAAAATTGCTGCCACTGGATTTCCTTAAACTTGCTGTCATTCCTTGGTATAATTGAAACTCTTACATTAATATTCAAGGAAATAATTTTTGCTGTGTTTTTCAAGATGACCACTTGCCCCTAAGCCCTGGAAAAACTGTAGCTGGAATTTTTTCTTATGTAACCTTTCTATTTAGTACCTGTTGTGAGATTTATAATATATAATCACATCTCACTTAAAATTATAATTTAAACCCTGATCTTCCCTATAATAAAATGAGCAGAGCCTCTAAAATATCTCAGAGGGATCAGTCAGCAGAACAATTGAATATATACAATAAATTGTTTGACTTTCTCTGTTAATTGGTGAGGTTTAGGCTATAAACTGTTTTCTATCTGTATAAATAAGAAATACACTCCCTTATCATGTGCATTGCAGAAACAAATGCTTTAAATCATTGTAGGGAAAAACAACTGAAATTGCTTTCTCTGTTGCAGGTTGCATGTTTTAATCAGCATGACAAATATGAAGGAGAAGAAGGAATGTGTCCTTTCCAATAGTTAGATAATTCACAATACAATGATAGTGTGACACTAAAGATCTTTACTGGCACATACTGGTGAACAGCAGTAACATGAAATGATCAAACACCGACCCTTTTTTAATAACAAAAGCAGGAACTTAAAAAATACTTTATTCTAATCTCTTTATCTTGTCAATTGTGCATCAGTTTTGTGAATTAAATTGCATAATTATTTTATGATATTACATTTTAAATTTTAACCACAAGGAGAATGCAGATCCTCCCTCACCACTTTTTCATTGGCCTGTCTTCTGGAGGGAGGTATGTTCATGTGAGATACAGTAGTTTCTAATGTTAGTACTGAGACAGCAACTCACAAGCATGTCATGGAAAAAACAGTAGGAGGAAAAAGCAAGGCAAGAAATGGGATGCTTTGCTTTCTCAAGGGAGTGACTTATGGGAATGCTGTGGTTTCAGGCTGACAAAACAATAACCTAGATTAAGGAAGCCTACATTATGAACTGCTAAACATGATTGAGAGAACAAAAGAAAGGGAAAAAAAGAAGAATATACAGTTGATGGTAGTTTAAATGAAAAAAAAATCCAACAGAATGATGGGTAAGAGAATATGTGACCAGTTTTGAAGGTGGAAAATAGAAGCAAAAAATATTAAAAGTACAGGATTTCTTCTCTGATCCCAGTAATAATTTTATTACATGCTACTTTTTGAAGTTGTGCTTGTGATAAGTAGCACAGCTTACTTTACAAACTGTTATACAATTATAATTTCTCCTTCAGTTGTAGCCTGATGACAACTCCAAAAATCAGGGCAGTGTTTCAGTTCCCTGGTTGTTGGGGAAAGTGGCGACTCAGGGAAGTGGCTCTAAAACCCCTGGGGTTTCCAGTTATTGTAGTTGTGAAAACAGCCTTGGTGGACAGAATAAAGAAATTAAATTCTCTTTTGCAAAAAAGCTGCAGAGAAGGAACAGTGTTGATTCTTGACATCCATTCTTGTTCAGAACTGCTTAAAGATGAGGACTTATGCTGTCACTACAGGCAAACAACATGGGTGTACTGAACAAAATTTGCTTTATTTTGTTTGGCAAGTTATCTCTGTAACAGGCATAGAACTCCAGAAGAGATAATTCTGCAAAAGAAGTGCCTTGTCATGGAAGGTTAATTTGGGGGCTTTAAATATCACTAAAATGTGAAGAGTGTGAAGTATGCATAGGGGAATATTTACCAGAACTGGTTATGCTGACTTGAGAGGGAGGATAGAAAATTCATTAATAGAAATCAGAACATAGAAGGATGGGATAGAAAATGTAGTACTGGTAAAAGTTAACTTCATGGACTATGAATAGATAATCAAGAGAATATGTGGCAGATCTGTGAAGCCAATGGACAGTGAAAATTCTTTAGTTACAGAAGTGCAGCTCCAGGCTCTAAAGAGTCTGATCATGAATTAATGGCACATTACATGGCAACTAATTTAATAGAAAATCAGGCCTGCATTGCCCTTACAAAGTTCTGTGGGATGAGTAGCATTGGGATGTATGTCAGAAGAAAACAAAACAGACTTAATCTCTTTTCAAGAATAACACAAAAGGTATGGATTAGAGCACACGTACTGTGGAAGTTGAAGTCAGTATTTTTCTCTGTATTCATGAAGTTAAGGGAGATTCTGTATTCTTAAAATCTGATACAACTATTCATAGGGCGTCATGGTTTGATGCTGGCGAAATGCCAGTGCCCCCAGGAAAATATACTCTCCCTCCGTCTGCTGTGAGATGTGACCAGGAATAAGCAAAGCAGGTCTCCACTTAGCAAAAAGAAGAGAAAACTTTATTGACTAGACTACACTATATGTAAAAAGAATCACAGAGGAAAAATTAAAACCTTCCAAAAACATTTCCTCCTCCCCCCAGCAAATTTCCAATACATCCATCCCTCAGATCACCAACTCTTGGTCCCTCACCACCCTTTAGATAATCAATTCTCAGTTCATCAAGAGGAGAGGACTCCTTCTTGTACCATAGGCTTCCCCTGGAAACACAGTTGAGGCCTCTTGTGTTTCCAAGTCACACATGGCACCACTCAGAAAACATTTGCCATCATGACATCTTCCTTCCATGCCCAGTGCTCTCACCACTGAACATGGTCCAGAGCTGCTTCTAGGGTTTTCCTTTTAAGGATGCTTTGTCCCGTTCCAAAAGGAGCACAGTCTCTCACCTTTGGGACACCTGTCCCCCCCAGATTTCACTCCCTGTGGTCAAGGGGTCTCAACACTGAACCCTCTTGGCTCTGGGCCATTGCCTCCCCCTGGATGCAGTCTCTGATGTCACAGGAAACATGGTTCTCTCCATGGCTATACAAGAAAAGTCCAGCTAAGGCCACTCCATCATCTCTTCTCACCTAAGATTCTTCTCCAATCTTCCAACATCTTTCCCTTGCATGAACTTTCATCACACTTGCCCATTTCCTCCTCCATTTCATCTCTATCTCTCTTCTCATTCAGATCCAGGAGGATCGGTATTTGTAAAGTTTCCATTATTCAACAAAAGGGTTAAAATCTCAGGCTCAGCCTGCCCAGGACTCCCCTGACTTCTCACCGTGCCCCCGCTGTACTCCCTCCTGCTCCTCCACCCTTCCATCCAGGCCTACGTCACCAGGCCGCACGGTTTCCCCTTCCCTGTCCAGCTGGCAGCTGGGCCGCGGGAGGTCAGACCTGTTTTCCCCGCCAGAACCCAAGAGAAGGTTTCCTGGGAATCCTCTGCTTTTAACCCCTGTGTTCTCAGAGGCATATCCATGCCCCCAGGTGCCAATATTCAAATCTGAGCACCTATTGGCTTGACCAGAGCATTACAAAAATCTCACTTCCTCTCAAACCATGACACTGGGGAAATTTGTCTTAGTAAGTTTTACTGCTTCTGGTGGCTTGTTTGATTTTTGGGGTTTTTTTTCTGTTGTTCAGGAACTTAAACAAAAGGCATTTTTTACTTAAAATATTTACATTTGTCCTTGAACTACAAGGGCTGCTTCAGGTCAAAAATTTCTCTATGCAGTCTGAATGACTTCCATTCCTCAAAAATTAAGTATTTTAACACACCTGAAAGATAAATGGAAAACCTATACAGCTGTTTTCAGACAACAAGCCATGGTTGCTCTTATACAGTGAACATGTATTTTTTACAGTTTCTTTATTACTTGTTTTGGACATATGATGAAGAGCTGAAACAAGTCTTGAGTTCCAAAGGAGGAAAGAGGAAGGCAGACATCAGAAGCCCAGCTTTTGGGTCCATTTGGAAAACATTGTGTTCAAGATACGTTTGGTATTTTTCTAGGGGCTTCAAGAGGTCACTCAAGCATACATTTCCATCTATTGGAAAAATTCTCAGACAGAGAACTACATTAATTTCTTCCAGTATGTCTATCGTCTATCTACTTTTTTCTCTTTGAGATCATCTGATGGTATCAGCAGATAGGATGTCAGGCCACAAAACTCATTCAAATTGCATGTGATGCAATTAGAATGCTAATTACAGGGAAAAGTGTAGCTTTATCCATGCTTCAATGGCATTGTCCTGGAAAAAGGTGGAGTTACTCTTTCACAGGATTAGGAGGAAAACCCTACAAGATAATGGTGACAATAAGATATCATAAAATAAAAAGGTTTTTTTAACTGCTACATATATGCTGTATATCCTGGGATATACAGGATATGCAGGATAATGTAAGAAATTTCAGTATAGAACTTTGCATTGCATCTAGCACACCATTTTTCAGGTATTTTTAGAAAATTGTTCAAATTAAATGATGTCTGAATTTATCCCATGAAATCAAAGAAGCTTGTAACATCAAAAGTCTTTTAAGTTACTCAAAAGACCTGACTAACTTGTGAAAGCTTGAGGGGGTTGTCTGTCCCCTCAGGTCAATGAATAGGATAGGAGTGCATATGCAATTGCACAGAATTGAAATGGATGGACTGTGTCATAGCACTACTGCTAAACTCAAAGGCAGAGGCAAAATTTTGTACTACATGCAGACTAAATGCCTTTTTTTTTAATTCATAGCATTTTTGATAGATAGAAATGGACATAATTGTACATTAGTAGGTTTCTCTTTATCTTCAAAAATATCAGAAAACATGAGAGAGGATTAAAATCAGATACATAGAGATACTTGTTTGGGGAGTGAGGGAGACGTTTTTCTGTAGTAGTTGTTTGTAATCTGAAACATATGAATCTGACAGATTTTCTGTATTTTAAAGCATATTTTACAGAAAAAGAAACAATATAAAAATTCTTTTTCTAGCTTTTGCTAACATTTCTTAGAAGGTTTGAAGAAAGCATTCTGTGAATGCTAAAGATGTTGACATCTTGTTCGAATTAATATGAAGACTTCTAAAGTTTCTGACAGTCTCTTTTCTGCTGTCACATACTACTGATTGGGATGCACTCTCTGAGACTCTTTGTGGTGTTGCTACTGTTTAGTATTTCTGGAAGCCAAGAACTGTGTGATATTGGTAATATTAGAATCGAGTTTGCATTGTGTGGGTGTCCAGTTCTCAGGGTAGACATCCTGTTGAAACTAAGATGTCCATGGTGCTAAATTATTTTGTTCTAATAATGGCTGAGGGTTTGCTTCAAATTGGTCCCAGATCACTTCTCATGGACCAGGGAGGAATGGATTAAGGAGAATAAAGAAAAATCCTCCAGGTGACAGAGGAAATCACAGACCTTGTTGGCCACATTTTAGAACTACCCCCATTATTGTAACGTTTTTGTGATAACTTGAAGACTTTCTGAGTTGGGGAGAAAGAAATATTTTGGGGATATTGCACTACGAGACATTGATGAAAACTAGAAATTTGGTAATTGGATGCTTATCTCTCATTACACATGCCCATCTTTGCTTTTCCTCATGCTCAGCAGTTTTCATATGAAATTTTGCTGCTTGCTTACAATACGTTTTGACTGACTAGAAATAGATATACTTTGTCATTTATTTGCATCTGATCTTCACAAATGTCCTTCAGATGTGAAATGGCTTCCCTAAGGCATGAGCAAGCTCCATGACCTTTTCAATGCACAGAGCCTGTTCATGAGGCAAAGACACAAACCTGACATTGTTGAGAAATTACAAACTTTATTAAAATCAAAACAAACCACTGATCGTCTTCCCCTACACCCATTCTCCTTGCATCTTAGCACTCTATGTATGGAATTGTTATTTTAGTGCAGCTTATTATTGCTTTTCTGCATATTGAAAACTTATTTCTACACTACAGCAGGTAAAAAATTTTTGTATTAGTCTTCATTATCTTTTTTAATAGTGGAACTGATGGCACTGTACATTCAAAGATTTTTCATTGAATATGTTTCTTTATTTAGACTGTTCTTTCAAATCTTTTTATGGGGGTGTTTTATCCATCTGTTCACTTCGCCCATGCTTTTTTGTTTTGAAACTATTTTTCATTTTCTCATTATTTAAAATTATATAATGATCCAGCCATGAGCTATGGTTTTTAGAACTTCACACTGAGGTAAACAATCTTCTGAGAAATTCTAACCTTTCCAAAAGCTTTTGATGTTTAATATCTTGTTGCATACAGACAGGCAAGTAGTGATTGCATTCTGTGTTTCAGTACAATCTTCATGATTGGCTTTTGGTTGAGTTCAGGCAGCAAAATAAACTAAGATATTGATATTTTTTCCCAAGTGTGAGAGTGGTTATAGGACTGGTCACATTTCATTCACTTCATTCACTTTTGTCACCTGATAGAATGAACAATATCTCAAACCGTCTTCTGTGGTTGGAAATACATAAAAGTAACTTTGACCAACAAACTCTATGGGCAGCCATATCAAATTTCATTGCTATAGAGTGATATTGCACTGAGACCTTTCTAGTCATGGTCCCTGTAGATGTAATGAATATTTTGCATTCAGGATGGGGAAGTGGTAAATTTATTCCTTGTACATGAAATGTCTCTTACTGTTTACAGGATCTCAGGTGTTCTCAGAGTAGAAGATGAAGAAAAACTAATTACAGCTGTTGCAAGGAAAATAAATGGGGGAGGAAAACCTTTCTTAATAACAATCATACATCCTTTGTATAGAATTTCCTTATTTGTCTTTTAGTCAGAGTATATCCTGACTTTGTCATGTAAGTACAGAAAAAAAAGAAAAAAACTATTAATTTCTTTTTTCATTTTGAGACCTTTCAGTTAAATTAATCACTTTGGGGGTCCTTTTTCTTTAGCCAAGGTTTATTAGAACTCCTAGAGTTCTTTTCAAGTGCAATTTCTGGAATAGCTAAATGCAAAACAAAATAAAACAAACTGAAATAAATTATTCAAGAATGCTCTTTTTTATCTTTAAAACTATCATTGCCAGATCAAGGTGATAGTAACTCATGGTAAGTAAGTAAGTAAATTATGGTAAATATCCAGCTTTCTTAGAGTCTTTTAGATGTTTGAAGATGTTTATACAGTTAGTTTTTGTATGGCAGGTTGAGTATAAAGATTACTAGACTAAATACATGATAGATTTGCTATTTTTGGTGCATGCACTTGTGCTAAAGCATACCTTTAATATTTTCATGCATACCAGCCTCCTTTATCTGAGTCTTTAAAATATGCTTTCAGCTAGGATATCTGCATTCTGTGTAGGTAGAGAATTTAGTAACATCCATTTTATGAGTATCTATGTGTGTGCATACATACATACATACATACATACATATCTCCTTTATAATAAAAAAAAATTCCTTATATTTTCTCAGTTTAGGTCTGACATGTGCCTTAGAGACTGATTGTGAGCAGGCAAATGAAGAGAGCTTGGGAAATAAGTGTATGGTGTTATGCCTGTGCAAGAATGGCATTAATAGGGATGTGAATGAATGGATTATGTTGTGTTCCCCTACATAGATGTCACAATGAGAAGTTAATGAACATCCATGCTATAGTGGAAGGAAATAAAGAGGATACAGTGAAATGATGGGCCACTGCTTCTTTGGCAGGCATAGGAAAAGAACATGGGCCTCTACTTAGCCAGTTAAAGAGCTAAGGAAGGGAAATAGCAAAGAGAGCACATTGTGCCATGACAGGCTCAGACATTAGATGTATGCATGCCTGAGCAAAAGAAACTTTTAAAATGTATGTGTATGTTACTAATTATTTATACCTTCATCAAACATTTAGCACATTTAGCTATGTTGAATATACAATTCAGCATACTTGGGCACTGATTCCCTTCTTATATTTATTTAATACTCTTTTCAGTAAAAGTAGCTGAAAAATGTAAGTGAAAACATTTGTCTGCTGAAGTCCATGGAGGTGAGAATTTCCTGCTGGCTTTTTGAATTGCTGCCTTGTTTCAAGTGTATTTTTTCTATAGCATACTGAATAGACATTGCTGGTCTCTGTCCTTCAGATATTAAGCAGAAAAAGAAAAAATAATGCTTTTTTTTCCTCCTGATGCTTAGTCTAAACATTAAAAAAAAATAAGTTCAGATGAGGATGTGAAGCTTTTTCTTCATTTCATTAACAGGGTGCTTTTCAAGGTATCTAGTTGGTCCAATACGTCCGTAATAATCACCAGCTCTGATATTTTCCTCCTGAGGAATACTCAAGAACAGGAATACTGTTGGAAACACAACCCAACACAAGAAGAAGGAATAGGCCTTAGAAGAGGCACAAATGTATACGTGGACTATATTTCTTCTTAAAGTCTTTATTCTTCCTCTCCAGAAACATCCCATAAATGTAGTACCATGAAAAGTGAAAGAATATCAACAGATCAAATCAGTTGGGAAATCCCTGTTTTGTTTGAAATTGTGGTGCTTGGGGGTTTTTTTTGTTTTCTTTTGTTTTGTTTTGTCTTGTCTAAAGAAACATTTTCTGGAGGGAAAAATTATGTTTTTTGAAGTAGGTTTGCTTTTCTTAAATTGGAGTGTGACTAGCTTTATGTTGCTTTTCCTTCGTACTCATTTGTAGTTTGCTCTTCTGAGAAAATTCCCCAATTAAGTGAGATGCGTTGGCCATGTAAAGTGAAGGGTCTTTTAGTTTCCATACTTACATTGTTACCACCAGAGAAGAAGTCAAGAGCAAAATGACGGTAGGGAGAAATTTGCCAATTCATTACCTGTTCTTTGTCCTGTCAGTCTTGCAAGCAGAACTTAACTGTTGGATAGTCGATAGGGTTGGTTTTGTTTGGGGTTTTTTAAGTAACAGAATGTTCATTTGGTGTTAGAATTGCTACAAAGCATTTGGTAAGGGGTATATTTCATATTTTAAACATATTTTGTGTTTATCTTTGCTTGAAAGCTTGCATGAGAAATGAGGAGCTTGACAAGTTCCTATGAAAATCAATATTTGCTTTGCACATACTCCATTATTTGGCATTAATCGATAAAATGTAAAAGGTATGCAAACCATCTGGAATATTATTTTGACTTCTTTTTATTGGTGTTTTTGTAAACATGGCCATCCTGACTGTATTTTTTTCTTTTTCTTAAAAACACCATATTGGTAGTGTTCTTGTAGGAAAAAAAAGAAGATATTTCATGATACTTCTTGGCAGATCCCCCTCTCTAACCTTGAAATATTAGTTAGTGAACAGACTAAAACATAGAAGTGCTATTCCTTTACAGAGGATGAAACAACAGATAAAGTAACCAACTTCATGTCACCAAGAGTGTCATTAAAATGGTTAGGTGGAAAGCTGTAGGCTTGCCTGTAGCCAGAAAGCTGCTATCACATTGGCCTATTGTCTGACTACTCTGAACTGACTCCTTTATAATCACATTTTTTGAAGAAGGATTTTAAGGTGGAGCTAGAAGAAATTTTTGTCAACAGTGCTACTGAAAATGATTGAACTTTTTCTTGTTTCCTAAGGTCTTATTTAGTTGTGTTTTCCTACTTGTATTCAAAAACAAATTATGAAAACATTTTCTATGCTCAGGAATGTCTTCCTGGTAGCCTTTCCCCTCTAATCTGAAGGTAAAAGTATAATAAAGCCTCTTATCTGGTCTTATTATCAAGCAGTGCAAGTTAGCCCAGGAGCTCAGTCCCCAGGGGGACAGGGTGCCCAAAGCTAAGCTAGCTCAGGCTGATCACCGTGGGCCAACCCCCATAGCAAGCTTGGTGATTATCAGCTCTTTTAGTGATCGCAGCTCTTAGGATTTCAGCTTTTGCTTGCTAGGTAGGGGTGCCCTCGGGCTGAGGCTGCAGCAGACAGTGGAGAGAGGAGAAGGAGGCATGCTGGCTGGTTCCACAGAGATGGCTTTGTTGAGGAAGACTGTGAAGGGTCCCAGCGACAGCTCTTCTTCTGCCGAATGGACTAAAGTATGTCTCTTTTATAGGGTTGAGGGGAATCCAGATTTGACCAACAGTAACGGTTAAGTAACATGGCCTATAGGGTTACAGAGATAAGCTATGGGGCGGGGGGCCAGGGAGACAGGGATTTATGTTGCTGTGTCAGCATTCCTATTGTTCAGATTCTCCATGGTGCTTTTCCGAAGTCCATGGAGTTTACTACATAGAAGTATAACTGAAATGTATTTCAGATGAAGAACAAACTCCATTAAGAAAATCTCCTTTATGTGTGAAAAATGAGAAGTTACCTATGATATTGCTGAGGAACAGGGAGCCTATAGAAGTCTTCCCAACATTTATCAGTAGTTTAGACAATGACCCCTTCCTAACTGCAAAAAAGGTGAGTAAAGACTTGTGAGAAGGTCCAAACCTGTCCTGAATTTACTATTCCTTGCCTTCACTAGTTAAAATAAAACTGATGAGTATAGAAAAATGTTACATGGAGGAAATGGAGTTGCAAATAAACAAACCTCAAAATGTCCCTAGATCTGTTCCTTTCAAAACTAAACTGAGTGCAACATGGAAATTAATGGGTAAATGTACTGGACATGAAGTGCTTGATCATGGAAGAAATCAGGAAACAGAGAAGAAAAACATTCTAAAGGAAGAAAGATGTATGGTAACAACAATGAGAATATTAGAAGCGATAAGATCAGTGCTATAACCACAGTGTTTTGCTATCATTTCATTCATCACATACTCCCTTTGGTGCTGTTCATTATCTCCTTGAGAAGGTAAAGATGTGTTTGGAAAGAAGAGTGAAGCAGAAAAGAAAGAGAATGCAGTTGCATTATGTCCCATAGCTGGCAGCATTTGTGCCCTCATCTCTTAGGGAGAAAGGAGCAGAATAGCATGGGAATGCATTAATTCACTGAAAAATATCAGAAGTCATCTCCTTTCTTATCTCTTCACCAATTTCATGTTCAGTATCTCCATTGCACCTATGATGCCTTGAAAGGATTAGAAGTAGCCTGGGTGCCCTTAATGCATTAATAGCCTTGTCCCAGTTTTCAAGAAGGGCAAGAAGGAGGACCCTGGAAACTACAGACCTGTCAGTCGCACTACAGTAACATAATGGAAAAGATTATTCTGAGAGGTAATGAAAAATACCTGGTGCATAATGCAGTCATTGGTCACAGCCAGTACAGCTTCAGGAGAAGGAAGCCTGGTTTGTTAAATCTAGTTTCCTTCTATAAGATGGTAACTCAGTTGATCTCAAAAAGCTAGTTGATGTAACCTCTGGACTTCAACAAAGTTTTCAATATTGTCTCACACAGCATCCTACTGGGCAAAATGTCCAGTCCATAGCTGGATGAACACAGCATGTGGTGGGTGAGCAACCTGCTCATGGGTCAAACACAAAGGGTTACAGTGAACAGGATGACATCAGACTGGTAACCTGTTACTAGTGGGGCTCCACAAGGCCCCGCCCTCAGCCTGGTTCTCTTCATCTTTGTTAATGACTTGGAAGCAGGACTTGAAGGAATACTAATCAAGTTTTCTGAGGACACTTAACTGGAAGGAACTGTCAACTCCCTCAAGGGCAAGGAAGCCCTGCAGAGAGACCTCAACAAATTAAAGAGATGGGCAATCAACAACTATGAGAAATTTGACAAGGTGAAGTGCTGGATTCTGTGCCTGGGACGGGACGACCTTGGTTGTGTATATAGACTGAGGAAAAGAGGCTGGAGAACAGCGTCGTGGAAAGGGGCATGGGGGTCAGGGTTGACAGAAATTTGAACAAAAGTCAGGAGTGCCCTGGCAGCCAGGAGAGCAAACGATGTCCTGGGGGGCACCGGGCACAGCATTACCATTTGGACAAGGGAAGTCATTGTCCTGCTCTACTTTGCACTGGGGCGGCCTCACCTGAAGTAGGGACAGTTTTGGCTTCTACAATACAAAAAACACGCTAAGCTATTAGTGTTCAGAGAAAGACCTCAAGTATGGTGAAGGGTCTAGAGGAGAATTCTCACGAGGAGCGGCTGAGGTCACTTGGCTTGTTCAGCCTGGAGGAGGCTGAGAAGACCTCACTGCAGTCTATAACTTACTCATGAGGAAAAGTGCAGGGGCAGGTACCGATCTCTTCTTTCTTATGACCAGTGGCCAGACCTGAGGGAATGGCCTGAAGCTGTGTCAGAGAAGATTTAGGTGGGATATTAGGAAAAGTTTCTTCAGCCATAGGGTCATTGGGCACTAGAACAGGCTCCCCAGGGAAGTTGTCACAAGCACCAAGCCTGACAGATTTCAAGACACATATGGACAGCACTGTCAGGTACATGGTGTTATTCTTGGGGTGTCCTGTGAATAATAACTCATATTATTCTATATGAATATAGAATAATATGATTCTATAACATAAAAAATGTTATAGAATAACCAGCTCATATGATTCTATGCCATAAAAATACCCAGAATGAAATTAGTTGTGTGTTCTTTCCTTTGATTTTACCTGTCCTTTTTTAGCCATTTGTGTCATGCTACAATAAACAGTCAGGTGGATCTTTGGTCTGACCAAGCCCTGCTCTGAGGATAAAGGGCTGAGAGAAATATTTGGATATGTAAGACCAGAATGCTTGCAGGTTTGGGAGAAAATGAATTAAAGTTTTTACAGGCAAGATGATGACAGAATCAGTGTGTAAAAGGCAATATTGGACTATTGTCTAGGAAGAAAGTGATATGAGGGCCTTAAAATGAGTTTAAATGCTTCAGACGTGATATTTCTTCTCACTTGTCCCACACTGAAAGCAGAGGTTGGTTACAGAGTTTGGTGCCCTGCAGTTTCAAAACACAGTGAAAGGTCCATTTTCATAATAATCGAAAGGTTGTAAGTCATTAATAATTTTTTGCTTTAAAGACTTTAAAGATCAGCAATCACTCTTCTGAAAACTTTCTGGCTGTTGAATACTAAGAATGACTAAGTCACTTTGATGTTGTCCTTCTCAATGCCATTTACTTTGCACAGTGATTTCTGGAACCAGGTCTAAAACCTCAATTTTTTCTCTTTCAGGCTAGCAGCTGATCACTGTACAAAAAAAAAAAACCTATGTACATGTTCTCTGCTTTAGCCAAATGAACATTAAATTTTGCTGTCATTAACAGTAACTCATTTAAAACACAAACAAAAAACATCTGCAGTAATTTCCATTAATATGTCACCATTTATCTTGTCACCATATAGTAACTTATAGTCTACAGTTATTTACTTCCTTAAGTTTAAAAAGAGAAACAGCTTTGCTGCTGATGCTAAAGGAATGTAATTAGAGGGGAAGAGACAGACATCTGTTAGGTTGTTTGAAAAATGGGTTTTCTGAAATTTAGGAGACACAAAAATGTGCAATGTCTTTTACATGCATCTAAATTGGGGAGAGATAAAGCCTTTATAAACAATTTTTGCAGGAGTCCAGTTTTAAAAAAAGAGTGCAGAGTTGCAATAATTTAATGAGTCATCAAAGAAGGTTGAGCTTTTCAATGTCGATTAAATGGAAATTATTTTTCCAGACCACTGAGAGATAATGGCAAAATGAAATGGTTCATCACTGCCATAGGGTCTTTTCAAAAAAATACAAGATTTTAATACTTTTAAGAAAATGAAGTTAGAGAGTTCACAATCACTAGAGTCATCTCAGTTACTGAGATTTGGATATATGGTATAGATAGTAAAGTCAGTGCCATGAAAGCAATTCTTAATAACAGTCACAAGCATGTTCCTATTTGGTTGGGTGTTTTTGGGTTGTTTTTTTTTGCCTGGCATGAACCTGGCAATATGTGCTTTTATTAAGCTTGTATCCACTAAAAACCATAACAGGCATTTCCTGATTTAGTTATATGTTACACTCATCTTTTATTGAAGACTGGAAGAGCTAAAATAAGAGTTGACCAAAATTTTGCTGGGAAAATCTCTAAAAGCAGTCATGCATACCCTATGCAGATGCATACACTATTGCATTTTCTTCTTTTCTTACAGCTACTTATTTCCACAAAGGCTACTAATTGGGGCTGTTTCATCAGAAGGAAAGCCAGAGATCCAGAAGCAGGTCCAAACACTGCAGTTTTCTGATACACTATTTCGTATGCCTGTTGCATGCTATGGAATTCTTGCAGTAAGAGTTTTACGCATATCTCACATAAGACAAATACTATGCCATGTAATGAGTATGCATCTCCTGACAGCAAAATATAGCCTTTCCACTTGTGTTCAGTGGTATCTTCATATTTCAATAGGAAAACATGAAGAACAACAAAATGGTGTTTTAATAGCACTGAATGATGATAGCAGGAATAAAATGTGCAACAGCTAGATGACTATGTTTGATGTGGCAGTCAGTAACAGCAAGCAGGTATAAAAATAAGTTTTGCATGGAGGCTGCTTTAAAAATTTAGTTGAGATTTTTGTTTTGGTATTTTTTCATTCTAGGAGTAGAGTACAATAGTATTGAAAATAGCTACAGGCGTGATGTGGAAAAGAATGATTTTGTTTTAACAGAGATAATGGAACTGCCTCTATTTGATGCATCATATGTTGAGCATAGCTCATGCCACCTCATGCCCAAAGAAAGGACAGCAATGACTGGCCCACAGGAATGGATCTGCACATTCTTGGTCATGCAACTACAGTGACAACTGAGCAAACCAGAAAGATGTGCTGTTGGAGTTAATGGAGTGAAATAGGAGCAGAGCACTTACAGACAAGAGAAGAAGTTGAATTATCAGCATTTCAGACCTCTGCCTTGTTATTGGCCTGAAAAGAATTCTCAGCTGAGGAAAATAATGCTCTCTGTCACTCGATAAAAGACTTAGTTGTCGCTTTGATTGCACTAACTGAAAGAGAACTTGACAACCATTTCATACCATATGGTATTTCCTGCTTCATTTTTTTTCAAATGTTCAGATTCTTTTTATACTGCATGGCCTTAAAAAAAATCTGGATGTTTCTCCAACAGATGAACTACAGTTCAGAAGTACTACTTCTATTAATATAAAGGTACAATTTCAAGAAAGAAACTCTAATGTGGAAGCTGCTCTATGAAAGAGTGTGTATTTTTAAAGTATCTGGTCTGTTTTACTTGAGTCCATCTTTAGGTAAGCCAAAGGTGAAAGTCCAAGAACAAACCTTGAGAGGAAAAGGCAGGGTTATGATCCCTCAGGAAGATATAGGCAAGGAATATTTAAGCTGATGGATAGATGTTTTTTAATCTCTTAACATTGCCTTATTTATTGTTGTTTTCCTTTTATTGGCTGAATAGAAGAAAACTGAGAGAGACCTGCTGAACCTTGCCTGTACCAAGGATGTGCATTCTAAAATATACGCTACTATGCAGTTCTCAGGAGATTAAATAAAGTTTAACTTTCCAAATTAGGGTGTTGAATGTGGTAGACAGTGTAAGTAATTAGTAATTATCATGTTACATTTGGAAGGGTTTCATTCCCATCCTTTGAAACGAGTTCATTATCATGTTCATTAAGTTAAAAGTATTTCTGTTGTTCCTTCTTTCTCATTCCCTCTTTCTCATGACAACAGGAGGAAAAAATTTTTTTTTCATTACATAACTCGTCCTGCTGATAAACAATGCTGATTATAGGATGCTTACAGGGAAAACTAAGGAATTTTGGTGGATGACAATGTGGGATTTTCAAAAAGTTTCTTGTTGGAAAGCACGCTATTTGAAATTGTTATTGCTAAGAGAATTCAGGAAAGCTTTTGAGAGTTCTTCAGAGAGAATTGCTGAATGTGTGTTTCTGAAAATGCTAGAAAATACAAAAGTTTTTTCTTCTATTTACCCACTTGTCAAAGGGTTATTTTTTTTTTTTTCTATAGCTAAAGAAAATATTACTTGTTATTTTTGTGGCCTTTATTTAACCAGGGTGGTTCTAGTGAGAAGGGAAAGGAAGATGTGTCACCGTATATGCAGATGCTCAGTTGCGGGAAGAACTAATCAGCTAGCATGCAGGTTCCAGCAGATTTGTACAAACACTATCTGGCCTTAAGAAGGTACTGCATAAACATAAAAACATAGAATGGTTTGCATTGGAAGAGGCCCTAAAGATCATCTAGTTCCATCTCCCATGCCATGGGCAGGGACACTTTTTGCTAGGCCTGTTTGCTCAGAGTTCCATCCAGCCTGACCTTAAATATTTCCATGATGGGGCATCCACAGTTTCTCTGGGCAACCTGTTCCAGTGCCTCTCTACACAGTAAAGGATTTCTACCTAATATCTAATCTAAACCTACTCTCTCACAATTTAATCTTCACTAGAGATGAAACAAAAAGAGTAGAATCATTTGTGTGTGTGCTTTAAAATGGTGCAGATAATTAAACAAAAGAAGAAGATTATAAAGAGACTATAAAGCCAACTATCAAAATATTTAGGGTACCTGAAAATTTCTGTGAATTGCATACTATCTGTACAATCTTTCAAGGAAAATCTTAGGGCAATGTGGAGATAGACATGATATCTGAAGGAGAGTTTTTGTTCTAAATAAATAGAGAAAGAAAGAAAGAAAGAAAGAAAGAAAGAAAGAAAGAAAGAAAGAAAGAAAGAAAGAAAGAAAGAAAGAAAGAAAGAAAGAAAGAAAGAAAGAAAGAAAGAAAGAAAGAAAGAAAGAAAGAAAGAAAGAAAGAAGTGTTTACATAATCATTTCATGCTTTGATTACAAAATTTATTTCATTACAGTAATGATGAATATATTGGAGGTTATATCAGCACCCTCACTTCTTAAGCTGCAATTGAATTCTTTAGACTTGGACAAGAATAAAGAATTTATTGTTTTTGAAGAATAAAGAGATATTGAAGTTACCAATTATTTTCCATCTTATCCTTTGAGGACATCCAATAAAAATAAACTTTCAAAGTAACATGTCTGTGAACTAGAGTACTGTATGATTTGCTAGAGCTACCAGCTATTTATTCTTTGGGTTTTCTCTTACATTCTGGCTATGTTTACACTAGTAAGGAGAATTCCCATGCTTGCTCTTGTCTTGAAAAATACTACTGGCATATGCATGAATGTATGAAAATGCAGTTTTGTTAGAGAAATTGTAAGATAATGGTTGGTCACTTCATCAATTCATCCTGAGGCAGCTTTTTTTTTGTAAATTGCTGGAACTTTCAGATTGGCCAAGAATCTTGTTCTTTTAATGAGCATAAAGAAATTTGAATCAGCAGGAAGTGAGACTTGTCAATCTAATACAGTTTTATCTTTCCTTGCAAAAGAATTATCCTTGATTATGTGTCAAAATACTTGTCAAAGCAATATGACTCACTTTGATTCAAAAAAGTAATTTAGCCACATTTATCATTTGACAAGGAAATAATAAATTTTAATATAAATTATCAGCAAAACAGAGATTTTCTTGTTCTGACATATATGCGGGTTTCTTTGGCTTTACTGCAAGATGATTGTGATAGTTACTGCTGCATAGATGCAGGAAGATGAACAGGCTGCCTGGCAGTGAGAGACTGATAACTGATTGGTAACATTTTAATCAAAAAGCGTGCAAAATTAACCAGGTGCCAGCTCATCACCAGGATCCTGAGGAGCTGGAAGTATGCTGAGGACCTGAGGGCACAGATTATTAGGTTAAACTGGGAAAGCTGAGGAAGAAGATAAAAGGCATCTACGGTATAGTTGACACTTTACATGAGCCTGTGTGCATGGGCTGCTATATTTAAGATTGATAACTCAGCCAAGATGTCATCAGAAATTAGATAATTTTAGGATTGGAAGCTGTTTATTTGTGGGGCAATTTTAGAGACTGGCTTATTATATGTCTTCTCTTTTAAAGTATTTCTCAGCAGCAGCGAGAGATCCAAACCATGCCATTTTAGAAATAAGAAAAGCAAGCTCAGAAAGGTCCACTTCTTTCTAAACACCAATGTTCTAGTGTCCTTTTTCATTATAGGATTACTACAGGTCTGTGATCTAGATTGAGGAGTCAGGTGAACATCAAGTCAGACAGGGCTGTGTGGTAGATTATTGGCTTGTCTTCTTTCTGAGGAAGCTAATAGCCATCGTGAGGGCCATGAGGGCTGTGTCTACATTAATTAGTCAGTTTAGACCACTAGTGCTCTTTTGGAGTGATTTCTTCATCTGTCTTCACATACCAGGCATTATTTTGTTTTGTTTTTCTGTATTTTCCAGCACGTAAAAAAACCACCCTGTTTTTTATGAAGGAAGAGAAATCAGAGGCTGTTGTTCAAGACCCACCATGGAGTTTAAAGCTGCATCATCCCTGATCCTCCAAAAGATATCTAACACACTGCCAACCAGGAGAGCCTTGTTGGCTCTTCACTCAGCATTTGCAAACCCTGGCACTAGCATTCCTGGTACCAATTTGGGTAAATATACTACTTTTCTATTAATAACTTCAGAGTTGTTGGTGAAGAGGTTGTTAGACGTCTCTAGTAGAACCTATATGTTTGGCTCTCGGAGCTATAAAATGAGAAGATATGTGTGTGTGTATGTGTGTGTGTGTGTGTGTGTGTGTCTACAAAAAGGAACCAAGTTTCACCAAGGCATGTTAGCCAGTGCTGTACTCTATATGAGGACAAGACACTAATATTGATAGAAATGTAGCCCTTAAGTTGCTAAGCTATTGAAAGCTCTATGATCTGCTTTAAAAGGGAAAAACAAAAAATCTGAAAAGAAAACACTTCAGTCCAAATCCCTATTTCACTGATCAGGCTGTTATTTTAAATATACATTTATGCTGTATGTGTGGACTGATTGAAATGGTAGTTGTTGCAATATTTTGGAATGGAGGGGTATTGCAGTGTATCCAATTGTGTGTCATGCTCCAGTGTGTGGCTCCAGATGGCCATGTTCCCTTTGTTTACATGGGGTAGTTCAGTTAAATGTCACACTGTCTCCAATAACCTAGACCTTGACAATAAAAACCGGTACTGCAAGCAACCATGCGGCCAGGGCAGTGCCACGTGGCTGCAGCTCTCTCAGCATGGCTTGCAATGGACTTTATTTACTTAGGTGCTTTTAGCCAGCCATGCTGTGGACAGAAAGGTAGAAGCAGCGGTAGCAGCTTTCCTTTTTATGCCATCGTGCATGAAGAAAAGGTGCAGAGTGGAGCCGTCAGTCAGTGGGGCCTGCATAGTGCTGGTGGAGACCACGGGACCAACAGAAAGAGAAGCATGGCGAGTGATTCCCCAGTTGTGGAGCCTGGATAAGATCAACCTTTCAGTGCTGCAGAACTCTCTAGAAACTGTTCCTATTGATAGAAGTTGGGAACAAATGGACCTGTGAACACCCGAGTCAGGAACAAGGAAAAGATGAAGACAGGTGAGGAGAACAACATGGTGGCACCAAGGTCACTGCAAAGGAACAAACTGTTTTGCTATGATTCATGAAGTGCATGGTGAGACGCAGCATTCACCCACAGCCCATGAGAAAAAGGCCCTCATGCTGGAGCTTGTGGATGCTGAGAAGCTGAGATCTGGTGAGAGGCTTGAACAGAGAGAGAGAGAGAGAGCCCTTCATTCCAAAGACAGAGTAAGAGGACCTTGCTGTTATACTCTAGAAAGCTCATCCTTTAAAACTGCACCCCATAAACTAAATGGCTCCCAAAAAGCAGTTGTGGAAAGACTGGAAGACACGGGAGGGACTTCTCATTGCAGATTTTGGGCAGACTGTTATTTGTGAAAATTAAAACCACATTGAAAAAGTTCACAGAGAATTGTCTCCCATGGGAAGGACTCTATTACATACCAAAAGAGACTCTTCTCCTTAAGTGAACTGAAGAAATATTTTCAGAAGTGACATACTGACTAAAGATCCCATGTTATGTCTCCCTTTGCTGTCAGTGGGAAGGAAAGAGGAGTTGGTGAGGTGGGGGAAGGTGTTCTAAATGTTTCTTTTTAGTTCTCATTATCCTCTTTTAATTCTGTCAATAATTTTTTCATACCTTTTAAAGTTTTAAGCTGTTTTGCCCTTAAAGTGTTTTCTTCTAATCTGTATCTCACGCCCTGAATTTTTTCCCCCTCATCTGCTTAACTATAGCAGAGGAAAATGGGTAGATGATTTTCGTGCATGCACTGGTGTTTGGTCTTGGGAAAAAGGTTTTAATATCAAAAACATGGAAAAAGCAGGAAAACTACTGATATTCTTAGCTTTGTTTACCTTTTTCTTATCCTTTATGTGTCTTTCATTGCATTATAGTCCGTTTTGTCTTTGTTTATTTCTGTCTTGCTATTCCTCTGTAGTCAAATAAATACCAACATAATGCACAACAAGATATCAGGCCACTTCTCTATGTAATCTTTTACTTGTGCTGTATTTCAAAAATGGAGCTCTGATATTAATTGAAAATGTGCCTCATCAATTTGAGATACTCAGAAATTATATTTAGCAGGCAAAATATTCAAAACTAGCTGTGGGTGGAAGTAACGCAAAATAGGACATTTGTCTTCACTTTATGCATCTGTATACAGGTAGATAGTCTTCACAGATCACTTCTATATGCCCACTTGACTTTCATTAATGCTGCTGTATACATGGAACAGTATCCCTGACCAGGCTGGCAAATATCTGAAAGTCTTGAGAAAAAAGAAAAATTGTTATTAAGGATGTGCGCTTTCTATTTACAGATGAACCTTAGGCCCCTGAGACAAACACATCCAATGTACCTTTGCTAGCCCTAAATAAGAACCTGATATCCAATCATGAAAATTCTATTTTATTTTAAGCGTCTGACTCACAGGAGAAAAGCAAGACATAAAATGTAAAGGTGTAACACTTGAGAGGTGAATTGATACTTCCCAAAAAATAGCAAGAACTTGAGATTAGATGGGAAATTTCTACTGTCTACAGTCCATTTCTTGTTTTGAATGCTCTCACTTGTGCTAAGAGAACTGGGAGATGGGGGACTCCATGCTAAATGGAGTTAAATGTTTCTCAAATAAGCCAAGGAAACAAATGAAATGTAGGTCCTTTTCTGGTCTGTCTACCAGGAAGGAAAGTTTTGTTAGTTTTCAAAGATTTCCACTTGATATTTTTGTTGAATACAATTGGTTATTAATGAGAAATTTCCATTTCTTCTCAAGGTACTCCAAGGCATCTAGTCAGATTAATTGCTTCAATTTCTTCTTCTTTTGCACCATCTTTTATTTTTGGGCACGATGTCTATCAGAAGCCTATTAATTAAGATGTCTATCAGGCTCTATTAATTAAGATCTGTCAGTCAAGGAAATGTTAGCTGTGGAGCCTGTCTGAAATCTGAAGTCCACACTGTCATGAGAAGGAATCTGCTCAGTCTGTGCTTTCTTCTGTCCTATCTCATCATCACAAATGTTTGTGAAAAGAGCAGGGGAAGAGCACTGGACAGCAGTGTTCTGACACTGGAGAGGAATCTCATGGACAAGACTTCCAAATGTGACTGCTGATTCAGGGTTTCTCCATCTAGGACTTTGAACCTGAAATACCTTCAAAGAAACTTATATTTTAGAAGGCATATTCTTAGATGTGAGAGTCAAGCTTTCCTAGACATTTCAGATTTTCTACCAAAATTACTGATTTCCTAGCATTGTAATGTTCCTGGGTATCAAAAGCAAGTTAGTAATTTGAAATTATACTATTTAATTTTCTGTCTTTAGACAGACTGAAAGTATCTGATTTAGTTAGTATAAGTGCATTTGATAGGTCAATACTACAGTATTCAAGATAATGGCAGTAAAAAAAATAATCAGAAAACAACAACAAAAATTTTTCTACTTTATATTAACAAGAGACAAGTCCTTTGGAAGAGAAATGTTTTTTCTCAATTGATGTTACACTATTGAAATAAATTACTTTTTGCTTAGCTGTTGCAGTTGATATAGTTTTCAACTTTTTACATTGTCTTAATTCATACTTGTTCTGGTTCTTTCACTTAAAAGCAGATCAAAAATTCAATTAGGCTTTTATTTCCAAGCCTGTAAACTTAGTTATTAAAGTGCGATAGAAAATCATCAATCATTGGCAGTGGGGACAGTGGGTCAATAATAATTCCCATTGTTGAAACCATTAGGGATAGGGAGAATTTGGGATTAAGTACTGGTGCATTTAAAATCACGTACTTCTAAATTCTAAACTAGCAACTGGTAGCCACCAAATGTATCACCTAGGAAGGTAAATTTCTCCTGAGTCCTGATTCTGCAAAGATTCTCACACATGCTTCCCTTTATGCACTATTACAGTAATTTAGTAATTACTCAATATATGAAACTTGATCTACTACACGAGGTGAATCTAAAGATACTCTGCCACTGCAAGACAGGGGCTTCAGACAGAAATGAGTCTAGGTTCATTCCAGCCTAGGGAAATACATCAGAGGAACTACTGGCTGATATTTTGGATCCACAGTAACTTCTTTACATTTGTCACAGTGGATTTTTATCTAGTCTGCATCAATCTGTTAAGTATAAGTATTCTGCCCACTGAAATGGACAACACTCATCAAAGACAGGATTTGTGAGGGATGTGTTATTTTTACAGCAATATCTACAATTCACTGGTTCTTTAATGCAGTTTTCATTTAGTGTCACTAGAGACCATCAGATATGATCTAGTACAGGCTGGTGGAAATGACTTGGCTTTTAACAAGATGATGTTTCCAAGATAGGAAGAATATCTTGACTTTATTTTACACAAAATACTTAAAGTAAAATTGTCTCTGAGCATCCAGTTCAGGGGTTTTTTAAATAAATATGGCATGGCATTATTACTACTAATTTTAACAATAATCCTGTTGCCTCTGAAATAAGGCCTCTATAGTTAATACTCTTTCTCTGAATAATGTGGCCATCTAGTCTTTTTTTTTGCTATAATTAACTATTTATGTTTAAATATTTTTTTTGTTGCTGCTGCATGGTTTTTTCCTAATTACTATATTATAAACTGCACTTTAATAATTTTTATTGCTATGAAAATGACAATATTAGATTTACAAAGTTCAGTTAATTGAAAATTAGTATGTAGCGGTAACATCCCTTTGGAAAAGCATGGATTCTGGATGACCTAATGAAAATGTTGAATTACTACTATTATTTTAGAAATATATTAACATAATCAGTATTTTAATTATTTGTTCTTTACAATTGTAGTTTCACTCGAGAAATACCTAAATTTCTCATGCATCATGTGAACCTTTCAGTGCCTGTTGTGATGCTGCTAAATTTACTTCCTAATGAATCCATTTATTAACACACTATATGTTGACTAATTGCTGGAGGTTTGCATAAACAGGTTCATTTTTTTAAAAGAATAGGATGCCATATGTGAAGTGAAAGACCACTGTACTGCTCTGTAAGAACTGACTGAAAAAATAATTTATCCCTATGACCACACTGACATAAGTCATGCCAGATCTTTGTGACACTTGGTGGCTGCTCAGCTGCTATTTGGCAGCTTGCAGTCACCAGAAGGTCTCTTGCAGGTTACAGATGAATTTGCACTACAATTGAGGAAGGAGAAGACATGTAAGGTCTTTCCAAACAGATTCCATTTATTTGTTATCCCAATCTAGCAGGCTATTGGGAAATTAAATCAAGGAAGATTTACAAGTTAAGAAGTACCAGAGATATCCTTATAAATATATGTGAAGAGCAAAAAAAATTTACACTGCACCAGTAGCTAACTTTGGGCAAAAAAGGAGAGAATGTGGGAAAATGCAGTGGTGTAAGTAGTTGAAACTAAAGCATGAAATAAATGAGGGAGGAAAGACAGGACACAAATATTTTAACTAAAGTTAAATTTCTTGTAAAAACTCACGATGAATTATCAATACAAAAGAAAGTAAAATAGTTGTTTGTTTTTTGAAATGGGCAATATATGCATATCACCCTTTGGTCTAATTGTGCTCATTTGCTCTGTTTTCTCTGGCAGCCTAATATTGTCAAGCAGTACTGTATCTTTGGTTATAATAACATAATCTTAGATGTATCTTTAAACTACACAAATACAGTCTATACAAAAAGAGATAAAGTATATAATCCATGGAAAAAGCACTCCTGGAGAGAAGTTATCATCAGCCTATGAGTTAAATGGAGATATTTCAAATTGGGTTCCTCAGTCGTCTGACTTAAGCATAATTTTATCCAAAATTTCTATGACATTTTGAATAGGATGTAAGGTTACAACGTGAACAATTAAAACAAAACTAGAAGAGTCTGCAAATAGTTGGCTTATCATTCTTCTAATGATCCTGTAAAACTTAGGAATGAGCACTTCAAATTCTTGAAAACATGTTTTTCTTAATATTTGTGCAATTGTTCTTAAAATTAGTAAGAAAAATATGCTTATTTATTTCATTACATTTATTGCTTTCCTAAGTTTAAAAGTCTCTTGGAATATTTCCCTGAACTTGAACTGCATTTTTTTTGACTATATGAAAATTTTAGCAGTGTTGTTTTCTACCCGTTCTTAAGACTAACTTTGGATTCCAGTAGTGATCCATTTAAAAAAATAAAAATAAAAATCTCATTTCACACTGTGAACCTTATGGTTTGCTTATGCATCAGTAGTTGCTTTATAAGCAAACATAATATGTCATGTAGATGTGGGACAATGTCACTGTCAGTGAGGCTTTTTACAGTACAAGTCAACCCCAGGGATGGTAACCTCAATTGTGTCCTCAATGGCGGCCTATTTATTCCACTTGAAGTATTAGATCTATATCTGTAGTGTAACAACTGACAATTAAAAATTGAAAAGAAGGAAGGTTATTTTATTTTTCCTGTGGGAGACACTGGGAACTCTAAGGCTGTGGGGGAGTCTTTTAATTATCTTGATTTTAAAAATAGCAAGTTATGTGGCTCTGTGCAATTTTAAATTTACTGAGGGACTAGGAGGACTGTTGTTTTCTCCAATTGGCCTGGTACAGTTTTGTATCATATTCAAAAAGAAAGAGTGCATTCATTCCTATGTATTCATTGATCTCATGGCTGAATTTACCCAAGCTTCTGACAACAAATAAAGATGGGTGATAATGTGATAAGAGTTTGGAGTGGGAGCTACCTGGGGATTGCTCAAACCTCACTTGGCCATGTGGTAGGAGGGAATACATAGTATACAATTCTTTTGAGAAGAGTTTTTAATGTTCTCCTTGTCTTTGACTCCTTGTTTCCCAATTCTTTGTTGTGGTTCTGATTAATTTGACATCCAGGCACATCATAATACCTTTCCAGAGTCTGTGGTATGTATCAAGAATGTAGAGGGTAGCAGCACTCCGTAACAGACAAATTGGAGATGGAAAATGGATAAACAAAGCGATACAAGGTATGGGAGAACTCCCTGTTCATTTCTTGATGTCAGGTAGCTGAAACAGTAAAAATGTTCCAGTTACCGTATTTTATTCAAAATTCCATTCCTCTCAATAAGACTTATGACCTCAATCTTAATAAATGAAACACAAAACCTCTCTGCAAAAAGAAGTGAATACGGCTTCATCAGAGAAAATTGTTGCCTACAGCAGATGAGCTTCTATAGTGTCACTGTGCATATACTTCTGGAAGCTGAGACAGAAGAAAATTGCACTCCTGAAAGAATCCTCATAAAATCATAGAATATGCAGAGTTGTAAGAGACCCATCAGGATCACAGAGTCCAGTTCCTGGGCCTGCACAGGGCACGCCAAGATTCACACCATGTACCTGACAGCATTGTCTAAATGCTTCTTGAACTCTGTCAGACTGGCGCTGTGACCGCTTCCCTGGGGAGCCTGTGCCAGTGCCCAAACACCCTCTGCATGAAAAAGCTTCCTCTGATTTTAAATCTAAACTTCCCCTGTGCTAGCTATATGCCATTTCCTCAAGTCCTGTCACTGGACACGAGAGTGAAGAGATCAGTACCTACCCCTCTGCTTTCCCTCGATGAACATGCCCACACAAAAAAATCTTTGAACTAGAATAGCAAGGCAAAAAGTGCTCCATATTTCTGTAAAAGAGCTACTGGTTTAATTTGAGATTTAAGGGTCTTGTAGGACATGCCATTCATCTGGGGCACTTTGCTCATTCTTCATGGAAATGAGGACTATTTGAGAAGAGGTGTTGGGATGTGTGGGATGGGGTGGTAGCAGGAATTGCTGGTAATAATTTTTCATTTTGCTTTTCTTTCTACCTTCTTCTCCAGCATGACTGCAGTTGTCTTTAAGATAATTTAGGAGTTTTAGTTTATAAAATAACTGCTATTACAGAGATCCAGTAATTGGTGTGCCCTTCATCTCTTCTTCCTTTCCTTTGTCCTTAATATCATGACTGAATGTTATTAAGAAATGTTTTCTTTGTGCACTTGCAATCAAAATGGATGTTTGATAGACTCTTTGAACTGAGCATTATGCTATAATTTATAATTGTCAAATCCAGAATTCAGCAATGGAATTTCCCACCAAATTTAGACTATATTGTATTTAACAGCAGACAGATTAGTAGGTGGTTAGGAAACTTTTCTCCCTCCCCCACTCTCTCTTTCCATTTCTTGGTTGCTCTGTTTCATGCTCCACTTACTTAACATACACAAGCAGCCAGAAGATTGCCGCAAAAACGAGGAAGTTAACCCCTCATTCTCCTCAGTCTGCACTAGGACCAGGTGCAGAATTTGAAAGGCAGAATTTGACTCAATGATGATGACAAAAGAATTTGATACTAAAGTAAATAAATCCCAAGTAAATATTAGCTGAAACTGTTAAGCCTAACTAAATAAAAAAGATTTATTTTGGAGGGAAGTGGGTGAGGCTTATAAAGTTTGTAAAGTATCACCCACTACTTGCTTTGGGGAGCTGTGTAGATTTTATGGTATCAGAGCTTTGTTTCTTACTGAATATGAGTTATACTTTCTGGTCTTAAGTCTGATGTTTCTTTACTTTTCGGTGTAACTCTATTGGATCATGAGGGACAAGGGAGTTACCCATCAAGATCTCTCACCATGTTTGCTGTTGTGACCTTGATTCCTTCTCTACAACAAATTCACAGCTTTCTTTGAAGACAGCAGTGTTATGTATATTGAACTTTTGCAGAACTGCTTGGTCTTCCTCTGAATTTTGTCTCATTAAAATTGTTCATAATAATCATGTGTTGTAAGCATTTCATTTATCAGCTTAAGCATGTGGGTGTACTTGCAAACACTGCAATTTGGAAGGAAATTTGCAACCTCATCTAACAAAATGCAAGCAAGCATTATCATAGACATATTTATTCAAGCAAAAAACCAAAGCCTGCAGCAGGAGCACACACAGTCTTAGAGGGTGTGTTGCTGGGTTAAGCTAGGTACTGTAAGTGTAGTAGAAAATGATTTAGAGAGCTAATTTGGAAACATGTAATTGTGTATAACACAAAACCTAGTTCATATAACACAGCAGTGTTGTAAAGGGGAGTGGGATAAAGAGACAGGGTGGTCTTAAATGAATACATGAAAAGGAAATAAACCCCAAAATACTATTTAGCACATTTCTTGAAATACCTCTGTGGTGAAGGATAGAGCAAATTATATGCCTTGCTACTTAAGGTACTTGTACTCTGTTTAATAGTCGGGTATTTGTTTTAGTCTTCTGGTGTTTTATTTTGTGTTTTTGTCTTCCCTCTATTGGTTATTACAGTTTGATTTGTTTTGTTAGGGGCAAGATGAGATGAGCTTTATTTTAATGAGGCTTAGTAGAAATACTAAAATTTCATTTAAAATTTTGAAATATAATCTACACATGTAGACTTCTTATCCCATAATAAGATTTTTTGATTGCAATGTCTATGATTCAATTTCCTATTGAAATAGTGTACAGATGATTTACTTTAATACCTATTATATACACACTTATATGTGTATACATCTGTGACTATATTGCAACTAAAATTGAGATTAACATGCCAAGATTTTTATTTTAAAATATAGAATGGGAATGGGCTATGAACATAAACACTGGAAAAAACATGAAAAAGATATGACTTTATGAGCATAGGTAAAGGAATTTTCTTTGGGATCCTGCATCCAGTTTTACTACCTTATACCCCATTTATATTTCTGACATCACATAGGATTCATTACAACAACACATAGAATTCATTCATGTGATAAAATCCACAATATTAATTATACATATTGTAAAAATGTATATTCTTAGTGAGCTTTTTTGATCATTTCATTCGATGTTCTGAATTTCGTATTTTAAGACAAAGTTCAAAGAGATTTCTCTGTTTGCTTTCTCTTTTTTTTTTTTTGGGTCACTTATCTCTCTTCTTAGTTCCTTATGCCTGCTAGACATTACTCCTAGTTATGGATTGGATTTGATTTTTTAATATCCAGGGCCAAGTTTATTTTCATCAATTCACTTCCTGTGATTAATTCAAGAAGTCTGTACAATTTTTTATTTCTGCTGCCAGTTAGTGAGCTCTCAGCTCATTATTTCTTCCCAAGGCTGTGAACCTCTGCTTCATAACAAAGATGTCCATCCATTTATATGACTCCATTCTTCAAGGTCAGCTATTCTTTCTCCAAGACTCCTTTGTATTGACAGCTCACCAAGTGCGCAGTGATAGCAAATTTCATGAATGTATATTGACTAATTTGTCAGTATCATTAAATGAAAGAGTAAATGAAACTGATCCCAAATTGCATTCTAGAAAAATTCATTAGGCATTTACTTCATATATCTGATACCCAAACTTCCCAGACTTCACCATTATTTTACACTTGGCATGGTAGGAGACATTTGGAGATATCCAGTGACATTATTTTTTCTAGTTTCCTGTATGGACATAAATAACATGTTGAAGAAAGTAAGTACAGGATTATCTTTCTCTAGTAGAGTAATTTTTCATTATCTCATCTGTCATTTAGCTCCCAATTTGCAGAAGTTTTGCTGTTCTTCAGAGCAAAAAACCCCAGAACTTTAGTTGAGAAGATCACTTCTTACCCTTTACTATTCCCCAGTCAAACAGCACCTCAGCAAACTTGAATGAATTTTGAAATATTGCTGTTAAATCACCAGGAATTTTCCATCTTGTACAACAGAAAACAGAGACCCCCTACAACATAAGTGCATCTAGGTTTACCAATATCTCGGTTGTAAATATTATAATTTGTATATGTAGCAAACATAATAAAATATATATGAGTTTATTTTCTCTGCATGATATCTTTTCCCAAAAGTTCAATGTCATTGTGCTCAGATCAAGAAAAGCATTTATGGTTTTTTTTATGAGAATAGCATGAAGTGATGCCTTAAGCTTTAGCTTTCATATTATCCACATTCTGTCCTGCATTAATATATAGCTCTGAACTGCATATAAAGTGTTAGCAAGCTCTCCTCTCAATTTCTTTAGACAAAACAATCCTTTTCCAGCCTGAGAACCAAAGACATCGGGCCCAAAAAGTGTAAAAAACAGCAAACAAACAGCATGGGAGGATGGGACTTCATAACCTGAAGCTGTAATTGGACAATTAACCCCAGTATGTAAACGGACCAAAACTTATAAAAGTTCTAAGTTACACATTATAAAACGTGTGACCCATCATCCATCCTGGGTATAGCCGTGGCTGGGCTCTTGTGCTGCCCAAGGTGTATCCTTTGAAGGCCTTTTAATAAATCCCTATTTTATTCCTTTAACACTGTCTAGCCTCTGTTCTAGGTAGCCTCTCAAGGCACCAGGAGTGGGTTGAGAAGCAGCACTTTAGAATGTATTTCAGAACTTGATGCTGACACCAAATTGGCCTGACATTGCTATTAAAATAGATCTTTTGTGAGGCAAACTAGAAAAACAGAGGTAGAAAAAAAATCATCTCCCATTTTCTTCTATCCTTCATGGAGGATTTTTCAAAGTTTTTCTGAAGCTTTTGTTCAGAACACAAAGGGGGAGATTTGTGGCTAGAATATCTCCAGGAGGTATCTATTTATTGCAGAACAGTTTTTTTAGGCCTAATTTGCTTTGAGTGGATTTTGGCTGTAGGCAAAGCCTACGGATCACACTTTTGTAAAATATTTAAAGCATTACTGACACTTCTAGTGCTTTTAAAGTATCCCTTCCAATTTGTATTAGTTTCTTAATGGGTCTTTTTTCCACCTGCCAGCCAGTAATAGAATGTGGGATCAATGCTCTCAGTGACAGCTGGATTATTTTTTTTAATCTCATAGCATAGCACCGTAGTTTTTAATAGTGGTAAAACTACCTGAAAACTGTGTGTAGCAGAAGATGAAACAGAGTAACTTTTTCAAATGTTCACTGCTCAGAAAGAAAAAAAGTCAAAAATAGCTGGAAACAAGGATAATGAATTCAGCTACTAAAAGGGCAATTTTTTCCCTCCATTTCAAGATTTACTCTCTGCATCTACAACATAAAAAGGAAAAACTCAGTACATTCTCCTTTGAATCTTTTGATTTTATGAAAAGGTATTATTACTTTTTTATTTTTGAATGGCGCCAACTATCATCAATGAAAATTTTACTTAAAAGTCTGCTCTAAAAAGTGACTCTGTAGGATCAGCCAGGTTTAGAATAGCCTAGATGGAAGAAAAAGTCAAAGTCATGGCATGGCATCTTCAATCAGTGCTCAAGCACACCCTGCTGAAGCTTGTGTTACATACTTCTCTAGTTAATGATGTACGTGTGCTATTATGGTGAGCAGCTTTGTGTAGCTTAATGCTGTCTATGACATGCTGGCTACCCATTAAGATCGCAGCCAGCAGTAGGTCTTTGAGAATGCAAATATAACATCAGTGGCCTTGATAGCATCTCACATTGGAGCCTAGTGTTCAGTCTTGTCACGATAAAATGCTGATGTAGCTCCATGTCCCTGAGAAAGATTGTTTCTATGACTTCCCCTGAAATAAGGATGATAGTGATTTATGTATTTATTTAAAACTGCATGTGAAGTGTCTAAGCCCAGGCCCCTAAAACTTCATTAAATACTAGTTAGCATCTTGCTAGTCTTTCCCTGACTGGTCTCTCCCTATGTTCTGCTTCTAAGCAGGTTTCAGCATTTTTGCACATCAAGGTTGGAAAAAAAAGCGTGTCAAACAGAAACACCTTTCCGTGATCAACACAATTTCAGTGAAGAACTTTTATTACCACTGAACATATGCTCTCAGCTTTTTAAAAAATCCACCAGAATAGAGAGCATGTGGAGCAAGATGATCACTGGTCACCATGGCAATCTCACAACTTCTCACAGTAACATGCTATCTCTGCATGTCACAGGGGTTTTACAGTCAGCATGGAGAAAATCACATGATGGTGGAGAAAAGCATGGCCAGTTTTGAGACTGAACCTTAAACCTTCTGCCTAATAAAAAGTGCCCTATTGTGACAATGTCAGCGTAGCACGATGCTCTGCCTGGAATGGAATAAAACAACTCACAGAATGTCCTATTTTGCATAGCTATCATTGGTGAACTGAGAAAGGCATGCTACTTGTGGTGCTGAGTTCTGCTAAAATCAGTCTGATTCATCAACCCCAAAGTTAAACATATTGATAGTGAGGTGAAGATGGGGCAGATCTAAAGCATTCTTATCTAAAAATTCTAACCTGGTGCAGCTGGTGTGGAAACATACAACTGTCAGTCAGCCACTTTATGCTCCAAGAGTCCAGTTCCACTTTCAAATGGCCAGTTCTTCTAATATATCCCTTCTCAAAGTGAGTGTGGAGATTACTCCTTTGGATGAGGAAGCCCCTCTAGGTATCTCCTTGAGGCTGAAAGGAAGAGCTTTGCCCACAGTTGTTAGTATGGGCATAAATCTCTACTTAAAATTTGGGCATTTGGGAGTTTTTTGCTACCTTTAATATGATTGCTTTAATATAATTGCTTTGACATAATACATTTTACTATACTAGTATTAGATTCTATACTCTGCAGTAAATGATTCTGATTAAGATATTTTTGCTAACTCACTTATCACACTAAATCACTCATTTTTGTAGAAATATATCTGGTTTGTGATCCTTAATGCTGAAGGATAAAGTTGTACATATATTCCTCATACTTCTATAACTCTTTAGGCTTAAACTGCTGACAAAGTCTGGGGCTAAGATTGGATCCAGGCTCTTCTCTGAGATGGAGTTTAGAAAACAAAAGGGGTCCTTTCTGCACTTTCTGACTCAGTGGGAGGACTTCTCTAATAAATTTTGTCTGAAGCTCCCACTCTGCCTGTGACAAAGGGGACATAAGAATTGCAGTATCACATAAAATAAATCAATGTCTCGCCTAGTAATTGTTCATTAAAATGTGGTTTTGTTTTGAAGTTATTAAGGAGAATAAAACTAAATAAAACCCATTTGATTTTGTGTACAATGAACTGTATAAGTCTACTATTTCTGTGTTTCTCACTGCAGAGAAGCTATTATCTTATAATTGAATTCACTCAGAGACAATCAAGCAGCCTCCTGGCAGCAAGAACTAGTAACTTTTACCCATTTGGAAGATACAAGGTTCTAGCTTCCAGGGAGCAGGAATGCGTTTTAAGCTGATCTTCAACAAGTTCGTGACAGGGATTCTGTCACACAGGTTCCAGTTTGGGTAAAAATTAGGAAAAGTGATATTTCTGTGTTGTAAGGTCCTTTTATAACCTTTTCAAAGCTCTGACAGAATTTCTGATATTGCATAGAATAATGGAGTAGAAGCACAGATTCATGAGGAATAAAAAGTAAAAAGGATTTCCAAAAGTCATCTGGACCACAGGTCCATCTTAAAAGGATCGTGCTTCCTTTCTCCTGGCAGTTATTTACCTGACCTGGTCTTGGAGAGAGGAATAAAAATCCCAAGCCCCTTGTGATGCAATTCCATAGACTTCCCCTGCAAACTAGTCCAATGCTTCCCAGTAAAATATTATTAAATAAAAATTTACAAATATCCTTTTTCCACAACCACAGTTTGACTTATTCTGCAAAGGCAGGGTGATGGAACTTCAATAACCTTTTAGGTCCATTAAAGCTGCTATATTTTTTTCTTGCTGCTATTTTCCTTTCTGGCTGAAAACTCTGGTAGTTTAGTCTCTCCTTGTAAGTCAAGCTTTCCTTTTACTAAACTGCATCCCTGATCCTTTCTGTATTTCCTTTCTAGACTACTCTGGCTAACTTCTTTTTTAATTATGGATGTGATATTTATGGAGAAATGTTAGCAACTACTCAGTAGAATGGAAAGATTCATCAAATATGCATTGCATTTCTGATAGAAATGGCTAGTGAAAAGGTATGGTATTTTCTTTTGTTGTATCAGCATTGCATTTTGAATTTCTGTAAAACTCAGTGGCCTAGTATAATACTCTCAGGCAAAAGTGCGAACTGTATTTTACATTCATACTGTGGTTTAACCCCAGACACCAAGTCCCGCACAGCCACTTGGTCACTTCCATCATGATGGGATGGGGGAGAGAATTGGAAGAGTGAAAATATGAAAAGTCATGGGTTGAGTTAAAGAAGTTTTTAGAGAAAAAGCTGCTCACAAAATCAAACCAAAACAAAGAATTCATTGACCATTTCCTATGAGTAGGCATATGTTCAGCAATCCCCATGAAAGCAGAGCTGTGTCATCCTGAATGGTGATTTGGGAAAGCAAACGCTATCATTCTAAACACCCTGATTCCTTATTCTTCCCCCACTGTGTGGCCACTTTACACAGTGACCACAGGGTCGAAGGAAGGGGACCAGGACACCAGCTGGTTCATCACAGGTCCAGTTTATTGAAGAAAGTATCAAACACTTATACAGCAAATAATAAGCTTATGAATATTCTGTAAGCCAAGCAATCTATTGGTTAAACTATACCATGAACTCTTCCTCATTCCTTAGGGGTTACATCTCTCTTTTCTCATGTCTCTTTCACTATTTGTTATCCTACTACAGCTAGGCCCAAGGACACACTATCTTTGCAGGTGCAGGACTTGGAATTAGCCACGGCTTTGAACTTTTCCAGTCTCTAAATTTCCCAACACTTCCCCTCTTTTTATTTTTTTGGAAAAAACAAAGTTCTATGGGCTAACTGTGTCACACTCTTTGCAACACAAAAATAGGCAATTCTAACAACTATTATATTATAAACAGTATTCTCAGCTAGCAAGGTTTCTCTCTTACAAGGGATCTAAGCTAGGAAAACAAACCAAAAAAGCTATCACTATTTATAGGATATGCTATACGACAAATAGAAAAAGAATTCTATGCTACAAGGCTCAAACAAAACTCAGGTGTGCTAATACAACCTACAAAAATAAGCTAAAGGAGTAACATGTGCGCAGGTTTCACCTGCGGTGGTTGTCTCGTAAGTTTGCTTTCTATTCTCAAACAGCAGAAATACTTCAAACAGGAATGGCTCTACTCACAAATGCTTCTGATTATTTCTTCTAACTAGAGTTTCTCTGGTGTTCACGACAACACTTTGCACACAAGTCCTAAAATAAACGCCTATCATAAAAGTATAAATCTATCTAACATTACTTAAACTTAATAGCACTTAAAATACTTAAAACACTTAAACCTAAAATATTTGAACTTAACAAAACCTTAACAGTATCTAACATTTAACGGCACTTAATAGATAATTTAAATTAAACTACTTAGTAACAAATAAAACTTACTATAGAAATAGAATATATCATTTACTATAACTTACTTACTTAAAATACTAAGCTAAAAAAAGTTTCTTCACGTGTTTGCTGCAGCATTTTTATACTTAAATGCACTTAAACATAAGAAGTTTGTTTAAGGTATACCTGTAAAAAAATTCTTTTAAATTCAGTGCTTGCTTTTACATCTATCACATCCAAGCAAATCTCAAAAAATACAAAAAACACACTCATTGCATCTTACTTATACAATCTTTTTAACACATCTTTAACATTTTAAATTTTTTCAAAATATAATTTCAGAGTTTGATGTTCCACCGATTAAAGTCTATGATTCTGATGTTTACAGTCTCTGTTAATACCGGTGATTTTAAGACAGCACAACGAATGCTGAGCCAATTCGGCCGAAATTTGACTTCTGCATTCACTACGCTGATTTGTCTTTCACAGTCTCTGCTAGGAAAAACAAAAGGTCTTTCTAACTTAGGTGAGAAACATCTCTTGATAGTAATGGTCCTTGGTGTCGCTTGTTTATTATCACTGGTCTCTCAATTGCAGTAGGAATCTTTTGTTGACAAGAGTCACAATTAGCTTTTGCCGGCTGCGGGGTGGAGGGAGAAGCGCTCCCGCTGAAAAAGCGCTCTGGTCACCCGCCATGGCTTGCTCGGTTTCTTTGCTGTCTTATAATCTTCTAACACTGCTTCCCACAGTATATCCCCAAATTTTCTCCATTCTGAGAGTTCATAGACCGTATGTGGGTTAAGGAAAATTTCTTCAGCGTATCCGTAGGCTAATAACAAATCTATCCCCTTTATCCCTCGCCATTCTAGATACACGGCGAATAACTTATGTGCTGCTTGCCTTTTCATACCTCTTTCCTGAGCACTCTTTGCAGCTTTCCAGGCTTCCGGCAGACACGTATGGCTCGAGTCACCGATGTGAACCCCTAGGGTGCTTCAAAATTCCGGCACCGTCCTGGCTGCTCAGGACCCAACTCCAACTTCCTCGACTGTGGCATGTTCTCCCCCTTTTTCTTTTAGCGCGAGACGAGGGGTCAGCGTTCGGGGTCAACCATTTGTCAAAGGAAGGGGACCAGGACACCAGCTGGTTCACCACAGGTCCGGTTTATTGAAGAAAGTATCTAACACTTATACAGCAAATAATAAGCTTATGAATATTCTGTAAGCCAAGCAATCTATTGGTTAAACTATACCATGAACTCTTCCTCATTCCTTAGGGGATACATCTCTCTTTTCTCATGTCTCTTTCACTACTTGTTATCCTACTACAGCTAGGCCCAAGGACACACTATCTTTGCAGGTGCAGGACTTGGAATTAGCCACAGCTTTGTACTTTTCCAGTCTCTATTCACCTAAATTTCCCAACACCACAGGACCATAGGGTCCAGAATAACCCTTTGGTCAGCTGAGGTCAGCTGTCCTGGTTATTTCCCATCCCCTCTCTTTGTGCAGCCCCAGCCTCCTACCTGGAGTAGTAGAACCAGAAGCAGGAAAGTCCTCGATGCTGTGAAAGTGCTGCTCAGCAATAAGAAAAACATCTCTATATTACCAACACTATTTTCAGCATAAATCAATAAAAATTGCCCCATACTAGCTACTGTGAAGAAAATTGCTAAAACTGGAACCACTTAGAGCTGCACGATAATTTTGTGGCAAAAAATCAGACATTTCTAGACTTGTCCTGTAACATGTCAACCTTTTTAAATACAATGTACTCTCACTATTGTTAAAAAAAATAAAAAATCAAGGAAATACTTTTATTTATATAAAGTAAAATTTTCTGATGAAATTAGAAAATGACCTCCGTAAAAGAAAAAGCGTTCATCATGTCCATTCATATGTCCTGTTCCATTCTGAATGATTAAGTGTTCTTAAGTAATTGGACTTCTCAGTGACTACTTGAGTGGCTCATGGGTCTTTATTGATTTTGCTTACATTTGTGTTTATTCAAGAAGAAAATTTGAGAGCATTTTTTTTCTTTCTCATCATATCTGTAAGAGGAATTGTTTAACCATCAATCTCCTGAAAATCATAGAAATAGAAGATAACATCATTATTCTGCAACTACTACTGATAAATTTGAGACATCGTAAAGTAATAATTATCTGCCCTGATAAAAAATTGCTTTTTCAAATGTATTATTGTGAAGCCTACCTCTTCACTAAGAAAATTTCACACCATTAAGCCTTGAAAATTTTCTTAGAAATTTAGGCCACGAAGAATGACTTTGTGGCTTTGAATGCAGGCATAGATTTTTGAACTGTTTTTAATGCTGATATCTTGTGCAATCTAGTAAAAAAATTTAAGGGACTGGAATATTCAGCATCACAATGAATATATTACAGCTGGTCAACATGTTCAGTAGTGGTTTTGGTAAGGTGGTAAAAATTGCAAAAAAAAATATTGGGAGAAAATGTTATTTGAAATTTCCTATGTAATCCAGGATATTAATGAATCTACTAGAAAGAAGAGAAATAGCAGATATTTTAGTGTCTTCTGGTATTCAATTGTTTAAATGAAGAGAAGTGGATTGTGTCCTTTCTAAAAGCCTCAGACACAACTAACCAGATCTTTGTTTTCAACTTCTAATAGATCTTGTTTTCAACAACATCTTGCAGAGGAACAAACATCCAATATTAAATCCCCACTGTGGTAATCACCTAAAAATATCTCAGAGTAATAGAATTTATATATCCTAGAGCCAGAGAATCACAAAATTGCAGAACCACCAAGTGGTTGAAGTTAGGAGGGATCTCTGCACTTCATCTAGTCAAATATCACCAGTCAAGCAGGACTACAGGGAGTCAGTGTCCCAGAGGGCTTTTGATGTACTCCAAAGAGGGACACTGCACAGTCTCCCTGGGCAACCTGTGGCAGTACTCAGTCACACTCACAGACAAGAAGTGTTTTCTGATGTTCCTAGGACACCTCCTGTGTTTCCAATCATTGTCTCTAGTCTTGCCACCACTGAAAATAATCTGTTTTCTTTACATTTTCTCTTCAGCTGTTTAGCAAAATCAGTAACCTTACGGCTAAGCCTTCTTTTCACCAGGCTGGAGGGTCACAGATGTTTCAGCTTTTCCTCACCAGTGAGATGCTCCAGTCTCCAGAACATCTTAGTTTCTCTTTTCTGGAATTTATCTAAAACATCCACGTCTCTCTTGCACTGCCAAACCCAGAACTGAACACAGTACTCCAGGTGTGCTCTCAGAAATGCTAAGCAGAGGGACTGGAGCATGTCTGTTGATCTACTGGCTATTTTTTGTCTCATGTAGCCCAGGATGCCAGTAACATTTGCTGCAAGGGCACATCACTGACTCATGTTCAGCTGGGAACCTCAGGGCATTTTCTGCACAGCTGCTTTCCAGGTGGGTGTCCCTCAGCATACACTGGTGTGTGGATGGCGTTGATCCTCCTCAGGTGCAGGACTTGATACTTCTCTTGATACCTCTCTGAGGTTCATGGATATCCTAGGGTGACGTTATGATGCTTGTATCCCCAGTCATCTGTTCTGTTTATACTGGATATTATGTTCTGTGTCTTCAAGACTGGCTCTGAATAGCAGAGTTTTGTTTTGTTAGCCACCTGCTTCCCCACGTCTGGTGGGACACAAAGACAGGGCAGTACATAGTGCGGCTTTTGCTTGCCTTTTTGCTTTGGTCTTGCTCTTGCTTCTGTTTGCTCCTGCTTTTTGTTTTTACTCGTTAGTTAGTTTAGCTAAGCAGTCTGAATTTTTTCCTGGACTGTTTCTCCTTTCCTGTTTTTGGAACCACTCGAATCTGCTCCAGACTGGGACCTGGGAATACCAAGAGTTTGCACCCTGTGGCCTGCAGCAGCTGCCCCAGCACAGGACTGACCGATAACAGAGCGACCACCCCCAAGAGAGACTTTCTGAATTTGTCATCTTTTTCAGAGCGGTGAGAGAGTGGTGTCATCCAGTAATGTTTGCCTGTTAAATAAACAGGTTCTTTCCACTTCTCTCCAAGGAATCCTTCCTGAACGGGCTGGGGAGAGGGGCTGTGTGGGTTTGCTTTCTGGAGGGGCCCCCTTTGGAGGCTTTCTCCCAAATATGCCCTAAACCAGGACAATGGGTCTTCTGTCATCCCATCCCTCTAGCCTGTCAGCCCATCTGCATGGCAGCACAACTCTCTGAGGTATCACTGCCTCTCCCAGTCTCATGCCACTTGCAGACTAGCAGAGTGGACATGCTGTTCCATCATTCAGTCCATTGATTAAGAAATTTGGCAGGACTAGACCCAGAATGAATCTGCACATGCCACTAAACATCAAGAATAGCTACTGCAGTCATTAGCGTGCCACTGGTCTGCAGTGATGTAAGGACACACATAGATTCACCAAATCTAAGGAATACTATTTTCCCTTTTCCCTTTTGTTGTGTCTATTTCTGAAAGCAAACATGCTCTGAGACTTAGAAATGTAACTGTAAAACAAAATAGGTAGGCTTGTAGTGGATGTGAGGAAAAGGAGCAATAAGCCAAAATACTTTCCAGTTTTTGAATACAAAGCATATTTTTCTCTCTGTGGATACTTAATGTGATGAGCAGTGCTCCATGCATCTAGAACTTGTTTCCAAACATTGCCAAGCTCAAACAAGTAACTTTTTATCCCCTTTTGCATATGAGGAAACGCATAATTCTCGCTACTCTTCCAGCAACATTTTCCAAATTGCCCTGGGTCTCTCGTGTCTACCCTAGTAAAAAAGACTTTTTGCTTTGGTATGCAGTGTTGAGGCACACAGTTATTGTTTTCCTCAATGTCATGTGTTAAGTAATGCTGAAAATGGTTCCACTGAGAACTGCAGCCAAAATAGTACCATACTAATTGTCAACATGAATTATAGTCTCTATTAAGTAAAGAGAATTGCTAATGCTAAATTTTGGCAGTGGAATTGGTCTATGACGGAAAGAGTATTTTAAAAACAATATATAATAAATAATACATTCTTCTATCATTTTAATCTGCAGTAGTTCTTTACTGATTGTCATTTGATCATTTCACTTTCTGTGAGCACTTCTGAGGTTAATTATTCTTCTGCCTAATTTTTTTTTTTTTCAGAAAAATGCCATTCAATAAACCTGCTCTGCATTCTTGTTGAGACACAGAGTGGACCATGACATTGTTTGATCAAAACTAAACTTCCAGGTAATACATAGCACAGCAGAACCATATTTTCAGTAAACTCTTACTCATCATTAGAGAATATCTTCATAAGATGTAACAGTAAATGTGAGATTGCAAGTGTATTTCCTGTTAGCATATTGTTTTATACTTAATACACCTAAGACTACAAAAATCTAAATTTATCATTTTGACGAATTGGCAGTGAAGGATTTGTTGAAATAAAAAAGTCTTGTATTTGTGATTCTTAGAAAGAAAAATAAACAATCAAGTATCAAAAATAAACAATAAACAAGTATGGCTAAGTCTTCAAAGTAAAATACAAAGCAAAGCAAAACAAAACATACAAAGTCACAACAGCCTCCAAACTAAAAAACATGGCATCCAAATTGTCTTCAGTGGGTGATTCTACATGCAAACATAATTGAGAGCAGGGTATTGGGCTTTTACATATTATTTATATTCTTAATATTATAAACAGAAAAAAACATTGTTAGTTTCCTTCTGAAAATTCCTTTTTTATCTCATCATCAATTCTTTCCTAATAAACTTTTCTGAATTTGGCTTTTTTGACATGTGGTACTGAATAAATGGCTAACATGTTCTACATTTTATAGCCTGGAGATAATAAACTTGCAAAATAACCTGTGGTGCCAAAGTCTTTACTTAGCCAGAAAAATTTCAAAGTTTACTCTTCTAGAGAAGCTTATTCTGTGTTTTTAAGAAATTAATATTATAAAAGCAGTATGAATTTCATCAAAATGGGAAGCTCTTCCACAGATAAATTCTTCTAAATTTTGTCTTGATTGTCACCAATAATGAATATATGACATAATATTGTTCACTCTTATTACCTAATACTACCTAGTTAATATTGGTCCATTACCATTGAATCTAACATCTACTTTCAATCTAGAAAATCCACTAACTTTAAAACGAATGTGAATGTGTAATTTAATCTAATAGCTTCCAAGTAATACACTCTAATTACAGTCACCTTCTTGAAACTATGGAAAACTTTGAATCTTAGTTTGCATAACTTATGCCCTTTGTAATGTGATTTTGCAGTGATGATAGCACTAATGCCATGGGCTATGAATTCTAATTGAAATCAACTCTGGATTCAATTAGGGCGAAAAACTCATTGGTCTCATTGAATATCATTACAGAGAATTCTTTCCTTGGAGTCAAGCTCACTTTGAACTGTTATCTCTTTTCACTGTTTGCATGTTTCTTTACGCCCTCTCAGTTCTGCTGGTTTAATTTTTATAGAACTGCATGGTCAAACAGATCAAGGAACTGATCCAGATTTTTAATGTTTGTACCAGTATAACTTAAAACATATTTGAAAACCAGGTGTACTTTGAGCCATCTTTGTCATTCAGCAAAATGATTGAATTACTGTCAGAATTAATGCCAGGGTAAGGTAGATGCAAGTTTGCTATTGGAGGATTACGTGTTATGATTTCTCCCATGATAAAGTTCAGGTAACTATTTCTGAAATTTCATTCTTCAATTTATACATTCTGGTATTAGTTTTACCTGCACAAACCTGTAAGAGCTCCATGTAAGAAATGAAAAACTGCTTGACCTTTTTATCCATCTCTCATGGTGTTTCAGTCATATCTAGACATGAGCAGAAGCTGTTACTGGATTTAGAAGCCTTCCACCTTCATTTGTGCCACTCTTTGCCCAAGCAATAAATAAACATTTCTCCTATGAGTCTAGAAAATTATCTGACTGTCTACAGGGCTGTTAGCCAAGTAAAACAACAGACTAGCTGATATATTATTCATGTAAAAGAAAAAAGGAATATAACTGACAGCAGTTGAACATAATTTGTTAAAAAAAAGTGTTCTAAATTCTTCATTCTTGCTTTAAATTTGTAATTTTTGTTTAGGATTGTTAACCAGGTTGACATTTTGAAGGTTTTTGTTTTATTGCTTTATAATCAGAGAAAAAAATGAGCATGCTCATTAGAGAATATTTGTATTCAAAGGTGGTAAAGTCTATGCTCAAATGCGATGCAGTCATAGGCAAAGCAATGTATTTATATATGAAGCCTGCGAGATGTTATCCTAGAAAATTCTTTGTAAAGGGCAAAGAGATTATCAACTTCTGCTAAACTGATGTTGCAAAAAATTTGATATGATACTTTGGTGTATTAGGAGAGTGATAGGATTAAAGGAGGTTACGTTATCTTTCTTTCTCTGGACATATCTCCATATATAGAAATAAAATTTTTACAGCTGAGACCAGCTTTCTAAATTTTTTAGTCTGTAGTTAAATTCTGAAGGCATATGGCAACACACAAGTCAGTAGAGGGTAGGAAAAGAACACATTTTTTGATAAATTTTTCAGGTTTTTGGGATGATATATGTCTCATAAACGTAAAACAATTATTATTTGTTATGTTTAACCTTAGTTGGCAGTTCAGCTTGCTCACTCCCATGCAGCAGGGTGAGCAAGATGGCAGAGAGAACTGGAAGGGTAAAAGTGAGAAAACTAATCCGTAAAGAAAAATCTGAGCATGCAAGAAAAAGCTGCACAGGAAAGCAGGGCTTCACCAAGAATAATGGTTACTTGGAAAAACAAAAAAACCCTTTCTCTAAATGTCACACCTTTGCCCCTCTTTCCACACTCCCCGCACCATATTTATCACTCAGTACAACACCTTATGACATTAAATGCGTCTTTCATTAATTTGGATAAATTCTCCTGGCTGTGTACTCTACCAACTCCTTGCCCGTCCCAGCCTAGACATTGAAGCAGCAACATGAGAAAGAGAAAAGGCCTCGATGCTTTGCAAGCAGTGGTCAACAGCGTTATCAGCACAGCTTTGATCACATATACCAAATACAGCACCATGCAAACTACCCTGAAGAAAGTTAACTATAACCCAGTCAAAAGCAGTACACTATTTTAAAAAGTAGAAAATCTGGGTCACCACTATTTTAGCAAATGAATGAATTTCTAACAACTTTTCACAAAGACTACATGTCCTAATAAAAATTATGAAGAAATTTGGCATCGCATTTTCTTCTGCCAGTATTTGTACTGTTGCTTCTGGTAAGAGCCCTCCCCATAAATTTCAGTCTTGTACGAGGGCCCATACAGCAGTTAGTGTGAAGTGCAACCCTGTTTCAGGAGGCTTCCTGTTTAAGAACTGTTCTTCCATTTTAAGAATATTTAATAATGACTGAGTGAAATGAGTTTGTAGGAATCCTATGCTTAAAGCTGTACTAAGCTATAAAAATACACAACCATTTGAGTACACAATAGGTGATGGATGATGGTAGAATGGTTTAGACAGACAGAACTGAAAGTTCTTTTATGATTTTTTTTTTGCTTGTGTGAGAAACAAGCCACTGACCATAGGTTATCTAAGTCTGTTGCTCAACTACCACTTGTCTGCTAGAAGTACACTTTCATTTATTGTCACTAGAACTAAGCTGCAGTTTGAGTTGGTTCAAGTGAAAAGTTTGTTGCATGTACATTACATCAGAATAGGATGGAAAGATTCCCTAACCTGAATTGCATGGGCTGATTTCTCCTGTTGCACTGCATCTATGTATCCCATCAATAGAAAGGGCTATTTGGACACCTGAATCTTAAGAAATGAGGCAGGCAGAAGGGCAGGATGCGTGTATGGAAGTATATATTCATAATGTATTCTTTCAGGTTTTGAATACCTTCCAGCTGCTACCTCTTTGAAAAGTAGGTCACTCATTTCCTGATAGTGAGTTTGAAGAGACAATCAGAAACATAAAAGTGAAAAAATCTGTGGGCTTAGATAGACAGTTGAATAAGTGAAACAAAGCTTCACACACAAAGAAGGCAAATCAGTAGTTAATTCACAATTCTTGTTGAAAGCTAGATGTCCAGCTGCTTCCTGAGAAGCCAGGTCTCAGCACACATAAAGGCTGCTTGGGAAGACTGACACCATAGCACTGAGGATCAGCTCTTCCTCCTCCTTTCATTGAGTTTTCATTGCTAAACAGACCCTCTAAGGTATGGAATATCACTTCCCGCAGTTTGTGTCAGCTGTCCCAGCTGTGTCCTCTCTCAGACTCCTGTGGACCCCCAACTCACACCTATAGAATGGGAGGGAAAAAGGCCTTGATGCTGGGCAAACATGGTTTAACAACAGCTGAAAGATTGGTGTGTTATTGTTACTGCTCTAGTCACAAATCCAAACTGCACCATATGGGATTATGTGATGAGAGTTAATTTCAGCCCAGCCCAACCCAGCACCCAGCTGCAGAGCTTTGTACCTTCCCTCCAGCTCTGGAAATGGGAGAGAGGCAGAGGGAAGCAGAGTGCTACACTACTGCACAGCAACTGGGACCTTAGCAGTTCCCAGCATCACAGAATGGAAACGCAAGGCAGAAGTCAATGACTGGAATCAGGCCCTTTAGTAGTCAAGTAAATGCACATTTTCTTCAGACTAACAAAATTCAAGAGGAATATCTGTGTTCCTAGTTAGCAACCATCTTGAAAGAGAGGACTTCGATGACTAAGTAGGCATTCTGTCACTGAGCAAAAAAATTCAATGTTTAAAGTTCCCAGTCTCTTCTGAGATGAATTAGGGCTGCAGGTGAGGCAAGGCAAATGCCTTGTGTGCAAGAAAAACCATCCTCACTATGATGTTTTTTGCATACTCTCCTTGCTGAACCAGCTGTGGGACCAGAGACTCTTGCTCATTACGGGATCAGGACTTGACTGAGAGATGTCCTTGCTGCTGTAAGAACCTGATACTTGTAAACTAGTGTGCTTCATGTTGTTTTGAAGACCTGAATACTTAGAAGTACTGGGGTTAGCAGCCACAGAAGGCAACAACAATAGCAGCAAAGTGCTTATCTTGCTGCCTGCTTTGAGTAGTCCCCATAAAAATAAGTTATTTAACTCGGTTCTTCCATGGTCATTTTGACAGCCAATATCATTACTTCTACTCATGAATTAGGAAATAGCTCTGCACTGTGTCTACAACACAGGCATTCAAAAGGCAAACCTGGAAGGAGAATCTAATTCAACTTATTATCCCAGGTTCCATCTTTTATCACCCCAGAAACCTGCTGGAAAAGGTTTCACAGAGATTGAATTGTATGTTTTGTGAAATTCTAATGATCTTACATACCATTTTAAAAAATTGATACTGTTAATTATTATGCTTAACTTGATATTTAGAACTATTTGCTATTCCTTTTTGTTTCCTCTCAAATGGCTAGAGCCTTCAGAATCATATCCATCAAGAAATTAATACATAGAAGCATGAGAGGAAGAGAGATGGGAGACACAGATTAGACACTGGTTCCCAACAATTCTAAGATGCTTAGATGCTCATGGGAACACACTCTGTCGCTACCTTACATAAAACCTTCATATATTCTCTGTGAGTTCTCATGAGCACCTCCTCACAACACTGACTCCTTCCTGTCCCTTGCACAACCGCCTAACCCTTGCTGTCCCTCACATAGCCACCTGGCTCTTCCTCCTCACAGCACAACCACCACCTCCAACTCTCCTCTCAACCAGCTAACCCACTCTTTTATAACATTCATCCGCATTCAACACAGCTGTGACCTATTAAGGGCGGGCCTGTTCCTAATCCTTGGTAATTAGAACAGCCACAACTCCTCAGGGGTGAGAATGCCTTCAGCACTATCTCTGTTCTCCTACATTCCATCCTCCCACACACCCTTCCCCTCTTTTTTATTTCCTCTTTCCAGTGATTTCCCTACTCCCACCCACTAGTAACTTGAAACTCTGGCCAAGGCAGCAATGCTGAAGTTCCACTAGTGAAGCTGTATTTACAGGTTTTTTCTTCAACATTGGAAGTAAGGATGTACACACAACTCCACAAGTAAGCCTTTCCCTATGCAATTTCCTATCCCATTAATTTTCCTTGTACCCAAGAGAGTTGGAAAACTGACAAGTATTAAAAACTGTGATCTTAAAAATGTCATTCTAAGGTAGGTGTGTAGAGTTATTTTTCAGGATTTCTTTCACTGAAGCCTAACAATTATAACATTGAGTGTTTTACTGGTCAAATTACCTGAGCTTCTCCAAGCCGCTACAGCAACACTGAAGTCAGCTGACGGTGACAATTCTGCGCTAGTCACACACTTACGAAAAGGATTAATCTTATGGTATATCTTGCCCAAGTGGATATCTGACCTACAGGAATTAAACAGGTTACATTGTTGTGTGTGGATAAGCGAGTAGTTGAAGTCAAAAATGTGAGCTAGTGTGTGAAAAGTGTTCATTTTCCTTGTAATTAGACTTTGAAGGGCTTCAGCTTCAGAAGAGCTTCCCTAAAATTTCAGGCTATAACTGGCAAAATAAAATAAATAAAGCAGCTGAGTGTCAGCCCCTTCTTTTGGCAAAAGGTTAGAAGGAAACACTTTAGAAGTGCCAGAACTTTAACGCAAACATGAATCATGTTTAAGGCCAGACATGCACACCGAGCTATTTCAAAATGCACTTCTTTCCAAGAATGGCTTTAATTCAGGCTGCCATGTGATAGAAAAATTTTGTTCTGCTTCAGCAGTGTAAAGGCAGTGGGGCTTCTGAGCACTATCATCTTGAAATGTAATTTCCCTTCAGATGCTTGTGCTGATTATTATCTTTCTGGTTACCACCGAAATAAATCATTTATGTTCCAGTAGGAATGGTAGTGCTTGAACTTCTAATTAATTTTGAATGCTCTTTGGAAGATTAATATGAAAATGTGCTTTGGTATGTGCCTGTGATTGTGGTATCTCAGTATATAATGTTTCCATTCACAACCAAGAAATTAATCTTTCCCAATATATCCTTCAGTTCCTCTTTAATTTTGTGCAGTGGAGTATGACAACATTTTTCACTCTGATATTTCCTGTATGTAAGGGTTTCAATAAGATATAGAACTCTGAGACACTCTTGGAGAATTACATCTTGCATACTGGAAGAATTTAATCTCTTTAATTTTTTTGTTTGCATTTGGACTTTAAGTCTTTGAACAATGTAAGGCAGGAATCACAAAATATGAGAGATATTTTGAGAAAGAACAAAATAATTTTCTCCTAAGTATGTTGTAACCATACATTTTGATGTTTCAGTTTTGGGGTTGTTTTGGTTGGGTTTTGGGGTTTTTTTCCTCATTGAACTAAAATTCCATGCAAACAAATTTCCTTTTGTGGTGATGTTAATTTGATGAATTTGTCTATTCTGCTACACAGGATTTAATCTATATCACTCTGAATTTGTCCCCTTTTAGGTGAAAGTGTTTCTAAAAAATAATTTTTCTTTTACTTTTTTCTACCTCCACTCTTTTTGTGATGAGTTGGCCTCAGCCAGCAGTTAAGCACTCACAGAAACTCATTTTTCCCTCCCCAAGCCCAACCAAGTAGGACAGAGGAGAGAAGGACTGAAATTAATAAACCTATGGATCAAGATACAGAAAATTTAATAGGCAAAGGAGAGGGAAAAAAAAGCTACACAATGCAATCTAATAATTTTCCATCTCCCACAAGCGTACTGATGCCCAGACAGTCGGCACATAATGGCCACCTTGGAAACCAAAGAACTCCACATCTTTCTTCCTCTAGCCCAGTTTGAATGCTAGCTATGATGTTATATGCTATGGAATTTCCCTTGATAAAAATTGGGACAGCTGTCTCAGACAACTATCAACTTCTTTCTGACACCCAGGTTACTCGTTGTGGAGGGATGGGGGTGCATGAGGGGAATGGAGAAACCATTGATGCTGTGCAAACCATGTTTAACTGTAGTCAAAATACTGGTGTATTATTGATGTATTTTGAATCTGATTAGCACAAAAGATTTGATAATCAGGATGCCTTGGCAAGAACAAACAGAGCTGGAGATTGAATCAAGACTAGTGACAAGAAGATTGACTCAAGGCTTCTGCAAGCAAGAGATGTTGCAAAGTGTGTAAGTTTGTCTGTGTGATGGTTAACCCAATCAATGTAGTAAAAAATTACTAGCCTTCCTGGAATAGTATATATGTAGTCCATAATAAAGACAGATTCTGTCCACCTCTCAGTTCCCTGCCTCTCTCCATCGCTGATATATTATCAATACTGATTTAAGCTCAAATCCAACGCACAACACTACAGGAGTTGCTATGAAGACAGTTAACTTAATACCAGCCAGATTCTGTATGGTCTTAGAAGAGCTTGACCATTTTCCAGGCATGTTACCTACCCAGCCTCTCTTTCCAGTTTCCAGCAAATAAAACATACCCCACTGTTTGTTACAATCTTCGCCTTTCCAATTTCTTTTTCCAGAATTGAGAGGTAAGGAAGTGTTATTTGTTTGCAGTTTATAAAGTTGTGATCTTTCAAGATAAGACTAAGGACATTTAATAAGTTAGATTTCTTTCAAATAAAGTTTGTTCCCTCCAGAGCCTATGCTTGGTTCGAGGAACATAAGATAACCACAGTGTCAGAAAGGCGCAAGTACTTTTTTTTAAAAAAAAGTAACTGCTTTGTATACTTTTTTTTTTCTGTAATAAAGAAGCAATAGTGGAAATGAAAATCATTACTGTTTATGTAGCAGCCATTTCCTATTTAAAGAGCTTTGATACTTCCCAGCATGGATGGGGCTGCTGGAGAAGTCAGGGAGTTCATACCTATTAGAGAGCTGGGACCAGAAAATGTGGTGGGTGTGGAGCTTCCATGCTGTGCAAATTAGCGCCTAAATTACATCGACCTCTTATAGCTACTGTTAATCCAGTGTTCTCTGCTTTTTTTCTATCAGATGGAATTAACGGTAATTCAGCAAAACAGCAATAATAAACCTATATTTTTTGTGTTCTCCACCTCAGCTTCATTAAAAGCTTTAATTTAAAGCTCCACCATGGGAAGTCTCCTAAGACCTTTTGGTTTCAAACTCAGTTCATATCTCATAAGCACTCTATAGTGATTTTTTTTTTTTTTTTTTTTTTTTTAGGTCTGGGATGTTTTGGGGTTTTTTGTTTGGGTTTGGGTTTTTTTTTTTGTTTGTGTCTTCTTTCCTTCCAATGATACCTTAGCAAAAACTTTGCAATTGCTTTGGAAAAAATTAGGCTTAGTTCACAAAACTCAGTTTTTATGGGCTGTGAAGAGGAACAGAAAGAATAATGTTAAAAGGGGGAGATAGGGGCTTACCAAAGTAGAGGCTGAATGTCATTTCACATTCATTTCACATTCTCATTCTGCAGAGATGGATGTAATTTATAGGAAGACCTGCAAAAGTCACTAGGTGATAAAGCTATTTGATTTCATCCTACGTTTCTGGGTTCTTAGGGACAGTGAAACAGAAAGTCCCTTTATCAGCATGGGAATGCCTGTGAATTTATAGGTCAAGCAGACCTTTATTTTGAGGACAATTCCATCTGAAATGTTAAAGTTGGTAGGCTAGTAGGCAACCTCACAATTCTGTGGGTCTGATACTGTGGGAATACTTAAATAAGTCCTTGATTTGCATTTTGATTAGATACTTTGGTTTCATCTTTCCTAATTTTTCTGGAGTATCTGGTGTTGCACAAATGAGAGGTCACTAAAACGTCACACCCACCAACCCCTCCCGTGTCTCTGTTTCACGTAGAGAAGACATAATAGAGAATCCAAGAAGATTCTGTGTTACCTTGCAGCCTAAACGGCATTCCAGTTTTCAGTTGTACAGAATTCGTTACCTTGCACTCATTTTGCATGCACATACTATTGATCTGCTCATTAGCATGTTCTTAAATCCCTTTTTACTTATCTATTCATTCCAGGGTCTGTAATCTCAAGGCCAGGCTTTGCAGCAGGAATGAACTTAATTCAAGCATTTGCTCACAGTAGATCAATTACAATATTCATTCACTATAAAAGTTTGCATTCAAAGAACATTAAAGTTATAAATTAAAAGAACAGGTTCCACTGTGCTCAAAATCAGACTTCCCATGACATGTTTAGCTGGCATGCAGCTCTACAGTGTAACAGAGAATGACACTGGTATACTAAGACCAAGGTAAAAAACACAACACTGAAAATACTTCAACACATAGCAGTAGAAACACTACAGGAATTTATCTAAAGGGAAAAATGAAGTGGAAAATGCATAACTGTGTGTCACTACAAATTAGAAGAAAGTATCCTAGCTGATAGGATTTGGAGCTGTGGCTTGAGTATGCCCATTTTATTCCTGATATTGCTCTGCTGGATGAGTTACCAGCTTGCTGTGCCTCCATTTCCCTGTCCATTATGAATAAGGTCATGGTATTTTTCAAAGAACATTGTAAATCTCTAGCAGAGAGCTATTTTTCACATATCAAAACTCACTTTTCCACCAAATCCCTAGTGATCTTCCCAATGGATAGGAAGAAAACAGGAACAAAAAAGAAAAATTAACTTTAGTAGAATTTCAAAGCAGACAATAGATCCCTTTTTTTGTAGACAGATCAGGGCTTTTTGCTTTTGTATTTTTTTTTTGGCCCGTGACAACTCTGCTGTTTTGTGCTGTTAAGTGAATGAAAAATTCTTGTGTATTTTAATATCTTTCTTGAGGGCATACGAAATCAGAGCTTACATTTTACATAAAATTATTATCTCTTTATGAAAACATTTACAAAAATACAATTTCTTTGAGAAAGTCCAAACAACATCCAGTACCTTGGGCCAAACATACATGCAAATGGTGTGTGTGTATTTTTAGGAGGAGGACATTGTATCAGCCTTCAACTCATGCAGTACATTCACATTCATTCTAATACATGTACGTATTAGATAAGATAAAGTCAATGTGAAATTCATGCCTGGTCAGGTATCATGGAGAATTAAAAAGCAAACACTAGATTTTGTTTCTGTCAATCAAAGCTCAAGCAGATAGAAATAGAGGCTTTCCCCAAGGCTGTAGATTTCCTCCATAGAACCTCTGAAGCAAAGCATGCACCAACAGAAGCACAAAGGCAGAAAAGCAATAGCCCCTCTGTATTCCCATAGAGCTAAATTTTAAACTCAAATAAATTACATCTATCAAAGTATGGGCAGCAGCTTTGCATATGCTCTTTTATCTCAGTGTAGCTTAGGGATGTGGGTCTCAGTGTTTATTACCCATTTTACTGTGCCATCCCATTTTCTATGTGAGTGATTTCATAATGCCTGCATGTGAGCACAGTTTGTTTGAAGTATCTGCCTAAGCTAAATAACCTTACTAAAAGGGAAAGGAAATTGGATTGATTTGGGATTGTCTCCATTCTTTCTTTTGTGCAGTCTTTATTAAAATTTGCTTCCTGCTTTCATCTCTTGTAGGAAATGCTTTAACCAATGTAATCAAAATCTATGATCGCATAGTCTAAGACTTGTCATAACCACTACAAGTGCCTAGAATCTAGAATTACTTTTTATTATAAAATTTTCAGGATTTCCAGAAGTTAATGCATGCATATGAACAATATAATTGCTATATATGGAGCTATATGCAAATCTTCTTATTTACTCTAATAAGAAATGTTGTGTATGGAAAGTAGAAAATACTGCTGGTTTTAACTGTTTTATACATTGCCTTCAAGCAAATGCAAGCTCCAAGATTTCTTGAAATCCCTGAATACTGAGATGTAAACTGAAATCTGTTTCTTAATTATTGAACAATTTGTGTTCACTACAGCTTGAACTTAGGTCCCTTGTATTGAATGCCTTCTGCATCTGTTGCTCACCAGTGAAAGTGGGCTAGCTGGGGACATCAAGACTGGAGGCACCCTAGACTGCAGTGACCATGCATTGGTGAAGTTCATAGTCCTGAGGGATATAGGTCAGATAAGGAATAAAGTTAAATCCCTGAACTCTAGGAAGTTTAGGAATTCTAAGACTTCCAGCTCTTCAGGGAGATAGTCAGTGGGATTCCCTTGGAGGTTGTCCTCGGGGACAAGGGACTGGAAGAGAGCTGACAGATCTTGAAGGAAAGTCTTCCACAAAGTGCAAGAGCTAGCAATCCCCAGGGGAAAGAAGCTTGACAAGGAAGGCAAGAGCACAGCATGGCTGAATAGAGATCTGCTCATCAAACTAAAGGGAAAGAAGAAAATGTATGGACAGTTGAAGCTAGGACAGGAGACCTGGAGATGAAATTTGGTTGTGTAAGGAAAGGGTGAGAAAGGCTAATGTAAAGCTGGAACTGAACATGGAAAGGGATGCAAAGAATAAGAGGAAGGGCTTCTTACAAGTGTGTTAACCAGAAAAGGAAGGTGAAAGAAAGTGTATGCTGTCCTGATAAACAATGCTGGAAAACTGGTAACAATGGATGAGGAGAAGGTTGGGGTACTCAACAGCTTTTTTGCCTCAGTCTTCAACAATAACATCTTTTCCCACACCTTTTGAGTGGATGGACAGCAGGATGGGGAATTAGGGAACAAAGTCCCTCCCACTGAATGTAAAGATCAGGCTCGTGACCAGCTGAGGAGCTGAATGTTTATGGAACCTGATGAGATTTATGCCAGACTCCTGTGGGAGCTGGCTGATGCAGTTGTCCAGCCACTCTCCATATTTGAAAATTCATGGCAGTCAGGTGAAGTCCCAGGTGACTGGAAAAGGGGAAAAATTGTATTCATCTTTAAAAAGGGCAAAAAATATTGACCTTGGGAGCTACTGGCCTGTCAGCCTCACCTCTGTGCCTGGGGAAGATCCTGGAACAGGTCCTCCTAGGAGCTGTGCTAAGGCACATGGAGAACAGGGAGCTGATTTGGGACAGCCAGCACAGCTTTACCAAGGGCAAGTCTCACCTGACCAACCTAGGGGCTTTCTATGATGGAGTGACTGCATAAGTGGAAAAGGGAAGTGTACAGATGTCATTAATTTGGATTTCTGTAAAGACCTTCACACCGCCACAATATCCCTCTTGCTAAATTGGAGAGAAAGTGATTTGATGAGTTGACTGCTAAATGGACAAAAGGTGGTTGGATGGTCACATCCAGAGGGTACTGGTCAATGGCCCAGAGTCCTAATGGACATCACTGAAAGGTCGTGTCCCTCTGGGATCCATATTGAGGTCAGTGTTATTTAACATATTCATTAATGACATAGACAAAGGAATAAAGTGCATCCTTAGCTAGTGCACCAAGCTGAGTGGTGCACACTTGAAGGACCGGATCCAGACGGACCTGGACAAGCTTAAGAAGTGGGCCCATAGGAATTTCATGAGGTTTAACAAGGCCAAGTGCAAGATGCTGCCTACGGGTTAGGGTAGGCCCTGCTATCAGTACAGGCCAAGGAATGAACAGATTGAAAGCAGATCTGCTGAGAAGGACTTGGGTATGGTGGTGGATGAGAGACATGATTCTTCCCCTCTACTCTGCTCTGGTGACACCCCCACCTCCAGTGCTGCATCCAGCAGATTAGAGGGATGGAGCACTTCTCTTTTCAGGAAAGGCTGACAGAATTGGGATTGTTCAGCTGGGAAAAGAGAAACCTTATGGGCAACCTAACTGCAGCCTTTCAGTACCTGAAGGAATCCTACAAGAAAGATATAGAAGGACTTTTTACAAGAGCATGTAGTAACAGAACAAGGGGGAATGGTTTCAAACAGAGAGAGTAGGCTTAGATAGGTATTAGGGAAAATATTCTTTAATATTCTGACTTTGAATTCTTTACTATGAGGGTGATGAGGTAGCAGATGTTGCCCAGAGAAGCTGTGGATGCCCTGTCCCTGAAAGTGTTGAAGTCTAGGTTGGGCAGGGCTCTGAGAAATTTGGTCTAGTGAAAGGTGCCCCTGACCAACACAGAGGTGTTGGATCTAAATTATTTTTAAGGTCCCTTCCAGCCCAAATGATTCCCTGATCCTATTACTCTGTATAGTCTTCAAAATGCAAGTATGAGACACAAAGAGGTGTATTTGTAAATCGGTTTAAAATGCATGTACACAACTGGTTTTATACTGTTTTGATCTAGTTGAACAGATACAAGAAGAGTAAAAATTGAAATCAGCAAGACATGATAGGAGCTTTTCATACTGATACTTTTAGGTTACTTGTGGTATCATGGGAGGTTAAATGCTGACATTTATATATATATTACTACTTTAAAACTTTATAGACAATGCAAACTTCTTTTATAAGGAACATATGATAACAATTTCATTTCAGCAAGTTGAAAAACCACTACAAACATTATATGCAGCACTACAAGGAGGAAAGAAATACATACTCATTGCTCTTTCATATTTTTTCTGAGGTACAGTGGAAAGTGCTCACTCAGCAGCACTATAGTACAGTTGACTAGATGAACAAAAAGCCATCACCAAAGCTGTCATTTCAATTTCTTACTAATTTTCTCTCTCTTTTTCACAGTTTCTGTTGAAAAGGCTTATACCCCATCTCCTAGACAACGGCAACCAGCAAACAAGAATTCTCAATGTCAAAAATGTCTAGGGAAATGGAAAAAGAAATTTGATAGGGAGAAAATATCAGACATCCCTTATCAGGACCTATGGATACTGGCATTAGCAGCTGCATTAAGAAAATTATGACACATGCTATAGCACTGCTCTTGCCACTTCTCCTGGGGCTGGAATGGTAAGATCTCTTCTCTGTGAAGGATTTTAAGCTCATTCTTTTTCTTTATTGCAGTGAGCTGGTCATTCAGAGGATCCTTTTCTAATCGAGTGTGCCAAGTGTCAGGTGCTTATTCCTTAGCTCTCCCCATGCCCTTGATGCATATGTACTACTTTATTTTACATCATCCCACCCCTTATCAGAAGTCTCAATATGGTTCTTTTGGGATCTTCTTTGGTAGTCTTCAAAGCCCAGTGTCCTTTTGAGGGACAGGTAGCTGTTCCTTGACCCCCACTTTTGAGTAACCACAATATAATTGTTTTTCATAACTGCTACTTGGTTAACCAAGGGATGAACTGGCATCCTGCTTGTCTTGTATAACTTTTGTTTGCTTAAGTTACATTCTTTATCTACTTCTCCAAGGCTATGTTACTCTGTTCTATTATCCTTAGAGTAAAATGCTGTGTTGTTCTACTGTCCTTTTCAAAGTGTTAAAATCTAATTGCAAGATTACGGACAGTGGCAGGACAAATTAAATATGTGAGATAGAGTTGAATATAACAGTCTTACTCTTTATTTGGATGCCTTACTATCTGTAGGTTTTCTGTTTTCAGTTGGGACAGAGTTCTACTCTTAGTAGCTTGTACAGTGCTGTATTTTGGATTCAATATTTGAATAATATTGACAATGCACTGAAATTTTAGTTGTTGCTTGGTACAGCTTATCCTGAATCAAGCTTATCCTGAACAGAGTTTCCTGTGTTCTGCCAGGGAGGAGCTGCAAGGAGCATGGCCAGAACAGCTGGCCCAAACTGACCCAAGTGATATTCCACACTGTAGAATGTCATGCTCAATATGTAAATTGAGGTTGGTTTTTGGAGAGGGGATTTGGGGTGGGGAGGGAGGCTGTGGGGTTTTTGGGGCATCAGGGTCGGGTTTTTTTTTGTTTTGGTTTGGTTTTTGGTTTTTGTCTGTTTGTTTATATCAATTATCAAATTGCTCTTACTTAAAACAGGAGGTTTATCTTTTCTATTCTTCTCCCCTTCAACATGGGGAGGAAGTGAAGATTGTGTGATCAGCTTGTGTGGTACTTAGTTGTTGGCTGGGGCTAAACCACAACATCAGGGCTGACAGAGGAAGAGGAGAATTTGGTGGAAGGCAACGCAGCAGGCCTGTCTTTATTTCTGAACAACTCTGTCTTTTCATAACAGATAGCATAAGACAACACTATGGGGTTGAGTGTAGAATGATGCACAGACTAAACATGATCTGCCTGATAACAAGCACTGCCATCCTTGTCACTTCAAGTAACTTGCTCTACAGGTGTCCTAGGAGTTCTGAAAGTTGCTTTGTTTGAAAGATTTCACATTTGTTTTGTGTAACACTTAGATTTCCTAAAGTTTTTTTATTCTGACTTTGAATATATAAAAGTCCTGTTATCTTTACCAATATTAGTAAGGAGACCAAAATTTGACTGAGAACTCCTTAGTAATAACACTCCATATTCATGCAAATATTTATTCAGTTCTCGTACATGCAGAACTTCAAACATCTGCTGAGGCCATTGAAATTCACTTTTCTTCAGTGAATTATCTCTCCGAGGAGCTGCAAGCCAAATGTGCTTATTCAGATATGATGAAAACTTGCTAGCAATGCAACCTTAGCTTTTGATATATCAAATAAAACTAAATTCTTTACTTCATGTATTCTTTACTTTATGTATTTTTAAACTCACTTTTCTTACATTAACAAAAGAATAGCAATGCCTTCAAATTATCTGTAGGATAAAAATTGTGTTAGTGGTGTGTGTGTGAGTGTGATGGGAAATTCAGGCGTAGGGAGAGAAGAAATAGCTTCCCTTGACTTCTGTATGACTTGTCCATGTCTCAGATGAAACATCTGATTCCCTTAGAAACTCAATTTCACTAAAATTTTAATATATCCTGTCACAGTGCTTTTAACAACTACTGAATATCATAATAAACTGAGAATTGTAGACAGAAGCTATGTGGGTGTCAAAGAAGTGTAATGTCTTGTAACTTAAAAATAACTCAACCAGTCAATGAAATTTTGAAACAACAGACATATTCTGAAAGCAAATACTTAATATCAGTGTAGTTCTATCCCAGGCAGGAACTCATCTAGGGATGCTTTCTCACAGTCCCTGTGAAATTCTGCCCTCCCTCCCTAGCAGAACAACAACTCTCTCCTTAAAGAATTGGATGCAACCAAACTCTTCTTAGACCTACCACACAGAGTAAAGCTTTCATGATAAAGTTGTGTTGTGCTGGGCAGCTTCTGTCTTTGTCCAGGGTAGGAAAGAGACAGAGCTGTGGCTTCTGAGAGGAGATGGCATGCTTCACCTCTGCTCTCAAGCTACAAGGGTTTCACTATTATATGTGATTAAAGAGAGGGTTTGTCTTTTCAAATAGCACTGTGTATAATTTATGAAATAACTTCAAAACTGTGGTTGAAGAGATGAATTGCATGTTTAATTAGGTTAATACTGATGTTTTTGCAACCAGTAGGTATAATGAGGTTATTCACATACTTTCTTGCATTCCTATTCTTATGCTAGCTTAATGTTTGAGAGATGTTGTCTGTACTTGTGGTCTTTACTGAACATGTAAATTAGTCATGCAAGCCTAAAAATAGTTTCTCTAGGCCAATACTTCATTTTGTATGCTTAGAATTCAAGAAAATCATGGCATTGAAAGTGAAGATACTCAACGGAAGAACTAGAAATTTATTCAAATGACATGATCTAAAATTATGCTTCTGAAAATTATGCTTCAAGATTTTGGATGAAAGAACCAGATGAAAATATGGGCATCCAAAACTACATATTTGCATTGTGATAAACCTAATTTTTGATTCAGTGCTTATCTCAAGTGTATGCAATAAAAGCTGTGGGTAAATTATATTGAGATTCTTACATGAAGGGATTTTTTAAAGAACTGAACCACAGAACAATGATTGTTTATTCCCATTAGTTTAGGCAGGTTTGAATCAGTTCTCAAATGAAAAAGAGAATATCTAAGTCAAATCTTTTAATATTTGCCTGTTCCTGAATTCCTGTATCTGGAATTCAATATATGTGACAGTGCCACTATAGCAAAAACATCCCTTTTGGTCCTCTCCTTGCCAATACATTTTTTCTGAGCCTTCCATTCCCTGGAAACATACTCTGCAAATCAGCTATGGGAAAAAAAGATTGGATAAGGGAAATAATATTAATTTTCTCTGACTCTTAATTTAAATGAAAGAATGCAGTTTTCATGTCTTCCTCAGCGCACTGTCATAGCAATTTTTCCAGGCACCTGCTATCATATGCTTTGCTCAGTGAATTATTCTGTCTTCATGCATTCAATTACACTCATTCTGTTTCTACTCATAAAGAATCTAAAATAAATGGCAGGAGGTACACTAGACTCAAATTAGGTGAATCTCTCCAATATATAGGTTTTAAGATTTTTTGGTTTTGTCCTTTTACAGAGAAAAGGTGCAAGAATAAGTATAGCTGGTATAAACAGTAGCTACAGCAATGTGGTGTAATCATGAGTAGATTAATACACATTGAAGATGTGCCTGGAGGCTGTTTTAACTTGAACAGTCGCTATAAGTCTTTTTGCTTCTTTTAATGTGTATAAAATTTTAAGAATAAAACTATGCATCTGAAATATCTTTAGAATTATAAAAAGTGCCCAAAGAAAAAAGCTGAGTGTATACAAATATATACAAAACAGCTTCCACATCAACATTATCCTCAGGAGAAGAAACAACCATTGTATGTATTGCACTAAGTAGTTTCTATACTTAATTATTCTTTACTATATTTTAATTTTGCACTGGCTGATTGGATTTTGCACTGAGTAGTTGCACTGAAGTGGTTTGTTTGTATCACATGGTTTGTCCCATTCCCCTCTCTCCTTCAAGCCCTGTGGTGGTGTCCTTAGCCCGGGTTGATTCCTCCCCTCACCTCTTCTCTCAGTTGTATCCCATTGGCTGTGGTCTCTCTCCTCCATCCCCCTTCCCCCGGGTTTAAAATCTCCCCCCATGAGCCATTCTTTCTCTTTCTTTTCCTGGATGCCACTACCTCCCTCCTGGACTCTCTCCTTCCCCTGGAGGTGTTCCAAATAAAGTGTGGGACATTCCTCCCGAGAAGAAGAGTGCCTCCGTCTTTTGTTTTTGTCCCTGTTGGTGAAGCCAGGGTGCAGAGCTAGCTAAACTGGACCCCCACGAGACTTTCAATCTGACAAGCCATATAAGGAAAAACGTAAGGAGAACCCTGAAATTGAAGGTTCATAGGAGTTTTAGAGGATACTAGAAAATTTTATGAAATAGTCTAGTTACATTATTCCCTGACTTTGAAATTTCTTTAGAATTTCACTGGCTTCTTTTCTGGATGTTTATAAAAGCAGAGATATTGCTGTTTTGGGATGGGGATTTCTTGTTTGTTTTTTTTTTTTTTTTTTGGGGGGGGGGGCTTTTTTTTGCTTTTTTTTGTTTTAAAGAAAGACTACTGATAGAAAGTGACTACTTAAATTAAAATGCTTGCCAATCTTAATTGCGTTTCTTGGTGTAGGTTCATTCTGTGACATTACATACAGTTACATGATTAGATAGGTTTCCCTGGCTTCATCATGCATCATGGAGAGGTTGTCATCAAACACTTAAGGATTTCCTTAAGGATTTGTTTTATGCCAGACAATACTAGTTAATCACAATATAGGTAGTAAAGATCCCTACAGGCAGGAAAGAACCTTTTCTAACAAAAATGATAAGGCTCAACAGATTAGTTAAAACAGAGACATGACAAGCAGCAGAAGTTTATTAATAAAAGAGCAAAACTCCTACTAATATGTTGCAGGCAGAACTTTATTTGAAGTTTATGATTCCAGACATATCAGTTAAGGTTAATTTGGGCTGTTTTCAAGAGATATTGTGCAGTGGGTTGACCTTGGCTGGCTGCCAGATATCTACAGAGTTGCTCTCTCACTCCCCCTCTACAAGAAGATGGGTAGAAATATGATAAACAAAAGCTTGAAGGTCAAGATAATGACAAGGAAATCAAGTATGAAATACCATCATGAGCAAACCAGACTCAACTTGGGGAAAATTAATTTATTACCTATAAAAATAGAGTTGAATTAAAAGACTCATAGAATCATTAAAAGTTTTAAGCTGGAAGGGATCTTCAAAAATCTTGTAGTAAAATTTCCCTGCTGTAGGGCATCTTTCATTAGACCAGGTTCCTCAAAGTCCCATTTAACCTGACCTTCAACACTTCTAGGTACGGGGCATGCATAAGTTCTCTGGGCAGCATATGCCAGTGTCTCACCACCATCATCATAAAAAAAATTTATATCCAATCTTAATTTACTCTCTTGCATTGTAAAATAATTTTTCATCTTCTTGTCCCAGTGAAAAACCTTTTCCTAACTTTCTTGCAACACCCCTTTAGGGCCCCTTATAAGAAAGGTTGCAATAAAGTGTCCCAAAAACTCTCATCTCTGGGCTGAGCAATCCAAACTCTCTCAGATTTTCTTCACAAAAGAGGTGTCCAACTCTCCAATTATTTTTGTGGCCCATCTCAGACCTGCTTCTATAGGTCTGTGTCTGTCCTCTGCTGGGGATCCCAGAGCTGGATGCAGTACTCCAAGGCGGGGGCTCTCTTCAGAGCAGAATAGAGAGGGAGATTTATCTGAAAAAACTCACTTCCCTGTACCTGCTGGGCAAGCTTCTTTCTATGCAACCCAGGCAACCATTGACTTCCTGGTTTGCAGGTGCAGATTGCCAGCCTATGTCCAGTTTTACATGTACCAGTATTTTCAAGTTGCCTGCTGTAGGGCTGCTCTCAATCCATTCATCCCCCTGTCAGTATTGATACTGAGCTTTTCCTAGACCCACATGCAGGGCATTTCACTTGTTAAATTTTGTGGTGTTCAGCTGGGCTCATTCCTTTATCTTGTCAAGATCCCACTGGATAAAATCCATCACCTTAAGGAAACCAGCTTCATCACTTAGCTCAGTTGCTCTCTGCCACTCATGCCTACTGACACTTTTCACTTAGTCCACTGTGGGGGACTACAGTCCATCAGGACAAATAGACCCCAGTGTGGACTCCTCCTGGGCTGCAGGTTTGTTAATGACTATCTGAATAAATTAATCATTTAGGTCTGGAGGAGAGACTACTTACGCTAGAAATGGTAACCTCCTGAGCTGAAATCAACAATCCCCTTTTCCTAACTCAAATACTTTTAACTGCAACATCTTGTCTAGTATGTGGGAGCAGAAGCCTGAACTTTAACACTAGGTGGAGGAAAGAGGTGCATAAATACTACCTCAAACAAGCACCTACTTTAGCCACCAAATACCTTCCAGCACTCCAGAGAGTAAGGTTTCTATCTCCCAAGAAGTTATTTAGAGTGCTGGAAGGAGTCTACAGCTAGTGCTGCAGTAATGGTACCCTCACACAAATTCTGCAGACATCTTCCTCTCTCTTCTGAGCATGCTGTGATCCTACATTTCTAGTTTTGACCTTTATTTAAATGCCTAAAGATGGTAGTGAGAAATCATCTGCTCCTTTTGGAGCAATGAACACAGAAATATTGGTTTATGTACAAATAAGTTCATGTTTTGTTTTTTTTTTCCTCACAATATATACTGATGTACTGATGCATGTTCAACAAAATTTCTGAATCTGAGAATTTGAATGGTGCTTGAATTTTTTCCCTTCAATTTATTATCCCAGAGTATAAATCAACATTTAAAGGAGAAATTGCTTCCCTTAAAAATAAGTATAACTTTTTCTGTGTAATTCTGAGCAATAAAAATCATTCTGTGATAATGAGAATAAAATTGCAGCAGTAGTCAGGCTGGCAAAGGAGTAAATTATAAAAAGAATCTTAATACATAATGGCATTGTTCAAATAATACATACAGTTAATTTAACAGGATGTTGACAGCAATTAAGTATCACAAAAATCAGTAGTGGGATTTAGATGCTGCAGAAAAAGCACAATCTTTCAGAGTAATGTAAACATGTCACTAGATGCTATCAGCTTACTACTGCTTTTATTTTCCTTTTCAATCACAAAATAATTTAAATAATTCAGAAGCATGGATGAATGTACAAACTATACATATATAGAATCACAGAATCATAGAATGCTTTGGATTGGAAAGGGACCTTAAAGATCATCTAGTTCCAACACCCCTGCCATAGGCAAGGACAATAATTGAGAAAAGTCTAAAAATGTGGTTTGACTATAATGCTCAAACTGGTTTTCTTTGGTTGACACAGGTGGAACTACCTGAATAAAGAGAAAAAAAGGTGTACTGGGAAACTGCCAGTGAAAGTTTCAGTGGCATGTTTGACTGACTGCTTTCTTATATTTACTTGAATTTGGACTCTGAGGTAAGTAAACACAGCCAAATTGTCATTGATTCTGCCTCCTTATGTCCAGAATAGCTAAAGACATTTGATTTCATGTAAGATTTTTACTCTTCAGTATCAATATTTATTAACATACCCAACTCAGTCTTTCGAGGGCTTTGGAACTGAGCAATCTGCTGAATATTGTTCAAAGAAAATGACAAGATAACACATCTTTTATGGTTTTACTTTGTACATATTTATGTCATTGACAGTATGATATGGACTCATTCACTGAAAATGCATCCTGATCAAAGCATGTTAGTTTAAAAAAAATTTTGAAAACATTTAGAGGGAAAAAGCAAAACACAGTAGTTATAAATAACTCTAGTGAAGTTCAGTGTTAATGTGCCTTACTAGGTAAGAAGGATAAAATTCTAAAATTGTCATTCTGACATACCATTTATAAAGTCTTTAAAACACAAATTCCATTCCTCATTTGTAACAGATTTAGGTGTGAATAGTAGACCCAAGATACTCCTGCCATATGCATCTGTTCCATCAAAAGCCTTAAAGACAGGAAATTGCACACTACAGTCTGAAACAGGAAATAAATTGAAAGCTAAAGACATTGAACAGGGCCCAAAAGGAAAGTAAGGAGCTGTTGGTAATTTTGTCCTACATAAACTCTTAGCCATATCAAGATGAAATATATGTAAAACTTTGTTCACCAGCAAACTGGGGATGTCAAGCACACAGCACAGTTCTTGTGATTGAAGTCACTTTGTGTTCCCATGGTCAGCTAAAAAAGAGAAAAATTACTGTTACATGCAATTTTGATTTTTTTGAATTAATACTAGACGTGATGTTCTTTATATAAAGAGATACCTTCTCCTCTATTAGCTCTTAGAAAAATCATGAAAAAACCACAATACCTGTAATTACTGCTCTGAACATGACACATATACATTTCTCTGTGTGTTTCTGGAATTCCACTAATTCTTTTCTCACTTGCCCCCTTCTGGTGATTTTATTGCCAGGCTCAAAATACATATTTTTGTAAGACTCTTGTCACTTTATAAATAGTCTAGCCCACACATAAGAAGCAACCTTGTCATCTGAAGAACTAGAAACTCTTGAGTCTCTCAGTTCCAAAGCAGAACTTTATAAAAATTTTGTCTCATCTCTCTACTTTTATATGAAAACTATATCATGAAAGTCCTCAATAGGATATGTAATAAATATACAGTTTTAAAAACAAATGGGATTTTGTTTGCAATGTGTTTCACAATCAGCCTATATAGCATATATACCCTGAGATATATGGAGGAAACAATGAAAATTTATCTGTAAAAACTCAGGTTGTCTTATTATAGAGTATATTTTAATGGTAAAAACTGTAATAAGAAAAAACTCTTTAACCCATGTGATAACTTTTTTATGGTAATGCTTGTGGCAAAGAAAGAAAAAGGAGGTGACAGATTCTTTGCTATCACTCCAACTAGCATCCAGCAACAAAGTAACACAGAAAGATTCTCCTCAAATTACACGAAGACAGAGATAAATTCCTACATATTTTCTATTTAGAGCCACACACAAAAGAACCCTTTTGTTTAAAGGCTAAAACTTCATTTAAAAACCAATCAAACAAACAAAAAGGCTAAAACAAAGAACAAGTGGTTGCAACTGTTGTCAAAAACTCAAGTTGTTATTTCAAGTAACAACAACAAAGAGTACTTTCCAACCCTTAGGTACCACAGGGATTTTCCACCCTACAAAATGTAGAGTGCTTTTTTTAAAATCTATGTATAAAATTCTATTTGATCTAGAGAAGGAATGCTTTTATTGTTATTCACTATAAAAATTATGTTTGTCCTTTTATTTCTTTCAGGTATAAACAAAGACTTTGAAAAGTAAAAGGATGTTCTACACTGAAGGATCTGTTTTGCAAAATTTGGATCAAATATATTGGCATCATATGCCAGAGAAAGTTGATAGCATATGTTTGCCAAAACAACATCACCACACCAAACCACTTCCTGATGATTATTAATCCATTAGAGAAGTTCTGATTACTATTCCTTCTTCTGTAAACACTGCTGCCTCTTAAATTACATGAGTGTATGTTTCTGGAGAATGAATGTATAAATTAATATTTCATATTTGTGTTTGGTTCAGGAAAACTAAGATTTGTGAATACTCACCCCATTGGAATTCGTGTGGTGTCGGTTGTGGCATTTTGGTTCTGTTTTCCTCAGCACACTTCTATGTCAATGATGCAGCACTGTCTCATGTGGGAGAGAGCTGCCATGGTATCAGTCGTGATAAGTAAAGAGTACAGTTGGTTTTGCCTCCCAGCTCCTGGGTGTTGTATTTTCTCACAGAAGGAGGTAAAGGATGGGTAACATTTCTAGAAGCTAACAGTGGCTCTTTCCACTGCCAATTTTTATTCCTAAATGACAGGCCTTGAATGCAACTCAAATACAGCAGGATTAAAAAAAAAAAAAAAAAAAAAAAAAAAACAACAAAAACACTTTAAATAATAAATAACATTTAAATAATAATTAAAAATATGGTCTGCAACAGACTTTTTGCTTTTCCCTCGTGGCAACTGAGACAAGATCCCAAAGAAAATGCAATGTCAGCCCAAACCCTGAAACACTTTCACTAGAAGCTTTGCAAAAGATATTTGATCTGAGATTGGCTGCACAGAATGCTAAAGAGGAGGAATAACGCCTAATCAAACAAAAACCAACCAAGCAAAAATATTCCAGAAAGTTAAAATCTATATATTTATTGATCTATATTTGTCTATATATTTATCTTTTTAAAGGGATATCTAGCCTCTGACTGAAAATAATGCTCAGGATCTTGGAATTCTTTATTTGTTTGCCCTTTTTTCATCTGATCTGATTTGTTCATTGATGGATTTTTAGTGTATATTCTGCTCAGGAGAGAAATTTACACATTTATAAAATATTTGAATAGATATTGCCATATAGATATCAAATAATAGCATTCAAAGGGATTCCTCTTCACACAAGAAACATGGTATTGGGTTTGTATTTCTCTATAAAGATGAGGCTTCATGTGCAAGTACTTGACAAACTGCTTTATTCTTTGCCTGTGCCTGTTAGTTGTGGTCATTTGGGGACTACAGTACAGCTCTTGTGTTTCCAGCATCTCTGCTGGAATATTTGCCATTCAAACAAATTTTTAAATGTTTGATTCCACTCTGGAGCTGTTACTGCTGAGGTGGTTGCCTTAAGCTATTTTTACAGGGTCTGGTGCTAAAAAATAGACTTCACCTACTAGCAGCATATGTGAAAACATATTAATAACTTAACAGGAAAAAAAATCTGGTTTTGTAAAACTCCTGTTTGCAATTGCTGAACTTAAAACTTTCAGCTTTATAGTAGAAAGTGATTTCTCTAAAGTTTCATCTTTAAGGTAGCTAAAATGCTAAACAATTCTCATTGAAGTAGAACATTATGATTTACTGAGAATAAAAACTGCTTTGGATATTTAAGAAAGGATTTCTACATCATGAACATTTTGTATATTCTGACTTTATTTTTCCCTAGTTTGTGAGAAAGGATTTTTTGAAAATGGTTAAATTTTCTGCAGGTTATGCAAACTATTTTATTCCTTAATCCAATATCATCAAAGAAGAAGCAGTGTCAACAAAAGTTCTATTAGGTCTTCCTAGTAGAAGAGACAAAATTTTGGATACAAAGTATCAAAACTGATAAAGAAGAATATGATAGCGCTTATTTGTCCTACATGCCCTCTTTCCTCTCGTTAGATGATCACGCCATTTCAGGGTACTGTTTTGTTGCAATCTGGTGCATCTGTGGTTTTTTACTTTCCCATACAGTGATGGCACAGAGGACATGGTCAGCTCCATGAGCATAGCCACAAGAGTAAAGTACCATTAGGTCACACAGAAAAGGAGATGATCTTCTTTTGTGTCTGCTCCATGTCAACAGTGGTACCACAGGTTTCCTGGGGAGAGCAGAAGCCGTCCCACCTGAGAGCAGCACAAATAGGGCTGCTCCATGAGGGGGCTGAGCAAGTGACCCCAGTGCAGGCTGGAGGCTCACTGAGAGGATTTCTGCCAGCTCTGAGCTGAGCCAGACCGGGGGTAGTTACAGGATCTGTTGGCAATCCAGGGATGATTCATCCAGGATGAAGTAACAAGTCACATCTACTGTCAATCCAAGAAGTCCAATGAGGAACAGCAAAAGCCAGAGCTAGGGACAATCTGCCTGTAACATAGGTCCAAAATGATAGAGATAAGCCTACACAGAATGCAGACATAGTCACTAAGTAAGGTCATGGAGTGTCCTGTACAACCCCAAATGTTACAGTATTCCACATCTAATCTGTGCTCAAAATTGTTATTGCCTGTTTAAGTCCCAGCCTCGAGGCTAGGGGAAGTGAGGTGCTTAGGCTTTTTAAAAAGTCTGGTCACCCAAGCAGAGCTCACTTGGCTCTGGTTCTTTGCATTTGGTTCTTGCAGGGAGAGTGCACAGAGGTACTGCAGACAGAGGCTGCCCTCTGGTTTTCCATCTCAGGGGGTTGTTTCACACAGGTTTCAAGGAAGCAGTGGTAGCAGCCCTGCATTTCTCACTCAAAACTGTTTCAGAGTGAATTTTACAACACCTGTTGGCAGTAGGAAGCCAGAGTGGGTTAGGGTTGGACCAGGGTGCGTCGGCGCTCGAGACTCCATTTCTCTTCCTCCCCTCCATTCGGGCAAGACCCAAGACTCAGCACTGACACCAGCGGCTTGGAAGCTGCAGTGAAGCAGCTTCCAGTAGATCCAGCCACCGGAGCGTGCCACCTGCCCTTGCAGATGGAGCTGCTGCCACCAGAGCAATAAGGACTAGGGGATGGGCTGCTGCCATCTTTCTTCTGTTACGGGAATAATTACCAATATAGCTGGAAGGGATGTGCCTGGGCTTGTCTGGCTCTTGCTGTTTGACCAAAAGGTGGCAACTGTGGTGTTTTCATCTCAGAGACACCTTTGGCTAGCTGGATGCTGTAAGTGGGCGCTTGGAGGCAAGTCCAGACATACAGGACCTCAGGTTTACCTCTGGCAGAGAAGCTTTAAGGTGATGGTGAAGGAAAAAGGAGTCAGTTGTGATGGAGGATTTCAATCCAGAGCTTTATTCCTGGCCCACAGGCCTCTGAATCCAGCAACAGCTCCAACAGAACTTCCCAACCACGAGGTTGCAGTGTCTTTTTAACCTCGGAGAGATATGGAGGGAAGGGGCACGGAGGGCCACCAGCCAGGTAGGAGGGGGAAGTCTTAAGGGACAAAGGACACCTGGATGGCCCAATGTCCTCCAGGGGTGGAGGGCATTTTTTGAACTCTGCCAATCACTCCGTGCCCTTCTGGAATGCCAGGATTAACAGACAGGGCTCAACAGGGGGCAAGGGAAGGGGAGGGAGAGGTGGCTGGCAGACGTGGGGAAGAAATCTTCAGGGAGAAACCCAAGGTATCTGAGGCAAACCATGACATCACACCGCAACACTCTGTGTCTCCCCATACATGGTGGGCTGTGGAGGCCGCCGTCTTGGGGGAGGGTTTCCTCTGCCATTTTGAGCTTTTCTTTGCTCCAGACAGTCCCTGAGATTTCAGAAATTTTGTAATTAGTGATTATTTATTGTTATTTTTTGCCTGTTGCTGTTTCAATTTTTAGTAAACTATTATTTTTAATTTTTATATACTTGTATTTGTCTCTCCTTATTAGTGGAAATGGATTGGTTAAAACTAAAGGGGAAGTAACTAATTTTTGAAGATCCGCCTCTTAAACTGTCTTAAAACAAAGTATGGGGGAATGGGGTTGAGCTTCAGGCACCCAGAGTGTAGGTGAGGCAGGGTCTGGGTAAAATTTGCCCTACCATGGAAGGTGTTAGTCTGACTGATTGGAACAATTCTTCATTTACAGTTCCAAGGTTGAAAGGGAATAGATAACTGTGTAACACAACAAGAAAAACGCTTAAATTAAGATGGAGATTTTAAGGGTACTGTAAATTTCCCTTTGTACAATTAGAAGTACCAAGTGGAGATGGTGTCCAATACCAGGAATGCAGTTATGTGAACAGTAGATAAGGTGCCAGTAAATAGCATTTGGAAAGTTATAGAGCACTTGAGGGAGTGCTTGTGTTATGCAATGACATATGATATGCAAGGGGAATGGGAGGACTCTCACTGAAACCAATACATTCTTAGATCAAAGGAAGCATTGAACAGAATTTAGTGTAGGAAGGAAGACTAGGGAAGAAGATGATAAGATGATGGTGTGATGATGTTTCTGATCGTGGCAACCACAACCTTGTCGGTAGTGAATGTTTAAATAGAAAGGAAGTAAACAGCCAAAGGAGCAAAAGTGTTACTGGTTTTGCTGCTCCTGGGTTTAGGGTGGGTGAGCCCTTTTTTGGAGGGGAATATGTTTTTCTTTGGTTTATGCACACTAGCTTGTTTGAATTTGGTAAGTTTTGGAAAGTAGGACAGAAGCAGATGCAAAGTTTTAAAATCCTTTGTCATATTTTAGTTTTGCATCTCTGAAACTCCTCTTAGTCCCTGCTTACCTGTCTTGTTTCAAGTACCTGTCTCAAGGTTTATTTGCACATGAACCTTGCTTTTCAGACACAGCAAACAGTCACAGAAATGTGACAGCATGGGCTTTGAACTTCGAGCAAAAGGTATCCTGGGCATTTATATATATAATACATGCTTCTTTCTGCCACAACAGATATATGTTAGTAAAGTCACAACTTTCAAATTCTTCAAAGCATCTTTTTTTCATTTTCTCACAGGCCTCTCTGAGTTTAGAAGTTCCATGTAAACTCAGAAAAATTGTTTTATATCCTGAATGTGCCCTTCTAGTTCAAGAATATCTGTGCTTACTTTGGATAGGCATGTTCTCACGGGCACACTTGATTTTTTCCTATAATTATCTGAATAAAAATTACATCCTAGATTTTTCTTCCTACTGCTGAAAGGGCAATAGAATCACTTGTGGTGCTGATCTCAAAAAAACCCCCAGTCATGGTAAGCCCTAGCTGCCAAGAAATTCATCAAGTGCCATATCCTACTCTGGTTTGGTTTTTTTTTTCACACTGAGCAGTACCATCCTATGTGCTCATTATGTAACATTCCTTCTTATTCTTTGCTTTCCCCAAGTATATGCAAATAAAATGCAGATAGTGCTCACATTTGGTTAAAGGAGACTGGAGATCAGGAATGAGTGATTATAAAAAGCAAGGTAAGGTGTTGTCACATACATTTATGTACAATTTTTACTACTACTATCTTTTTCACTCATGATATCTGCCTTCTTTTATAATAAGGCATGAAGCAAAAGGCTCATGTTCAGCTGCCTAACCCAGAAACCTAGATGTGGCTGCTGTCTGACTTATTTTGTTTCAGAGAAGTCATAGTCTTGTTCAGAATCTTGAACCAGAAAAATTACAGCTACAATCCCAGTACAACTTCAAGTATACTGCTAAGAATTTTGCTATGGCTGTTTTTCTTAACATTTTATCAGGCAGCTGGCTATAGACCTCATCAAATATTGCAAGATAACTAGCTGTCTGTTACTGCACCTCTCACTGCTTTTCTTCATAAGCTATAAAGAACAAAATCATAGACGGTTTAAGTTAATCGGGAGGCAAAATGGCCTATTTGAAAGACTGACAAAGTAATTTCCTGCATCTAGTGTGTACAAATTCCATCGAAGTGGATTTAATGTGAGGACTGTACAGGATCCCTGCAAAGACTAGCAGAGAATACCGTAGCTAGATACTTCTTTGTAAATTGCTGGGTCTTGCTTTTGGATGTAATAATAGCACTTTAACTCAAGAACCTTTGGATGCACAACATAGACTCAGGAAAGAAAACTTTGAGAAGACCAGAGGAAATGATTGCTTAATACTAGAAGAACTAGGATTGTATAAAATAGTTCAGAGGCTCTTGTATCTTACAGGAAGGCTATATGTTACATAATGTCTCAAAGGAATGGCTTATTCAGCTTTTCTGCATCCTCCCTTCCAGTTTCTTCCATCTTCAGTTCCTTGTTTTAAAATCGGTACAAAGGCTGATATTTAAATAATATTTATCCTAAGCTTTGAAATTTGTAAGAGCAAAGTCAGGATAAAACATCATTTTGTCTACAGTCAATTTTAAAACTTGTGTGTGTGTGTTTGTGCATCTTTGCGTGATCATGGACATGTGAAGATTCTTGCTTATCTCTATCATTATATGTGTATTCCCATTTAATTATATCTAGTTAGATTAAATTACAATTTTTCCCCAAATCTACCATTTATTTATCTCCTGCTAATATAAGCAAGCATTTGTTCCTGAAAAACATTCCCTGTAATCAGAAATATTTCTCTGGATTTCCTTGGGGCAATATAGGTTCTGGTTGAATGTCTGTGCTCATTTTCAAAGACTATTTTGTTGTGGGCTTAGAGGCAGCAGGGATCTGCTCTATGTAGACATATTTGCTTACTTTGCCATGGTGCCAACAAAACAAACTTTCAAGCTTTAGGCACAAACACAGCGACTTTAGGAGGAGAGTAGAGAGTCAATAGCTTTCAAATATGCCTATCTATTTCATTTTCTCAAATGGATATCTTGCCATAAATAATTACATAATATTTCCATCACGGCCATTAATGTGCAGGGTTTACAGCATTTATTTAAGTTTAATGGATTTTAGTTTACCCTTGAGAGAAGGGCAAAGTCTCAGTAGGGCAACCTTGCTTCCTAAGACAAGATATAAGCTACAACTGTGCAACTGCAGAGCAGATCTAAAAATAGCTTTCTGGCAGTACAGTACAAAGCAATGAAGTATAAAAGCAAGATACTCAGTCTCGTATTGCAGTTACCAGCTCACTGGAGATTTTTCTCCACTTTAATTCGAAGTAATATAAAAGAAACTATTTAATACATAGGCACATAATTTTTTTCTATTATGTAAGTTAGCTGTACTTCATAGAGTCGCAACTGCCCAACCCAAACTTGTTCAGATTACATAAAGGAAAAGACAGTGTCACAGTACCAAAAAAAAAGTCCAATTATAGTAATACTAATGCTCAGAGTAATTTCAGCAACCATAGCTAAATCTCCTTTTCACCACTCCTTAAAAAGAAAAAAAAGAAAAAAAAAGAAAAATAAATAAGGCATTTTATTGCAAGCAAAGACAGTGAGTAAGAGACAAAGATAAAGACAAAACTGAGTCTACTTCTGAACAAGGTCTTCAGCTTTGAGCCAGCCCCCAGCACTCTCTCAACCATGCTCCTCACCTCATTTTGGGCAAGGAGGTATTTAGTCCTGGTGATACTCAGTTCAGCAATCCCAGGAGTCAACAGGCTGTTACATTTTCTAAGCAACCTTTTCACTTAGACAAGAAAACAATCATTCATTGGGCTGGTTGAAAACAAACAAGCATCCTATTAAAATGTGATTGTGTAGAGTATCATGTTGATGTACTGGTTCAACAAACAAAATAATTTGTTAACTTCCTAATTATGTACAGATATTGGTTTGATATTTTTTAATTTCTTAGATCTATTAATTTTTAAATTGTATGTATATAATGCTATTTATACATAATGATCTTTGTTACCATTAAATTAGTAGAAAAAATTAGGTTTTTTTTAGTCTAATGGTCAGTCCATTATTTTGCCTTAGTTTTCTGGTTTGTTCTAGAAGCTTGGTGGCTCACACTACCAGCATAAATAAGATATGAAAGGGAAGTGGGGGAAGGATCACACTGATAATGTGGTAGTGAGATGCCCAGCAGAAACCTTTCTAGCTTTAGTGGTTGTCCTTTCACAGAGTAATAGTCTTTTTGAAGCCTGAAACAGGGACTCTGCCTCTTCTGTCACCTTTTGAAACAATTGATAAAATAAAGCAACATTGATACAATAAAGCCACACAAAGTTTCTTGGGTCAGATTTCTGCTTTAATTTTAAATATATTTCTGAGTTTCCTGATGAAGAAGAAGAAATCAGGAGCTTAATGCACAACTCTTAAAATCAGTTCTTAAAAAGTTCAAATACACAGTTTTTGTTAAAGTGTCTGTCAAGACTATGGAAATTTGGCTGTTCCCACGAAAAAACTGAACTTTTTTTTTTTAAATGAAGGTGGGAGAAATTGTTTTATCCTCCTTTTGCCCCTGGTTTTTAACTTGAATCTAATACCAAAATACTGCTGTGCTGTGTCTAAACTGATATTTAACTAACATATGTATTTTTGAAAATATCATCATAATGAAGTAATCCAGCATAGCAAAATAAAGCAGGAAGCAAAGCTTTAGTTTATAATTAAAAAGTGCTTCTTAATCCTCAGTGTTCTGGTTACAGAACTGCAGGACAAAAATTACTTCTGGATGAACGATACTGATTAAGTGTTGTTTGATAAGCCTAACTGGCCTTATCTGTGTTGTTTTCCACTGCTGTTCATTGAACGTAGATGATTCTTCAATCTAGGAAAATGGTAGCTCATTTGCATTGCATTTTGAATCATCACAAGAACCAGGATTATTTTTGCCTGTGTTGTTTCTGTTTATCACACAGAGTGGCAGGTCCTTGTTTTATGGCCTGGCTCTTAGAAGTGGAAAGTTCTCTGAACTTCTGAGTAGTAAATTGATAAAGGCATTAGGAGCCATAGCTAGATTCAATAAAAGAGGTAGGTTTCTGAAGTGGAACTTATGCAGAATTTTTACATGCATTTTGTGTGTTAGATAAGCCTGCCTATATGCTGATTCCTTTAAGAGATTCATCTTTCTATGAATTCTAAAAGCTATTACTCTTTATAAAACATATTATGTGTTTGAATAGCAGAAGTGAGCATGATGCAGATTTAGCACCCTTTAGTGCTAAAATCAAGGAATTATTTTAACACAATGCAAAGGTTTTCTTATTTTGCTTGCTACCAATTCAATTTGGTAGGAGACAGGAGACAGATGAATGATACATATCAAGTCTCTTGCTGCAGAAAAAGTATTTCAAAAGGAAGTCCTTTTTACTTCTGAAAAACTGTATCATTTCCACATATATTGCTGAGTAGAAATAAGCCTTTGAAGATAGAGTATGGAATATCTTATGTAGCATTGGATCTGTAACAGGTGACTTATAGACATCCAACTATTCACTGTCAAAGCTTTACTTTGTAACTATGTTCATACAGTTGTATTGACTCTACACAAACACATAAAGTCAGAGCTTATTTGTTGATTTATGCCCTCATCCTCTTATCTAATACCCAAGCTCCTTCCAGAACTTCAGTCTCAGCTTTTTTATTTCTTCTCCATTAAACAAATGAAAATTTTAGCTGCTTAACTACCTAAAATATCATTGATTTGTGACATGAAAGTTGCATTAGGCTACACCTCTCTAGGCCTTGTATCCCACCCACACTCAGAACTCTGATCCAGAGCACCAAATCCTCAGACCAGCAGACTTCTCCATTTCCTTTTCTGCTCCAAAGAACATAAATCCACAGTTTCCACCTTGAATGGTTGACAAACTGCATCTTGGATCACTAGCTGCCATGTGAGATAGCGGCTTCTACCTTCTTGAAACCTCACAATACCAGTGAGGGTTTTTAATACATTCAGAAGTCTAGATTGCTGTTCTGCTGGCACCTCAGGTAGTTAATGTAAAGCCGGCCTTGATGTGTCTAAACCTAAGAGAAACAGAAAGCAATTGGTGGGTTTTAAAAGTGAATAAACTACTGATACGTATTGTAAACAAACACAAATTAAATGTAAGCTGCCTACTTCAGTGGTGTTAGCAGGCAAGATTTTATGGCTACATTGAAAATGTGGCCTAATTCTTTTTTCAGATTTGACCTTTGGTTGTTTACTGCTCCATTGTTTTGATTAGAATTGAGCCCCCATTTACTCTTCAAACATGATGCCTTTCAAAATCTTCCTCTCCAGATGTGAAGACTGGCTTATTTTTCAACATGCTTTATTGGTTTTATAACACTTTTTCCCCATCAGTCAAGATATAATGCTGTTTTGCCAATGCATATTTAGTTATGGCATATACAACACAATACACACCAGTGCAATATCTCCTGGTTATCTTTCTGCTGTAATTTATGCTACTTTTGTATAACTCAGGCCTACAGCAAAGCTACAATTGTGCACTAAACATGTGGTGACATCTCAGAGCTTGCCTTTCTCACTTTACTAGAGCAAGAAATTGTTCCAGTGTTGTCTGTCTCTATATTGGAAGTAAAGGCCAAGGTAAACAGAATGTGGACACACTATAAACAGAAAACAAACAGCTATTGTTAAGAGTATTTCTTATGTAAATATGCATATTGCTGAATTAAGCACGAATCAAAGTGTTCTGAATATTACAAAGGCTACTTGATTGAGAATATGAAGTTTAAAAAGAAATGGTAGTTAGGTCTAACCAAGTTAGTTAATTGTACAGAATTGCACTCCTAAAAATATTCTGCAGAACATACTGAAAAATAAAACTTCCATCTATAACATTTAATGCATAACTGCTAATTAGTTTTGACAAGTGTTTAAATGTCCATTGAAAGCAGAAGAAAAGAAAAAATATCTTTACCTGCTATGCATATGAAAAAAAAAAATTGCAGTTCTGGACATCTTAAATGAATGATGTCTTTAGTTTTCCTGCCCAAGTACTGCTTACTCATTGTTTGATTTTTTTCCCAAAATTTCTGTGGTTATGGATTCTACATTCATAAGATTCATTTTGAGGTAGAGTGACAGCAACATAAGGGAATGTCCTAATTTCAGCCAAGGACAGTGTTACCTTTTTGCAGTAGCCAGGAGGGCACAGAGCTGAGTGCAGTGTACAAGACATTGTGTTATACCATCTTACATCATGGCCAGGGGCAGCTCTCTTGCTGGCCAGAAGAGGGGAGGGGTGGGGGAATGGTCTTTTTGGATGAAGGAACCATAGTAAATTGAGCAGTGGGGTAACAGTGATCTCAGCCAGAGGGAGTGGTTTGGGTGTTGTGGCTGTAGTTGAGTTGGGCTCCACACTCTCTCATTTGCACACTTTTGTTGTCAATATGGTTGTTGCTGCTGTACATTTTCTTTTCTCATTGCTGTTTCCAGTAAATTGTTCTTATCTCAATTCATAGTCTCTGCCAGAAGTGAGCAAGTGATGTCTGGTTTGCAAGAGTCTTGGAGGTGGCAGGAGGGTCACTAAATTAGGGAGTGCCTTTCCTAGGGAAGGAGAGCTATACAACAGGGATTCACCTTGTATAAATGACACTTTAGTAATGACCATATTTTGTAGGTTGGTTCTCCTCCTCCTTTCTTTCCAGACTACATAGTTCTAATACTTAAAATACTCCTCTAGCATCTAAAATATTCACTGTTTGGAAAAGTGATATTAAAATGAGCTTGATTTATTTTTTTGTTTCAAGTTTTAAGAACTGAGCTCCCCAGAGAAATCTAAGGGGAAAACATTGTCCATAATCTTTGAGAATCAAGAGTTTTTTACCAACTCTCATGGATATTTATGGAACCTGGAAATCTTAACCCTCAGCATCTATTTCCATGACCAGCAGGTCATGGATGACTCACTAAGAAGTTCCCCTACAAAGAACCTTCATTTATAATATCAGTCTTAAACAATCTTTCGTCTTTCTAACTCCTTAAAGATAGGTTTTATCTGCCAGTTCCATGCTAGAGTCTCCATATGTAAGTGGCTTTTCTGATACTGCTTAAGGTGAGCAAGAGAACCAGAATTTGTTTATAACATTGCTCTCTTTGTAGAAAGGTTATATAATGAATGTTTAATTCAAAATACTAAATTTCTCTCAAATATTTTCTAAACAGGAAGAATACAGGATGGTTATAGAGTACTTAGCATTTTTAAACTTCCTTCCAAATCACAAGGACCATCTTTACTTTGAGATAGACTCCTGTGCAACATAAAAATGGCACCACTGAACTCCTTGAGAAAAATTCTTTGTGCCTATGTTTGTATCAGAGGAAACACCAAGTTCCTTGTTTGGGAGCTAGTACTTATCCACTGGAGAGAATAAACAGTAGTAGTAAGTAGTACAATTTAGGTCAGAGATTAAATTTTACCCTCAGGAGAAATATATTTCCAAAAAAAAAAACCTACCACATTCTCTTTAAAAGCCTAGCTATTGCTCTTACCCATACATGGCAAACACACGGGTGGCAGTAAATAATTTGTAAAAACAGATAGCATTATACTGTACTTGTGAATTATGCATTAATCCACAAAATGCTCAGTGTACATCCCTGCTCCATGGAAGCCTGGTTTTACTACTATCTTACACTTCTGGTGTTCTCCCTTTACACCAGACTGTTGGCACCAACAGTCGTGAGATGTACTGACGAAGACTTGGAGCTGTAAAAACATTGATGATAGAGCAAAGGTATTGAAATGCTATCTGTGAACAGAAAGGACTAAAGCAGAAAGACTGTCTGCAGAGATTAGTGCAGGGAAAAACCATTACAGTCAACTTGTTCAATTCAGTTAGCATTTTCACTAAAAGGCAGATCACTGCTACTTCTTTATTAACTTTAAAAACTAAAATAAGACTGCCCTGAGGGTCCTGGCTGAGGTGAGCAGAATGGTGCTGCTGAAATGGATCTACTGCTGCTTTAGAGATAATTTAATAAAGTTAATGCTGAAGGTAGTATTTTACAAGTGCTGGTAAACGTAATTGTCATGCTCAGGAAAGCAGAAACTCCAGTGACTGTACCAAAATGTGGAAGTATGGAAACATGGAGATGATTGTGGGTAGAGGAGAAAATAGCAGTTTAATTAACAACATAGTTGCACTTGAAAATCAGTTCATCTCTTCATTGAAACTTGTAGTGAAAGAAATGTGCATTCAAATACTCTAGCATGTACCAAAGCTGGACCAGACATAAAGTGACTAGAAAGAGAATGGCTTGAAAATGACTAAAATAATGACATTTTGAGGCAGCTTTTCAGCTAGTCTGTAACTACTCAAAGCATACTTCCCTTCTGTGGAACTGCCCTCATTTACATGAGTTGAGAAGGTGACCTAATATTTATCACTGCAACTGGGAATGGATGTAGGTTTTTTCATTAAAAGGCAGAGATATTTCTTTAGAAAACTGATGAGACTGAGAATGGGGTGCTGGGTCCAGTTATGAGTTTTCCACTATAAGACACAGACATACTAGGGAAACTAGTCCATGAGAGGGCCACAAGGATGATTAAGGAGTTAGAGTAGCTGATCTATGAGGAGAAGCAAGGAGAGATGAGGTAATTTAGTGTGGAGAATAGAAGAATAAGCGGGATATTAGGAATGTGCTTAAATACCTGATGGGAGGGAATAAAGAAGATGGAGATTGAGTCATGCCAGTGTTGTCCAGATTGCTAAGATTGACTCTGGAGACCCTGTACTTGGAGACATTCAGAACCCTGGATGACATCCACAGTCACCTACTGTCCTTGACTCTGTCTTCAGCAAGGGCATTGGTCTTGAAGAACTCCAGAGTTTGCTTCCTGCCTCAAGAATTCTAAAATTCCTTCACCTGAGAAAACTGAAAAAGGAAGCATGGGTAAAGTGACTATTTTTTTAATTGTTATTACAATGAAGATTTATAATCTTGTATTGGTAAAGAAAATGAAATCTAGTTCTCTTGAAGTGAACTATGCAAGTGAAATATGCAAGTGTGTGAAAGAAATATTTGGATTTTTTTTCTTCGTTTTCTTCTGATTTGCTTTTGGAGGGTAGATTTTTTAGGCTTAGAAGTGTTAAACACTTCTAAAGGCATGGGGAACAAATAAAAACTCATTTCAACTGCAGACTTGGAGTTCTTGGAGCAAGATCTGGGCACTTCTCTTTTGGCCAGTTCAGTCTATAATGAGCTTTTACAATACTGCCCAAAAAAAGAAAAAAAAAAAGGCTGTTTGGTTTTTTTTCAAGTACATGCTAGATCAAGTAACTTCATGTAGTAAATATAGGGTATTCTAAATGGCTTGGAGAAGACAGTACATGAAAAAGAGGACATACACTGAGCAGGAAACAAGATATATTGCTGTCTGTTCTAGTCTCACAAAAATAAAAATCACAAGTCATTGAAGATGAAAATGTTCCTATTTCTTCACAGCACTTGCACAGAGATCAAAACCATTCAAGTTTGACCCTGTACTTCCTGGAAAGTGAAGTTGCTGTTACTTTTGAGGCACGTGGATTTGTCTAGAATTTTGTTAGCCCATAACTTGGAGTCTCTCTGTTTTAGCCTTTAAAGTCTAACATCTCATTAAAAACAATGCTTTACATTCTGCAGCACTGACTGTAAGAGGAGATATCCCTAAGCAGAAATAAAAGAAAATGAGATTCTCCTGTTTGGTGTGGTAAGCAGTCCACCTAAAATTTTTCTTCTTAATATAGAGGTGCACTCATTTTTATAATGAATTTATTTCTATGAAGCTTCTTTAAGGTTCGGTGGGAAAGTCTACAAGCCCTGTTCCCATGCAACAAGAAAGTGAATTATTTGCTCAGCACCCTAGGAAAGTCATGATGTGGTGCCTGGATCTCTTTTGTAACTGGGTTTCCAACACAAGAGAGAAATCCACCTCCAGCAAAGTCTATGACAACTTCTCCTGTCTGTGTGTCTTGGTTGACTATAAGATGTCTAACCTAGCTGTTCTCTCACTGCCAACCTCAACAGAACAGGAAGAGAAAGTAATTAAAAAGAACGTCAAGACAAGGACATAATTTACAAATTACCATCACAGGCAAAACAGACATGATTTGGGGGAAAATAATTCACAGACAATTAAAATAAAGTTGGATACAAAGGAACAAAGACAAAAATGGAAGACATCATGCCACACACCCCTTATTCCCAGGCTGTTTCACTTCTTCATTTCTGACTCCTGACTTGTTCCAACCCTTGCAGACCACAAAGAGGTGGTTTTGGTGAGATTGTAATCAGCTCCTCTCTCCTAATTCCTTCTCTTCCATTTCTCCCCTGCTCCAGAGTGGATCCTCTTCGTGGATCACAGTCCTTCAGGGTAAACCTGCCCTATTATGGGTTTCCCATGGTTCACTGTTCCTTCAGGAAATAGTTCACTTGCTCCGGTATGGGGTCCTACATGGGCTACTGTGTGAAGAACTGCTCTATCATGCTTTCCTCCACAGGCTGCAGTGAGCTCCATGAACAGCTGTTTTATGGAAATAGTGAATATTTCTTTCCTATTGAAAGTACAGAATTTGGAACTATAAAAATGCTCACTGAATAGGCAGCAGTAAATGATATAGATTAGTTGAACCTTAATCACTTCATTGAGAAGTAGGGAAACTTTACTGGAGAAAAGGATTTTATCACCACTGTAAAAAATTCTGTTGGGATAGACATATGTGACAAAATATCAATGTATCAAATAATCACTACATTTTCAATGTCCATATACAAGTCAGTAATCCTCCTAACAAAATTTCATGCCCTTTCCCATATCCCTTTCAAGACTGAACTAGGCCAGACATAATTTTATTCATTTTTTCAAATTGTTATTGCCCATTAATTAAATTGATGTGCTGTAAACCTCTGGCCTGCAGAAGTTCCAACTCAAAGATAAACAGTGTGAAAGCCTTGCTGTATGTTGTGTTTGTTTTATTGCTAAAGTCGAACTGCATTATGTGGTTTGATATGTATAGCAAAATGATTGTTTTTAAATCTGTGGAATGTATAGATTGGCGAGCGATCAACATCTTATAAAAACCGTCATTTTGGAGCATTTATGGTAGCCAAAAACATTAACTAATTTGTTAGTGTCCTTCTGCAAATAAAAAGTACATAATTTATTTACATTTTTGTCCTCAAATGCTTATTAAAGGCTGGAACATGGAAGTCAGTGCACTACTTACATTGTTTTATGCTGAAAGAATAAGTGTGTTTCTGCAGTTTAAGTAACCAAATGATGATGACTATCTTTTCATATTTATTTGTCAGAAGAAAATGGTGCAAATAGCTCATATATTCTGCTGCTTCTCAGAAAAAAATTTAAAACAGTGGAGGAAAAGGGAACAAAAAAGAAAGAAAAGAAAACCAATAATATACAAACTATATCAACAAAGAAAACTACAGAGGGGGCAAGGATTCTCTATTCCTAAAGAAAATCATAACTTTTCTGATGGGGAACATTTATATCAGTTATTTCCCTCTAAGGGTGTTTCTTTAAAGCCTGATTCTTAGACTATTGCACCTCTACTCTTCCTCTACAAAATAAAAAGTACAACATCTTCTGCATTCTAAGTTATATATTTGAAGAGGGTTTATGAAGGTTACAGAAATTGAGGTTATACTGACGGATATAAAAATATTTAGAAAGTTATATATTTATACAAAGGCTATACAACACAACTACAAGCGCACTGAATTTCATTCTAACAATGCAAAAACACACTGCTTTGTTATGGGAAGACTCAAAACATGCATCTTTATAGATATGTAGAAGCACTGTTAATAATACCAGACTAGTTTGCAAATTTTTTTCTGAAATAATACAAACGAAGTCTCTTCAGTAGACAAACTAAGATATTTTATGGATCATCATTATGTTGCCTGTAGCTTCCTGTGATCAAAATAAAATACAATATAAACATGCCTTTTCTGTGTTAGAAAATTTGTTTTGATTAGTCAAAACTTATTGTCACAATTTTGAACTCAATGCTAACTTAACCATGAAAAAATTTGATGTTCTGGGTTTCTGCCTTGCTGAAACTTTTATTCCTCTTTCCTCCTTGTGTTCTATTTAAGAAGTTCAATATCATGCTGACAGTACCACTATCTTACGGGTTAAAAAATTTTTTATGTGCTGTACATTGATGTAAATAAAAAAGCCTTTCTACTTCATCTATAAAAATATCTGATAGGAGTACATTTAGGCCAACTAAAAATGTTGCCTTTATACCTTTTGTATAGCTGCATTTATGAAAAAGATTTTGAAAGACCTTGTGGTACATCAGTAGTCACTGCCAGAAATTCAATGTGTTCCCCACAGAGCTCTTAAACATGATGTTTTATTCTCCTCCCTTACAGACCAGATCCCATTGGTGTTGGACAGTTTCATCAATACCAGCTACAGACTGGATGCACATGTGCTTCCTTAACACACATTTACTAATGAGGCTTGATGCTTTTCTTGGCCTGTTGATTATGTCTGTCTTGAAGTGATTGTATTTTCTGGTTCAGCAAGTATAGAATGAAAATCTTACTCTCATACTTCTTAAATGAGATGCTACAGGATCAGTGTCTAGTGGGAATCCACATTTCTGAACAATGGAAGTGGTGGATGAAAATGTTAAGTTCCATGAAATCAAGATAGTGTCTTGCTGCTACTGGTGAAAGTATTTTCCAAAGATAATCTGTTCTTCTTAAATGCTGGGAAATGCTATAATTCCTTCCAAATACTTTTGGTACTTCATTAAAATTCTGCAATAAACCCCCAAATTTACCTCTGGATGAAACTGTTGCTGTATTGAAGCAATAACAGTATTATTGTCGACTGTGGACCTCATATGAGGACTGTGACCTCATATGTTTAGTCACTGTACTTTGCTTTTCGTATAACTACACCATAGCACTGTGATAAAAATCACATATGATTAAATCATGAAATCATAAAATGGTTAATGTTGGAAGGGATTTCTGGAAGTCATCTGATACAAAGCACCTGCTAAAGCAGACTTCCCAGAACCATGCCCAGAGACATCCAGAGCTCTAGATTTGTATTAGTAGATACTAATGTGTAAGATCTAAGTGTTCTGGGGGAAGCCAGGAAGACTTGAACCTCTACTAGTTCTACTGCCTATCATTTAAAAAAAAATCTTTTCTTTCTCCTCTCTTCTATACTTCCTAGGCATAAACCTGAAGACTGAAATGAAGTTCAGGAGACTATCACTGAATGGCTTGTCACCTTGTATAATTTTTTCTTTGACTTTTTAAAGAATCTCAATTTTAAGTACTGAATAAACAGATTACCTATATGTATAATTTTTTGTATATATTTACTCAATGCAGTTTTGATTTCATTTGAATGGTGCTGTTTGGTGATTATAAATACTACTCTACCTTGCATTTTCTGCTTCATGAATGCCATGAGTCATGGCATAGTACTTATATAAATGGATGACTCTATTATTATGAAGCATTATTGCTGAATTATGCTTTTAGCCAATAGCCATGGTGTTCTGGCCTTTTGTTATTCTTCATGTTTGCTGAGATTTTATAAATTGTTTTTCAGATAATGCCTCTGAAATAACATTTCCCTGTTATTTATAAAGAATTTTCCATGAAAATCATAGAATAATAGAACAGTTTGGGACCATAAAGATCACCTAGTTCCAACCTTCCTGCCATGGGTAGGACCACCTTCCACAGGAACAGACTGTTTAGAGCCCCATCCAGCCTAGCCTTGAACACTTCCAGGGATGGTACCTCCACAATTCTGGGACAAGTGTTCCAGTGCTTCATCATCCTGATTGTGAAGAAATCCAATATATGGTCAAGAAGGTCATCATAAGTTCATAAATTCTTTAAACTGGCTCTTCCATTTCATCCTTTCACACTCTAACCCTAGTGCTGCTGCAATTTTTCACTTCCGTGTGACAACAGGAGCATTTCGGCTACCATCTAACACCAGTGTATACAGGAAAACATGAAGAGCTCAACACTGCTTTTGGGTTTTTCTCCTGTTTTTTTCTATCTTATAGTAAAAAAAGCTTGCAATGCCAGAATCAGTAGGTGGAAAGAGACCTGGAAGGAATAAGACAGTGGACAGTTCTGCTTCCTCCTGTGAGTATTCTGAGGTACTACAGACTGAGTTTATAGCAATAGCTATTGAACTTAAATTTCATTCTTTGGATTGTGCATCAGAGCAGCATTTTAAGAGCCACACTCAAAATTAATCCTGATGAGTAATTGCACTGTGAGGCAGAACACCCACTTTCTGACATCTAATTTAGCTACTTTATTTTCATTTTTTCCACCTAACTTCTCCATGTCAGAATCCCTTTGGTTAGGGGCATGAACTGGACTGTACCCTGAAGAGGCTTCCTTCTCTCCATGGTCCATGAAGAAGATTGAGATGCTCTAATGGAGGTCCTGAACATTCTCTGTGTGATGTGCTCAAAGCTGTACCTGCAGCACCTGGGATCTGTGCTTTCCTGAACCCGCATGGGGACTCTAATTGAATAAAGACATCATTCCTTTGTAAAACATCTATGCAGGGGAGGTTCTACCTGAAATGTGAAACCTGATTCTTTAAAGAAATTACTCTGTTTTTGGATCCAATTGAACAGTAGAGGACAGGGTGACAAACTGTCAAGACCAAACCTCATCCTCATCTGCGGATTTGGAAGCTAGAGAAATAGGTCCTGCCATGAATGCTGGTGATCTTCTATTATATTGAGCTTTTGCTTTGAAAGCACAGTGTATGCTAAGTAAAACCATGGAACATTGTTTGATCACTGGGAAGCAGCCAGTTGTACTGACTATCATTTCAGGTGTGTGGGGAGGAGCAGAGACCTTGTGAGGAGAACAGGACTGTATCAAAGATTTATTTTCTAGCACCAGTGTATAAGGGTGAATGGGATAAGTGAACACATGAGAGCAAAAAGGCCCCTAATTGTGGTATTTTTGAAGTTTGTAATGTTTGATTTTTATGACTGATGTTTTGGGTTTTTTTAACAAGCAGGTAAGAGTTAGGGTAGAGAAGATGAGGGACTATTAACACTTTTTAAAAGTTTGCAAATTTTTCTTTTTTTTTTTTAAATGGAAATATGCAGTGTGTCATAAAATCCAACTGTGAATTTTTTTGCAAATTTTATCTTTTCATTCTACCTGATGTTCAAAATCCATGGCCATGCAAGTTGTGGTGGAGCATACTAAATCCATTCACAATACTACCCTCTTGCTTAGCAGCTCAGGCAAAAGATGGTTAGTGAAAACAGGAATATACCATATTAAAACAGGAATATACCATATCTTACACCTTCTTACTTCCGCAAAAGAGGGAGCACTAGGCTATTTCAGAGCAAATTTAAACACATTAATGCTAAATATTTATATTTTAACTAATTTTATTTTTAACTAATTTGGCATATGTTGAACTTAGCAGTAGAAGCCCTTTCACAGTCAGCTACAGTGGTGTAGGAATAAGCACTGTATCTAATTTCCAAGTGAAACCAAATCATCAGAAGATTTGCCAGTTCTATGTATCTACAAGATATGACTGCATGTTTAGTCATGTAGGTGTCTCCACTCTCTTCAATGTGCTTTTTAATTCTTGACAGACATCAACTTTTTCCACCCTGCAAATGATTGATGCATGAATGCAAAGTGTTTGAAAATGGTAGTGCAGAGTCTATTTGTGCATGCTTGTGTTCCTGTAAGTATATACAGAAGAGGCAACAAGTAATAAAAGAAAAAAAAAAGAAAATACAAGGAAAGGAAAAAAGTAATTATTGCAGAAAGCAGAGGAGACACCATAGTTCCCAAGGCAACAAATCTTTTCTCTTAGAGCTCATGTAGGGAAAGAGCAATCTCGCGTGTTCACAGACATATTCCTATTTTTTTGGACAATCTCTGTCGCTGAATAACAACTTAGCCCAAGACAAAATTTTTCTGCTTTAAGTGGGAGAGATTTATGTTTCAGTGGCAAAGGATTATGTACTTTATGAATAGTATGCTCTCTTTCATCCATTTTATTTCTCTTATTGAAATTTTACTCATTTGAGTGGTACCTCTGTCATGGTTTAACCCCAGCCAACAGCCAAATCCCACACACCCATTCCCTCACTCCACCACCAATAGGATCAGGAAGAGAACTGGAAGAGTGAAAGCTGGAAAACTCCTGGGTTGAGATGAAGAGAGTTTAATAAGGAAAACAAAAGCCACACATGCAACCAAAGCAAGTAATTAATCCACTGCTTCCCATGGACAGGCAGGTGTTAAACCATCTCCAGGAGAGCAGGGCCCCACATCATGTAATCATTATACAGGAATTCAAATGCCAACACTTCAAACATCCCTTCCTCCTTCTTCCTCCCACTTTATATACTGTGTACGATGTCATGTGGTCTGGAATATCTCTCAAGTCGTTTGGGGTCACCTCACCTGTTCTGGCTGTACCTCGTCCCAACCTCCCAAGCACCCCCACATTTCTCATCAGAGTGGCAGTATGGAAAGCAGAAAAGGCCTTGGCTCTGGGCAAGTTCTGCTCAGCAATAACAAAAACATCTCTATATTATCAACCCTGTGCTCAGCACAAATCCAAAACACAGCCCCATACCAGTTATTCTGAAGAAAATTATCTCTGCCAAAAACAGCATAGCCTCCCAGAAGGCAAGCAGGATTTAAAAAAAATTATATCAGAATGCAAAATCAGATCTACTCACGCAGGTATTTTAGTCTAGTCTTTTTTTACATAAACCAGTTAAGTGATACTACAAAATCCCACGCTTGTAGAACAGTGCTAATGTTATTAAATTATATTACCCAAATACAGTACAGCCTTATTCATTCTTTCACCTTAAGCTAACAAACGTTGTGAATACTATCATAGATGACTCTATACATATTCAAAATCTCAGTCTCTTTTCTTGAGCTATTTTTGTTTCATGCATATGTGTATGCGCACGCATGCCTGTGTTTAACTCACAATGAAGGAGAAATTTGTATTCATTTCTGACTTCAAAACGACATTCCACTTGCATAAAAAACCTCCTACTTTCCTTACTGCAGTGTGCTTAATGTGAATATGTGAACAAAAGAACCGAAATCCAGTGATCTTTTTAATGTTTCCTTAATAATTCCTATTGAATGATTGCTTTTGGGAACTAACTCAGAAACATAGAGGACACATGTAGAGCAACTGAGCTGATGGCAAGGACAAGCTGGAACATTCAATAATGAAAATGTGATAAAAATAACTAGAATGAAAACAAACTTAAGGCAATGTGAAGAACTGTTTTAGAAAGTTATTTTGCTTTTTTCAAGGTTCTTGTACATGTTTTTCCAGTCTTTTGGAGGACAGATGGGCTTCAATATGAACTTATTTAACTGTGATTTTGGTCATCACTCATCTGCTCTCTGCAAGGACTGTTAATTAACTCAGTGAACTTTGCTAGACTTTGGCTCAAGACATTTACATATTAATGGAGAAGACTAACCCAGATGGAAGTGAGTGAACGGCACACAACGTTAAACTAGGATAGGCTACAAATTGTAGATGGAACCATAAATATATTGACCTCATATTCCTGGTTCCTGATAACTAAACAACACAGTTTTCCTCAATTTATACTATACTTTGGATTTTAAAGGACACATACTAATTTTAAGGCTTTATTAATAAGAGGAGGCAAGTGAGGGCATCCTCACTGCTGTTCATTACACTCAATGCTTCCATCAGTTGCTGATTTTCCTGAAGAATATTAATATAATACTAATTAATTTTCCTGGAGAATATCTTGCAGTAATATAGGTCTGCCAAATCAGCAATGTGCTACTGACAATCCACCAGCAATATTTATACCTCCATATTTGTGGCTGGTTTAGTCCAAAGCACATTATTTCACTGAAGTGAAATAATAAGTCTTTCTTTGCTAAGAATCTCTGACGTAGAAAAGCGTCCAATAACTCCTTACTGACCTTAAAGTCTGTTACTGAGAGTCAATAACGTTGCTTAGTGCACCATTCCCATCAAATTTAGAAACAGTTTTAAGCATCATCTGGTGACTTCCATTTCTATATGAACATTTCATATGCTGCTGAATGGAAATATAGTAATGGACTAGAAATTTATAGCTGTTCTTGCAGCACCAGCACAGATTAATAACATAGAGAACACACTATCCCTTAATACAACAAAGGCTTAGAACACGGATCAGGGTTGAGAGACCAGAAGCCATCTTATCCCATTAATTGTCTTCATGTCATTTGGTAATATGAAAACATTAATAGAAGCAAAGGGAGCAACAGGTTATGTGTGGGAAGAGCAACATTACTGCTTACTGCTCAGGGCAAATTTGTGCTGTTAAATTTCGTATTTATACTTGACAATAAACTTTCATATATTTAGCATTTCATTTAGAAATCTGGAATTAACCAGATCACTCAGCAGATTGAAGAGTTAAAATTCTTTTAAGACCTATGTCATGGAACCTTCAAATAAATGACAGCTTTCTCATCAACTTCTGTAACCTTAGACTGTGAATGCAGCAATGTATTTGAAGTAAACTCAGCCATTTTGTTAGGGTCAAAACATTACTTTTATTTTTCCTCTACAATCATTTTTCCCTGTTATAGCCTATGTCTTATACTTGGAATGATTACTCTTGAGGAAGTATCCAAAAGCATGGACAGTTATAAGATTTTAATTGTGCTAAATGTCTTTCATATACAGATTAATAACTCATGTTCTCCTCTGTTTACAATAAAGCACTTAACTTCCAACTGATTTTAAATTAAGTTTAAATTCCATGTGCACCGGAAGAGCATGTCAGAGGTAGGAACAATAAAGATGTATCTAGATATTTCCAAGAAAAAACCAAAACTCGAGATATCCATGTATTCCTTCCTAGTTCTAGCACTGGCAGATTTGTACCAAGAAACTGATGTTGACACGGACCTGCTCTTACTCAGGCATCTATCTTGGAGCACCCTTGCACTGATTTTGAGACGGTTTGGTATGGAATGTTCTCTTGGGTTGGCAGGAAATGTAGAAATGAGGCATTTAGCAAAAGAGATAAGAAATAAACAATCCACTTTAGCCAACAGAGATGTTTAGTATTGGAGTACAAACATATTAGGGAATGTGCTCTTAAGTATATAGGGGGTCTGGATGAGAGTAGGAGTTCCTAAAATATTTCACAGACACATTTCAATTATATTTTTTTCTTTATTTCCAAAGACTGAAACCATGTCAGTCTAGGCAATATAGTTACAGTAGTAAAACTGACCTCTGCTAATCTAAGCAGTTAAAAATCATAGTGCCATGTAATGTTGTAAGAAGGCTAGGGAGGAAGCACAGGCTAGGGAGGAAGCAGTTTTTCACTGATATGCTAAAGTATACTTAAAATATCCCATACTTCCACAATTTTTATTTAAATAGCAAAAAAAGATATAGGCAAAAAATAAAAACCTATTTTAAAATCTGCTTTTCTTTTCAAAATAAGACAATATGCAGAGAATAACATATTTGGAAAAATCATATTCTTAAAATGTAAGTGAGCAAAATCTTCATAAGACTCCCAAGCTGACATTGTCTTAGGGAAAACACTGTAATTTGGAAAGCAGACAAGATTTTTAAAAAAGAGATTTTTGAAATAAAGTATTTTTCAAAATCAAATCTGAAGTGCATTAATGCAGATCTTTTTGTGTGAGTGTGGTGTTTATGCCTGAATTTGGTTAACTTGGATTTTTCTGTGTTGTTTTCATTCTGTTCTTTGTTTCCTAATACAGTTAAGGCCTAACATTGCCTACAGAGATTTTACTTTACAAGTATAGCATTATTTTCTCTTTCCACCTCAAAAAAATGAAATTACTTCTTTTCCTTTCAAAATACTCAAGTTCTGGTTACAAATTAGTATGACAAATAAATCGATATTTCTCCTAGGGGGTTTTCTAAATGGAATTTTGCCCAGAGTTACTAATTTGGCTGCCAGGTAAACCACGGTAGAAACTGTGGCTGGAAATGCTAGATCACTAAGTAACAATAGAACTGGGATACAAATGAAACTAAAAAAAAGTGTATCTTGGAAGGGACTTCTAACGAATTTACAGAATAGCATTTATAAGCTTATTAATTTGCATTACTTTGTGACAGGAAATGCCTCTACTGGGTCTTGTTTCAGCTTCAGCTGTTAAGCGCTGAAATCAGGTAGTATGTGAAGCATCCCGGGCCCCAGAAGGACGATGTTGTCCACTTGCCTCTAGAGCCTCTTGGCAGGGCTCCTGCTGAACTTGCAGGACACAAGTGGTTTCACAATTGATCTGATGTGGATGGTGTCCTTGTGCATTCACAGGTCACTCCTTTTCATGCGCAGACTAACCAGCGTAGGGCAGGATTCCTCATAAAAAATAAATCCATACATTCTTTAAAAGCAGTGCAGTTGTAACCATGTTTAGTATTTTACCACTAGTCCTTTAGTAGAGAAACAATTTGCCATTACTACTCTTGGGTTTTCACAATAGTAATTCATTGTACAACTATAAAAGCTTTTTTCATAAATGTCACTTAAATGGGACAGCAACCCTGAGGCACTGACTGCTGGAGTTGGAGTAATTTCAGCATTAGCAAACAACCCATCCATTGCCATGGGGAGAAAGTCTCCTACTGCTGCTGCTGCTGCTTTCTAAATGCTGTGACCTGGCTCAAAGCCTGATTGAAAAAGCTTCAGGATTTTGGCAGGTGTGCTGTTTTGTTATTTTCCTGGCACTACTTTGTCAATGATTTTACCCATCAGTGAGAGAGGGGATAGAAGTCAATTACATTCCGACTCTTTCCAGGAGGGCAATTTAGAAAAATAGAGCCTGAAACTATACTGTTGCTGATGTGTAATTTGGAAAAGTCCTTTGATTTTTTTTTATGTTTGTTTTGCTCTCTGTAACAATTTCATGAGAACAGCAGTATTTAGGGATTTGTTGGCCCAGTCTTCAATATTTGGGAGGTTTGAATGGCTCAGAAAAACATGAATTTCTGAGGCAAAAACTTCCTACATTCATATGCTTAAAATTAATACCTAAGACACAGTATTGCACTGACAGAGACATTGTCTTTAAATGATACCAAGATTAGCAGTGATGCCACACAGAAGGAAAGTGGGAGGGAAAGCAAGTGAGTAGGGTCCCTGAGCTATGTGGGTCTGTAGGAAGAGGTTGAAGCTAAGTAAATGTGTCAGTGATGTTTAAATAATGTATTTTACCCACCTCATTACTGTTAATTTCTTAAAATTAAACTAATCATAATTCTGCATTCATAAGTTATCTTTTCATGGGAAAATGTCTCCTTTTTCCCTACTTGCTCTATTCATGCAGCAGATGACTGACACATTTTGTATGAAGCAAAATAGAGCATTCAGTGAAAACTTTTTCTCCTCCTTGCTGTTAAAAATAGAAAATTCCATTAAACTTGTTTGGATTTGAACACAAATTCTTTATTCAGTTCTAAAGACTTCAGTGTTCTTTAATATTTCCTTGGGAAAATGGCAACTTAATTTAGTTAAAAAAATTATAACCTTCTTATTGCACAAAGAGGGAATTTTTAAAAAAGAGAATGGCAGCTCAGTAGCAACAGCTTTTTTTGACACTGTGTAGCTCAGTAGATTATATTTGACAGTGGGTGTCTGTAGACACTGTTCAGTGTTTCAGTGCTTTATGGTTTTAAGCAAAGACTGAATGTGTATCTGCATAAAGGTGGAGGTGGCCTTTTTAGGTAGCAAACAGAATCACAGTAGGCTGGAAGACACCTGGAAAAACTCTAATCCAACCTCCAGCTTCAAGCAGGGCCAATGCTGACTTGAGACCAACTTTCTTGGGGCTTTATCCACTTGAGTCTTGAAAACCATTGAGGTTGGAGACTGTAAAACCTCTCCAGGTGTGCTGTTCCACTTTATGATTCTCCTCATAGGGGAAAAGTTTCATCAAATGGAACTCTCTCGTTTCAGCTTGTATCTGTTGCTTCTCATCTGCTACCAGAAGTTGTTCCACAGCCATCCAGACATGCCTTGTCTCTGTGTATACTTCACAGCTCACCTGAGTTTGGAATACTCTACAAACCTGATGAGAGGGCACTCCATTTCCTCCCGGTAATTCATAAATGTATTAAGGTAGTATAGATTCCTGTGGTACTTTGCTTTTAACTAGTGTCCAGTATCCTTTTAAATCACTTTTTACCCATGTAGTGGTCAACCTATCTTGGTCTTAAAGTTGCTCTGAGAGACAACCTAGAAAGCCTTGCTCTTGTCAAGATAATTGAGATTACCTTCTCACTTCTCATGTATAAATTTAGTCCTTTCATCTAGAAGGCAATCAGTCTGATTTTGTAACATTAATTCCTGGTAAATGCATGCTGGTTACCATTCCAGTTACCTTTAATTGCTTCATCTGCCCAGAATGTGCATAAGATACTCATTCCATTATTTTATGGGCATGAATGTTAGGCAAAAACTTGAGTCATCTTTCTCTGAGGATGAGTGCCATTTTTTCTTTTCTTCATCCATTGTAGGCCTTCCCTGATTAAATGACCTTTCAAAGATGATAGAGTGTCACAGTGACATCATGCAGCTCTCTTAGAACCCCAGATCCATCTCATTAGGTGCTATGGACTTGCATGGGATGAGATTTATTGATCAATCCCTGAATCAGTCCTTTTCTGCTCCTGGTATATTGTCTATTCCTTGAACATTATCTCCATCCAGACAGACCTCAGAGAGACTTTGTTGGTAAAGACATCTCAGCTTTTTTTGCTGGTTGTGCTATTTTTGCTTTTGAGCTGTCTAGTTGCGCTATTTTTTATACAAATAAATAATGGAATTCCCAGGAATAAAGCATGACAATATTGCCAGAAAAAATTTGCTATGGTAAAATGTATTCATTTTATGGAGAAAAACAGCAATACTGCCTAAAATTTCATGTTTCAAGAATAAGAAAGTAAAGCGGTTAACATTTTTCAAGCTTAAAATATGCAAGACAGAAAAAAATTTACTGTTGCCCTTTTTATTCAAAGGTTGAAAGACCTTCTCGCTGTTAAGCTTCCAAGACAGCTTTTTCCAAAGAGGGGTGTTCTCAAATTGTGTAGAGTTCAATCAAGGGCAGAACATGCTACTGAGTTCACTGTCTTTACATATCTATCTGACCTATTATCTGCAGTATTTATCCCCATGTGTGCATATTTTCATAGAAAAATATACACATTCATATATATACACACACAATGTCTATGTATTTGTATATAAAATTAGGCCTTTAGTACATGCTCAGAAGCACAAGGGAGGTAAGATCTGAGAATGCTTTGAGTCAAGAATGAGTCCTGGAGATGTTGAGTACAGCACAATTAACATTTTTTCCCAGAATATTTTGGATTGGAATGGCCTTAAAGTTCATCTAGTTACAAACCCCTTTGCCATGGACAGGGACACCTTCCACTAGACCAGGTTGTTCAGAGCCCATCCACAGAGGCATCCACAGCTCCTTTGGGCCACATCTTCCTGTGTCTCACTGCTCTCATAGCAAAGACTTAATCTGTCAATGACCATTTTGATGCTGTATCTCTGCAAGCACAAAGGAGATGCATGAAATCAAATGCAACTTAGTCTAGTAAGAATAATTATGACAGGCCCTGTTTGTGGGGCTTAGCATGCTTAAACATTCTCTTGAGATCACCCATTAACTCTGCAATATAAATATAGCAAAATATCTATGCTCTTATATGGCTTTGAGTGTCTACAAGAGATTACAACAAAGGTAGAAAGGAAAAAAATATTTAGATGTGCCAGCCAGGTCCATGCCCACAAAAACTTTTTATTACTTGCTTGAGAGAGAGGAATTTAAGATACTACACATTCTTTCTCACATAACTATTAATTTGTCCACTTTTATTTGCTGACTTTTTTCTCTAGACCTCCATGGTGTCTTAATGAAACTTTTGGGAAATATTGCAAAACCTTTTTATAAGTAAACTATTTCCTTTTCCAGTTATATTTGAAATGGTGGTTTGAAAATATGAACTAGCTAAATCATGCAATCTGCTGTCTTACTGAGTCTGCAAAATATTACCATGGTTTTGGGATGGAAGTCTGACATACATAGTTGCAGTAGAGCACCCAGTGCTGGTATACTGGACCTGTGTAAGAGGTGTTGACAATAAGATAATACAGTGAGAATGCATCTGTGTAAAAGACAAGATGATGATATGTGTAGGGCATGGCCAGTATAAATGTTGAGGTAAAACTGATTTGACACTTCAGAGTCAAGCTCCAAGGTATGTCAGGAGCTGAGCACTACCCCCAGGAAACATCAATCTATAAAAGGATTCATATCAGTATTTAGATTTCAATGATATTTCCTTAATCTGGATCTCACTTTTTGTGCATTTCCTTTCCGTATGGCAACAGATCTTTTTCAAAATTCAAGAATAGATTATCTGTTAGGTCTTTGTATGCAAAAGAAAGTTTCTAATATTGGATTGCAAATTTTTTCTTCTTATTGCAATAGAAAACATAGTAATGACTTCCACTGTTGTTGTCTGATACGGAAAATGTGGGCTGCAGAAAATCTGGAATGCTACTGTGTCTTGGCTCATCCATATTCTGCCACCATCTACATGCACAATGTTATGACTTTTATGGCCTTGTGAGCAAAGAGGAAGAAACAATTTGGTAATTGGATAGCTCACTGTTACAGGAACTCTCAGAGAAAAGATATATATACTGTCTTGCTAAACTGAGTAGAACAAAACAGCTTTCTTTTTGCACTATAAAGATAACCATAGAGCACTATAAAGATAACCATAAGGGTCATGCCATTTAACTGTTAGAAAAGAATATCCATGCTCAAGTTATGAATGTTTTCTTTTGAAGTTTTTGGAGTGTATTCAAGAATTGTTTAAACTAAAAACTTTCCTTTTGTCGAACAATGGGAGTATTAAGATCCAAGTAGGAAAAATACATACCCATTTTTATATCAGTGTATGTGCATTTTAAGGTTTTCATTTTACTACTATAGCTCTTTTATTTAGCCTCTTAGTTTGAAAGAAAAAGCAGACACCAAAGCAAACCAGAATTATTTTCTTCTGCTTAACCTATAACTTCCCATGTTTTTGCTCTTGTTACTTAATATCTTATTACTCCAATCATAAGAAACTTGCTTTTGCTATTGAAATCAAACAAGAAAACCACGGAGAGTTAACTGCTGGTTTCTTCTGCAGTGGAAGTTAGTAAGATCCTAACGTAAGGCTCTCAGGATAAGGGTGCTCTGTGCTGTTTAGAAATAAATATGACGACCTGTCCTAAGGTAACACTACTGGTATATATTAACAGTGTCTTCATGGTATTCTTTGTTTACAGTAGTCCTCAGTGTATATTAATTATATCTTCAGGGATACCTTCAGCAACAGGTGATTTCTTCTGGGATGGGAAAAAATGGAATGTGAAAACAGATATTTAATCTAGAAAATTTTTCAGAGGGAGGCTGAGTGAATACCATTGCTGCACCCAAAGTGCAAACTACTTGAGCAATAACAACAAAAAAAAGATCCCCATATTTAGTATACACTGAATTTTATGTAAGACTTTCATGTACATTTGGCTTGTGTTGTCAGACTTTCTTCCACATCTGAGTCTGTGCACCTATACTAATACTATCCATTAACAGTGAAATACACTTTACTTTTCACATTTGCATTGGAGTTGCCATTGGAAGGCACTACCCCTGTGCTTATTTATTGAGCAAAACACAAAATGCTCTTCTAAGTTCCCTTCTTTTATGGGAAGCAGTCAATTTCTACTGCTGGGTATTGTCTTTTAGCACTTTGTTGAAATAACAGGGAAGGCAGGCAAGAAAGAAGCAAGAAATGGGAGTATTTCTGCTGGCAGGCATGGGTCTTTTTATAATCAGTGCTGTAGTTAAGCTCTATACAATCAGAAGTTAACTGATCTGACAAGCGCGGAAATATATGCAAGGAGTTGCAGATTTGTTCTTTTTACCATTTCTTACCTTATACAAAATTCTAAGCCCAAAAAACTAACAACACTGAATTAGAAAACATTTGAAAGGTCTGTTATTCTTCAGTGTCAGTGGATCCAAAGAATGCTGCTCTCACAGATTCCCAGATTCAGAATGAGGCTGGTGTTTCAGTGAATGCTTAGATTAAGCTCCCTGATCTTTTTCTTTAAAAACCTTTTTTTCAGAGAGTGTTTTTAGTCTAGCCAGAAGTGAAGACAGAGTAAGTTAAGGACACATTCTCTTCTTCCTATGTCTTGAAAGATAGCTCCTCCCTAACTTCATGGAGTACCTAGCGTAAGGAAAAAGCCAGAGGTACTTCTTTTTTGGTTAAGGCCAACTGTTTGTTGTAGAATTTTTGAAATTAAGGTAGTGATAAATAACATGAGAAACACACTGCACTTATAGCAACTGTACTCTCACTGCCTGTCCCCAGTAATTTAATGTGAAACCTGTGGAAAAGTTACTCATTATGCAAAGATGAGAGTGATCTATTCTGCAAGAATAACAAATTGCATAGACCAATTAAGGACCCAGACCATCTGGCCCTTCAGCAAGACTTTATCTCCACTTGGTGTGATGAATTAAAAAGCTGTTTCTTTGTGCATACTCAGGCCAAACATATTTTCTTCAAAATATCTGCTGTCTTAGACGCTCATTAAGTCAAACACAAGTTTTCAATTTTGTTTTGGTTACTGTTCTACACTCTCAGTTGACGTAACTTCATGCAGGTGTAGATGTTGATGTGAAATTCAGTGGTTTCTTTTCACAGTAGAAACTGTATCTACCCTTCTGTAGTGACGAGACACAGTCATTGAGTTTCCTTGTTACATAAAGGGAATTTCCTAGAACTGGCATTCTAATGATTAAACTACATTCTCCCTGAATCATATTTCACAGCTCCAGTTTCCTCCAGCAGTTGAAACTTTCGGTTATATACTGAAGTTATACCAACCTCACTCCAGCATGTAGCCTCCAAACTTGAGCTAGGCATCTGCCCACTTTCTATGAGGGACTTGCCTGAAATAACCAGTGAAAGATTATAAGGAAAAAGTGTGACTTGAGTAGCCAAGTGCAACCCAGAGTAGGATGCTTCCTTTCTCTCAGTATTTGCAGCCAGGATATTTTACCTTGCATTACAGATCCCTTGCTGATAGAACAGTGTACATGGGGCTCTCCTACTGAAGCTCTTTGATCCTGTGGAGATAGTTAGGTATCCAGCAGAGACAGGAAGAAAGAAACACTTATTTGATGGTTAAGTGCTGGTATGGATGAATCAAATTTGTGTGTTTATGAATCTTCAACCGTTTCTAAAAAGAACAATGGATTCATTGTTTTTGAAATTTATATTAGATAGCCTGATGATTTCCAAAATTCTGTGGACTGAGAGCCCTTGTGCCAAAGGAATTTTGAACTTTATCTTGGGGGTATGTCTTCAGTAAGTTCTGTAAGAGATGACTTAAGAAGCTTTTCCTACCTCTGTGTGAACATGGGAGAGACTGAGAGCAATGGAGCACCAATTTTGGGGAAGTAGCTCTAGCTTTTGCAGTTCGTCACCCAGGAGCTATAACTACTAAGCTGAAATCGTATATCAACAGCCAAAAACCCAGCAGTCAGCAGACTTAATTCACAGAATTCAGGATCCAGTAAATCTAAAATACCAGCCCAGAACAGGTAATAAGGCTACAGAGGCCAAATTTACTCCCCTCATTTCTAACAGCAATGGAGTACTGACTCCTCTAATGGGATGATCCCAAAACTCATTCTCTGAGGCCTGTGGAGCATGTTGAGATTCTTTGCTATGCAAAATATTAGCCTGCAAGTCAGGAGATCAGAAAAGCTGGTTGCCCTATGAGAGTCTGCCAGCTCATGATCTGCAGATGTCCTTGATCTGTCTGACTTAATTGATGAATTCTGGATTCTGCTTGAGATGGAGGAGTAGAACAGCTTAATCTGTTTGGAGGATGGTATTCTTGCATTTTGAGAGCAATGTGAGTGCTTTGAGACATTACAAGCTGTGTGCCTCAGGAAATATATCTAAATGTCTCTGGGGCAATGCTTGAAATTAATTAATTGTTAAGGTTTAAATTTTCCATATTGGTATTCAATGGGAAGGTTAGTTATCACCTTTTTTTTCACCCATTTCAAAGAAATTCTGTAAATCAGGCTGGAGGTCCGATTTAAAGACTCAGGTTGATTGCTGTTTTGACCTACTTCAAGTGAGCCTTTACATTTTTAATATAGCTCTTAAACCTTCTCTACTGTAAGTCCTCTCAAGCATACCATCTTCTATGGAAAGAAATATTTCAGAATTTGCAAATGGATAAGAAATTTTTAACTATGATTCTATTGGTTTCTAAAAAAATATTTGGATATCACCAAATATTTGGTCTTTCCCTGCTAGAAGAGGTCTGGATTCAAAGCTTTTCTTTCTGTGCCATTATCTCAAAAAAGCAGACAAAAACATCTACTAGAACACTTTCCAGGTAAAACTGAGCTTTGAGACTTGTTGCTTATCTAGAAAAATTACACATTTGTGGAAGAATGTTTTCATTTTTTTATCTCCTTCTCCCAGCTAAGTGTATCTGTTGAGGGAAAAAGAAAACAAAATAGAAAGCCATAATGGTTCGACGAAACTGACAAAAGAGGCTATGATCATCAGCCAAATAGTTTATCAAGGCATGTCAATGCAGACCCCGAAGCTTTCACCTTTAAAATCTGACTAGATTTCGTGTTTCTCATATAAATATCAATCTCCTTTCTTTTCACTCTTCGTCTTCATACCACCAGTCAACTTCTGATTATGTCTCTGAAAGTAATATGCATGTAAATAGGAACTGCATGAGTGGTTCAGAGAGCATAATTTTTTACCTTTGTCACTGTTTTCTAGTGGTTGGACATAACAGCAACAGACTGATTTTGTGATATTTAACAAATGTCTCAAATTCTGTGTATGGCATGTGCCTCATTGCCTTACCATGCCTTTGCATATCTTAAAACACTTCAACACACAAGAAACAACCTCAGAGAATGAGATTAAGTCCCAGTCTCATTCTTTTTTACTCTTGAAATGCTACAGTTCTTGAAATACATAAAATATATTTGGGGTGGGTATCTCCATTAAAGGTTGGAATCAAGTGGAAATTCTGAACATGATTGCATGTAGTTTCAACTGAAATATCTATCTGTCCTTCAAGACGTTTTTTTCTTTTCTAAATCTTCCTCTACCAGTCTCCCACCATCATGAGATGAGAAGATGGAGATAAATAATATGCCAATGAACCATCTGCTTATTTCTCTTTCAAGGGCCTCTTCTGCACTGACTAGTCTGTTCAGCTAAATGATCCATAATGTTTACAAAAAGTAGTTTTTCTGAAATTGTTATCTATAATAAAATATGGTTTCAATTACACTATGGTCATCTTTTACAGTATTTCTATTTAACTTACATAAAATGCTCCTAACTTGCTTGAACATGCCCCAGACTATGTGAGATGCTAAAAATATCAAAATCTCCATTTCAAATCATACTCACTGATTTAAGGATAGTAGGATTTCTGATTGTGTGTTTCCAATACTTGTGACAAACATGTAAGTCTTGTTGCCTGTCATTATTATATAATCTTAGTGTTGGTGCATATGAAAAGGAATGTCTTTGACACAGGTATATAAGAATATGTGTTGTCATGAAATCTCAAATTTGATTCTGAACTATTTTAGTAGAAAAAAGCCTGGATAAATAACATGTCATATTTGTCTTGAAACAAAAAACTTGCTACTTAGAATGCATAGGTTTGAAAGGAATATACTAAGAGTTGTGCTCTTAGCAAAATCTTGAAAGAAACACAGTGAGAAAATGTTGGCATATTGGAGATAATTAAACTTTTATAATGGAATACAGTAAATATAAGTTATTTCATTTGTATGAAAGAAATAGGAGAACTTTTAAAAAAGATAGTAAATTATTTTTTATGGATGTTTTTATTACAAATAGGAAACCTGAACTTGTTCCTGGTGAAGCCAATGGCAAAGCTCTCACTGGGAGCTGTGAGATTAGCTTTGAGACTGGAGAGGTTAAAAGAGTATGGAATTCCTTCACACTGCAAAATGTACTGTTTATATAGTAAGTCAGATAGAAACTGCCTCAGAGTTAAAAAGCGTGTATATATATATATATAGATATAAATATACATACTATATGTGTGTGTGTGTGTGTGTGTGTGTGTGTGTGTGCACGTGCGCGGGTGTATTTGCTTTATGCTGTGCATCCTAAGATAATGAAAAGTGGAAATAAAGTTTTCATTTTTTTCACATAAGTTATAGTCAAGCATGGTTCTGTACAAAATGTGACAAGTTCCAGAGAATTGACGTTGGTTTTGGCTTATGAAATGTGAACTAAAATCTACCCTGTTCCCTGCTTAGATATGAGTGTAATGCACTAGATGAGGGTGTATATGCGAGAAAGAATAAAAGGAGGCGGCAGGAAGATGAAGCTTGACAGGCTCTGACAGCACAAGGTTAAAATGACATTATGCTAATGAGTCTGTCATACTCCTTTTCTGTTAGAATCTGTATTTGCTCTTAGAACAACAAAAAATGTTGAGAGGGAAGGAAAGAGGAGCTTGGTGTCATTCACCAAAACAAAAAACCATATGTGAGCATTTCTGTCACTCAAATAGCTTTACACTCTAGAAGAGATTGCTTTGTGCTGGGCCCCATATTTCCCAACCTTCAGCCAGCTCCAGACACAGCAATAGATTCTCAGTGCCCAGCACCAGTGACAAAAGAGCATGTGTCTTCCATGGGGTATTATTAAAGGCAATACTTTCCTTGTAATATTGACAGCATTACTTGAAAAGAAGGGGTTTGATATTGCCATCTCGTGTGATAAGACCCTGTCATGGCTTTCCTAGAGATCCCTTGTACTGCAGTGAACAGTTTGGGCAGCACATGCACAAAACATCAGGTTCTGGGTGGCATCACTTTTCATCTGATGTTATACAGGTACACACATGCATCAATAAGTTCCTTCGCTGTAACCTATTTTTCAGTTAGAACATCATCTGAATTACCAGAAACAGGTTAAAGCAAGAAAAGGGGAGTGTTTTCTCATTTGCGTGCAGGGCTCTTCTTTATCAGTATAAATAAATAAATAAATAAATAAATAAATAAATAAATAAATAAATAAATAAATAAATCTTGTTTTGATCTCTGAAAGCAGGTGGCTTATTTATATTCAACAACCTGAATTACTCTGAGAAGGTTTTAAAATGTTGACAGAGCTATTGATAAAATAGGCAACCTTCAGTGAGAAAAGGTAATTGTAGCAGGAATAAGCAGGCCTATACAGGCTGCTGCTTTCATAATTCAAGCTTTCTGCCTTGGCTCAATGATTCCATCAAAAATAAGTCATCAAGGGAGAGTCCTATGTTGTGCTCTGTTTGTTTAGGAACCAGGTGCAGCACATGTTTTTAATTTTGAACTGCTGATATTCTGCAATTTCTGCAGTGTAAGTAAAATCTGCTGCAAAACAGACCGTACTGTTCAGCTCATTTTTCTTTCTGCTTTTCAGAAAAGAGCCTTTCTACTCAGCTAGAGTCCTGTGAAGGACCTGACTGTCCAAAGCCACATCACACAGAGCAAATCATTAGATTAACATTAACATTTTGCTGGTTGTAGATATTAATGGACTTAGTATGCATTTTTTCTTCCCTTATTCAACATGGATGATGAATCATGTTGAGTCAATGAAAATGGAAAATGGCACTTTTTTGGTGGAAAATTGAATGATTATCCTATGACATTTTAGTGATGAATAATCAAATAGTCATCAATAATAATCAATAGGGATAAATAGCTGAATATCCTTAGTTTCTAATTTTCTGCACTTCGTAATTAGTATTGACATTCATCTGCAACACACATAAAATTATCATTGGCTCCTGAAGTCAGATAGTTAATTTTTGACTATTTGCTCTAGGAGACAAATAGGAGTCCCACCACAATAATGGATAGCACATACTTATGGAATTATTATCAAGAGTAATTTCATCCTTTTTACAGTATACATGTTCATAATTAAAAAGTAAACAGAGATGCTCAGTTATGAATTGTTTTATTCTAGACTATAAATTACTAAACAAGGAAAATGAAGGCTTCATAGCACCAGATGGAATGGCTATGAAGCCATGGAGGCATTGCAGCAGGGCGCTGCATGTGAGACAGTCCTGTACTAAAGCCAATGTGCAGTGGTGGGTAGTCAGTACCGGGCTCTCAGCATCCTTTGGGAGCCATGGCTGCCTCTACACTCTGCAGCAGTGTGACATCCTCAGTGTGGGATGAATAAATGGGATTAGGAATGAGGAAAACACAGCAAAATTGTATAGCAAGAGCAGACCCACAGCACTTGTGATATGTTCCACAGCACATTTTGCTGCACCCACCTTCAATTTCCCTCTCTCTTTAGTGAAGAAAAGTGTGACCTTTATTTTAAAGGATGCCTTTAGAGAAAAAAGGAGAAAAATGAAACCTTTACTTCTTGTATTAGTATTAGTTACCAAGTCTGACTCTTAAAGAACTCAAATGCTCAGTACATTGTAAATCATAGAAAAGGTAAGAATGCCTGCTTTCACCTTGTGAATATTTATTTATATTGGAGTTTGAGATTCTCTGAATAGAACTAGCTCATGAGAAAAGCAGAACTGGGTGACATTCTTTTTAATATTTACAATCATCAGGATATCATAGAAATAGTGCTGCTAAGGTTTTCTGCACCTTGCACTAGCTGAAGCTTTTGGGAAAATACTAGTGAAGGAATATTGTAGAGATAATTTTAGGTCCTCAGCATTTTGCTGTTTTACTGTGGGGCATGCCAGCTTAAGGCTTTAACACTTCTAGGAATGTACTGGAGCCATCTGCCTAATTCCAGAGAAAATCACCTGTTGGCTGGAGTACCAGGTATTTTTGACTCTGTTCTTGTGATGATCCCACTCTGTATCAGCCTGACATGCTATTGAAATAAACACTTTCACTCTAGCAAAACATCTCCTAGTTGTTTTTATTTATTTTTCTATTTTACTCACAAATTAAGAAGTACATGTACAATATATGCCACATATTAAGAATAGTGTTACAGCACACTAGAGAGCATTTTAAATTAACTAAGAGATAAACATGTATTTTAAATAATCTAAGAAGGATCATTTAAAGTAGGCGTAAGTATATCTTCTATTATAAGTACTTCTATAACTATTTCTTAGAAGAGAATATATTCATAAGGTCATTAATTAGAGAGTTAAGCACAAATTCCATGGGGCTGCCAAGGGGTGCACAATTAGATCTGCAAAAATTTTGTAAACGGGGAGCTTAAGGACATATTGTCTGAAGCTTGTATTTTTATGCCTATTTTGCCTGCTCAGTGTCTATTGGATAGGTTGTCTGCTGCAGGAGCTCAGAGAAGCTGTATTCTAAGTACTCACCTAGATTTTGTGAGAGTCTAGATTTTTGAAATCCAAGACCCTAGAAAGCTTCCTGAAATATTTAGCTTAACCAAAATACATGCTGATCTACTACAAACACATCGTCCTAGCAAATAACATATCTAAGACTCAGTTAAGATATCTAAATCTTGAAATTTTTGAATAGTTTTATCAGGCGTATGTCCCCAGATAAAAACCCCTCTTTTTATACCTCTTTATTAAGTGGAGGAGCTGAAGTACAGACACAAAAGGCCTAGTCTTTGAGGCTGCTGAGATGTTGAATGCGAGTGAGAAGAGATGAGGCTAAGGTCTTCCAAGCTTCAGGGAAGTGCTGATTTCCTTGCCTATTCTTTAAATACATCTTAGAGTACTGCAATTATTTTCATCAAAACTTCTGCAATACATAAAGAGGAAAATGCCATGAAGCCTTTTATTGATGTTTTTCATGTATGTCTATTTGTGAAAAATATTCCTTATTTCCTTAGCATTTCAACTCATTGTACATGTATATGCAGACTACACAGTTTTGTGGCTTGTAACTGACATGGACATGAACTACTTTAAGTAGAGCACATTGTAGTGCCACAAGCTTTTGAGATTTCCATTATAATGATGAGTATGACCATGCAGAATGCTTTAAATGTCATATACAATGTCACATGGTTGGTGACTGCCCATCTCTCTGACTTTTCAAGGTTTCTCTGCAAGGCTTCTCTGCCTTGGAGGGAGTCAACAGCTCCACCCAGTTTTGTATCATCAGTGAACCATATCCCTTTCTATCCTGCATCCAAATCATTTATGAAGATGTTAAAGTAAATGGGGCCTAAGATGGAGCCCTGTGGAACCCCACTAGTGACAGGACACCATTCTGATGCCAACTCACTCACTATAACCTTTTGTGCTCAGCCTGCGAGCCTGTGGCTCATGCATGCCCTTATGTGGGCTGGACATTTTGTCCCAGAGGATACTGTGAGAGACAGTATGAAAAGATTTACTTACATCAACCGCCTTCCCTTGATTAATTAGGGGGGTTACCTTGTCATAAAGGGACATCAGACCTGACAAGCAGGAGATTCCTCTCAGGAAGCTGTGCTGGCTGTGACCAGTGATTGCATTGTCTTTCAGGTTTTTATTAATACCTTCAAGAATAATCTTCTCCATAACTTTACCAGGCACTGAAGAGAGACTGACAGGTCTGTAGTTCCCAGGGTCCTCCTTCTTGTCCTTCCTGAAAATCAGGACAATATTCACCAGTTTTCAGTCAGCTGGAACCTCTCCAGATTCCCAAGATCACTCAAAAATGTGATGACATCAGGTAACTTTGAAAACTCTTGGATGAATCACATCAGGCATCATAGATTTTTAGGGATCCAGGTGGAGCAGCAGACAACTTCAGGGTTAACTGGGACCATGGACCCATCAACAGGGTCAACAGTCTCATAGTCATTGTCCTCCAACTCACAGCACTGAAACCCCCTTGATTCATCATCTGTGTTAAAGGCTGAGAATGTGTTAAGCACTTCTGTTAGTCTCTGTCAAGCATATTTGTGACCATGTTTTACTTTATGTATGAAATTAAATTTATTTAAAAACCAAGTAGATGCTCAGAAATTATGTTTTTCCCTTCCTAGTGAAATATTGTAGTGGGATCTTTACCATGACTCTTAGAAGCTTCTGCCATAGAGATGAAAGCTTGATCTTGCACTGTTGTGCTGTTAAATTTCTGGCACACAAACATGCATCCAGAAGGCATCCTGTTGCACTTGGTAAAATTGAAGGGTTTGGCTAAAGCATAGGCTAGTACATGAGGTGATGGAGGTAAAAGCTAAACATGTATTTGTTTTTCTAGGATGAACTAAAGAATATCTCCACCCTTTCTTCTCTTCTAAAATGCTAATTAAGGCATTAGTCTTTACTACAGTAATTACTGTAGTTAGAGGCGAGTTAATCAAGTTCTATCTGGCTTTATCCCAAACCCTTGATCTGGCTCTGCTCCTTGCCCTGAACAAATACAAATCAAGGACAAGAAGAACCAAGCCAGAAAAGCATTCAGACATTATACTGATAGTCATATATAGAGAATGGTCATGCACCACACTGAGAACAAAACTGTCCTCAAAGATTTCAAATCTACTTTGATTGTTTTAATCAAACTTGCAGAACTGTCACCCAGACACCAGTGATGTGCACTGAAACCATGCCATGCTCTGCAGGTAGCATGGTGGTGGTGAAGCACTAATTGCCCAGTGATATTTTAACTACAAAAAAGGGATACAGGACACTGCTTATTCCCATATAACCATCATCACTGGTCTTAGGCCCCTATTCCATGACCTTCAACAGGTTGGAGGTACAACTCAAGGCATTTCCTCCAAAATTATTTTGTCCTTTGTCTAAAGAACATCACATTTTTACATTCTTTGATCATTTGCTCCTCCAAGAATTACTTAAGCAGCTTTTCTAGTTAGAAAGAAAGCCACCTAAAAATAAAGTATTTCTGACTTTGTTAAGATTTATTTTATTTCTATTTAGGGCTTTTTGAATAATGAGAAGTTAACAGTTGTGGCACCCATACTCTCTGCTGTGACTGAGCTGTGCTCTGCTGCTGGGCCAGACAAGTATCTCTCTGAGCACTTCAACGTGCAGGCAAGCAAACTGCAGAGCTGTCGTCAGGAGCAGAAGCATCCTAGAAAAGGATGAGGACAGAGGTGGAGAGGCAGTTGTGTGTGCTGTGGGGCTTTTCAGCATGCTGCAGCCACCTCTCAGCTGATATTTCGATTTTTTGGAGGTCACAGTGGGGATAAGTTGACATGTTTGTATATCTTATCTATGTAGTTGAAGTAATGGCAAACCTGATTTCCCACGTGTCTTGCTTTTCTTGAAGAGGTTACAGCACAGAGTGCAAGTGGTTGAACTTCCACATGTGGAAATCTTCTGTACTCTTCTGATATTAATATTTGAGTCTTGGTTGGTTTTGGTAGGGTTTTAATTTTCTTTTTATATTATTCTTTTTTCTTTTTCTCCTCGGGAATTATATTTCCCTATAAACTCTTAGAACTTTTAGAAGGAATGAAAAGGGAAATTGTTTCATGGATTAGATGGAAATAATAATTTAAAACTTCCTGGTTCCTAAATAAAATCCTTCTTTAGCTTTACTCCCATGTGTCCATATGGACAACAGAGTCATCTTGTTGATATAAATGTTGATATAAATATATAATGATATAAAAATCATATCATTTTTATAATGTGTCAATCAACATGAAGTTTGCTACTCTAAAGGTTAGCTACTCTAAAGGTTACATGACTTTTAATGTATTCACTCTTGTTTAGGTTTCATTATAAATCATAAACAGATGGGAAACACAACAGCATATGGAAATATCTGGATATAGAATTTTTTTGTTGTTTTTCTATTACATTCTCTTGGTTTCTGCCACAGCAGATAGAACGGTGGTACGGGTGCTGTGACCCTCCTGAAGAGAGACAGCTCAGGGGCACAGGCACATCCTTCACTCACACTGGCTAGCTATTCAACTCTTCCAGGCGACGTGGAAGGAAGAGACAAGAGCCTTGTATGGCATTCCACAGAGAATAAACCTTTATTGTGAGCAGGAGGCCCCAGGCGTGGCCACCCCCCATGAAGGCCACTATGTACAGCCACTGAGGCACCAACACAGGGCTTTATATAGGAAAAGCAAGTGGCGGGGCAAAACACTGGGACCAATGGGATGAGGGTGTAGGGGCGGAGCAAAGGGGAAGGGCCAATGGGGTAGATGAAATCAACATATGGTCACAAAGGACTATGGGGGCAATCTTCTTGCTCTCCCTAACTTAAGGGTTGTGGTTCAGGGCTTGGCCCTCCAGGAGCAGACAGCAAGCTTTTACCTGGCTAGTTCTTCAGCCTCCACAGCTTTCTTTAAGTATTTGGGTTTTTTGGGTTTTCGTGTGTATGTGTGTGTGTTGTTTTTCCCATAAAGTTCAGTGCAAAGAATGTGGATCTGGGCATAATATATGTATCTAGGATTTCAATGACAAATGAGTTAATCTGAATTCTAAAGGGTGCCTGTTAAATATTATCAAATGATGTGTGCTTGAATGCATTTCCTATCAGCAACCATTCCAGCCTCTAGTAAATGGAGATGAGCTAGAATTGCACGTACAGACGGACACATATGATGTGCTGTGTACAGTGAAAGCAGGAAGTAATATGTTAATATCATAATAGGATGTGAATTGTTCTTGATTATGTTTGCAGAATGTGCATTGTTGTCTTGAAAAAATGATATTAGATTAAAACTTATCACATTTGGATGAATAACTTAAAATCCACCAGAAAACGGGTACATTACACTTTGCATAGGGGATGTGTGGAGGAAGAGGATATTTTTAGGTTGCAGTCAAATGGTATGAACTGTAATTGTGGCAAATGGGCCCCAGAAGTCTTAAAGGTCTTGCTGCTTGTTTAGATATTGTGTGCCAAGCCCCTTTACCATTAGTTGGCTGTGGATTATGTTGCTCACCACAGCTAATGATTACCTGTAGCTATAAAACTCGCACTATATCAGAAGGTTATAAGTAGCTTTCTGCAATGAACACCTGATAGAGCTAACTGCAATGAAAAGAAAATTTAGTCAGCTTAATCTTCAAAAAATGCTAAAGCCTTTCAAAGAGATACATGGAAAATATGTACCCTGGTGACATTCTGTATCTTATTCCTTCCATCTATTTGTAGCTGCTAATCTTTTAAAAACTGTGTTTTGGTAAAGTCTGCTTACACATCCTGATACTTATAACTGGGAAAATTGTAATAAAACAAAAATAACCTGCATTTTTTTCCATTCTGAGGAACTCATATTGAATTAAATTTGTGTATGAACCCGCTGGAAGTTCTAATTTGTTTATGAGGCCAACGCTTTAAAAAGAACAGATGTTGGGTATTTGTGTACAGTCATTTCAAACCAGCTCTTGTAGGTCCCACAAGCAAGAACTTAACATTTAGAAATCAGACAGGCAAGTATAAATACAGCAAACCTCAGCTTTGTGCACCTTGTTATAGGAAGATGCTGATTACTGCATATTTGAGGATTGCAAGAATTCTGTTTTTCTTTCTCCCCTATTGTGTGCATTGATGACAATCAAAATTTGTAGTTTCTTAGTACCCAAACATTTTAGGGGAAAAAAATTCCATCTTTGCATTCTGAGTATAAATCATACAATAGAATACAAAAAAAACCCCAACAACTGAGCAAAGTAAGAGTACTGTTGTGATGCCTGTCACCAGCATGCTTGCTATCTGTGGAGGACAAAAATTCCAGGCAACAAACATGGTCTAAATTAAAAGATCAGTTCAACTGTGTCAAATCTGGTGAGAGGAAGGCAGCAGGGTTTCAAGATGAAGTCTTAGATTTAAGCCAGCCTGTCTTGAAGAATAAAGGGTGGCAGAGGGCAGGTATAGCAGCCAGTAAAGACTGAAGAGAACAAGGCAATGCCAGAGACTGTATTTAGCCACCTGCAACTCAATCCTGAATATATACAGTCATACTAGTATGTGTAGCTGTGCAGAAAAGGTTGTGGCTGACTCTCCAGTAAAGTAAAATGCTTTGAGGGGAGAGAGGGAGAAACCAAGCCATCTTTCTGCCTGTCAGCATTCAGTGTATCTTGCATGACTGCCCACATATGCTGGAAGAAACAGAAAGAAATCATACTTCCAAATGTATTTGCAATTGCAGTGTTCCTAAAAAAGGCTCACCTCTGCTGTGTGCCAGTGAGGAAATACTCAGTGCTATTTTGTGCAGATCACAGATGTAGTTTGATAGATTTGATGATCTTGAGAAGCATTGATTTTTATTTTCTTTTTGTCAATTTGTTTAGTTTCTGATTTTAAATACTGTTTTAGAGATCTCTTTTGGGTTTTTTATTTGGGATCTTATACCTTTCTAAACCTCAACAGAGGCATTGTTTGAATTATTATTTGCAGAAAAAGAAGCTAATTTTTCAAGTGCATGCATTTCAAGTGGTCACATTCAGCATCACATTTGTGGTTTTTCTCTGTAAACTTGTGTAGCAGCATGGGATACAAACTTGCAGGGACTTTTATATGCAGCTGTTATTCGAGTTCACATCTTTTCATCAGACTGTATCAGATCACTAAAGAAAGCTATCGTATGCTTAACTATACAGAACAGGTCTCTTAATTTTTCTGAGGACAACACAAAGCATACATGAGTAATGCTTGAAAACATACTAGCATTTTTGTTCCTTCCACAAATGTGAACTTAGACTTCACTGATAGGAAGGGATGATAGAAATAACGCAGATTTACACTCTGGTTGTCTGGAGGAAATCTCATAAATTCTATTTTGTTGCCCACTTCAATACTAATTCCAAAATAATCTCTTCTTCTGTTCTGTGCCACCTTATTAACTCTACTCTGAGTCAGCTTCAGTTCTGTGGGGACATCTCTAACAGATAGCAATATTATTATAGTGGTTATGATTTGTAGCCATACAGCACTTAAATTATGCTTGATGATGAAAATCCAAAGTGTATTTCCCTCCATGAGGATTATTTGACCCAAAAGGTGCAATGTTAGAAGGTTCTCAGTACTGTAATTAGTGTAGCAAAGGACTCTTGTTGCTTTAATTATAAAATCCAAACCCAGTAATGCCAAGGGTATCCAAAGTACCTCTACATAAGTATTTAAGCTTTCTTTGGATATTTGCTCTTAAAACAAATATCCTAATCATCCTCACCTATCATGCTTTCTTTCACATCATTAAGCAGCCTCAGGGTACATGCACTGACTTTCTTTGGAGTTGTGCTGGTTTTGGCTAGGATAGACACAGAATTAACTTTTTTCATAGTAGCTGGCATGGGGCTGTGTTTTGGATTTGTGCTGAAAACAGCCTTGAAAGCATAGTCATATTTTTATTATTGCTGAGCAGAGCTTACAAAGAGCAAAGACCTTTTCTGCCTCTCACCCCAGCTAAGCAGCTGGGAGTGTACAAGAATCTGGGGAGGGACACAGCTGGGATCACTGACCCCAAATGACCATAGAGTTATTCCAGACCGTACGGCATCATGCTCAGTATGTAAAAATGGGGGAAGAAGGAGGAAGGAGGGGACCTTTGGAGTGATGGTGTTTGTCTTCCCAAGTAATCACTACATGCAATGGGGACCTGCTTTCCTGGGAATAGTTGAACACCTGCCTGCCCATGGGAAGTGGTGAATTAATCCCTTGTTTTGCTTTGCTTGTTTGTACGATTTTTGCTTTACCTACTGAACTGTCTTTACCTCAACCCATGAGCTTTCTCATTTTTACTTTTCCAATCCTCTCTGCCATTCCTCCATGGAGGTAGTACATGAGTGGCTGTGTGGGACTGAGTTGTTGGCTGGGCTTAAACCATGACAGGGTGAAACCTAACATCCTCCAAGCACCAAGCATCTGCTCAGTGAATGCAACCAGAATATGTGAGTGCTAAAAAACCCTTCCCTCTTCACACCCAAAGTACATGTCTTCCTTAGCATTGCTCTGAGAAGGGAAATTAGACCTGGAAAAAATCCAGGGCTACACTGCATCACTGATGAATATAATTGTAATACTACAATGATATAATTATATAATAATAATTCTTATAATAGTTCTCCAGTCACCTGCAGGAATTTTGCACTTACCTCATTTTTGCCCGTGCATAATAGTTGCAATTTTTTTTTTATTCTTCTGTAGTACATTCAGGGGGGCAGAAAGGGCTCTCTTTCTCCTCAAAGAATTCTTACATATTTAATCATCTTATATTGCTTTTCTATAATTTTCATTCAGTTGTATCTGAGTATTAAGTGACTGAACTCTCATTTACCTGTACCTTGCTTAAGCATCAAAGCACTAAAATTTTCAGATGGTGAAAGGAGCCACTGAGAAATATTCAGCCTAAAGCTGCAAAGGATTCAGTGTGAGATTGTTCATTGGGATGTGATAAGTTGTAGTAAGAAGTTTTGTGGGAACCTAAGAAGTATTTTGTTAAAGCAGACAACCTGACACTTGAGATTTTAAGCAGGGCTGTTGCCTGGTTTTGTCCGACCTTCACAAAAATAGTCTCTGCCCTGGCAGATATGTTCTGCTGAAAAAGGTTTTGCTGCTTCCAGATCCCCCCAAACTCTCTTCTGTTGCAGTGAGGCCTGAACAGAGGTTTAAGGAGAACCAGTAAATGGTGGATATTCACTCAGTTTCTTAAAATAACAATGAAATTCTGGCAACTCAAATGCAGGTATTATATGTTTGCCCTTTGCTATGGCTTACTGCTAGAAAAAATACATAGTAATACATACTAGGCTCTCAAGATATAGTGAGAAGAGAAATTTTCTCAAGTTTCTCTTGAACTCGGAGAGAATAGAATTTCCCAAGCTGCTGTAGGTAACTCAGTGTGGCTACCCTTTACATTAAAACCAGCTAGCTCTTTAGCAGTTTATTTAAAGGAACAGAGGAGAAAAATATTAATATCAGGTAATAAGAGAATATATAATGTGGTATGAAATTCATGTCAGGTTAGAGTGAAGCACTTCAAGACTGTAATGGTGAAGTATTAGTGGCTTATGTGCAATCATTTAAAATCAAACATAATTATTTCAGCTGTTTTTGATATAGGGTTTACAGGAGTTGAAAATAATCACACATTTACAAATACAGCTATTTTTTTCAGTGGAATGGCAATTTTTAATTGCAGATCTTTTCAGCTAGGTAATCTGGGAAGTTCTTTTTAAGTTAGTAGAACTACACTGATTTACCCATATATGGTTGTGCATTTTGATCTTCCCCATCTTCTTACGCAGATATTTTCCTCCTTTTACTGCATTTATCTTGAGACGTTTGTGTACATCTTTACAGCCGCATCTTTTACTTGCCTTTCTTCACAATTCCTTACTTGTAGTCTGTTCTTGTGGCTTATGACTACCATGGTTTTCCCACAAAGTTCATTGAGTGGCATCATTTTTTACTTGAAGTTCTCAAGGAGAGTTTTTTTTTTGTCTCAGAGGTGTTGTGACACAGCATCAGTTTAATTATATTACTCTTTATCTTCAATTGCCCTGAGTACTTAGCACTTGATAACAAATCACTTTAGAAGTTACCCTAAATTAATACTCTTGTGAGCTACAACAGCTGCTTACCAATGGAGATATATGCTAGTGATGAAGGCCAAATTATCTCCTTTATTAGTTTGTCACTCATTTCCTCCAAGGCTTTGAGCTCCAAGTTGTGTTTAGGCACATGTGTACTGCTCTGTTTGGAGAAAGTAACTTTACCTCCCCAGTCACCTCTCACTGCAGCACAGGCAGATATTTGGGCAATTGAACTCACATTTCCCATAAGAAGTGTTGTTAATATACCTTGCAAGCATCTTTGACATAGTGTAAATGTTTTGTAGCACATCAAAAAATGTTTGGTTAAATACTTTTGAAACATAAACATGAGTGATTTTTACTTGTGAACAAAATTCAGCATGAGACAGAAGAACAGCTGTTCTGTTAAATTTCACTGTTTATGGCAAGCCAAAACCAAAAACAGTTGAGGGTCTTTATTGCATGCCAATGTAGACTTTCAAGCCCCTGTGGAGTAGAAGATTGCTGAATATAAAGAACTAAAAATTTTATTCCAAAGTAGATTGAAATGCATCTGTATAGCATAGTCAGTCAGAATTAAAAATCAAACAATGTTTTTAGATATGAGTGAGCGAACAGGAGAATACATAAAACAAAAAAAAATGAAATATTGTTGTTACCAAGGTTATGTATCTCCATAGAGGCAACAGCTTGTGACTTGTGGTTGCCATCTAGTTCTATTGTTGGGCTTGATGTATTATGAGATGAGCTTAGTATAAATGGTGGGAGTGTTTTTGATCTTTTTGCACACCTCTAATGGCTGTAAGAGCATGTATACTGGAATCCCTGACCATACCAACCAGATTCAATTGTTTTGAATCAACTGGTGTCCATTTCCTTTCAACAGACAAGTCTACAGACTATCCCAATAGACAGCTAACTCAGAAGAGAACTGTTTATATATATATAAACCCAAATAAATTATGTTCTCATTATCATTGACTCGAGTAGGATGAGAACTAAAATATTTGCTATGATTGGGCCATGTGACCAAGACAGAAGGACTGGACCGGGAGAGGAATGGAGAAGAAATAAATGTTTGTCTAATTCAATCCCTAGAAAAGAGTAGTTCTTTGTGCTCCTGTCTGCTCAGAAATCAAAACCGACATGACTTTTTTGAATAGGCAAATTAATTTAGAACTTCTGTTGTTAAAAATTGCTTCATCTGCAATAGGACACATAGTTAGTCTCATGATGAACTTGTTCAACTCACTGACCAAGCAGAAAATTATTTGAAGGTTTTAAGCGCAGCAAATTGTATTTCTTTCTCCACACAGCAGAAAAGTAGAAATAGATATAATATTATCTAACATTCTTATACAGGTACATTTTTTTTCTTTTTCCTTGTTGCTTCCATCCAATAGATATTTGATAACTGCTTTTTAAAACTCGTGTATGGGTTACAAGGATATAAGGAATGTAATGCTGTAATAAAATCTCAGATAGAGTAAACCTGTAGGACCTGCTGTTTGTTCAGGTGCAAACCTAAGCAAGATGGTACACCAATTCTTTTCTAATTCTAATTAATATTATTCTATAGTATGCAGTGATCTAATGCTAAAGTAAATCCAGGATCACCTATGAAGTGGGAAACGGATAAACTATAATTATTTGAACAATACAAATCCTGACACCATGGTTAATTTTATTCAGATCATGTTTTTGATCATATGTATATGTTTTTATTTATTTATTCATTCAGTCATTAAACAGAGTAGTGCGGATATAAATTCTCTCCATACAAAGGAGAGTCATTCTGAAAATTGGGAAAAGAATGTGAAGAACAGCTAATACCTTGTCTGCTCACATGAAAAGTTCTTAATGAAGACAGAACAAACTTTGCAGGACATTTTAACGAAGTTCAGAGTGAGAGCTACATAAGAGGGAAAGACAGCCCTCGGGATCAGTGCAACATTGTCTCACTGTCCAAATAGCATCAAAAAAGAAACCTGAGCACAGTGTATGATGTTTCTCGAACATGCTGTATACGCTCTTCTTCTCTCAATATGAGACATCTGCTCATCTAAATAAGCTGAGTCTTTGTAGTTGAAATGGTGAGAAATCAAGAGAGATAGAGAGAGAGGTTGTGAAACATATAGTTTCATTTTTTAAACTTAATGACTGATTTAATTGGATAAAATGCTTGTCTTAGGATTTATGTCTTTCTTTAGTTTGAAGGAGGAATTATAAAAGTTCCTTGAAGATTATTTGCAAATAATATTGCCTTGACAACACCATATAAAGGTAAGTGACATAATGTCACTTCTCAGTAGACCCTTTGTATTTAAAATCTTGATTTTTTTTTTTTGTTTTGTTTTCCTCTTTCTCCCACTGGACGTGAACAGAACAAGCTTATTTAGCAGTTGATAAGGCCATTTGTTTGACTTCTGTAGAGTTTCTCTCCAATAAGTGAAGCTTTTTTTATAGACAAAGGCATTTTTACTTTCCGTAGTTGTGCTCCTCCTGAGACACATAAGGGAAAGGAAGGAAATGAGAGTGTGGAACTTCCTGCTACAGGAGAAGATCAGGTATGTGACCATTTAAGGAATCTGAAGAAGCACAAGTCCATGAGGTCTGATGAGGTGTATCCACAGGTCCTGAGGGAATGGGCCAAGGAAGTGGTTAAACTGCTATGCACTGTATTCCAGAAGTTGTGGGGTTGATCGCACCCTCAGCAAGCTTGCCAGCAACGCCAAGCTGTGTGGTACAGTTAGCTCCCCATTCAGGAGTCTTTGATAGGCTTGAGAGGTGGGTCTGTGTGAACTTTATAACAAGGTATCCTGGTTTCAGCCAAGGACAGAGATAATTGTTCACAATGGCCATGAGGGTGCAGACCCTGGGGCCTTGTGGGCATGTCTATGTAGGTATTCTATAGCACTTACTTCATTGCCAGGGGACTGAGATAAGGGATTCCCACTTCCAAGAAGAAGGTGGGCCTGGACTCAGATGGAGGAAACTCGTACTATGTGGAAGGTCCTCTACCATTTTGTTGGTTTTCCAGGGAAGCAAGCAGCAAATGGAGTGGTGGGGTAACACTGATCCCAACTGGAGGGAATTTCCACCATTGTTTTTCATTGTCTTGGTCTTGGGGAAAAAAATGTGTGTGCAGAGGGTGCAGGGGCCATTTTGTTCTTTCTCCTGGGTAGCTGTGTGACACAGGTTGGGTTGATCAGCCAATGAGTATTTTTTTTTGTATGCACATCACCTTCTTTTTTATACCTTTGTTATTAATATTGTTTCTGTTACTATTCATTTTTTTATCTCACCGCTCTTTCCTGTAAATAATTCTTATCTCAACCTGTGATCTCTGCCTTTTGTCTCTCTCACTAGAGGGGCTGGGAAGAGGGGAGCAGCTGGGTGGAGCTTCACTTCCAGCTGGGCTTAAACCATGACAGAAGCTCAAGTGCAAGGGGCTGCATGTGGCTCAGGACAATCTCTGGTACCAATACAGGCTAGGCAGAGACTGGATTGACAGGAGCCCAGAGGAGAAGCACTTGAAGGTGTTGGTTGACAAAAAACTCAATATGTGAGCTCACAGCACAGAAGGACAAACATATTCTGGGCTGTGTCAAAAGCAGTGTGGCCAGAAGGTGGAGGGAGGTGATTATCCCACTTCACTCTCATGAGACCCCATCTGGAGCACCTGGCTCCAGCACAAGGACATAGATCTGCTAGACTGAGTTCAGAGAAGGATTACAAAAATTATTAGAAAGATAGGACACTTCTGTGGAAAGGCTGAAAGGATTGGGATTGTTTATCTCGGAGAAGAGAAGGCTCTGAGGAGGCCTTATAGGAGCCTTTTGGTACCTAAAGGAGCCTACAGGATTGCTGGAGAGAGACTTCTAACAAATGCATGTAGTGATAACACAAGGGGTAATGGCTTTAAACTGAAAGAGGGGAAAGAGTAGAAAGTAGGTTTAGATTAGATACTAGGAAAAAATTCTTTACTGTGAGGATGATGAGGCACTGGAACAGGTTGCCCAGAGAACTTGTCCCACTTCTGGAAGTGTTCAAGGCTAGGATGGATGGGTCTTTGAGCAAACTCATCTGGTGGAAGGTGATCCAAAGCAGAGGAGCTGAGACCAAGTAATCTCTAAGGTCCCTTCTACCTCAACAACATCTATGATGCTATACGTGTTGCTTTGGAACTCCTTACTAGTTGCCTCACATGTACCTCTTTTCCCATAATGACTGATACACTGTAAAATATTTGAACTGTATAATATAAATAAGTTCAGTAAAGAAATGAAACGATAACTCCTCTGTCTCCAAACTCTTCTGTCCTGCCAGTTACAGGGAATGATGGTACAAGAAACAGGTAAATAATGCAGAGGAATACCTGGTTTTGAGACTGGTGTTACCAGCAGAATTTGGAGGGTTTTGGTCATTGATCTGTTTATATGCTGAGTGTGCTAGCAACAAATGGAGTCCACCTGTCTCAAAGGGAGAAAAGGAGCATAGCTCTCAAGTTGGCAGGGCTCATTGAGAGAGCTTTAAATTATATTTGAAGGAAGCTGGGGTCATAGTCAGGCTTGACAGAGCTTGGTACAGGGAAGACTATAGTCACCACCCAAGAAGTGAAAGGAGGCTTAAGAGTGTTATATGTAATGTAGTTAATTCATGCTGTATAAACAGATGCATGTAGGTATAAAATATAATAGAAATAATGTTTTAACCTCCCAGCCAGGAATAAGGCTCTATTCATATTGTAACTAATTCCTGGCAATGTCAAGATAGCATCAGACCTGTTTAATGTCTGAATGGAGCCTTCCTGGACCATCAGTGATGACTTCCTTGTCTCCTGCACCTGGGAGATAACATCAGGAGCCTCCCTGGCCTGTGATTAATTGCTGTGTTCCAGGAATCTCACAAGACTCAGACTCCCCCTGATCTCATCTGAGCACTCAGGAATTGATACCAACTTATTCAAACTTCTCCTGTGTGCTCAGACTTCTGTCTACCCATCTTTGTCTATTTCACCATATGTATAGAAATGGATTTGCATTCGAAGAAGTGAATGGAAAGATGTGGTCATCTTTGCCTCAGGCAGAATAAACTGTATATAAGCTGGACGCTGGAAACACTCAATGTGAACCTATGAGGGGAAGCCGTCACTCTGTCGGACGAACCTCTGGTCTCACCCAGTGCCCGTACCCGGGACTGACGCTGTCTTGATTGTGGTGGTTGCTCGAAATTCTATTTTTTGTAATTGACCCAATAAATCATTGTTAAATTTTTCACAATTTGGCTATCAATTTGATCATTTATAACAAGAGGGAATACCTTGATCAAGCACAAGCAGCCAAAGACATAGCCACAAGACAAGAGCATCCTTGTGCACTCCTACTGGCATATTGACATAATCAAATACTTCTATGAAGTGTCTGTACACCAGCACATGGAATATGGGGAATCAGAATGAACTAGAGATCTGTGGGTAGTCACAGGGCTTTGACCTTATTACAGTGTTTCTAAGCAGATGTACAGAGGGGAACATGTCTGTCTTTCTGTCTCTCCTTTTTCTATTCTCAAGCTTTCACAAATGTAGCACAAGTGCCAGCAGAAGAGTAGGGAACTCATATGGATCAGAATTTTCCATGAAAATGCAAAACTTTCATACCCCAGCACAGATAGAGAGCAATGTGTGCTTATGACGTGCCACTGTGCATTATCTCTCTCAGACTGTTGCCCACACCTTTTCACCTTTTCCAGTGCAGTTTTAGGCAAGAGTAAAAGAGTTCTTACTGATTTGTTGTGTTTGTAGCTCCAAAAAAAGGCAAAAGAATAAGAGCATTTCCTTCTATATATCTCAATAATGCTCTTGTGGTTTGTACTTCAACTTTTTATTTTGATGCTTATTTTCTTTGAAAGGTCGAGATTCATGTTTTCTGTACTGATTTTCTCTAGCTTTTAGTAGTTAGAAGAGGTAATGAAAAATTTCTCTTCAGATAGAAGTATTTTTTAGGCCTTCTACATATGTATTAGATGTAAAAATGTTCTCAAAAGCAAGCTTTCCTATTCAAGAATAGGATTTGGGGTATCTAAATGTTTTAGATACTAAATTATCACATGAATTTTTCTATCTGGTATCCTCTGTATTTTTTTTCTATAATCAAGAAGTTGGGTGAAATACCTATATATATATATGTATATAAACCAGTATAAAAGGGCTGTTGTTGGGAATCAGAACTGGTTGTAGTGCAAGATGACATGGTCAGTGTAAACTGACAGGACAGGATACAAATAGGCTGGAAATCAAGAGAGTTTTCTATTTGTAGCCAGGAAGCTACTGTTAAAATAAACATCCTTAGTTACAATCATGTAAAAAAGGAAGTATGCTATCATATTGTTTAGACCAGGGCTATCTCTATAATTCTTAGTCAAATAAGTTGTTGTTTCTTCAGTGGGTAGTTCTAGTAATTTAAATAAGACAGTTAATATGAGTAAAATATGATTTACAAATATTTTGAAGAATTTGACATAAAATAGTTAAACAGCTATAGATGGAAAATTTTTTTTCTGTGTCCTTAACTTTCACTGTAATGCTAGGGTTAAGTTTTTCTGTGAATAAACAGAAGAGCAAAGAGATATCTTTTATTGCTGCCTACACAGTTGAAAATGCATTGACTGAAATAATATTGGGGTAACCTATAAAATCCCTATGCCAGCATTCGAGAAAAACTTACTGAAATGTTGCAGCAAATGATGAAAATATATTAATATGATTTGAGGTTCGAAGAAAATATAAGCTTAAGAAGAAAGTCTTGAAAAATACAATCTGGAGAGGATACAGTGACAGGACAGGGGAGCTCTGACCTCCCTCACGGACTGGACAGAACCCAGGAGAGCTTCCCCCTGGGAGTTCTCTGCTTTTAACCCCCTGTGTTCTCAGAGGCGTATCCATGTCCTCAGTGGCCACGCCAGGTGCCAATATATCTGAGCACCTATTGGCTTGACCACAGCATCCCAAAAAACCCACTTCCTTTTCAAACCGATACAATAAGGAACACTCTTCTCTGGAGGCTCTAAGAGAGAAATCAGAGTCAAGGAGAGTGTGGAAGTTGAGGGGGAAAAGAAAAGAGGAGCTATCTGGCTTTTGCATAGTCTACCTCTGCATCAGACCCCTTCCAAAAAGAAAGCAGTGACACACATTTAAGCATTAGTGCAGACATCAAAACAGCAGAGAGGAAAAGCTGAGGGAGCTGCACATTAAAGGCATGAAAGTAAGTAGATGTTTTCCCATATTATTTTTGGAGCATTTAAAGAATGCTTCAGACAACTTATCCATCCAACTACTAAGACAGACATAATGTATGAGTTTGGGAAGACAGTTTGTGTGCAGGTCTCAGTTACCTATAATGCTTTCTCTGAACACTCAGGCCTCTCCATCCAAACTGCTGCAGCCTTGGGTGTAGAGGATTGGACTTCTTATGAAGGGTGCCTGTCAAAGTCCTTCGGCAAGAATGCAGGACTGTTTGCTACCTGTACTATATTCTGTACTTGTCCCTAGTACTCCACTCTCCAGGGCAGCCTGGATTGCAGAAGAGGCAGCTGTGAAGCAGTCTTTTGTTGTGCTGCCAATGGCCACTTTGATACGGCCTTTATCATATGGGGTGTTTGGCTAGAGAGTTCCATTCCTCTAGGCACCTGTTCTTGAAAAAATATATGCTACCCATTCTAAATCCATTTTTTTTTACCCCTGCTGCACTTGCCTGTAAGAAGGAGGCTCAGTCTTCTCTTTTAATAATTTGGGGCAAAGAGCTAGCAGAGAACTCTGCAACTGCAGGAGAAATGTCCTTGAACTTATATGGATGGATAAAAATACACCTTTAATACAGTAAGGCAGTCATCTGAAATGTGCTTTCTGGCTGCCACTTCATCAAACAACCTTTAAAATTGCTGCTACTGCCTCCCAGCCCCCTGCAAGTGGGAGATGAGGGATCTCTTCTGTTTCCTCTTGCCAGCGGCAGCACCAAGGCCAGCAGCATCCAGTGCCATGCCTGTCTTCATTTGATGCTGAGTGGCATAATTTCCTTCTCCCTCAGTCTGCACTTTCATGGTTTTTAATCTCCAGGTTAAACCACCTCTGGGTAACGCAAGTTAAGATGCAAAAGAAGCAGAACACTAACCTAGTTTTTTTCAGAACCATACAGACACAGAACAGAAGCTGTGAATGGATTCCAGGCCTTCTTACTCATATTCCCATGTCCGCTGCACCGGAGCTTGTTGCATATGTTCCAAAAAATAAAAGACTTTCTTTTGGAAGATTCCCCACTCCAGCCTTTTTTCTTGTCCTCTTCTCCCTCTTTCTGTCTCTTCTCCAGATGTTGGAAAATCAAAACTCCTGTACAAAGTGTCCCTGCACGTATGAAATGGAGAAGAGCATGGTCCTACATGAGGGAGATGCTGTCTGACGTGGTGGCAGTGTGAACATCTGTTTCTGTCTTTTGACTAAGTTCAAATGGATTACCTTGGCCAATGCAAAAGGTCTTCTGTGACCCAATTTCCCCTCCTGAGGAATTTAACAGATTTTTTTTTTTTGATTTTTAGTTCAATGATGTTTGTGTGATAGCTTGTCCTTAATGGAAGTTAAAGTATGAGAAGAAATGAATCAGTTCTTATGCAGATGTCTTGCTGGCACAATATTAAAGCAGGTGATTATAGTTACCTGGAAAGGAAGGAAATGAGAATTATGATCAGTTAGCACAAAAGAAAATATGTCATCCACAGCCTGATGAGAATGTAACTCAACAATTCTCTGTTGTGGAAAGAGCATACTGAGCCATGACATGGACTTTTAATGTGATATGAAGGTGCTTATCAGGTTCTGCAATGCATGTCCTGTGCCGCAGAAAGAACTTGAGCTGCAAGTACAAGTGCTGGACTCACCAGAGGGTGATGAGAGACAGAATGAAACTGCTCATGTTTGAACAAGAAAAAGTGCTCTTTCCTTCCTGCCTTGATATGCTTCTCACAACCTGATCCCAATCAGTCATCTTTGCAGGTAGTGAAATGGTCTATTCCACGTTTTGTTTTAAAGAATTTGATCTAAAACCTCCTTTCCTTTTCTATCCTCTTGATTGTCTTTGTGTCTAAGAGAGTAAAAGAGAAATCTCTGGCAAAGATATGTCACTGTGTTAGTCTTATTTCTAGATATACCTGAAGAGTGTTGCAGAGCAACATTTGTCACTGTATAAACACTGTACTTTGCACTGTTGCTGACGGGGTCTTAACATGACTTTGTCTAGATGTAACTAAAAGTGTGGCAAGATGTAACTAAAGTGTGGCAAGAAGTCTGGGAGCTGAAAGACCCCATTCCACAGCTGCAACTTGCAGACTGGGAGTTTGTTATCCCTCCCCTGAATGAATGCCTGGGAATGATTAAGAAAGCACTTTGTTTTTCCTTAAACTGCTAGTGAACCATAGGCATCTTTAAAGAGCATAAGAAGTTGTCTTTGACGATGAAAGGAGGAAATAAAAAGTCATAGATTGGGTTACTTTCACATCACTTCTATCAAGTAGGTATGGGCAGTGATGGCTTGCAGATTGGCTGTGCTAACTTAATACAGAGAGCGCAGCATTAGCATTTTTCTTCTGGTTTGTAGACTCTCCTACCCCTGTACCTGTTATTGTCCTTCCTATTTTTTTCATCCCTGTTGCACAAGGCTGTTTCATTGCCCTCTCTTTTTCATGCTTCTCTTAACATTAAGCAGTGTTGCAGAGCAGGGGCTACTTTAATACACTCTATGTATGTTTGCTTCTAACTAGTTTAATCCCAGAAAACTTTACAACATCTTCCATTCCACTTGTGGGGAATGCCAGAGACTTCTATCAAAAAGGCTTGTATGATACCCAGGGGAAGGCTTCCAGACACTTGCTGTTATTTTATAACAAATTATAGGAAGGAGGAAGGAGGAAAAGGACATTTTCAAGATCCTACAATGATGTTAGTGACTTTTTATCATGGTAAAACTTCAATTATTTTTTGTCTCTATTCACCACAATGGCATCTGACAGCTAAAATATCCTGGGATCTTACTTTCACATTATGTCATTCTGCTCACATTCATTATCTTCAAATAAGACCTACAAGCATTCTTCAACCTAATTTCATGATCACCCCACCTGTCTTGCATTATGTTTCTATTCAACATTGACATAAGTGAGTGTCATGGGTAACCCAAAATATTATTGTATTCCATATCTATGTGTGCCCCCCACATTGATACTGTCTCTTTAAGACCTGGTGCCATGGCCAGAACCAGAATTTTGGGGTAGGGTGCTGACAGACTGTTTTTTCCCCTGCCCCGACATGCCCATGGCTCAGACACAACAGCAACAACCTGGTTGGAGTCCAGCAGGTGGCAGGAAGCAGTGAAGGGTGGTGGCACTGACCCCACACAGGCTGGCAACTCTCATATGACACTAGAACTGTTGTGTAAGCTCCTACTTTCCCAGGAAGTTTGCCACCATCCTTTGCCTTTGTCTCCCAGACTGTGCAATTGCATGGAGGGTACTGCTCTAGGGGAAGGGTCAGATGCCATTTTCTCTTTGTCTCCCTACTGAGGTCACCTGTGGTGGGCACCATGTTGGAAAGGGTATTTGTGCCATTTTGGGTGTCTCTGTTCTCAGGGAGTTTGTGAGATTTAGCAATTTTGTATCTAGTTATTGTTTACTGTTTTTTTTTCCCCTGTTGCTGTTTTGCTTTTCAGAAAACTTACTTTTTCACTCATATCTACTTGTATTTTATTTCTCCTTATTGATGGAAAGGAATTGGTTGAAACTAAGGGGGGGTAACTCATTTTAGAGTGTCTACCTTTTTAGATTGTCTTAAACCCAGTCAGTGAGAAAAGACCTCTGTTACACTCCATAATTGTTTTTTTCAAGTATACATACCAACAGGAAAACATGCTTGAAAACTCTGAAAGTAAGGCAGTGAGGCACAAGTAAATTAGAGACTTCATAGTTTTCCTACTGAGTGTGATAATCTTCGCTTTTCTGCTGGAAGTTACAACCCTAATTCTGGGGAGATGCAGAAGAGCAGAGGCTTTGATATTGTGGTCACAAAGATGCGCATTAGGTGACATGCACAGCTCTGAATCCCTTTAATTTAATCAGTGTGTATGACTGTAAAAGATGGAGATGGATTAAATTCCCATTCCAGAAACAGCAACTATTTAGAGGGAAGGTTCTGAGGGTCAGTATTTCTTGGGCCTCGATCCAGTTAAATCCATCTTCTCAGTGTTCTTTCATTTAAGCTCTGAAAGGACAGCTTAGTACTAAAAACTTAATTATATTTTGACTGCTTAAAGGTGTTCTATGGGCAAAATATACTTCAAAATAACTCAGACTCAGCCTTATCTCTTGAATATCTTGATTTGGTTATATCGGTTGGATTTTCAATAAAGTTTGAGGTTTTTTTGGTAATAAGTACCTACTGGAAGAGAAATGCATACAGAAATGCATCCTAATCCTGTCCAATTTGATCAGGCTGCTGAGGACAGAGTGGTACTAGAAACAAATAAAGTTTCCTGAACTTGATCACATACTACACCTTGGCACAGGGGTAGGGAGAAAGTTGCCCCCCTCACTGCAACTGTTCAGGTTCAGATGAGAAAGCTGGGTTGATTCCAACTTCAATAGTTTATTTTCTTCAAAAACTGCTTCCTTTAGAAAACTCTTGGAATTGATTCCTCATTCACAGGAGATTTTTGGCAATTTTTTCCTCAAGTCTAGGCAGAAATGCTAATAAAATAGACATTCCAAATCTAACTATCAAACAGAAAACATGATCACAGGTTGACAAATCTAGCTTTCATTGCCTCCCTAAAAACTTGCATGTGAAGTTGATGCATGTGCATAAATCTTGCTAGGAAAAACAGCTTGAAATAAACTTATAACAGTTACTGAAGAAAGATCTTTTTTTCATTTGACTTGTGAGTAAACTCATGTACTGCTATGTACATTCTTGTGCCATGTCTCTGTGTAGTGATCACTATTTGGGACAGCACAAATTCTGCTGAAACATCTAGTATCCATGGACATATTCCATCACAGCATCTGAACTTTCTACATAGAGTTCATTTTGAGTTGGTGAGTTTGCAGAAAAATCAAGAGAAGAGACACAGTCTAATTTCCAGTGTCATTTACCAGTTCAAAAGTAAATGAAAGAAAATAAGGAGGGGAGTAATTGTATTGCAATTGATATATTTTTAGCAGTACAATGTGTGAGAGGTGGGAAAAATGAGGGCTGCAGAACCACTGAGACCTTGCCCTAGTGAGGCGGTGAACTGCCCTTTACCCCTCAGACCTAGAGCTCCGCAGTGTCTGCCCATCATGAAACACTGGAGGTGCTGCTCTACTCTGCCCTTACCCCACTTTTAAGTGGCCAGATGACTGGAACTCCCACCTGGGGAAGGGCCCAGGAAGGCCAAGGGTTTGAACACAAGGACATCATGTTTCTCTAGGCCCTACCTTCCTCTTGGGGTTTGTATCCAAACACTGCTGGAACCCAAGAGATGGTAGTTATATGTCTCCTTTTCTATATATTTCTGTCTTTCTCTCTTTCTCCTTATTCTAATTCCTTCCACTTGGAATACTTTGAGTAACTTAACATCAAATGGGTTTAAAGTTTGCTAAGTTGAATGGGGCATGTTAATGCTGTGAGCTTTATGTTGCTTGGATGTTCTACTAAACATTTTGCCAAATTTCTCTGATTTTTTCAGTTTCCCAATAAACTTTTGTGTTATTTTGACTTCTTGAAAATGTCTTGCCTGTATTTCTTCTCTGCATCCAACTCAGATTACACGAACCATTGTAAGCCCTTTTAAAAGTCTCACCGAAAAAGTTGATTGGGGACGTTCATATGATTGCATTTTGCAAGAAGGGAATCTGAATGTCTCTCAGACCACTCTTACAACTAGTTACTCCTTTAGTGGTAGAGTTGGTACTATGTATACTTTTGTATAATGAAAACATGTTGAATAGGTTTGGTGAAAATAGATAGAGCTTTTAAGTACAGCACACATGCATAACTTTCTCTCCTAACCCGTACCCCTTCTGTCAGATTAGAACTGGAAGTAAGCTATGTAGAATAGGAATCCTAATTTTGTATAACTTCTAAATGTGGTTAGGTGTTTATTCTTGGTTTAATAATACTAGTCTCTGAATACTACTAAAATAAATTGATTAATGTCTGTTATTTCTTGGCCTGTTGTCATGAATTTGAGTGAGGCTTATTCCCTTCCCCCTCTGAACCACTCACAGAGACACTGATTTCTCTGCTTTCATCTTCGTATTCTTTTTTTTGGTTTTGTGTATGTGCCATTTCATTAGGCCTTTGAGTTTCCTCCTCTGGATTTCTTCACTTCTCATACATCTTCCTTAAAAATGTGTTTTCCCAAAGAAAATGCTATTTTTGCTGAAATAGGCCAGAAATATCTCAGTTGTAAAACTTTGGTTTATAATCTCAGTCTCTGGGAGGAAACTTGGTGAAAATCTAAGAAGATTAATTCATATTGGACTTCCGTTCCACTGTAAACCTTGTCACCCTGTCTGCTTTTTTTGGCAAAACTACTTCTTAGCCTCATCCTGTATTTATACAGCTGGAGATTCACAGTAACCACAATTTACGATAATACTGAGAAAGTGAAGAGCTTAAATATGACATAATTTCAATTAAAAAGACTAATGAACTGTTATAAACTTGGATCTAAACAAGGATATCCGCTCTGTGGATACATTTTGCGCTGCAAATGTGTCATCTGTCAGTGGTAGAGTTTAGTAGGAAATAAAATTTCAACAATTCTCTGTGAGCAGCAAGTAGTACAGTGTACAAGCAAGAAGGGTAGTGGAGGAAAGTGGGTTCAGTAGATCTTTCAGCTACTCATAACTCATTATAACCAAAAATGTAAGGTGTCTTTGATTAAGTTTCTAGCATGACCTAAAATTGATATCCCCATTCTGAAGTACTAATTAATGATTAAACTATAATGTCCATGAATCACTTTGAATTAAAGCCTGGTCCAGATGGTCTTTTAAGGTCCTAGTCTCAAAACTAACCTGGAATTTTCTAGTCTGGGCTGTTCTATTTTTCTGTGGTTTTTATGCAAATAGGGGATAAAAAATAGAAAATAATTCCTTTAAAAACATTAGTCAGAAAGAAAGGGAAGAAGGAAGATCAAGATACTCATTGTGCTCTTAAGCCATATATAACTATGTTTGTTTATTTGTTTGTTTGTTTGTTTGTTTGTACCACAAAGTTTTCTGGTAGTATCAGGTTATGCTCAACAGAGGAAAATAGAAAATGGCCTACTGACTGTGCTGAACAAAGGTACTGGTGTACTGATAAATGCAGAGGTGTTAACCACTTTATCCAGCTGCATGTAACTGGTGGTGTACAGGTGAAGCATTGATTAATAGGACAAAGAAACTTAAGCTCACCCATTAGACACTAAAGAAATAAAAAACCTTGCCTACCTCCAAAAAAATGTCTTGGACTGCACATTCACTGGATATCTCAAGACAAAACAGTACTTACTGCTGGGCTCCCAAATGTCCTGGTTTTTCTGCCAGCACTGAAACACTGTCTGCAGCATAACAATGTATAACTCAGATCTTTTGCTTTATACCTTCACGATACAGTGTTGTTGTTTGGGAGGAGGAGGAAAACAAGAGAGGAAGGAAACAAGATGTATGCTTCTGGAAACACATGGGCTGGGCTTGTAATGGCTGAATATATGTCTGTGGCAGCTTCTGAAACAACAGCACAAGCATAGTCTCCACTGCAACTTAGCAGAAGAAATAGACGAAACAAAAATCTTCCCCACACAGTGTTACCAACAAAGAGAGGAAATCCCAGTATGACCATTCTACCTTTGTGGGCTGTTACATGATGTATTTATAGGGAAAAGAAAAGCCAAAAAGGCATTTTGAACTTCAATTTGTCAGTTGGGTGACATTTCAGTAGTAAATGTGATCTGCTGCAATGAAGAAAAAATAAGACATGATTTCTGTCTGTTTGGAGAACCATTACAGTATAGCTCATTTGGTTTACATTTTCTGTTTGTTTGGATTATTTTTCCTTCTCTATTTCTTCTATTCTAGTGAAAGAACCAGCTAAGATATAAGTTTTATTCTAGAAGATGGTTTCTGATGTCTTATTATGGTATAATGGAGCTAGTTATATGGTAGAAACATAGGGCGATTTTTCCTTCAAGATCCTGACTGAAATTTTCTGGTATATTTTTGTGGCTTGCTGGTAAATTGTCTTTGGGAGCGGAGCTGATAAAAAGCTTTCACTGAAGAGATGCCAGCAGCCGATGGATTGCTTTGACCCTTAGTGACAATGGTGAGAGTGCTGGCCATTTGTCATGCCTAATGTCCCTCTTCAGAAACCTTGCAAAATCCATCTAGTCTTATAAATTGCTACAGAACGCTCCAGCTTGCCAAGCAGTCAAGGAAATAAGGTGAATAAGAAAAAAGAGTAGGCCCAGATCACTGCCTAAACCTGAAATTTTCCAAGTTCAGCTGTTCTTGAGTAATGGCATGAAAATTTCCAGATCACGTCTTTATGCTTACATTTCTAGTACCCATATTTCAGAAATAACTTGTGAGACTGCTCATAATTAGTATGCTTTCTTTTTTTTTTTTTTTTTGCTAAAAAACATGCATGAGGATTCTGAGGCCTGAATGAGAATTAGAAGAGGTTAAAAATACTGGAAAGAATTAGGTACTCAATTCAGGATAATAAGAAAGATACTTGCAACAGACACAAGATTTCTTTTTTTAATCAGGCTAACCTTTGAGTATATTTTAATTTTTATTAATTTGTATACTATATCTCTCATATTAGAACCTTTATATTCCACAAAACCTTCTTAGACAGTAAGGGATGAAAGTATGTAGTAGATGCAAACTGAAGTAGACAAATTCTGAACAAAGTCCTGTGTTCCCATAACCTCACTGACTATTATTTGTTTCCAATAAGACCAATGACTCAGAAGACCAATCTCCAAAATATAATGCTAATTTAAACTAATTGATGACACTTAATGGGAACACAAGGATTTTTGCTCCTATGAAGATAATTGCATAATTGTATTAATGCAGGTAATCATATTTATCAGAATCTGGACATTTTTTCTATTCACTTCCTGACTTCTGTTGTCTCTGCAGCTTTTCCACTTCCTGCCCTGATAAAACAATATGTCCCACTATAGAACTGCTAGTAAAATATTGTTTCATTGTGTTCCAATCAGCAGTGATTCTTGGATGCTCAGAGAAAAGAACAAGACACTTAAACTGCACTTCTGCTGTTACAGAACATAAGTGTACTTTCAAGAAAAATCTGTAGTTATCCAAAGAGTTAGCCAAGTCCTCCTTCGTGTAGGAAACTGCTTGAAAATGGGTATTTTCCCCTGCCCTTTACTTAGATTGTTGAGGGCTCTGCCAGCACTAAATACATTCACTGGTCTCTGTTCTTTTGTTTGAATTGTTCTGCAGGTTCTCAGGCAGTAGGAGCAGATCAGCTGGTATTGCTGGTGACTGAGTGTGTGATAATCCTGGAAGCTGAATTGGTGTCTGACATGGAACACCCATCTTGTGTCCATGTCTATATGAAGAACAAAGTAGTTGATCTCCATGGTGAGCTAAAGAAGGAAAACCAGAGAGGAAGTATAGGCTGGGATGCTTGGGAGAGGATGTCAGCCAGCACACTGAAGCCTCTCACTAAAACCAGCCGTCATGGCATTCGGTCCATGAAGGTGAGATGGATGAGGAGCTGCACAGCACACCAGAGCCTGTGGCTACACCTCACTCACCATCAGGAGAACCAGGGTTGGACTGTGACTTGAACGAAGTCTGCGATTTGGTCGCAGGCTTGAAGAAGACAAAGACTACCTGTCATGTGCTTGCATATAAGAAAGCTGAAAGAGATATTTACAGGTATTTCCAGCCTGGAAAATTTCAATAATAAAATTGTACTCAAATTGGTGATTTATTTTTTCTATTACAGTTGTTTATTTGATTACCATTTCCCTACTTCAATTTGCAGAGAATTTAGGGCAGGTTTGCAAACTTCCTTTGACACTACAAAGGCTAGATTTTTTTGTTGTTATTGAACAAACCCTAATGTAAAGATTTTTATGCAGTCACTGAACTCCAGGAACTATAACTTTAAGAAAGATTGATAGCACACTGTCTATAAAAACCTAAAAGGGAGAATAAGCAAATTTTTTGCCTTTGTGTTTTTCTCTTTTCATAGCAGGTAGTCCAAACTGAAGGGCAATTTCTTAAAGCTCTGGATTTAGTAATATACAGATAACACTGTAATCCTGTCAACAGTTTTATCTTTTGCACAATTCCTGGATCAGCCAGCAAGTACTGTTTTAAGTTTTCCCCACATCTTTTATTATCAGCTGGAACACAGAAAGGGATGCAGAGGAATAAGCAAGGGACTTAACCTTTCCTAAATCTGTTCCATTCAATATCTGTGTAGCATAGTGTAAACAATTTCATAGAAATTATGTGCTTTTAAAGAAAATATTTTTCTTCCATTTTTAATTTCTGTGTCTGATTGTAAGTTGAGGTAGAACATTCATATTACAAATAAAATCAGAGTTTGAATTTACAATATTTGATCTAGATCTCAATTTCATCACACCTAGGAACCAAAGAAAGAACACACAGGGGAAAAGAATATTCTTGTTCCTTTTCTTCTGGCATCTTTTCCAAGACTACGCAGTAAGTGTGCTGGGCTATGCAATAAAGTAGCTGATATCCATATTCTGTTGTGTTGTTCCAATTCAGTAGGTAATGAATGTCAAAGACACTTATACTGAAAGAGAGTTCTTAAACAGAGAGGTTGCTGTAAGCAACAGATAGTTGTGACCAAGTTTCTATTTTTTTTTTGTTTTGTTACAGGCACTATCACAGACTTTTCTTTCTATAAAAAAGGCAAGAACTTGCTTTGGAGAGGCAAGGGTTGGGTTGCTTTGGGTTTTGGAGAAGGCAACCAGAAAACACCTACTGTGAACTTTTCTATGTATGGATATTTTCTTTTGATTTGGTACTATCAGTAGTTGAGTAAATTTGGATAAAATATTTTAAAAATAAGGAACAGTTGCCTTCAGGGAACATACTGTGCTGTTAAGCATATTGCAGCAGCATGTTCTTAAAGTGCAAGAGAACACAAGGAGCATGTTTACAGATTGGTACAGTGAAGTTAGCACTATGCAAAACTTTCATGCTGTGCTTCAACCTATTGAACTTTAGTCAGAGTTAACAAAAGTTTTCTTGAGCTCAGCCCCCTCTTGTCAAAGATTAGCTGAGAGGGATGGACAGTTTGTGCTAGTTGTGTCAGGGCAACCCTTTCAGAATACTGTGTCAAGAAATGTAGCATTTCAGTTTGTTTAGGAGGTTGACTATGAATAACTTACCAAGAACACAAAGCAAGTGGGGAGCAGATTGGAGGCAGAGAGGAAGAATTTATAATTGGCAACACTGGTTGTACTGGCATAAGCAGCTCATGTATTATCAACAATGGACATTTTTTTAGCATCCTCGGTCCAGTGATGAAGAAAACACAAGACATCTTTTTGATGTGCAGGATGATGTGATTTTGGCCTGTAAGGAAGGCATAGATTGTTCTGATGATTTTGTAGTTCCAGAAGATAAAAAACGCTTGTCCAAGATGAGCATTTGGGAATGATGTGTAACTTAATCCCTCACATTTTCATTCAAGTTGTAGCCTCTTAAGGAAATACTTCAACACTCCCATAAATCTTAAATTAATAAAGGCAAATTCTGAAAGACTGAAATAAAGCTATTGCTGTGATTATGCTAAAAAAGGGCAGAAAAATGATACAATGAATTAAAGCTTGTCAACAGTTCAGGCAAAATTTGAAAAGAAGATATGGGAGTAATTTGATGAAGAATTAAGGGATCAGACTGTAGCTGAAACCAGCACAAAATTCTATGGAACACAAGTCTCACAAGAAACCTCATTTCATTCTTGCAACTGTTTGGTTAATAAGGATATCTACAAGTAGACTTTAATAAATATTTGAATGATAAATTCAGAACACAGTGCTGACTCTGAGTACTTCTAGAAGTACCAGTGAAGCTTATACACGTAAGAAGATGTACATACTGCCTGAGTTTCTTCTGTCTTTTGTGTATTCTTTGATGTCTGCTAAAATGTGGGCTCATATTGAGGCTTTTTCTCTCAAACATTTTAAACGAACTGTCTTTTTTTACACCAGGGAGTCTTTCTCCCCCATAGCTACAGAATTCATAAAGTTAGATCCTTTTACCCCAGAGAGCGTTAAAAATGGTCGAGTGTTCCAAAATGACTACAGATTGTGCACACAGAAGCAGATGAAAAACAGAGAGAGTCAGAAACCTTGTTCCCAAAGCCATGTTAGAAAAATTAAAATTTATACTAAACGAACACACTGACAAACTAAAAAACAGGACAAATTAAAATACCAAATGGTACCCATACCTAAATGAGATGCAGGATAGCAAATGGAAGAGTTACAGTGGTAGCCAGCTACAATCTTTATATGTCAGTGATAATTTTTGTCGTCTTCAGCTACCATTTTCAGATTTACTTCTTTGCCTTACATGGTGGACTATCCCTGGTACTAATAATAGGTGCAACTGAAGATCCAACAGGCACATGCATCCATTCATGTGAGTGATACTGCTATTCAAGTTGTGGCCTTGGTATGACTGATGAGACTTTAGTTACCAATCAGGTGGAGGTTGCAAATTCACATGAGGGTTGTCACAGTTTAATAAAAGAGAGAAAGCTTTAAAAAGAATAAAAATATTAATGTAATTGAAGCTGCTTCAAGACTCTGTGAAACAAACAAAAGTTTTGATGCATATACGTATGTGCATATCTTTATTGTTTGTTGATTTTTTTTCACGTCTATGCCATCATTCTACATTATACTGTCTAACAAGAGCATCTGTAAATGCTTTATGCATGTGGCATATACACGTCACATGCATTCATATACAGTAAACAAATGGTTTGTATACAGTAAGGAGAGCATTACATCTGACTCTGAAAACTCTTGTTTTCTGTTTTGAATTATCACAGTCTTTTCTATAAATTGAAAGAAATATAAGGTTCTAATTTACATAAGTTCAAACTTATTCTGCTATTCAGAAATAGCTGGGATTCAAAGTTTATGCTGTCTTTACTTACTAAACTGTCCATGCTGTATGGCACAGAGTACAGCAGAGAACAGGGTTTATTCTTGCTGTTAAGCAAATTTTCTTCTGTTCATCAAAGGTAGTTTGGAAAACTAAGTTTATACCTATTTTTTGTTATTTCAGCTTTAAAGCAGATGAATCAGAGAGAAACAGGCAGTATTTGCCACTGTTTCCTGGAATTCTTTGTAACCTGTGTTTTCATATGGCTCCTAGATATATTTTATTAGCAGAAAATACTGCTCTGTAGAACCCAAATGTAGACAACCTGTGAAATGCTGCTGCTGATCAGCAGCTAATTTATTCATGTTGGCAGGGTCCTAGTGGATTTGTTCATGTGAGTCACTAGTGACAGTCATCCCTGCACCAAACAGACATACTGGAATGCATTAGGCAGGTGACAGTCACTGCAAAGATGCTTTGCATATAATGAACCCAGTTTTCCAGGCCAGAAGCTGAGAAAAAGATATTTATTATTGAAAAGAAAACTTATTTTAGTGATATTTTAAGTATTTTGACTGTGCTGTGCAAAAAAGGAGAAGTACTTAATATTATGTTAGACAGAATTTCCCTTCTTAAATTCTCTTCTTCTCTCCAAAACCTTTTTCCTCAGTGTCTTCTGAGTGAATAGATGTTGCCAATATCTGCTTGGCTTGTGCTGTCACAGTAGATTAGTGATGTCAATGAACTAGATTGTTGGTATTTTCCATCTACTGAAATATATGCTGAATACAAGGATGCAGGAATTGTCTCCTGGGGGAGTGCGTGGAATGTGGAGGAGCTGAATTTTGCTTGATGATTTTGTGTGCTGGCTTGCATCAGGTTCAACTACAAACTGAGTAAAATTATATGTAGTTACTCCAAATTTAGAGCACTAAAGAAGGAATTAGAATACTGGGGAGTCAGCTGAGGTGCAGTGGAGACTCTGCTTTTACAGATGGGGGAATTGATGGAAAGGGAAACTTTGCCAATAAGGGACAGTTCTTAAGGAAATTTTCAGCAACACAGAAACTATCTGGGTTTTTATTCTGGTCATTATGCAGAAGCTTCTGTGCAGCTTCTGCATGACTAGTAAAACATCTCACAATTTTTAACAGCTTATACCTAAAAGGAAGCCTTAGGGCTAAACATCCTCAGATCTTCCCTTATGCTTCTTATGCTCCCTTTCCCAAACTTAGAGCCAGGCTTTCAGTGTTTTGACACTTTCTCCTAAGCACACTTTCACTTTGAATCACCCTTATCCTTGGGCTTTAGTCTTTGGCAACTGTTGTTATCACTGCTGTTAATCTGTAAGTGAAATGCTTTCCTTATTTCTTACTTTTTCAAATCTTTTTCCTAACTCTCCAAAGGAAGTAATGAGAAAGATTGGGATTTCCTATTCTGTCGCATGTATCACTTTTCACAAGGTCTCACTGAAGAATATTGCTGACTTCATGGCTCTTGTCATAAGAAAAAACATTCTTCACACTTGGAAATGCTCTGCTTTTTCTCTGTGATAGACTGTTATTTTAAGTAGCAAGTATCTAAAGAAATAAGCATGATACGGTATCTTGGCTAAGAAATTAGATTTAAACCTTTTCTAGTACTGTGATTTATTTTCAAAGTCAAATTTTTTTTTCCAATGGAAAAGGATTATAAACCCTTGCCATAAGGATTATAAATCTACTAAACTCATTCCAAGCACATCAAGTGTGAACGGAGTGTTTCTGATGCTTAAACAGAGTGTAACCAAGCTGAGCTCTTCCAGGAAAAAAGATCTCTTGCTGCTGACAAATCTGCTTCCTTTGTGTTTCCAATATTCTCAAATACATACTCTTGATGATGCCTACTCTTATGAGAATTATGTACTCTTGACAACAAGATGCAGCCAAGAGTTGACCAGATGCATCCCAGAGTCCTAAGGGAATTGGCTGATGCAGTTGCCAAGCCACTCTCCATGATATTTGAAAAGTCATTGCAGTCAGGTGAAGTCCCAGGTGACTGGAAAAAGGAGATATATTGTACCCACCTTTAAAAATGTAGAAAAAACAACCCTGGGAACTACTGGCCTGTCAGCCTCACCTCTGTGCCTGGAAACATGATGGAAGATATCCTCCTAGAAGCCAAGACATGGAAAACAATGAGGTGATATAGGACAGACAGCACAACTTCACCATGGGCTAGTCCTGTCTGACCAAACTAGTGGCTGTCTATGATGGAGTGACTACATCAGTTGACAAGTGAACACTGTGATGGTTTTACAATGAGCAAAAGGCCAAGGCAGCATGAATCCCTCCCTCCTTCCCTCTCTCACAGCAGTAGAAGGAAAAAGAAAAGAACAAAAACAAAGCTATGAAAGATTAAAAAAATATTAGAGCCACAATTCTATTAAAAATAGCAATAAACAGCAATCAAAAGAAAAATGTAAGAAAGAGGGAATGACCACAAGCAAGTTATCACATTATCCCCTTGGAACAAAAGACAAAAGAGCTGTCACCCTGGACAGTTCATGTGTCCCCCCAGAACAAAAATGGGATGGCAGGGGATTATGGGATGATTCGGATGGCAGATGGAGGGGTGCTTGTGCTGCTGGAGCAGCTGCTTGCCTATGGTGGTGGTTTTCCTGCTCCTTCTCTGTGGCAGCAATGGTGGCTGTGGTGATGGGTGTGTCTCTGCCAGTGGAGTTCAGGACTACCCTGCTGGACTGGTTTTTGGCTCAGCTGGTTAGTATTGGCACTGTTGCTCGATATCCTTGTTGCTCTGGGATGTGGGGAAATGGTCCATCCAGCAACTGTAAAACTGTGCCTCCATCCCCATTGGTCTTGGCTGCCTCTCTGAGCTTCAGCACCACATCCCCAGCAGCAGCCACACTGCCTCTCCTCAGCCCTTGTCCCACAAAAACATCTTACCTGGATGGAAAGTGGGCAAAAAACAATGGTTAGGCATGGGATGCCATATCCACAGATCCTTTCACTGAAGTGTGCCAGACAAAATGCACCCCCTTCCACTTCTAGACATGGCCTTCCCCCTACTGAAACCACTCCCATGGCTGTGATGTAAGATGGAATTGTATAAACATCACTGAACACTCCATACCCATTTCTCTGTACTCAGGACAAAAGGTTACAGGTATCATTTATCTGGACTTCTGTAAAGCCTTTGACACAGTCACCCCACAACTTTCTTCTCTCTGAATTGGAGAGAGATGGATTTGATTAGTAGACTGCTAGACAGCTAAGTTTTTTGAATGGACATGTCCAGAAGTTAGTGATGAGAGTCTTGATGAACATCAGTGACAAGTGATGTCCCTCTGGGGCCTTGTGTTGGCTCTGCACAGTCTCGTTTTTGGTAGCAGGGGGGCTACAGAGGAGGCTTCTGTGAGAAGCTGCTAGGAGCTTCCACCATGTCCAGAAGAGACAATCCCTGTTGGGTCTGAAGATAGACATGTTGCTGGCCAAGCCTGGGCCAATTAGAGAGGTTGGTAATGCCTCTATGGTAACATATTTAAGAAATCAAAACAAAGGTGGTGGTGCAGTTTTTTTCTGGTCAGAGAAGAGGAGGAGGTAAGAACATGTGAGGGAAACAACATGGAGACACCGAGGTCAGTGAAGAAGGAGTGGGAAGAGGTGCTCCAGGTGCCAGAGCCAAGATAACTCTGCAGGCTGTGGTGACTGATGACCATGGTGAAGGAGCTGTACCCCTGCAGCCCATGGGGATCCATGGGAGATGCAGAGATCTGCAGCCGGTGGGGGAGGTGCTCATGCTGGAGTGGGTGGATGCTTGGAGGAAGCTGTGATCCAGTGGGAAACAATGGAGAGAGGGAGTCCCTGCTTCCAGGCTGGAGCAGCCTGTCCTTAGAGGACTCCACCCCGGAAAAGTTATCCATGCCACAACAGTTTTGGGAGGACTGTCTGCCCGTGAGAGGGACTCATGTTGCAGTGGTTTTGGAAGGACTGCTGCCCGTGAGAGTGGACCCATGCTGGAGAAGTTCACAGAGAACCATCTCCCATGGGAGGCACTCCACAGTCTCCCAGTCTCACTCCTCTCCCTGAGCAGTGGAAGGAAATCTCAGGTGATGAACTGACCAAAACCCCCACCCTGCTGTCTCCCTGCACTGTCAGGGAGAAGGAGCCAGGGGCGGGGGTGTTGGGGGAAGAAGAGGTGTTTTTAAGGGCTTCTTTTACATCTCAATATCCTTCTCTGATTTTGTTTAATAAACTAATTTTAAATTGAGCCTGTTTTGCCCTTGAAGTCCTTATCTCAACTCATGAACCCTTTGTTAATTTTTTTCTTTCCTCTGCCCAGCTGTAGCAGGGGAGGGTGAGTGAGCAACTTTAGTGGGTGGCTGGCGTTAGGCCAGTGCCAAACCATGACAGGTGTGTATTGGGACCCGTGTTATTTAATATCTTCATTGATGATATAGGCAAAGGAATCTAGTGTACCTTCAGCAAGTTTGAAGAGGACACCAAGCTGAGTAGTGCAGCTGTCACACCTGAAGGATGCGATGCCATTCAGAGAATCCTGGATCTTTGAGAAATGGGCCCATGAGAATTGCATGAGGTATAACAAGACCAAGTGCAAGGTTTTGCACCTGGGTTGGGGCAACCCCTGCTATCAGCATAGGCTAGGGTATAAGCATATCAAGAGCAGCCCTGCTGAGATGGACTGGGGGGCTGCTAGTGAATAAAATATTGAATATGAGCTGGCAAGATATACTTGCAGCCCAGAAAGCCACATGTCCTGGGCTGCATCCAAATCAGCATGGGCACAGGGTGACAGAGGTGAGTCACCCACTCTGCTCTGGTGAGATGCCAGCTGCAGCGCTTCATCCAGGCCTGAGGCCCCCAGAACAGGAAGGATATCAAGCTGTTGGAGCAAGTCCAGAGGAGGACCCACCAGGATGATTAGAGGAAGGAAGCACCTCTCCTGAGGAAAGGCTGAGAGAATTGAGATTGTTCAGTCTGGAGAAAAGAAGGATTTGGATTGACTTCATCAGGGCCTTCCAATACCTGAAGGGAGCCTGCAAGAGAGATGGAGAGAGGCTGTTTGCAAGAGCATGTAGTGTCAGGACAAGGGAGAATGTATTCAAAATGAGAGTAGGTTTAGATTAGATGTTAGGAGGAAATTCTTCCCTGGTGAGTTTGGTGGGGCACAACAAGTTGCAACAAGTTGCCAAGAGAAATTGTCCATGTCCCATCCCTGGAATTGTTCAAGGCCACATCGGATGGGGCTCTGACCAACCTGGTTCAATGAAAGGTGTCCCTGCTTGTCTTAGGTTACAATGTAAAATGTAACCTAAAGTATGTATTCTATTAACATCTTCATAAGCTGTTAAAAACAGGTAGGGCAGTGTTCTTTATGTCCTCCATGACTCATCCCTGATAATTCCCTCTGGGTTCTATCTTCTGCCAATGGGCCATCGAGTCTCACTGCATGACTGATAAAATTACATCATCCCATTGTCAAATGTTCAGCCCAGGAGGAGGAACCAAGCACTCCTACCTGGATGTAGTCTGAGATTTGGAACACCATGGGAAGCCCTACCTACTGAATTCCCAGAGGACAAGAGCTCCATAACCACCACTGGACCTTCAGAGGAAGACCACATGTGTCTACACAATCAGAACCGCAGAATCACATCTATCATTCCAACAGGACTGCAGCCATCATTTAATCAGAGTGCTACCACCACCCTGACCAACAGTGTCAAGTTGTATCCTGACTTTGTCAGTTTAAGCCAGTCTTTTCTGCCTTTATTTTAATTTTCCTATTAAATTTTAGTTCTGACTTGGAATCTCTCACTGGCTTGCTTTCAAACTAGTATGCAGTCCAAGGCAGGGGGTAGGAACTAGATGATCTTTAAGGTCTCTTCCACCTCAAGCCATTCTATGGTTCTATGACTCCTGACCATGTCTGTGGCTGAGTTAAATAGAGTTACTATAGCTTCCACTCTGGTACTTCTGACCGTAGTAGACAGTGGACAAAATTCTTATTGTTGACTTCTTCTGTTGTCTCCAACTGAAATGCTAAGTATATGGTTGATAGCATGCCATTTGTTACAGATACCATTTCAATCTAGGTTCAAATCTCCATTATGTCAGTGAAGACAAGACTGTAGCCTTCATGTTGCAAGCCATCATGTTGTACTCAGCAGGAAACACAAAGTTTTAGTGCTCCAGGGCAAATCAAAATCAAAGAGACATATATAGCCCCTTCTTCCCTTGGAAACAACCCCCAATACAAATCCCTCTAAATTGCACCTCTGCTATGAAGAATAGAGCCCAAGGTCAGAGAGATTTTACAGTGCCTTTGATTATGCAGAATGCAATGACTGCTGCTAATCAATGTTTGGGAAAATGACATCTGTTCTGTTAGCCAAGAAGAGGCAAGTTTTTTATGTCCTTAGAAATAAATCAAGCATGTAGCCTTATGTCAAGAACAAAATTAAATTGCAAACAAATAGGGACATTTACAAAATACCCTCTAATAATATTGACGAGAGGTATTCTAACAGATTTCTGTCCTTGGATCATAATGGAGAACAAGCAGCAACATAAATGGAGGTATTAGAGAGAAAAGATATCAAAGGAGTTATTTGAGAAAAATTAAATAAATGCTTTTAGTCGAGAGATATTGAAGCAAGTAGGAAAGCTGTGGAAATACAGAAGTAAGTATGATAAGGAAGAAACTGATTGGAAACTTCACTTCCATGATGAGAAAACTTTCTCACCTTTAGTTACTCAGCCTGGTTCCAACATGTGGATGCCTGAGCTTGAACTGCTTTGTAGGAATTCTTTCCCAAGATTTACAGTAGCAACCCTGTAACCTGAGCAAACTTTGTCCTTGTTTGTCTACAAACACCCCCAGCAGGCCTGTGCACAGACTCCCTGTATTTATAGCTGTGTGTACACAAGAAGAGAACAGCATAGGCATAGCTTATAGAAAAGGCTTTAGCTACAGCCCACCTGAGAAATTATCCATACTCTGAACACAGAAGGATTTTAACCTCATAAGGATAAAGAGAAAATCAGTGGTGTAATTGCAACTACTGCTCTTTTATTTTTTTATGCAAACTTCACTGCTTCTCAAAGTCATGAAATTTCCCAAAGGAACTTCATAGGTCTCACCACTTCAATGAAATTTTCTTCAGCTCAAATGATGCTGAAAGAAAAGGAAGCACTGTGAATTTGCACTGGAAGGAAAACATCAGTTGCCATCAGAAAACCCAACTTTGACATTGTTACCTTGTGATTTTCTCATGATCCTTTTCAGACTTTAGGTGTAGGATATTTAATTGGTCTCTTCTAACCTGGTGCTCAACTCTGCATCATCAGATGGGTTGTTGTAGCTCCATCTCATCAGGGACACCATCAACACTTGTAGCTATGTTAGCAGTCAATTAATTGAACCCTTTGCTGAGTCTTCTGTTGCTGCTTCACTCTGATATGGAACAAGACGTGTGTCTCTGCTCCAATAAGATTGGTCTGGCAAAATGGGAACCTTTTTAGATTTAGAACTTGCAGTTTTCATTAGTGAAAATGAAGAGAGAAGCAAAGATTGCAGTTTTGACATCCGAATTTGGACTATGCTAATTCAGCTCTTTCCTGATGTCATAGACTTAATTTAAACGTCCATTTTCAAGATAAACTATTAAAATTATGGGGATTGTAAAATTCTGAATGAGATTCCCTTTTATTGATTTGCTTTAGAATTATGTGCCCGATTTTTAATGTGGATATGTGCCAGCCAGTGCAAATATAGTAATGTTAGTGAGTTAAAATTGATGTTCACTAGTAATTTTTTCTATATATGCTGTAACCTTGTAAAATGCACCTTAGGAAGTTACTTTCAGTAGTGTGGGGAAGTTAGCGTATTGATTTTCTTCTGGCAACAAAGCTTGCTTCTGATTGTAATGTTACTTTGTCAGACAGACTGAGATTTAACACATTTGAGATTCAGGTTTAATGAGGTCTCATTTGTCCAGTTTACTACGTTATTGTTACAGGGCTTGCAAGGGTTCTTCAGGGTGAAGAGAGACGAGAATGTTGACCTCATGTTCAGAAGGCTTGATTTATTATTTTATGATATATATTACATTATAACTATACTAAAAAGAAATAGAGAGAAAGTTCTCAGAATGCTAGCTAAGCTAAGAATAGAAAAGGAATTAATAAACAAAGGTCTGTGTCTCAGCACAGAGTGAGACCCAGCTCTGCCATGAGTGGTCAGTAAATCCAAACATCCACCCGAGACCAATCACGGACGCACCTGTTGCATTCCTCAGCAGCAGATAACCATTGTTTACATTTTGTTGCTCAGGCCACAGCTTCTGAGAAAGGGGAAAAATCCTAAAGAAAGGATTTTTCACAAAAGATGTCTGTGACACGTTATCATATCAGCCAAATAAGTCCTTTTTTTCTTGTTTGGCCCTAGCATCTCAAGGGAAGTTTCTAAGAAGATTGTGGGTTAATGTGGGTAATCCAAAATGTTACTGTATTCCACATCTATATATGCCCATTATTGTTACTGTCTTTTGGGGCAGGTGGGATCTTGGGGCACATGAGGGGTTACCACAGTCCCTTTAAAAGATAGAAGCACTGGAACTGAATTTTCTATCTTGCTTGGTGATCTTTGCTCAAGGGAGAAATGCTACCTTGGGTTCTTTCCCCTTCTCTTTTTTTCCTCCCTTGTGTTTTGGACTGCTTTGGGGTGAATTCTACAGTGCCTGCCCTCAGGGACCACCACATCAGGGAGGATGGGATGGCCCTGCTCCAGACTGAGTTGCTCCATTCCAAAAACAAAGACTAGACAAAGGGCAAAAAGCACTGAGCCTGAGATGCTCCATCCAACTGCTTCCATTGTCTTCTGCCATAAGTTCTAGCCCCTTGATCTAGACAATACCAGTCAGAGCTCCAGCTGCTAGACAGATAAGTGCAGGAGGGAAGGAGGCAGACTCCATCTTTCCCTTGGTCTTTTAAGCCATGCCCTAGTGTTACATGGCTTTGCAAGGGTTCCTCAGGGTGAGAGAGATAGACGAGAATCTTGGCTTCATGATCAGAAGGCTGGATTTATTAATTTATGATATATGATACATTATGACTATACTAAAAGCAATAGAGAGACAAAGTTCAGAAGCTGCTAAGAATAGAATAGAATAGAATAGAATAGAATAGAATAGAATAGAATAGAATAGAATAGAATAGAATAGAATAGAATAGAGTAGAATAGAATAGACAAGAGAGCTCTCTGTGAATCTGTCCCAGAGAAAGCTCAGTCTCTGATTGGCCCTTAATTGTAAACATGGAACATGGGCCAATCACAGATGCACTTGTTACATTTCACAGCAGCAGATAATAATTGTTTACATTCTTCTTCTGGGGCCTCAGCTTCCCAGAAGGGGAAAAATCCTAAAAGAAAGGATTTCTATGAAAAAATGTCTGTGACACCCTAGGCTGCAGAGTACCATATTTTGTGGGGAAAGGATTATCCCACCTTTCCAGGTTTCTTTGTTCCCTAGAGGTTTATGCAATTGACAATTTTTTATCTAGTAATTGTTTACTGCTATGTTTGCCTATTACTCTTTTGCTTGCCAGTAAACTTCTTTTTTCACATATATCTACTCATATTCATTCCTTATTGGTGGAAAGAAATTGGTTAATACCACAGAAGCAAGCAATACATGACAGGGTGTCTACCTTTTAAATTGTCTCAAATCAAGACATGGGTACAAAATATCATCTTGGGAAGGGGCCAAAGTCTCCTTGTCTTCAGCAAGACCAGCATAAAATTCCAATTGTTGTACTTTGAGCAGAAAAACGTTCAAAGCTCTGTCAAAAGTAAATAGTTGTGAGCAGAGGAAAGGAGGCTTTACTCTTCAATGCAGCAACCAATGTGTGTAGTAGGGGCAATGAAAGGACCATGGAAGAAAAGACATGCTTGGGGATTGCTAAACAATGCTGATCTTAAAAAGCAAATAGAGGAGAAAAGAAGTTTTAGACAGGAATAGATGTGGATCTCTTTGTTGTCTTTGTCAGCACATATATATGTATGAAAATTGTCAGTATTTTATATTCTGATAAATTCATTTTAAAAATCCAAACAATATGTCAGCTCTTAATAATATGATACATCTAATCATACATAAAATAATAGCATAATGAGATCTCTGCCAAAGGAAAAAAACTTGCTGTTTTAAAGAGAGGCTGCTTTATTATCTGAAGTTTTTTATGTGAGCTTAATAGACACGGACACATCTCTCTGATAATTTTCATGTAATATATGTACACACCAAAATGAAGCAAAACCATCTCTTTATTGCTGGTAATAAATGTTAGCGAGTGCCTTTCAAGAATTGTCATTATATCAAACAGCTGTCCAAAGATTAATGAACTCTAATATTTCCTTCCTTTCACTGAATAACTTGTAGCACATTTATGAAAGCACAAAGTAGAAGCGGCATAAATCATGTTGCACATTATTCTTCTTGTCTGTGACCCACCCCAGCACAGACCTATACCCCTTTCTCTGTATTGCCCTACCTAAAAACATAGTTTCTACACCACTGCTTCTTGTACAGGTATGGGTGCATATGAATTAATAGAAACAGGAAGCATTTTTGGAAGCTGGGAAAGTGACATTGAACTAGGTATGCAAGCTGAGATAATGGGTTGAAAGGTTGTTGTGACAGGCTGAAAGTGCACAGTTTTTATATTGTACAAATGCTGAGAAAGATCAAGACCATTACTACCTGCAAAATTACAGATGAATTTAAAAATTCATTTCCCTATATCCAAAACTTAAATTGAAGTAAATTATTTCCTTGGTATAAATCAAATAATGGTTTTCCCTTTATAAGGTGACTTGGTGGAGAGGATTCTAAAATTTCTTTTATTCGCAAGTTTTCTAGCACTTAAGAGGTGATACTGGGAAAGCCATTGCTCTTCACAGTGTTTTAGTTTATCCATATTAGGACAAGATTTGTTTACCTTTCAGAACACTGGATTCTTAAAAGCATGATAGATATTTTCCAGTTTGTTCTTGTCTTCTTAAGCTGAGTTTCTAAGAAATAAAGAGCAAAATCATTGCAATTATAAGACTATACCATCAGAAATTCTTCAATCAGAAGAACAGAGAGCAAAGTAATGATATTGAGAATATATTAAAAAACTGGTGCTTTGGTTTTAGTTCCCCATAGTTCTATTCCTCCAGTATTTGAAAAAGACCATATACCCTAAGTCTTTCCTGATTCACACAGCAGTTGACCAGACTTGAGTGGATGATTTAATTCAGTGTACTTATGGCAAACCTCCCACTTGTTTAGTAATTCTAGCACATGGTTTTCATTAATTTTACCATCAGTACTTGACTCTAAACAGTATAGACATGGAAAAAAGGAAGGCAGATTATTTGAAATCCCCTTTTTCCCTTGTTTTTGTTTTTTTTTTTTTTTTTTTTTTTACAAAATCCATGCTTTCACAGAATATACCTATGGGCCTTTATTAGATGGTGCAAACTGATAAGGGGCAACTTAAGGAGGAGATAGTGTAAGAACATGTGGTGTTATTTAAAGTACATTGAAATATGTATGACCTAAGTTTACTCTAACCACTTTTATATTCTCACACCTTTATATTCTTGCTTTTTATTATATGTGACAAAATTTATAAACCTTGTCTGCTGCCATTAGGCTCTGGAGCATTGTTTTACCAGCTATAACATAAACAGCATATTGATGATTTTTATCTTTGGGTATTTTCCTTTATAGTCTATTATTTTGTAGTTCAAAATCCTACAAAGAAAAGTAAAGTTGATATCACTAGGGCCTCGCTCAGCAGCCACCACCTCAAATCCAGTGAAAACTCAATGCACTTCCTTGTGATTTACATCTGCAAATTTCCATCTAACACTTTTTCCCGAAAACAAAAGCCTTTCTGAAACACAAGTGCCTCAGATAATATGCAGTAATATTTTTTTTTACTAGTTTGGAGACTCATATTCCTTTATCGCAGGTTAAGCTTGTTTTCTTCTTTTAGCACATAAGGCCTAACATTTTGGTTATTCATGACACCCTTCCTGGTTGTTTTCTGTGTTTGCTACTTTTGCATTTCCAGGGTTTCTTACTCCTTCAATGTTCAAACCCAGTAATTTTAAACATATAACACACACATTCACACATGAATTTCTTTAGATCTTTCTACAGATCTTTCCAAACTACCAAAAGCATTTCTAAAGACATCTTCCTGTTCTTCCTGATGTATTTACAGTTTCATGGAAATTCGAGTTTTGCATAAATTATGCATCTTTTATGCCTTGAAGGTTGTCCACCTGTATTTTGGGATATTTTGGTTGCTGGTTTGATTAGTATTACAGATGTTGAGAAGAAGTTTTTTATCATTTCTTAGCAAGCCACTTGTTGCTCTAAGAATGAGGAGACCTTTCTCTTCTCTCTAAAGGTAGGTAGACCTTTGAAAATAAATTATTCTGTATCAAAATGGCAGAACAACAGATATAAACCTCAGGGATGGGGATTTATGTGCAGTTGAAAAGGAAAAATTCAGTGCATGCTATTCTGATGTGGGTGTTAGCACAACTATTTCTGTCCATGTGGTTATGCCGATAACACTGGCAGTCTCTCAGTTCAAAAGCAACTGAAATGTTGATCTCAAATAAAGCTTTTAGATGTGTACCAGTTGTGTCAACAGAGAAGAACCTTTCAGTAGTACTGATAAACTGGAAATAGAAGAAGGTAAATAGATAGGGTTAAAGAAGGAGATAAGAAATTTTAGCATCTATTGCAAATAAATCTTCGCTGATGGGAAAGGTTAGTCTTGGTGAGGGCTGAGTAGGAACAGAAGAGGTAAATCAGAACACTTTCAAAAATCCTCTTATTCAATTTTCTTTATGTAGCCTTGAAAACCTTTGCTTTGAAGATCGATCATACTGCTTAAGTACTAAGTGCAGTGTCGGTGTTACATGCATTGCTATACTTTCTTTATGTTTATGGGCCATTATTTGAAAAGTAATGCTTTTAGATGAGATGTAACCTTACTCAGTGCAATAAGCAGGAAAGCTTTACGTAACTACCAACTCAGTCAGTATCTCTTTCAACTGTGATATAGCTATTTCACCAATTTGTACTTCTTATAAATCAAGACTGGATGGCTTCACAATAAGGCCTTAGTCATTGTATGTGCAGTCTTCCAGGATGTTACTCATTACCAGGTGGAAGTACAAGAGGTGAAAATGTGTGGTTAAATAGACTGAAAACAAGATTAAATTTGGGATTTTAAAAAAGATTGTATAAATGTGCTTATGGTAGACATTTTTTTACAATGAGAGTGGTGAAACACAGGAACAGGTTTCCCCAGGAGCTGATTGATACCTCATCCCTTGAAACATTCAGGTTGGGTGGGGCTTTGAGCAGCCTGATCTAGCAGAAGATGTCCCTACTCACTGCAGAGGGAGCATTGGACTAGATGACCTTTAAAAGTCTCTTCTAACACGAATCCTTTTATAATTCTATTATATTAATTTTGGTATTATTAAAGTACAAGTAATTAATCCTTAAGAGTAATATCTGCAATAATGCTGTAGTTTAATGCTAACATTTTTGTATGACTAAACAACATTCTACACGATTTTTGCCAAGTCTAAAAAAAAAATTATTATTGCAACCTTTCAGATTTCACATCATTCTTAGGAAGCTATGAAATTTTGTTATCTTTTACATTTCATCAGTTCTAGATGTAGACACTAAGGACTAAAGGAATTCCACCATTTCACCACTTTGAACTAGTTGCTTTTTGTTATGAGTCCTCTGTGTATTTAATGTGGGTGACAGTTGCAGTGTCTTAAGGTGGATTGTGGAAAGGAATATATGCTTTTACCTCCCTTAAAAAAATCTACAAATGAACCTACAAATAGATTGGTGTAATTAACAAAACAGGTGGGAGTTTAATAGGCCATTAAAATAACCCTTTCAGTCCGAAACGCAGCTATAAGCAACAGATGCAAGCGCCAGTGATTCACAAATGATAAGCGCAATACCATTTAGTAACCACATTAAATATGCATAGGGTTGTTCCTCTGGCAAAAGCTCCCAACAGACTATTCTAGTTACTTATGGGAGACAGCAACGATACCAAAGCAGAAGGTAGAAAAAGGGCTTTGTTCCCTTTATTGATATGTTACATCTTTGCGAATAAAGTATTTTTTCTGTTGCTGTACAAGGCTGTGGAGTTAAATGAGCAATAAATGGAGACATCTAAAAAGACAATCAAAAGGCTCCTCAACTTCTTTTTCCTTGACTCAGATAAAATTAAATTTTGTGATGAATCTGGCCACATGACCTTTATAAACACAAGAAAACTGGAAGAGCAAAGGAATATTAAAAAGGAAGTGCTTTTGGAGCAATCTACTAGTAAAGCATATTTATAAATATGCTTTACATTTCCCTCCACACAATTCTGACATGATCCAGAATCCCAGTTATGTCCGTTGTTCTCACATTTGGATACAGGAGACCAAGTTTGATATTGTCTGTACTCCTTAGAATCATCAGCTGGAACATACAATTAAGAAGTCATAAAACAGTTTGGGTTGGGAGGGAGTTTTAAAGATAATCTACTCCCCTGCTATGGGCAGTGACCTACTCAGCAGATCAGGTTGATCAAAGCTGTGCCCAAGACTTCACCTTGATTGCAGTCTCCTGGGACATGTAGTATGTATGAATCTTCTGTAGACATAAATTGTGTCTACACTGTATCAGAAGAACTTGTTCCAAATTGCAAGTCACTAAACTGGTCTATTTAAATTATGTTTAAAAGGCACGGAAGAAAAAGTAGCAAGTTTTTATTCTAATGATCTTTAAATCTGAGTTTAACTTGCTAACTCAAAATAAAGACCAAGTGTGTCGTGTCCATTTATATTTTAAATAAGTTTATTTAAATGAAAATCACATAGATTTTCCCTTTTTAAGTGACTCTAATATAATACTCCTTGGCTATACTGTAGGTGTGCTAACTTTTAAATATTTATGAAAATAATACCAGCTGATTTTCTTTGTATTATGACCGGCATAATAGCTTGTACTTATTACTATAAATATATGCATAAAACTTCTAAGGTTGAAAAATTTCTCCTTGATGATAAATAGGTTTTCCAAATCTGTTCAAAAGCCACACATTTCAAATACTGAAATTTTAGAAGGGCATTTCATCTACTGTGTTTAACTGAAATACTATAAAAGGTGGAAAGAAACATTGAATATAAAGGAGTCTCTGAAAAATTTCAATGAAATCATAGGAACACAGTAATATTGGGTAAAAACAAGGATGCTACTGAAGTAAAACAAATATTATTCAGTTATGGCAAAGGAATATATCTAATATTGTTCACATTTCATTTCTTCTAATTGTTTTGTTAGTTTAATCATGGCGATGGAAAAATATGAGGGGAGAAGAAATACTGAAAATCAACAAATGCCATAAATCACCATCCATCCCCATATATCACAATATATTTAAAAGAGAAATAATACTTCTCTGTAAAGTGCAAACGCTACAAAAGCAGATCATTACACATTAAAACTTCTGAAAGCTGTGCTACAGAATAATTTCCAGGCAGGTTATTTCAGAGTTTGTGAAGGTTAGTTTGATAGTGCTCAGTTTGATTATTTCTCTGCTCATGAACACAAATTTTCACACTCTAGGTCAGATCCCATGAGTGATTTGACAACCAAGTTAACCTAAACACAAGTTACAGTCTTTGAATCTTCCATTCAATTGATGTGTGAACTTGGAGTGCTAAAATAATATTTCCATACCTCTTTTCTTCTGGCTTATTTTCTAGGGACTATGGGTTTTCCCCTGTTTTCTTGGAACTACCAGTTCTGAGAAAACCAATTTTGACAGAGCTGAGGATTTTTCTTCACTGAAACTATGAATATGAATGGGTAGCACCTTTAAAGTAATTGGTCATTTAATTGTTCTTAAATCTTGTGAGAAGCTTGTAATACAGATAACCCTGCAGAATCAGGTGTATTAGAAAATGCAGCTGTACATCTAAATTGTGCAATAATTATGTTTTTTAGGGGAGATTGTGCATTGTCAAGTCTGCTTTTTCTTTGACAGACTGACTTAGTTTTTTCTTTTTAACATGGTATAGAAAATGTAGGAGACATTTCTTGCACATACTATTAGCCTACCTTGGAATGGGCCTGCACCAGAGTGTTTAACAGTCCCTTCCCCACATATGTCACAGAATTGCAGCATCACAGAAGGTTGAGATTGGAAGGGAATTCTGGAGGTCATATAATCCAACCTGCTTGTCAGACAGGGCCACCTATAGCCAATTACCCGTGACTATATCTATGTTGCTTTTGAATATCTCCAAGGACAGAGATGTCACCATCTCCCTGGGCAATATGTGCCAGTGGTCAGTCACACTTACAGTAAATAAAGCGTTTACTGATGTTCAGAGGAAACCTGATATGTTTCACTCTCTGTCCATTGACTCCAGTCCTGTCAGTGGACGTTCCACTGGAAAGAGCCTAGCTCCCTCTTCTTTGCACCTCCCTTCAGGTATTTATAGATATTGATAAGATACCCCTGGAGCCTTCCCTTCTCAATGCTGAGCAGTCACAGATCTCAGCCTTTCTTCACAGTCCCTTAACCATATCTGTGGTCCTTCACTGGACTCTCTTCTGTACATCCACGTCTCTTGTACTGTGAAGCCCAGAACTGGACACAGGTGTCCAAATGAGACCTCACCAGTGCTGAGAAAAGGATTACCTCCCTTGAACTGCTGACAGAAGTTTTTCCAGTACACCCCAGGATACTGTTAATCACCTTTGCTATAAACTCATATCACTGGCTTATGGAAAACTTGGTGTTTAGTGGGACTCCCAGATCCATTACTGCCAAGCTCCTTTCCAACAGGGGAGTCTCCAGCATATACTCTTTGTGAGATGGTGCATGAAATCTCTATACCATCAGGATGGCACTTAAGTTATCCTCAGAAAGTGCTATCATCACTTTTTGGATTATTGCTGCTACTGCTCCCCATCAGGTCCTTGCAGAAGTTTCCCTGGTGCTCTTGCAAAAAAAACTCCCAAAATCTGCTGGTGAGAATTTTACTTAGTCAATAGAGCATTTCTCTTCAAGTTTTCCTTGTTGGGTAAATGTGTCTTTGGACACACAGACCTCTACAAGTACCTTGCTTACTACAGGGGAAAATCTCACTGAAGAGGGCCGTCAGTCACAAATATATCTTGAATGCAAAGGCCCAAAACTTACAAGCTAGGCATAAAACCGTACAGTGCTTTTTCTATAGAGTTTGTGCAAAATATCAAGTCAGTTTCCTTAACCTCTGGGTTTAGCCTTGTGGGATAAGTTACCAGTGAAGTCAGGGAAATTTTTCTTAGGCAGTGCAATAAGCAGAGCTGGCCACCTTGAGGCCCTTAATCTCTGGGCGCTGAGGAGCAGCACCTGGGGCTAAAGAAAGTCAAAGTTTTCCATCAGCTTTCAGCTTCGGTGAGTTTGGTGCAAGGCCAAGAGAGTATGTCAGTGCTGGGAAGAAACTGTAAAATGTACTACCAAAAATAAAAACAAGTTTTATCACTGCAATGGTAGTTGGAAATTCCCAGAGATTTTTTTATTTTAATGTTAGTATTAACTTGCCTTCCCTAAAATCATTTGGAAACCCTTTAGGAAATCCTTTGGAAAACTGCATTTAGCCTCTATCATCCCATGATACCTTTTAAGTGGTCTTGCAGTGACCTTTCTCCCACTTAACTGGAATACTTAAAATGTCCAGACTACCCATTAACTTGTTAAACAGGATTAGGGGAAGAAAAATAGCATTTAACCTTGTTTAGAGAAGTGAGATATATTTCAGACAGTACGGTAAGACCCAATTTATAGTGAATGTAGTCAGGCTTGCACTACGCAGTCTAGAGTTAAAAACACTGGTAAGCTCTCCTTGGAGTAATGCCTCTTTCTTCTTTAAATGGCTATCAGAGCTGAGGAGAGGAAGCTTCTCAGGGATTAAGTGCTAAAGTGCTACAAAATTAGCTTTATTAAATGTGAAATTAATTTTTTAGGCAAGCAGATCTATATTTAAACTGCTGTAATTTTTTACAGTTTTTGCAACCAAAAGTTGTGAGAAAAATGCCTACTTTTAACTAAAATCTAAGTATTGTTTTTATTTCCTTATGAGTCCTATCCAACCAGAAATATACCATATTCAATGAAATTTTTAATTTCACCTCTAGGTTTTTAAAGAAATAACCTAATTTGCAAATATAAACTTGAAAGCAAACAGATTGTTAAGCAAATAACACAGAAAATTAAAAGAACAGATTGTTAAGCAAATTACACAGAAAATGAAAAGAAGCCTGTATGAAATATATGAGATGTACTGTTAATAAAATCAGCACCTGACTTGGCTTTATAACTCTCAATGTGTGTCACAAAGAAAATGTAAAATATTTTTGTCTTAATTTTTTTTTTTAAAGGAAAAAGTCCTGCTTCTCATTTGCAAACACACCCACTCACACTCAGAGGTGTACACACATATGCTGGAATCCTGTGATATTTGGGATTGTTCTTATGGCTCCTACTTTTGCATCAGTTTAGAAAATTTTGTTTCCCCCAATAATTAATAAGAACAATAACACTTAACACTTAAAATTCCTTTTGAGTACATGATATCTCTTTCACATCTTCATGCACAAAAACACATGCACAGTGTGTAGGCAGGAAGAAAGAAGGGAACAAGAAAATAATTAAGTTGCTTTACTAAGCTGAATTTCCAGTTCATCTATATATAGAAGCAGTGAGGCATAAGCTAAGAAGCATTATGCAGGCTTATGCAAATTGTTTAGGATGAAGGGGGCGCACAGGTGATAAGAAAATAAATATAGCTTTGAAGTCCACCGGAAATCTGTCTTAATGTTGAGCAAGGCTCTGACTAAAGGAATAGTAAACACACCACAACAACATTGTCTTTTCACTTTTAACACCCAGTAGTTGTTACCTTAAAGAGGAGGGTAGCTCCATCTTGAGGAGTTAAACTCAAAATAGATCCAGTAACATATGTCCTGTTAATTTGACCTAATTAGTTGCTGCTAGTTGCAGGATTTACGTGAAGAATCCCATTACATAGATTAGAAATAAAATAGAGAGAATCTTGGCCCTTGGTGGAAATAATCTGGAGCAGCAGTTTAATGTCTGATACATGCTGTTTTGGGGTACTCTGTTCTTTGCAAGAGAGTGTTAGAGGAGGTGAATCTCTAATAAGTATCTTTTGAGACTTAGCCTTCTGTAACAAGCTTATCTTTCTATTTGAAAAGCATCATTAAGGTTTTTTTTTTTTTAATTCCACTGGATTTGGGGATGGTTTCCTTGGGTTTTTAAAAAACAGCAAAGGGCTATATCTGTATTCATTAAGCGATGAAGTACAAGTACTAACTGGCAGAGAACACTCTGGTTGTCTGTAGTACGCTATGTCTTGAAACTATTGTTAGCTTTATAGTTATCATCAGAAAACGTTAAATTATTATAAAGGAGAAATTCTTTTCTCCAATAGGAAGTCATTACAAACATATTTATTTCTACTGTTATTATAAAATTCATATTGTCAATGTACTTTTCAATCTTTAGCAGGAGACTCTGCAAATGATGAAAATATGCAGGCTTTCAGAACACTTACTCAAGAAAAACTGCCAAATGAAACTGGTGTGAAGTTCTGCCAAATCAGAAGTCCATAAGGGAGCCTCCTGTCTGGCACCTGGGGCAGCTATTACAGAACTTCTAAATGAGTGAACTGTCATGAAAAATCATAGCAGAGCACATGCTGAATATTACCAATAGTGAAAACTAGACATAATGAAAATAAACATGGGATTAAAAAAAATCTTGAGCAACTGATAGGCTTCATTAAAAGAAAAAGAAAAAAAAATTTTTTTACTAAAATTTCAATTCATAGATTATAATACTGTCACGGTTTGATGCTGGCGCAATGCCAGTGCCCCCATGAAAATACATTCTCCCTGGTGTCTGCTGTAAGATGTGACCAGGAATAGAATAAAGCAGGCTCCAACTTAGGAGTAAAGAAGAGAAAACTTTATTAACCTACAACTATATGTAAAAAGAAACACACAGAGAGAATGAAAACCTTCTAAAAACATTCCTCCTCCCCCACCAAATTTCCAAAACATCTGTCCCTCAGATCACCAATTCTCAGTCCATCACCACCCTTTAGAAAATCAATTCTCAGTTCATCAAGGAGTGAGGAGTCCTTCTTGTACCATAGGTTTCCCCTGGAAACACAATTGAGACCTCTTGTGTTTCCATTTCACACATGGCACTGCCCGGAGATCATTTGCCATCGTGACATCTTCCTTCCATGTCCAGTGCTCTCACCACTGCGCACGGCCCCTGGGGCCAAGGGGTATGAACAGAGATCTTCTTCTTCCCTGAAGACAGAGGGCACCACCACCCTCCTCACCCATTGTCTCTGTTCACCCACTCCTTCACATAACATCACTGTATTCTCTTGGCTCCAAGCCATTGCCTCCCCCTAAATGCAGTCTCTGTGTCACAGGAAAAATGGTTCTGTCCATGGCTATACAAGAAAAGTCCAGCCAGAGGCCACTCCATCATCTCCTCCCACCCAAGATTTTTCTCAACTTCTCTCGTGGCCCATTTCCTCTTTTCTCATCTCTATCTCTCTTCTCATTCAGCTCCAGGAGGATCAACATTTGTAAGGTTTCCATCATGCAAGGAAAGGGTTAAAAATCTCAGGCTCTGCATGTCCAGAACTCCCATGGCTCCCTGCTGGGACCTTCTCACCTCACCCTCCCCTTCTCCTTCTCAGCCAGTGCTACCAAATTTCAAGGCGGCACAAGCCCAGGCACCAGCTCCCTCTCGTTCTCCTGTGGAGGGGAGGGGATTACTGATGCCTTTCCAATGTTCCTCCACCCTTCCATCTTTCAAGGGCCTCTTCACCTCCCTTCTCTGTCCAAGGCCCGGCCTACCTCACCGGGCCGCACGGCTTCCCCTCTCCTGCCCAGCCCGCAGCCGGGCAGGGGAGCTCTGAACCTTTCACTGACTGGAACCCAAGAGAAAGTTTTCCTGGGAGTTCTCTGCTTTTAACCCCCTGTGTTCTCAGAGGCGCTTCCATGTCCTCAGTGGCCACACCAGGTGCCAATATTCAAATCTGAGCACCTATTGGTTTGACAGCACTATCGCAAAAAACTCACTTCCTCTCAAACCAGGACAAATACCATGCCATAGTATAAGTGATTCAAGAATATGCATGCTAACTAACATAGAGATAAGTAAAATAGGAGGAAAACATCTCTGTTGAATATTAATTACTGTTTATTAATTAAATTAATTACTATTTATTATATTAAAAAAAAATTTAATATATCAGAAATATGGCTACTAGTGAACTGTGCATTATAAACAGCTATAATTTCTGTCTTTATTTTTGCGTACATCTTGTCTTTCTCTTTCAAGAAATTCAAGGAATAAACTAACCAAAATATCTGTCCTTATACACATTCTGAAATACATCTAAATTGCATTTCATTGGGCAAACAAGAATGATATAAGCTCTGAACAGAGCCATACTCCTACCTTAGACAACAGCAATATTAATATAGAGAGGAACAGAAACCTTCCTTGGGAAATAAACACGGTCATAATACAGGGCTAATATAGCTGCAGTGAATATCAAAACTTTATCTGATTTCATGGAACAGAGTCAGATTCATTCCCACTGCTAGCACCGTGATGCTAGACATTTGCAGAACTCTCAGAAAAGTCCATCCATGAGAATGGACTGTTTGACCTTGGTCTGAATTTTACTGAGTTTCTTTGACAGCTAAAGGACTTTTAAGAATGCTTTGGTCAATCAGATCAACTGCATAACAGAAATTTCCACCAAATCTGCTAACTGGTTTGGGAAATTTTCATTGTTTGACTGCAGGGAAAAGTACTAAGATATTGGGGAAGAAGGGTTCAGTTTTGTTTTACTTTTTCTTGGCTTTTCTGAAACAATTTGCAAAAGGAAGTCTGCGGGAACTCAGCAACATTTGTATTTTGCCCGAGAACCGATGCAGCTAATTTTGGGGGCTGGATTTTGTTGTTTGGGTGTTTTTATATATTGACTGTGAAACTGGCTCAGAAAAAGTCTGTTAACCAAGCTGACTGGGAAAGATAAAATAACAGCCTTAGTAGAGGAAATCCACACATCTTCTTGGGTGATTTCTTAGCCTGGGATGGGCTTGTGATTCTGAAGATAACCAATGTATTGAAAGATCCACCTTACTGAAAGGAAACCAGAGACAAGGTTGTTTGTTGTTGAAGGCTAACATGATATTATGCTGAAGGCTAACATGAAGTACAAAGATCTCGTGGCAGCCCTGAACAAGCTGTCTCCAGATCTGGTTAATGCACAAACATGTAAATGTAGTATGAAACCTGAGCTGGCAACATGGGTGTCAGCAACGGAGATGGTGTTCTCAGCGTGGAGTCCCATGGCACAATGAGGGGGTACCAAAGCATTCATGGCTGCACTATGGCAACATGCACTATGGCATTCTCTGCTGAAAAAGAGTATTCTCGAACGTACACGTCTAAAATGAAGTAACAAAAGCAGGTGCTACAAGTGCTGTGTAGGTTTTGCAGTTGATTTGTGATTTCTTTTGCTGATGTTTTTTAATTAGTATGTGTCACTGTTGTATACCCCTTGGCAAAGTACACAACAAATTGTTTTAAAGAAGATTTGAAACCTTTCCTGTGTCATTTCCACCCTCCTACCAGCCACAGGCTCATGAAGGAAAAATCCTGACATTTCTCTGAGATAGCAGGGAGGATAAAGTAGGAAGAGATGAGACAGAAGCATGGCCAGATGGGTTGTGGTATTTGGGAGAGATCCTGAGAACTGTGGTTGGCTTACTAGAGACCATAACAGAAACAGTGAATTAATTCCTCATAAAAATGTATTGACCTTCTTTCCTGAATATTTGCCTTTATAAGAGATATTAGATGGCACTAACTTTAGGTGAAGAATAAATAAATCAGAGTTGATACAGTATGGATGAAGAAAATTAATGACTGGTCAGCAGCTGGAAGGGTCTGGCTGACCTGCTAGGTGTCCATTGTGTCTGGAAAGCACATTGCTTGCTCACTGAAGATGTTCATTAGTATTAATACAGAAGTTCAGTAGGTCACAGAAGTCTCATGCTCTCCTGTATGGCTTAAAATAGAAGAGAGGGGTAAAGGATTAAAATGCTCTTAATCCCTGCTCAGCAGAGGTCTGGAGAAAACCCATCCCCTTTCTCTGCTGGCAAATTAGCCACTTTAGCCATATTATTTTTCTGTCAAATGTCCTAATTGCTTCAGCATCAGTCTTGTCTGACAAGTGACTTGAGGTCAAGGCCTTAATATAACTTTTTTCTCATCTGACATTTTTTCTTTCAAATAGATTACACAATTAGATAGACTTTTATACAGACAGAATAGTCATTAAAATAATCTGAGGGGAAAAAACGCTGTGCAGTCCAACGTAAACGGAACAAAACTGCTACTGTTAGACCTGAGCAGAAGCTAAGATACAGGCTTGTCACTGGGTTTAGTATTGCAGCCTAAATTTACCCTTGAAAGTCTCATCTTTGTTCTCTTAAAACTCGTTCTTGTATGAAGAATCACAAAGAAAAAGATAAAATCAAAAAGTAATTTTGGACAACATTGCTGAGGCTAGAACCAATGTCTCCTAATGACTGAACTTGTAGGTGTTGTGAGGTTTTCACTCATTGTAGGTGGGCAAAGTTTATTTCAGCTCTGTAGAAGAAATGCTCTGGTTAGGTGAATTCAAACATGCAGATAGTTGTTTAACTGTGTAAGTGTTAATGTATCAGAATGGTCACTTTCATTTCTTCTCCATCAAAATGCATGTACCATAAGTCAAACTTTAAAATCACAAAGAATATTAAGGAAAAGTCATTATAATGCTTATGAGACCTGTTCAGACAATTTTTCAGCAGCCTCACAGAAATCTATTCTACATTTCTTGAAATAAGACTGTGAATGGAGCCCCCAGATTAGTTTCAAATGAAATTTGTGCATGATTTGGAAAAACATGCTTTCACTTTTTCAAATCTTTCCCCAAAATCTAGAAGAAGTTGGGAATCTATTTCAGAGATTCATGAGAGGAGTAAAACACTGTTCAATTTTTATATTTAAACTTGGCCATTCCTACTATTTTGTGCTGGTCTTTTTCCTGCCCGTATCACTGCTTTTTTCTCACTAGATAGATTTCTGTGGTGGCATTAACAAGCTGTGCCTGATAGAATGAATGTGCAGAAATTTCTCAATAGCTTTATGCAGAGTCTTTAGTCTTACTGTCAGAGACAATGAGAGGAAAAAGAGATTTCTATCCCTGTCTCCGATCATAGAGCATTCCATTCTGTTACAGGTAAGCAATATTAAATATGGATAAAAGATGAAAATCCTTGCAATCCTTACTCGGACAAAAATTACCAGAAGGAAAAAAAAGTCTATCAATGCAAAACTTCCATTATGCCTACTTCTAAAATTGTCCTGAATCTGAAGAGCCCCAGCTTTATGAAAGGTATTGCTTTTAAAGATGATCTCCACCTAATGCACCAAGCAGTGAATGCTTGAAACTGTTATAGAAGATGAGATAAAAAAGCAAGTACTGAGTTCAGTAAAGTAAAACAAGATTATAGTGAAAAATAATTACTGAGTGGGGAATCTACAAGCACATAGTAAATAAAAATAGACTGGGAGAGAAGGAAGTGAGTGGGAACTGAAACTCTGAGTAGCTCTTTAATTCAATACTATAGTCTAGTAAAATGCAGTGAGACTTGTATTTAGTGTAACCTAGATCCATATACTGCCTGACTCTCCATAAAAAATATTTTTCACTTCCAGTGACTCAAACAACCAAGACAGCTTGCCTCTTAGAAAAAAATTTAAAAGCAGATAGGTTTTACAGTTCTAAAGATGAAAAAGCTGGATTATAATCACCCTTTCCTGTCAATACTCTTTCCTGTCAATATTTTACATTCATTCCCAGAGTAGTTTCTGATTACAAATGCAAAAGCATACAAAACAAAGAACTGAGTTGGTTCCAGAATTTTGGGGGGCAATAGCTGTCAAAACCAACCTCATATCATTCCTAAAAATGAGCCAGAAGTGTACTACAGTCCACAAAGTATTGTTAATAGCTCAAAAACTCCAGGAAGATTTAGATTATTTTAGAAACTGTCATCTACAACAGATAAGTCAGAAAATATGGTCCTGTGTCAAGTGCATTCCAGCAGTTTTATAGCTGGCCATTTGCTTTAATAATATGTCTGTCTCAGAAAAAGGCTCTGAGGTTTCCTCTTTGTATTTGTGACGTCAGGTGCTAAAATTTAGGCTCCTCATTATGGAGGGTATGGTGAAGTATTTGCCCTGTGATGTGAAACAGTCTATAAAGGATGGCAGAGTTTCATTAATCACTGCATGGCATTTCCATACTCCTAGAGTGTCTAAGGAAGATGACACTTCAACAGTTCACTGCTTCCCCTTGACCTAGCAAGAATGAAGATGTATGTGTTTCATATGCAGCATCTTTCTCTGCTTTATGTAGGCCCCAACTAAGCCAACCTGAGACTGTGAGAAGCATGTAAATAATCTAAACCACAGGGCGCCCTGTAGGGAATTAGTCACCTTCCATTTCCTCAGCAGCAAGCTGAGAGCCAGAAGAAAGAAATTATAAATGCTAGCGTGACAACTCTTTCAGTGAATAGCCCCTAGGGCTGGCCAACTTAGTGCCACCTCTTATACTTTGTGAGATGTGAAATATTAGTTTATCCCTCAGAATATATGAGCTCAGAAAAAAAGCTGAGGACAGGTAAAAACACAATAGTGTGTGTTTATCTAATATATGTGTGACCAAAGTGAATTTATGCACCAAAGTTATGAAGGAGATTAATTTATTAAGCTTTTCAAACACACTAGAGATCCCACAAAATGAAGGAAGCCTCTTTTTGTTTGTCTACATATTTTAATTTAGGTTTAAACATAGGTTTAATTTCATTTCAGCTAAACATCTCTTCCTGTTTCCAGTACTTAGGCCAGCAAATCCAACCCCTTTAATTTCTTCTGGAAGGATGTTACAGAAGTCTAAATATCAGCTGTATTTACAGTTCTGCAGTGTTTGAGGGTCTAAGTCACAGTCTGGGAAATCACCATGAGTTGTTTCCCATGAACACAGAGTACATAACAGTCATTTTCCCAAGTGTGGAATATTTTGAATCTGCAATACACAAACTCCAGCAATGTTGATTTATTCTCTTTTCCTGATGAGACCTGTCCAGATTCAAAAGAAGGACTGCATACCGAGTCTATAGGGCATGGACTAATATCAAATACTAACATATTAATATAAAAAATATTGCCTCAGATTATGTATTCGAGAATTTTTAATGCTACTTTACTATCCAGAAGTGAATTGCCAACATAATTCACAGCCATAACAAATCTTAAAGAATCCCTGCCTACTGTTGGTCTTAACACTCTTCAGCCCAAATCTCGGACCAGAATCTGACATCACTGATATAAAAATCAGTGATTAGTTCTTCAGCCTATGGATGATGGTAGGATTTTTGCTTTGATTCTGGAAAGCATCCCTGCCCTGCCTTTGAAAAGCCAACTGTTCACAATCTTAATTTTTTATTTTGACATTTTCCTAGACTTGAATCTTACAAATGCTTGACCCAAACCAAAAGAAAACTGGTGTCCTTTCTCTACTCTTTGGCGAGTTTGAAATCAGTCTATAATCCCAAAATTAGATGCAATGATTACAAAAAAGCATATTTCAGTGTATTCTTTTGTGACAACTTGGTAATAGTATCTGATAGCAGCATTATAGGCAGAAATAGAGGGGTTTTTTTCAAAACAACAGATTCAAATTCCTGACGAGGCATGAAGTACAATTTTGAGTGGGGTGATATTTAACTGTCATAAGAGTAATCCTCCACAGCCACTGATTGATTTGTACTACCAGACAGGCAGAAGTGCTCATAGAAGTGTGTTATCTTGAAAATTTTCTCATTCACTACACCACTTTCTCCCACTGCTCCAGAGCTAGGCAGAAACAAGAAACATGAGAATGAGATTCATTCAATCGGATACGACTTTATTTCTGAAAGGAAACATCTACATAAACATATATATATTTATATATTTATGTATTTTCAAATGTATTTATATTGACATGTACTTCTACGTCTTTATATGTAGATTTTGTATATTTTTATACACACACAGACACACACACACATATATATGTATGTAGTATGTATGTATGTATGTGTGTGTGTGTGTACATCTCTCTATATGTATATACCTATGTATCTACACATATATGAGCAGCTGCCAGGGCAGGCGGGCAGCGCCGGGCTGCCAGCCATCAGCCGGTGCCGGACGCACCCGCAGGGCCGGGCGAGCCCCGGGGGAAGGCCGGGCGCGGTGCAGGGACCGCTCGGCCGCTCCCGAGTCGCGGAGCCCCGGCGGGGACGTGTCCAGCTTCCCAAGCGGTCGGCGCGCAGGCGCCTCTCAATCCCCAGCTCCGGTGAGATGCTCTCGGACCTGGGAAGGGGAATCGCCTTCCCATTCCCTGCCTGCTGCTTTCTTTCCGGCCCCCTCTGCGGCACTTTTCCTCCACATCCCTGGCTCGGATTAATTTTTTTTCCTCCTACTAGCTGTTTTATTTTTTAATATTGCCCACCTTACGGGAGCCCGTTTGCTTTCCTCTGTAGCTCCCGCTCCCCAAAATAGCGTTATCTGAAGGGAAAGCCGCCTGTTGATTATCTCCGTCTCCCCTTTTCTGAGCTTCCACCCACCCTTTGCCCCCACCCTCCCTCTGTTTGATTCCAAACCTTTGGGTGGTGTTTTGGTGTCATTAGGAGATTAGCATCCCTGGAGCACCAGGGGAGGAGGAGGAGTAGGAGGAGGAGGAGGGTGGAGGGGAAAGCAAGACTGCAGGCAGGAAGGTTGGCACATTAACGCGAGTGAGACTCTCCTCCCGCCGTCCCAGCCACCCCCGGCTCCTGGGTGGCAGCGGAGGGGGCGGCTGCAGGCGCGGGTTGCGGACGGCGGCTGCGGGAGTGCCCGGGACCCGCGCCCGCGGCTCCTGCGCGCAGCCCCCCTCTCTTTTATGAACAGCGAGGCGGCAAAGCGGCAACGGGAGACACCTGGAGGAGCATTTCTTGCCCGGGTTTATGAATGGCACTGACATGGAGGAAATACCGTTTCAGAAAGTCAAGACCAAGAGGAAGAAGTGCTGCCACTGCTGCTGCTCCCCGCCGGCTGCCGCGGCGTCGGGAGCGGGAGCCGGGTTAGGGGACCCCCCTCCCTTGCTGCTGCTGGATGCCATCGCCTGCGAGGACGAGTTTGACTGCAAGGAGCTGGAGGCTCTCTTCCAGAGCTACAACCTGAAGCTGGAGCAGACGTCCACCCTCAAGGCGCTGGCCGTCCTCATCGTGCTCACCGCCAGCCTAGCCCTGGTGGAGCTGCTCTCCGGCCCCAGCCTGACCATCTCCAAAGGTTCGCACCCGGTGCACTGCATCATCTTCCTCTCCCTTTTCATCGTCACTAATGTCAAGTACCTGCAGGTCACCCAGCTGCAGCAGATCGTCAAGCTCACCTTGCTCTTCAGCTTCACCTTCTCCTTCCTCTGCTGCCCCTTCTCTCTCGGCGCCTACGGCATGGAGCCGCCCAGCGCCCCCGAGCAGGGCATGTGGCAGCTCATGCTGGTAACCTTCGTCTCCTACTCACTGCTTCCCGTCCGGACGCTGCTGGCCATCGTCTTCGGGCTGGTGGTGTCCGTCTCCCACCTCATCGTCACCGCCACCTCCGTCAGTGCCAAGCGGCAGCGGCTCTGGAGGACGGTGAGAGAGGCTGGGCCGGGCCGGGTCGGGCGCTGCAGCACCGCAGAGCCGCGCGGTGCCGGCCCGCCGGGGGGAGGGAGAGCGGAGGGGCGCGGAGCGGCGCCGGGCCCCCCGCGCATCCTGCGGCCGAGGAGCGCCCCGGCTGTCCCCGGCCGGGAAGGGGCGAGCGCGCACCTGTGCCTCAGGCGTTTGTGTCTGTAGTTCCCGAAAGTTTCCTGGAGGCAGGGGGGGATAGGGCGGCTCTGGGGAGACGGAACCTCTCGGCTTTGTCTCTCTCTCCAAGGAAAACAGGGGACAGGGCAGGGAAGGCAGCGCTATCGTGTGCCCGCTCATGGGGCGAGTTCAGAGCATCGCATGCACAGTCAGTGCAATACAGCGCGCACCAGCAACATCACCTTGCTCTGTACAAACTTGGCACTGACAATAAGCTGCGTGTGGTAATAACACCTCCACCGAGATGGATCGTATCCTCGCTGTCTGTCTCAGCCGTGGGCCGTTCGTGCCTATACACAGCCCATCTGCGGGGGCGGGGAGGGCTCTGAGAAAATGATTTGAAATAGGTGCGACACTCAGAATGGGAACCCCGCCTCGCTGCTCTCCCAGAAAGCGGGGCATTCCCCCTTCAGCTTCCCCAGGGCAGCTGCTGCCCTCTTTCCACAGACATTACCTGCTGTGGCAGTGAACTTCCTAGCGATTCCCCTTCCCCTCTGAATTAATCCAGCAAAACCTCCCTCTGCAGCAAGCATCTTTAGAAACGTGCTGCTGCACTCTCCCCTCCTCCCCCGAGGAGCTATTTATATCCCTGCAGGGCTTTTTCCGGCTCTCGTGGCCTGATGGGCCGCACTGGCAGGGGGAAGAGGATGAGGAGATGCGCGTATAGGAAACGTGGGGGGCTGGCACTCGGGGTTTGCCACTGAAGGCTCTATTATCTGGTGCGTGTGAACCACTGGGAGAGAGGAATTGGAAAATTTTTGTGTCCTTCCTTGCGTGAATTGATTATGCCTGCCCTCAGGAGAAGCACACGGCTTCTGTCATCCAGATTGGTGTTAAACAACAATTTAATGTATAATTGAAGTACTTAGTACATTACTTCGGCAAAATGCTGGTATTATTCTCCATAAGTGTTGTGATGCTAGGACGTACACAGTTGACATGGGCATAAATACAGCAGGATTGTACACTTTTGTGCCCAGAACTGTAAATTCCTGGATCCTTCTTCAGTGCACACACAGACACACACACCCCAGCGTGACATGCACACACAGAATAGAGATGCACAGGGACAATCACTGAGTGGGGTTACTGAGACAAACAGGATTATTGATGGCTTCGCGCTGTTGAGCTGCTGGACAAAATAAATTGTATATTTTGAAGGGGAGGAGAGAGATAAGCTGAGCTTTATGATTTACCCAGATAATCTGATGGTCTATTTTTAAATATGTGATTTAGAGTTTCCATGGGAGGGAGAGCTGATAAAATGCAGGAGCACTGAGAGGAGCATTCCTAAAAAGCATCTGGAAGGATGTTAAAAACACTAGAACATTCTTTTTTAATAGGGCTGAAGATAGCTCTTTTTACTGGAGCACCAATTAGTCCTTATGGGAGTCCAGGCTATCCCGGCTACCCTGACACACAGACAGACTTTCCTTGATGCCAAGCTGCAGCTCAGTGTGGCATCTGCTCTTCTAGATGAGTAGCATAAAGAAGATGACAATAACGTCTGCTCACTAAATTATCTAACCAAGGTCGTGAATGTAAAACATTTTGAAAAGAAAAAATTTTCTGGCTCTATCCTTTCACGCTAGTTTAACTCAGTTATTCATCAGGCAAGAGACTGGCTTGAAAATGCATAGAAATAGTTGACTAACGTATCTGATGTAACGTATCTATGTTTCTTCTTCATCACCATTTTGCCCAGCCAGAGTAATTTCAGTGGTTTATATGCAGTCCCCAAAGCAGTATTCTTTACTGATAACAGGAGGCAGAAACCAGCTCAGAGTCAAGCAGTAGAGCTGGTCTGTGAACTTGTGACACACAAAAATGCACACTGATTTGTGGCATATTGGCAAGGAATGAGTCTTCTGACTTGAAGGCCATCTCCATGTATGGAAGGGACTTTTCCCTTACAAAGAAGTCTTTGCTTTTCCAAAGAACAACTTTGCAATGGTTGGAAGTTTAAAGATATGTAAAGGCTGCATCATCTGAATTTTATTTGCTTGCCCTGAGAGTAGCAGAGCCTTTTTTTGTAAGGGCTAGAGTGGACTTCTCCTCATTACTGGGATCTGCTTCCCAGACACTAGATATTATCATGATGGCCCCTGTGCCTGTAGACACAGCATGCAGTTGATATGTCAGGGAAGCAGGACTGCTCTTTGCAGAGCTGCAATAGCATGAAAGGCTCTGCTCTCTCTCCCAACCCCTTGCTCCCTAGCCCCAAGTAAGTTGATGAATTTAAATTTTTAAACAGATATTTGAAGTACCTGAAAATGCAGAAAGGCCTGCACGAAACACTGAGATTGATATTCTGTTAAACACCTCTTTGATTTTTTTGTGATTCGGGCAGGGAACCAACTTGGGAATAAATTTTATTTTTGTTTAGCCTGAGCTTTAGGAGACTGCAGATCTAGTAATCTTCCATTGACATTAAACTGGAAATTGGTCAGCACAACCAAATAATTAATATTGTTCCAAGTTCAACCCATTAAAAAACAGGCATAGCTAAGTTAAGGGATTTTTCCCAAAGGGAGCTTTTAGATATGCATCATCTATTTCACAAAGTCTGAGGAATCTCCATTTGCAAATCTCTGAATGCCAAAAGCTTCACCAACTTCAATAGTGACAGATCAGAGTGTGCCCCATGGCATGCTTAAGACATGCTGTCTTTTTAATGTACAAATTCTCTACATAGTAAAACCAATGCTCATTTTGGCAGAAGTTTGTCATGACTTCTATTGAGTAAAGCACATTTAATTTGCAAGTTTTCTGGCAGCACAGTATTGTCTGTGGAGATCATGCCATGCCACGCCATGCCATGCCAGAGGTGAGGCATAGGTATGTATAAAGGCAAAAGGAGAGCAGGAAAGCAAGTACAGGGAGGTAATGAGAGTCAGGGGAGTAATGTGGCAGAACTTGAGCTTAACCTTTCCCCTCAGTAAGTGTGTTGTTCATTAAATGAAAGATTCCAATCTACTAATATGTCCTGCTCATTTCTATAAATAGAAATATAGCAATAGATTATATATATATAAATAAATGCAATCTAAAAAATATGCAAAGTACTTGGGGGCAACCTTGATCCCATATGGGATCATGTCAAAGACATGCTGACTTCACAGCTGATATTGTATGTCTTTTCTGACATTGTGATAAGGACGTAAGTGGTGTATATAATCAGTAGTATATTGATCATGTCACTTGGACTCTTTCCTTTCCTTCAGAATCAAGGAACAAAATGCTCCTGCCATATAAGGTGACAATGTATCCACAGATGGCTGAACCTACAAATGAATTTTGAAAAACTTAGACTTTTGTCTCCTTTTTTCTTTCTTCTTTTTTTCCCCTCTACACATTCCAGATATATGTGAGGTGCTACAGAGCCCTTACAGAAATAGAGAATTCTGCCCAAAGGATCTTAATATAATTTTTATTGTAATGCAGTGTGTGGGTGTTAAAGACATGAGGACCAGATGGGGTAAGGAAGGCAAAGGCTGTTCATAGAAATTACTCAGTGGTGGCATATGCACCGTTTCATGTCTTAACATTAAATAACTTTTTTTGGCCCTCTAAATATTTAAGGTCCTTTTTTAAAAAATATATATTTTTATTTCCAGAAAATTAAAAACCAAATCATACACCACCAAAGTACCCTAACACATCACAGAAGTCTTTGGGAAAGAGCAAATCTTTCAGAAGAAAACCCAGAATTACAGCATGAGTAGCAAAGAGCAGAAGAAAGAATAGTGCTCTCATAAACTAACACAAATTTTTTTTCGGAAGTGTGATGAAACAAATGCAGGTTTCAGTTGGTTTGTTTGGGTTTGTGGTTTTTTTGTTAGTTTTTCTCTTTTTTTGGCCTGCATTTAAAAGTGATTTTATGCATATATTTATTTGCATGCATGAAAGCACTTTTATTGATTCAGCAAGTACCAAAATCTTAGCTGAGATTAGATAGATTGTGTAAAGAATAATGGGGGAAAATTGGTATAATTTATTTTAAATAATTAATTTATTACTTAAAAGTTTATTTTATAATCTTAACTATTTGCAGGTTAGTGTGATAATATTATAGAATACCACAAGGAATTGTTATGCCAAAGTTCATCTTATTTGTGCTAATATTTAAAAGAAAATTAATGAACACATCACCGGCAGAACTGGTAATCTCCGCACCTTTGTCTCTCACATAGAAGGCAGAGTTTAGTAGCCTAACAAAAGCACTTGTGAATCAAAGACATCTCAGCTCCATTGTCATTATTATTCAGTGCAAAATTCTGTTTTTCTCCTTCATGCATATAAAATACTGGTGAGGGACTCTACTAGTTCAGTCTTTGTGATGCTTTCCAAATACTAGTATCAAGAATTGATCTAGAATTCTATTATCTGTAATATTCTCTAGAATTCAGGCATACCTATCCACTAACAATCTGTCTGAATTCACTATTTTCCTCCCTTTCCAAAGATAGGAAATACTGTTTTAAGAGTTTCTCAATATCTATGTGTAACTCTAATTTTCACGTCATATTTAGTCCATATTGAAAGATTGTTAAAAGTTTTGGGAGAGGGTTGGGGTTTTTACTCCTTTCTAATCAAAGTGGTATCTTAATTTGTGGCATAGGCTTTGCCAGGTCTTGACCACAGTAATTTTATCTAGGGGTTGAAGTGTAGGATTTTCTATGGAATGTAGCGTTCAGGATCTTTTTCCACATAGAGATTAGTATGCTCTTGAATTCCTGAGTCTGCAGATGCTGACACTGCTACTTTTTGTGGGTTTCCGAAAATTAACAGCATGCTGATGGTTCTGCATGCTTGAGAAACAAGAAGCCTTGTCGAGAGTCATGTGACTTGGAGACATAGTCAATAACAGTTTATCTGAGAAGTTTAGTTGTTATTAGTAGGCAAGATCCCATCATTACTGAAGAAAAAGAGGGCTTCTATTCAAAAAAGTATTCAAAAATAATAATTAAAAATACAGCTAATATTGTTATATACTCAGTTACTACCTACTTTCTTTGATGTAAGGCTCTCCGTTCTGCTTCTCCAGCTTCTAAGGGTGGTGTTTTTCATTCTGCTGGAAATGTTGCCTACATTGGCAGCATCTGGAGTCTTTCACAGGAAGGAAGGGGATGTTCGTGCTAATGTTGATATAGTAATTTCTCTTCCTTTGTTGTTCTACAGCTCTATGTTTCATCCAAAATTTTAAAATGGTTTTCCTTTATATATGCTAAATACTTCTTCTTTGTTCTCTTGGTTTCAACTAATACCAGATCTGGTTATCTCCATGTTCACATTTCTTTAGCTGACCATGGGGGATTCTTTTTTATAGCTGTAGGTGTTGTCTTCTACGCTGCACCTTTTGTAATACCATGGTTGTACCTCCTGGGTCTCCCCTTCTCAAGGTTTGTACTGTGTTTCCATGGCCTACATTTCTGCATAGTACAGTTTTTTTATGTTTTAGTCATAAAACTGTTGTGCTAACATACAAAGATAAGCAAAAGTAACATAAATGAACTAGAGAGATCTGGTCAACTAGGGAAAAATGTTTAAACCAAGTAAAACAATGTGTGCAGAAGTTAAAAAAAAAATCAGCCTGAAAAGTCTAAACTTTTAGCCCAGAAAAAGCCTGACATGTCTCATTCTGGAGGCCTTGCAAAGTTAGTGCATAACTTATAGCTTTTTACATAGCAGTGGCAATAGAGTAAGAACAATGGCAATACAGTACTACAGGGCTATATTGTTGCATTCCTTTTGTGTGGTTTAGACTGTCTCCACAAGTATTACTGCTGCTATTATTTTACTGTTATTAAAGTGAGCCCAAGGGTGTTTTCATTTCAAAATGGTAAAATGTTGTTTCCTAGATCCTAGTTTATAGCAAAACGTTGCATGTAATGTTAGTCATTATGAACTGTATTTAATTTACATGCTTACTCTGTGGAAAAGTAGTTTTCACAAAGTGTTCAGCGTTTGTGCAGCTTTGTGCTCAGGGGCTGCCAAATTGGGGTTAAAGATTTTTGGTTGTTCTATGGGATAAGTTATCAAGGGTTTCTACCCCTTTATTCCTTAATTTCTTTTTTCCTGAACATGTAATTTTGGATATATTCAGAGCTAAACTTCTATGAGAAAATGCTAATTGTAGGGAGTAGTTGCTCTTGATATGTTCTGCTATTCAGGCTTCTAAGTATTTTCCCAAATTTGTTTTCCCCAGTTATTAGCATAGTGCTTTTCTAGACAGAACCAGTGTAATATAACAACTAGGTAGTGCAGATTTCAATTTCTTTTCATCTCCTTTAAGCACAGCCATGAACGTGTGCTTGTATGTACATGGGCCTTATGAACATTCTTTCTAGCATCTTATCTCATTCAGTCAGTTTCAATGCAGTGCATTTCTTCTCTTGCCATTCCAGAAAACATTAGCTCACATAAAATAATGTTTTCTGTCTATCATGGTTAGTTATTGTCTTTAACTTTCTCAGATGCAAAAGGCCATATATTCCTCACTTTACATCTCTTTTCTGTTACCATAAGGTGGTGCAAACATAACTAAATGCAGGTGGCATATATGGAACACCAGAGATTAGCCAGAAAAGCATTGTTTCTTGTTCCTTGTAAGCTCTTGGTGGTGTCAAGATGGAATAATTATTAGAAAGTCTATTATGAATGTGGAAAAGGCACAGCTTCACACAGACTTCATGTTCTGATTAATTCATAATGTTATAAGAAAATTTCATCTAGGACTTGAAATGTTTGTGTTTTATGACAGAAAGAACTCAGGTAGTATTAACTCCTGTAAGACCCCTGCTGTTGGGAAGGTGAGGAAAGAGTGCCAGCAGAAGAGACTGATCCAAGTTTTGGAGCTGAGCTTTGTCTTTGGCAGATGGATGGATGGGTTTGAGAGACTATCAATGAGTAGAATGGAATATTTTTTTTTCTTGTTTTCAAAATTTCCAAAATATGTGATTTTCTTTCTTACTTTCTTCCTCTGGGGGAACTTTTCATGGAAGAAATTTGCTTTGCTTCAAATTTTTAAGATACATGTCTATAGGAATATGAGGAAATAACATAGTTACTGCTTGGTCCAGCTGTTTATATTCTGCATGAATTTACCACAAGTTGATTCCTGAAATAAAATCACCAAGCACTTTATATATACAGAAAAGCTGTTTTCTCCATCAGTATTTGAAATAGTGAAAAACCCCAGAAATGTGGATCTAGTGTGTGGCTCTAAGGTGAGCAATAAAGTGCAAAAAACCCTCAAGAAAGACAGTTACTTCTTTAGATGTGGTTCAGGAACTACAGAAATCCTTTTTCATCCAGACATGTGTGTTGAAGAAATGTGTGGCTAGTGTGAAAATTTTATAGAGCAATATTTCACTTTTAACATCACCTTTCATATATTTGTTCTGGAGCAAGATGTTAATTATGGGGTTCAAATATTTGTGCATACTCTGGTACAACTTCAACATAATTAACTTTTTACAGTGATTAGCACATAAAAATAAGGAGTGCTTAACTTGGCTGTTGTGGGTTTTTTTCAAAGGTTACTCATTCAAGCACTGCAGTGTACAAATGTCTGTCAATTGCCATAAATCTGCTTATGATTACCTCTTAGAAGATGAAAGCAATTATCCATCCATACGAAATTAGAAAATGAAATAACACTAATAAACACAGCTTTAAAAATAGATATACATAAAATATATCCTTAATTTGAGAATCATCAGGCTGAAAAAGAATATTTTGCTTGAGCAGGACTTATGAAATTTGTTCACAAGAAGTTGAAAAGAGGCCTTCTAAGGACGGTCTTTCTTTCTTTCTTTCTTTCTTTCTTTCTTTCTTTCTTTCTTTCTTTCTTTCTTTCTTTCTTTCTTTCTTTCTTTCTTTCTTTCTTTCTTTCCTTCTTTCTTTCCTTCTTTCTCTTAATCTGTATAAAATACAATGTAGCAAAATTAATTTTGAGGTAAATTGATCACTGTTTCACTGTTCATTCAAAGGTGGAGGATGTTGGACTGAACCTCATTTCACTTTTAAATGCCAAAAACCATCTTGCTGGATTTCAGGGAGATTACCTGATGTGTCAAAAATTCTCCTTGCCTGTAATAATTTCTTCCCAGGATGTTTTAACTAAACAGGTACATCATTTAATGGGAATAATATGAAAAGTCAATATCTGCTTGTTTGTGAAATGACATGGAAGTAGTAAAGGTGTGTAAAGTTCTGACCAAACAACAATGCAAGAGACAGAAGCTCTACCAGGATCAAATTTTCTCTGTTGCAGGTTGTCTTTGGAGTCTGCTGTGCAGAACCTGGTCACTGCTGTTATGGCTGTCAAAGATTCAAGTGCTACTCTCACCTGGTATCGGTGGATCCCAGAGCTGTGGTGCTATGCTCTGGAAAGTGAGGATTACCCCTCATTAATGTCCTGTGTGATTCCTGGTACTCCACCTTGCAAGCTGTTATGCAGATCTCTCTGCTGATCCATGCTGGTTTAGTGTAAATCAGCTGTCACTGCAGGGGCTCTGGGAGTTGAACCCTATTTTAAGTTCATAGTTGGATTAGCTATGATGAATGCTCTGTCATTCCTATATGCTTTGAAATATAAGGAATAATGTTGTTTTTCAAAACAGAGGAACAAACTGAGCACTATCTCTATGTTCAGCATGTGAGTTTCCTCTTTACCAATTATGTAAATGACAGTGGTGAAAGATAGATGCTTGAGTTCCCACAGATGGAAAGATTACAGCAGCTTATTTGGCCTTCTCCATGCAGCTCTCTCTATTTTAGGCAGCAGTAGATTGAGGAGATTGCAGCTGAGTTAATTTGCTTCATCTGTTAGTCAAAATAAACTACTTTATCAATAGTCCATTTCTTCTTGCTTGCACTATTAAAAACATTAGTCTGATTTTTGCCTTTGAAGAGACCACAGCCTGAAGAGAGTTTCCTATTCTAAACTGCCCTTCACAATACTGATTAATGTTAACAAAATGGCTGAAATACTTTGGTGGGAGAGCAGTGTGATTTTCTACCTGAGACTGCATATTGTTCTTATAACAGTTTCTGGTGTACCCATCACTGAAAAGGATAGTGATGTTTAAGAGGAAAAAGTGGGCATAATTTTCTGGATTTTCTTAGTTTACCTATTGGCAATGAAAAGTGTATTTTTCTTACTCTTGAGTCTTAGAAGAATACTGTGAAAAAATTAACCATTTGTATTTTACAGTTGGCATGAACAGAAATACTGAAATGGGCAATGTTCACTTGTAAAGCTATGAATTATTCTCTATCTTTAAGTGATCTAGTGTATCATCAGAGAATTTAAGTTTTTTTTGCTTGCTTGCTTTTTTTCTTTTCCTGCTGATGCTTTTTTGCAACCCATCCTTGTCAGGTTTTTGATGATTACTGTAGTTCTTGGTGCAGTAGTCTCTACTGAATTTTCCCCCAAAAAGGAGCATCATCCAGATGCAAAAAAGAGAACATCCTTCTGGGAGGCAGATTTCTGCAGAAAGGAGAACAATCTTTCCTAATTCCCCTAAAGGTACGCAATATTCAGCCCCAAGACCTAGTATCTCTTGTCTATTACTGAGTCTGCAGTCATGCACCTTTCTTCCAAATCTCTTTGCCATCATTTGCAGAAGTCCCATTTCTTCAGCACAATTGTATACTGAAAAACTGAGCTTAGCTACTGATCATAAAGATTCTTCATTCTCTTGGGATGAAGATGTAATACTTAAAGTTGGGAGAAATTGTCTTTCCTACAAAATGTCTTACATGCCCCTGAAGATGTCTTTGAAGTTTACTAAGACTTTCTGGTCCTCTTTAAATGTAAGGATTTGACATATAAATAAACCATTACCTAACATTCTCAAAGAAATTCTCTTCACAGGGATATATCAGCTATCTCAGCTCCTTTTCGCTTGTGTGTGATAGTTGCTGCCATTCCACACATAAAAACAGAAAAAACTGAAAAATGAAAGATTTATAGCTACTTTGTACAGCTGAAAACCTTTTTCTGAAGTTGTAATTTAAAAAAAAAAAAGCATTTCTAAAGCTGATATACTGCTGAGTTACAGTGATCTTACTGTGAGCAATCCTATAAGGAGATGACTCTATTGAATGGTACAAACCTTGGAAAAGATATTTCTTTTTCTTTCTTATTGCAACTGCGGTTCAAGAGTGGAGGTATATGAGGGAATTGTCTTCTCTTCTTTAGAAACATATTTCAGATTTAGGTTTGTAAAGTTCAAATTTCTTTAGTATCTATAGATATTTTGATGATGTACCAAAATGTGTAAGAAAGACTGATGCCAGTAGTCCAGTTTCTGATATAAGAATATGAGTTATTTATATACCTTCACTGTTGGTAACTCAGCAAGCCTGGCAAACTTAAAGTTGTTTCCTTGGTCTGTGGACAAACACAAATGTTGTTTTGCTAAGATTGCTTCTGAGGTAATAGGTATGTCTTATGTGGAATTGCAATGGAAGTTCACAGGACGCCTGTGCCTAAAATTAGCATGCATAACAACAGAAAGTGAGGCAATCTACTTCCAGGGCATTATAGAATCTGCTGCCATATTTGATTCTTAACATATTGGGTAAATATTATTATTCTTACAGCAGCAAAGCCACATTGAAGCTAAATCAGTCCCAAGGAAACCCATGGGTTTGACTTGTCAGCAAATGCCAGCAGTGCAACATGTAAGAAGACACTGGGTACAGTAAGAGCTAATTCTGTGTAATATGGCAATAAATGCAGAGTATTTAGAGGGTGTGAGTTTTTTTCTTCAAGGAATGCTTAAGCTATCTGAAAACAAGAAGGTATCGTAGTTCGAAAGCTGGCACGAGGCAGGCTGCATGAGAGTAGAAGAAGAAGGGAAAGCCATTGGGGGTCAGATTACTAATCCTCAAGAGAAATATTTCTCTCTGTAACATCTGAAAATATCTCAGTTGTTTTCAGAATTGGTTAAAACATCTCCAGTTGAAAATGTTCTTAGGATTGGTGTAGATGTTAGAGGTCTACTGGTGGCCTGGACATAATGCTATATCACTGTATCACATAGCTATTGCAATATTAACAATTGTAGATGCTGATTGGTATTATCAGTCTGAGCAGTTTCTGGGTTAAACTCCAGGGAATTTCATGTGACAAAGGAGTACCATAGAAAAAGTGGGATTTAGTTAACTTTCTCAGTCTTTGTCCAGCAGATAGGATGTTTCATTTCTTACGCTTCTCTTGCCCTCACTAAATGAATGAATTTCTAGTATGGTACACAAAGAATGGAGGAAATTATTATCAAGACAAAATTACTGACATGGAAATGGCTAGTAGGTGTCCATTTAACAATTAATAAACAGCAGTCTTCCTTCCACTATCCATTCTGAGGATTAATTTAGGCCTTGGACACATCAAAATGTCAGTGTTGGTAAAACATAATTCTAAAGGCAAGAAACAAACTGCATTTTGCACCAGCCTGTTAATGATGCTTTCAGCATCTGAAGCACACTGTTGCAGTGTTGGGTGCTCCAACTGTGCCAGTTTTATAGTGTATGCAAACAGAACAGGAGTTCCAGGTAATACATTTTCTCCTCTGACTCAAGAAAATTGCAGCACCATTCTTTACATTCAGGAGAAACATGGTGACAGACCTGCGTGCACTCACTTTCTGCACTGGGGAGTCACTCCTGTTCTAGGTCAATTGTGCCTGTGCCTGTTTCCCAAGGGTGGGTAGCACTCTGTACTGCCCCACCTAAGGCCAGCTTTTGGCAATGTGTCAGTCAAGCTTGGTCGTGTGAGTTTTGAAACTCTGTAACACAGCCAGGTGTATTTTGTCAATACAGCCTTCTATGTTGTAACCTCTTATCTATGTGGATGACAAAGTGGCATTAAAGTGCCAACACACAGATGAGATAAAAGGAGAGTAATGTCCTCTGAATAGGAATCAGAAATCTCTAACAGTGAAAGACAGTGTCTAGACTTTGCCCAGACTCCAGGAATATCAGATATCTAGGGTGTAGTAGGAAGAAGTCTCATAGGTGAATGATTTAGGTTAAACAATGGTTAAGAGGCCAGCTGTTTCTTTATGAGTTTCCAGAAACCAGTTTTTAACAGCCTAATTTTACTATGAATCAATATTTTAAATCATTACTACAAAAAAAAAAAAAAAAAAAAAAAGTAGTCTCATGCATGTGGGTACAACCCCTTATTCACCAGTTTTTACCATGCAATAACAGTTGAATCCCTGCACTGAGTGGAGTGGGAAGCTGCTAATGTCAATTAGAACCAGCCAGTAGGATGGGCTTTCAGATGGATGCTTTCCAAAATTATCATCGCACCTGCATGGACTTCTGTGCTGGTGGGAAGAGACTGGGAACAGGAATGAGGAATCAGTGAAAAAAAAAGGGGCCAGAAATGTTTTTTTTTACTGTTCTGTCAGTTTAGGTCCTCATGTAACAGCAGCCACATTATATTTACTGCTGCATCAATTTCAGCAGGAATAGTGTTAGCCTGAATTACATCTTCTGTAAATGCATCCTAACTTTTCACTTTATTCCTAATCATGTATGCCTTAATTAGATACGGATTTTTGGAAAATAATTTAAACTGGTGTTATAGCTAAATGTTGGTTGATTTAGTATAGGTGTTAAAACAATGACTCTCTTTGATGGATCCTGGAACAACTCTAAGCTTAGGTTCCAAACCTTATTAAACAGTTTGAAAACATAAATTACTGTTAACAACCAAAAAGTCCTATTTTCTTATGTTTCAAAAACACTTGAAAAGCAATTCAAGGGTTCCCCCTGAAACCATGTATATACAGTGTCACCCATACAGGACATAGAGGAACCAATTTGATAAATTATACTGAAAAAAAAAAATTTGCATTTAAAAATGGTTAGAAGCAAATAAAGTTGATTAAACAATTTGGATTCCTACTAGGTATTCTTTAAATGCCTCAAAACTTAAAAAATTGAATCAGTGTCCATAAAGAAATGGATCATTTATAACCAGCGTGTTGGTCTCAGTGAATGAGTCATGGAATAAGTTAGTTCTGGAGCAGGTAATGCACCTGGTATGGAATACCAAAGATACTATATGGAATTTTGATATGGGAAATCATTAGGCTTTGCATGTTAACTTGGAAATGTTATGTGAATGTTTCTTTCAGAATGGACAAAAACTATCTTCTCCCCATACAAAATAGGCAGATTCTATCTTATACTCTTGCTTTGGCTATATTTCTTTCTCAATGCCTGAGTTACAAAGCAGATCCTCAAAGAAGGCCTTAATTTTGATAGCACGATGATACCCTGTAATAATCCATGCTTTTCAGCACTGTTACATCCAGTCACATCAGGACCTGAAGATTTACAATCTATTTAAATTTGTCTTGTGATCTGTTTCAGGAAGAGGTCTTGCACAGTAATATTGTTGAATGTGTTCAAGTAAAGATGTCTTGCTGCAAATTCATTGAAAGCACAAAAGAGTGCTTGCTGAAAATTAGTGATGCATTGCTACAAAATACACTAGCACCATATCCTGAAACTAGTCTTATTTTAAAATTGTGTTTCAGGAAGATCTACTTGCTTAAGGTGCTTCTTTCCCAATGACTGTTTTCTCATTGTGGCTGAGGAAACACTAACACAAAGCAAACATGGGATTGCTCACAAACCTGATATATCAAATTCTAGGCTGAAATTCACTATATCTTATTATTATTTAATAATTGATGTTATGGCAATATCTACAAGTGTCAACTCTGATGAGCTTCTGAACTCACTACTTGCTGTCCAAGTGCAAAAGTAACAGGCAATTCCTATTGCTCTGCTAGATATGTCTAAGAAAGAAAGAACAGGAAGAAGGCTAAGAGGAAGAGAAGTGAGACGATTTTCCAAAATTCGGAGGTCAATCAGATTAGATTGGAAATGTCCTGACTTCAGCTGTAGTTGACTGGGACAAGAATTTAATAAGTAACGACATCATCTTAAGCATCATAATGCCTCCAGGAATAGTTTAAAATATTTCCATTTCCTCTGGGCTAAGCTATACTGTCATGTTTTCTTTTCAATTACTCTGACATGAAGCTTTTCCTCTGGTCTGCATGACTCGGGGCAGGATGTTCATAAAAGAGTGAGGAGTTTCATGTTACAGTTAAATGGAGCATGTTTATGAGCCACTTAAGTTTTTTTTCAATGTATTTGCTTCAGTGACTTTGTTAATAACTGCATAACATGTAAATGAAAGGTTGAATTTGACATGATTGTACACAAGTAAGAAGAGCTATTCATCTATATATTTTCCAAAAACAATAGAATTTGCTTAATTTCCTTTTTTTCTCCCTTGGAAATTAAAAATATGTTTTTGAATAAATTTTTATCTTGGTTCTAGAACAAAACATCCATAATTTGTACATTTTAATGGCTATCTGTTATAATTCTGAACAAAATAGAGTGTGATAAAGGTGAATGGCATTATGCCAGAGCATATTGTAGTTTAATTATAATAATGGTAAGAAATGTACATTAAGCAATGGAAAAACTGAAAAATTCAAATGGCCCTTAAATACTCATTATTTTATTTTCTGCTTGCCATTTCTAAAGAATTATTAGCAGGCATTTAGGAGGCAGTGCACTGGTTTGTCCGCAGAGGATTTGGGTTTCATTTTGTTCCACAACATATAAGAAGTGAATATAAGATGGGTGTACTTGAGAGGAAGCTTGAGGGAGTCACTAGTTTGTCAAACAAAACAGAAGAGGCAGACTGCTCCATAGCCCATTGCTAACAGATTATAATTCCCAGGAGCAGCTTCAGAAATCTTGTGAGTTAAAAGAACTTGGCCATGTACATTATAGACCTTTACCTGTGTCAGTATGCTTGGCAGCACATGGTTGAAGCCCACTTTAGCACAAAAATCAAAATGATGAAAAAGATATTAAAAGTTTGTGCTGTGAGGAATATAAGTGACTTAGTTTTATAAAATATTATGAAAAAAATACAATTTTCCTCTCTTTGTCTGGTTTCATTTGTGAAAATTTCACTGTGCTTGCTCTTTGCTATTTGAATAATACATTTGAATATTGCAAATGGTCTGTAGTGCACAATCACCTACACAAAGACAAAGCATGTTTATTCTGAAAGTTATTGAAAGAAGTATCCTGCCAGGTTTTTATTTTCTCTCTTTCCTTATTCAGTTTTCCTCTCCCAAAGGAAATGAGTCAGAGGACTCTCAATTTCTCATTCTGTCTGTCTCTTTTCCTTGTTAGGGTCTTGCACAGACTTCATAAAAATTTTCCCTCAAAAATTTTCCCTCTAAGCATCTCTATGATTAGAGGAAGGTCTCTCTATTTGATATATTTTCGGAGCTTTTATGCAAGTCATAAATATAAATCTCTACATGTTGTCCTCAACTCCTGCTTATGCAAGACCCTCAAGGGGTCAGCATCCATACGGGGGCAGCTTCCATTCCTTAAATTTTTCAAGAAGAGAAATTGATGCAGAAATGAGAAAAATCAGATAGTATCTCTCTGACTGTTCTGCTTCATTCTGCAATAAGCATTTCACCCAGTAGCTTTAGTGGTGGGTTTGCTGAAATATAAGCAAGACTGCCTTATAAGCTGTATTTAAGGCCAGAAAACAATAGGAAATGTTCTGGCACTTTCTGCAAGGTGTTTTGTACAAGGTAAGTTTGTGAAGCTTTGATAATAGCTGAAAGACTGGCGTTTTTCACAGTTCTTGGAAAATAAAAAGGGTGGGTAGCACTCTGTTTTAGGCCGCTTCTGAGCCTAAAACAAAGACCATTTTGTCACTAAGTATTTGAAATAAAATATTTAATTTTAGCTTTCTGCATCTTATTTCTAAGGAGATCTTCTTAAATCTATGATTATAGGGTATGTCGTAATCTGATGGAGGTTTCTGGATGCAACCTGAGGGTCATTACTGAAAAGCAGTAAGCATAAAATGCTGAAAATATTTAAATACTTAGTATTACTTTTATGAATGCTTTTTGCCTTCTATTTGGTTTGAAGTTCTCTGTGTAACCCTGGCTAGCAGCTGTAATATCCTAAGTTGGTTGCTTGTGACTTTCTGCAAACATATCAAACTTCTTGAGGTTTTTTGGTTTGCTTCTTGAAAGATCATTTATCAATTGCTGGGGGGAAAAAATAAATCGCTCAACATTCTTTAAGTGAAGTTTGGGTTTTTTCTGAATAAATATTCTCTGACAGTTCTTGTCCTCCAAAGATTTAATGCAAGTGTTAAAAGCCTCCAGGACAATATAAGTTACAGCCCTTTACAAATATAGTTTCCAGGACAACCAAAGGGCCTGCTTTTTCATAAACACTGTTCTCTTAAGCAGAAGAATTTGTCTGTCTGCTGGAAGATTATTTCATACTTCAGCATGTTAATTTCAAAATCATATTACCCCTGTGAAAACATACCACTGTCATCTTCATATCTGGACTATTTCAAAGGCATGGAAATATATGGTACAACTGCACTTGTAGGTGAGGTTTGGGCTGTAAATATGACTGGTGTGACATAAGAGACCTGTCAGAGTTCCTTGTGTGCTGCAGCAGTAGCCTTCCTTTATCACCCAGCCAGGGATCGAAGCACAGCTCCTTCTAAGCACAATGTGCTTTGCCACTCCTGTCTGTTGGGAGATCCCTGCTGAATCTCACAACAGCTTTTGATTGCCATTCAGTTGTGGAAAGGGGGATTCTTTGGTTAACAAATATATTTGGGCTTTGGCTATGAAGAAGTGTATGCATTGTTACTGAATTCAACACATCTACTTTCTGTGTGAAAGAGGTGATTCTGTTGATTACCTTTTTTCACAATCTCCAGGTGCAGTCATACACCGCTTGACTAACATCCTCTTCGAACAATTTAATTGTTTGTGATGAGCAGTAGCATTTTCAGCCTTTGGGCTCTGAATCCTTTGTTGTTGTTCTGCCTTTTTGTGACACACTACTGCATGTGACAACAGCATTACAAGCTTGGCTTTTGTATGGCTAATTAATTATTACTACAGCACCAACAGACAGTGTATAAATTCTACCCTTCTTATATGGTGTGATCAATGTAGCATATGAGCGGTGTATTAATTGACTCAATTGGACTTTAATGATAGACTAAAATATGATAGATTAAAAGTCAAGACCAAAAGAGCGATAAAATAGTCTATTTGAGTGACTTTCTAATTGTGCTTTGGGTAATGTATTTCCAGTACTTGCAGTGTGATTAGTCTTGGTAAGATTTAGAGAACGCGGTAAACATTGTGGTAACTTTAATGTTATTTTTCTTGTGCAACTAAAGAGGTCTTTTAGGCACAGTAGTTTTGGGAAATGAAGCAGATCTTGTCCTCAGCTATATTTGCATAACTCTTCCTGATTTCTGCATCAAATGCATTCATGTATATCCAAGTACAATACAAAACAATGACCTAGATTAGAAGGTTGTTTTAATTATGTATACTCATTAGTAAATTTTAAAGAGTTACTTAATCTTTTTGTTAATATTAAGTGAGGTGAGAACTTCAGTTTATTTGTTAAGAGAACTGCCTCAAAGGAAGTTAGTTCACACAGGTTTAGAGACTTCACCATTTTCTCATTATTTTCTATCTGCCTATCCATCCATTTCTTGCTTTCTTTAGGTTTTTGTTTGTTTATTTGTTCATTTTTTAATCTTTCTTCCTCCTCCCTTTTTCTTACTTTGATTCCCCCTTTCCATATTTATCTCCTCTCCTCCCCCTACCCCGCACGGTGATCGGAGAAAGAAAAAACCTATTAGCTATTGTCTTCATTTATTTTCTCCCCTCAGTACAAATGTTGATTTCACTCTGTTCATACACACTGCTCAGGTGATGATTAACACAAGGCTAGCACATTGGAAAATCTGTAGAAAATTGTACAGGGCTACACTTTGTGACCTTTTGTAGGAATGTTTTCTGTGCCATGGATTTTGACCAGAAAAGCCTAAGGAAAAGTAAAGTACTGATTTCAATGATTGCTCTTCTGACTGCTTGCAGTGTTTCATGGATTAAAGTATTTTAATTTCTGAGTCTTGAAACAAATTCTTTGGTTCTTTTCTCACAGAGAGGCAGACCAATGCTCAGGTTTTATCTCCAAACTAGTCAGTAAATGTAAAAACATTTAAGCATAAATTTGTAAAAGTATCCTCTACTCACTCTTCTGAAGGCTAAATATCCCTTTAGAAATAATTTAAGACATGACACTGACTACATCATATATTGAATACTGCATTATTTATACATTCAATGAGACCTAGACTTCAAGGCACAGATTAAGGCCCCTACATGATCTTGAGACAATTAGGCATCCAATGGCATGTGTGGTTTCGCACCCAAGCCAGCACATGGCTGACTGCATTCAGCTGGTTCATACAACCTCCCCATAATCAGGTCTTTACTAGCAGACAATTAGAAAACCTTGGATAAAGATGGACACCGGTTCACATGGAAGCAAATGCCAAGAATAGGCAGGAAATCACTTTTTTATTCATTTGATAAATGTCAGCTCAGGAATCACTTACTATTTCTCAGACTCCACATCAGAAGGGACACATAAAATCTGTGTAGTACAAATGGATTAAGATAGAAATGGTCCAGTGTCTCATTACAGAGGGCATATAATGGGCGCAGCAGAGCAAAGGTGGTTAAACTCTGACAAATGGATTTGATTGCCTTTCCACTGTAGAAGGAAGTCCATGCCAAAAAAAAAGTGGATCTTCCTACTTGCACCTGAGGTGGATACCCATGGACCACTTGTGCCACAGAAGCTGTGTGACAATAATGCTCCAGCTGTGCCAGAAGCACCTTTTAGGACTGCACACTGAAGAAGGCTTGCCTGTGGAATTCAGTTAGGCCAAAACATCCAAAAGATTCCTCATCACGCAACTCCCCATGACCTTCGTGGAATTAAGCCTTTAAATCTAGGCATCAATTTTTGAAATTGGATATATGTTGCATTGCCATTTGGGCCACACTGCAGTCCCCACAGGTGTCTCTGTAAGCACCACAGGCTGGCGATTCCCTTAATGTGAACATGAGCACCGGCTGTGCACTGTAGAACTACTGAGTTTGTGATTGGCCTTTGTTAATTATTAGACTATAGAAAGATGTTGTGTTTCAAAGGTCAAGACAGGGAACGCTGGTACCAAACAATCAGACATGTATACTGAAATGGTACCTGTTTGCTCAGGCAGCGAGAGTAAAAGAATAGTGATAGGTGCTTCATTAATTATGAGACCCTATTGAAACAACAGAGGTATTATGCATTGCATAATGAAGCATTTACCTTTATTCCCTGATCCAGAGTACACTTACTCCCATCATTCCAGCGACTTTAGCTCCATGTTTGATTGTAGCTATTTATCAAATGTCCCCAGAATACACTGAATTAATACACTGAAAATATTTTAAAGACTTTTTTGGTTTATATATGCTAAGTAGCAAGAATAATATATTTTTTTCTGTTGAGGTCATATAGAGAGGAAAGAAATATTTTATCAAAGAGAATCACACAGATAAGTACTATATTTTCTACCAAGAGGGGTTGTGACAGGGCTATCATGTGATTGCAACTGCACAGCTTATTCTTCTGTTCTTAATCACACTGATGAGCACAAGCAATACAGCATCAAGGCCAGGGATTTCCAGATCATTAACAATGGATGAAGACAGAGCATATGAGAAGTACATGCTAAGTTTTTGTGCTAAAATGTCAGACACTATGGTGGGAACTGAAGGTCTGGATGAATTAAGTTGGTATGAAGATGTTTTCCCTTTGGAAAAAGAGAAAAATTTATTCTAAAATTTTATTTGGCTCCACTTGGAAGTGGAGCTGTATGCTCCTGAAAGGAGAAGGTTTCTCAAACTATGATAGAGGAAAGACAGCATAGACTGTAAATTATTTTAAAATAGAGACTGTTCCTTAGTTGTGTCCCTCTCAGCTGTATATAGCACTGCCCCTCATTTAGTAACCGCTATGCAAATAAATGCCAGGAAGGAAATAAAAGGGGAAGAGAAGATCAGACAGATCTTAATGAGATAGAAAAACCAATCCCCACGAAAACCTACTCTCCTTATTTTGATACCTCTGCAGCACTGTTTCTCAGAAAACTAATAAAAGAAATTTTAAAAATTCCCCAGGAAAGATGCACATCAGAATTTTGGGTAACTGGGAAGTGTGTTGGTGGAAACCAGAAAAATGGTCCTTGACTCTTCCTATATATCTCTGCCCATCACAGATAAATGTCTTATTCTTGTGGTTGGTGGCAAACAGTATTAAGGCAAATACCACGATAACAAATTATCATGGTATTTGTATCATGAATGCATCCATGTTTCCTTAAGGCAAATATATGTTCACGTAGAATGGAACTGATTTCACAGAAGGAAGGAACTGTACCATCTAATTAAAAGTTTCCTGTGTCTTTTGGAAATAATTCTTTTTTAGTTTTTTGTCAGTCACTGTGACACCATGTCCCTCACCTTCTCCTGAAGATATGCTTTTGGTAGTGGGCACTTCAGCAGAGTACTGATAGTTTTGCTGAAGGGTTTGCTGCATGTGTATCTCTCTGGCACTGATCTGCTCCAGGAAAAGAACTTCTCTTTGCAGCTCAAGGAATGGTTACAGCTGCCTAAGAAAAAGATTTATGCAGCAGAAAGTGAGGCCAAATAGAGTGTATAAGGATTGTAGCAGAAAGAAGGAAGGCTGATCTCAAACTGGGTGATGTAAGGGAAGCACCCAATAAACCATCTGATTTAGGGGATGATTGCAGTGCTCTTCCGGTTTTCTGTTTGAAATGAAGTGAACCTCAGCTCAGGTATGTAAACTGCACGCAACAGCTGAGGGAGATCTTTACTCCCGTCTTAGAGAACAGGAAGCTGTACTTTCTCTGTGTGTCAGTATTCTTTGGATATTTGTTTGGATATCTAGAGTTTCGTATCACAGTTGTCATCATGGAGATTATGGTCAAGAATATGGTACACTTAACTATCAAAGAAACTCTTATTTTATGGCCTATTACCCACTTACAATTTTGTCCTTGCTTCACTATGCCTAGTATTGGGTGAATCACAGAATCCCAGAATCAAAGTATCACTAGGTTGGAAGAGAACTCTGAGTCCAACACATGCCCTAACACCTCAACTAAACCATGGCACTGAGTGCCACATCCAATTTTTTTAAACACATATTTTTAAACACAATGCTTAGTGTTGATTTTGATAGAGCTTTTTCCTGGATATTTTACTGATATCCATATTCCTGGTAGCAGGTTTTGGAAATTGCTTCCCACTCCCTTTTTTTCTCTTTTCCTCTTCTCTCTACATCATAGTGGGATAATCTGTCAATGAAATTCATACAAATCCTTGGAATTTTGTCAGGTTGTGGCAAATCTTGCACTTTGATCTACCACAGTAGCAAAAACTAGATGCAGTTATGGTTCTGCACATTAAATTGCAAGAAATTACAGGTTTGGTGATAATCTTGCCCATAATCATCATCAAGTGAGCATATGCTGTGTATGTATGTATGACTGTATGTGCTGGCCATACAGTTCAGTAATTAAAATGAACTGTCATTCCCCTTGCAGACTGGCCACACTGGTGCTGGTAGTGCCAGGGTGAGCAGGGCAGAGCAGGACTATCCTCATCTGCACCAAAAGCAGTGTGTCCAGTATGTCGAGTGAGATGCTCTGCTCTGCTCTGCTCTGGTGAAATTTCACCTACAGAACAGCATCCAGCTCTGGAGTCCCCAGCACAGGAAGGATATTGACCTTTGAGGGAGTCCAGAGGAGGCCACCAAGATGATTGGAGGGATAGAGCATGTCTCCTATGAAAAGGCTGAGAAAGTTGGGATTGGAGAAGAGAAGGCTTCTGGGTAAACTAATTTCAGCCTTCTAGTTCCTTAACAGAGCCTACAAGAAAGATGGAGAGAAACTTTTTGCAAGGGCATGTAGAGATAGGACAAGGGACCACGGCTTTAAACTGAAGAAAGGCCAGTTTAGATTAGATGCTAGGAAGAAATTCTTCGTTGTGAGGGTGGTAAGACTGGAACAAGATTGCTAGAGAAGCGGTAGATGCCTATCATGGTTTAGGAATGGTACTCTCCAATTTAGTACTTCCACTAAAAAGACCCCAAGTTACTCCCCTTTCCCCTCTCTCCAATGTGAGGCACACAAAGCAAAGATCACAAATTGAGCTAAGAACAACTTACTGGAAACAGTAATGAGGTAAGAAAATGAACAGCAACAGTATTAGTAGCAAAGAAGACAAAGAAATAATTTAATGCAAAATAAAACATTACTGAACTTTTTCACCAACCATGTTTCTCCTCTGAAGCCAAAGAGTCCCTTTCCCCTGCCCCTGACAATGACAGGAGGTGGTATCAAATAACATTTGGGTCCTGGCCATGCCCCCTCAGCCATGCCCCACTCCCAGCTACTGCAAAAAGTTAACCCTGTACTGAACAAAATTAGGACAATTCCCAGAAGTGTTCAAATCCAGTTTTGATGAGGTTCTGAGCAACCTGGTCTAGTGAAAGGTCTCCCTGCTCCCTTCCCTGCCCACTTCCCTGCCCACTGCAGTGGTTGGAAGTAGACATCCCTTCCAACCCAAGCCATTCTGTGATTCTGTGATTCCATGATTCTGCGATTCTATGATCAGACCCATGGTGCCACATTGCTCACCACAGTCATTACTGCCCCTGAGATGGGAGGTCGGCAGTGGGTTAGATACTGTCTGTGTCCCGTAGTGGTTCACCTTCAAGGACTACCAAACAAGCTCAAATTTTCAATATTCTGTGAACTTAGGTTTTTGCACTGTGAACTGTATTCTGTTCTAGTTCAGAAGTTCTAAGAAGGACCAACACCGCGTGCAACAACCTCAAAGTGGATGATAGAGTGTAGACAATTCTACAATGCTACAACGTAGCTAGTCCTGGTAGGAGGACTAGACATCCTCTGGCTTCTTATGTTAGAAACAAGTGTAGAATTTAAGAGTCATGGTACATTAGAATGTGTGAATGTTTGTTGTATAAAAATTGGACTTTGTTTAATGGTGGATACATCATAAATCCCTTGGCAATGGGTATATTTTTGAGTAAGTGTTTAAAGCAGAATTGTGTAAAAATTGTAGATTTGCATTTCTTCTATTTCTAGTTTGGCACACACTGCCCTTATTTCTGCCACACACTGACTATTTTTAATTAATTCCAAACAAAGAATGTCGACAAAAATGGTAAAACCCTGTTGTAAAAATTTCAGTCCTTTCTGAGTAATACCATTTGCATTTGGGAGCATAGCATCTATATTTCCAGGAAGGCAGGAATCATGTGCAGGAGTAGGGAATCATGATGTGCACTCACATTAACATATTACATGTGTTCCTATTGCTGCATGGATTGTCTAAGCACTTAAATAGAAAACCAAATAAAGTTTGTTAAAATGTATTGTATATGAATGCATTAGCATCTCGCTCACTTGCAAATTTGTAAAACATTGGGCAATACGGCAGGGCAGCACGAAAATTTGGGTTGAATTGTAATTAAAAGTAAGTAGAAGTAATCAAGGGCTATTGCACTGATAGTTTGTATTTTGTATGTTTATAAATATGATAATATTTAGAATGTCATGCTAAATAGGAGTTATGAGTGTGTCGGTGGATATATATTGTCGTGCTTTGAGAGGAAGTGAGTTTTTTGGGATGCTGTGGTCAAACCAATGGACGCTCAGATTTGAATATTGGCACCTGGTGCGGCCACTGAGGACATGGATACGCCTCTGAGAACACAGGGGGTTAAAAGCAGAGAACTCCCAGGGGGAAGCTCTCCTGGGTTCTGTCCAGTCCGTGAGGGAGGTCAGAGCTCCCCTGCCCGGCTGCGGGCTGGGCGGGAGAGGGGAAGCCGTGCGGCCCGGTGAGGTAGGCCGGGCCTTGGACAGAGAAGGGAGGTGAAGGCCCCTGCAGGATGGAAGGGTGGAGGAGCATCAAGAGGCATCGGGCAGCCACCCATCCACCAGGAGAGAGAGAGAGAGAGAGAGAGAGAGAGAGAGAGAGAGAGGGAGCGAGAGCACTGGTGTCTGTGCTTGTGCCACCCTGAAATCTGAAGCACGGCCAGCCCAGATGGAGAAGGGGGGATGCAGGGAGAAGGTGCCCAGCAGGGCAGCCATGGGAGTTCTGGACAGGCAGAGTCAGAGATTTTTAACCCTTTTCTTGGATGATGGAAACCTTACAAATGCTGATCCTCCTGGAACTGAATGAGAAGAGAGATAGGGATGAATAGCAGGAAATGGGAAAGTGTGATGCAAGTCTGTGCAAGTGAAAGATGTCCGAAAGAAGTGGAGGAGAATTCTAGATGGCAAGAGATGATGGAGTGGCCTCTGGCTGGACTTTTCTTGTACAGCCATGGACAGAACCATTTTTCCTGTGACACAGAGACTGCATTTAGGGGGAGGCAATGGCTTGGAGCCAAGAGAGTGCAGTGATGTTATGTGAAGGAGTGTGTGAACAGAGACAATGGGTGAGGAGGGTGGTGGTGCCCTCCGTCTACAGGGAAGAAGAAGATCTCTGTTCTCGAGACCCCTCGGCCCCAGGGGGTGAATTTGGGGGGGACAGGTGTCGTGAAAGTGAGAGATTGTGCTTTTTTTGGAACTGGGCAAAGGATCCTTAAAAGGAAAACCCTAGAAGCAGCTCTGGTCCACATGCAGTGGTGAGAGCACTGGAAGGAAGATGTCAGGATGGCAAATGATCTCCGGGCAGTGCCACATGTGACATGGAAACACAAGAGGTCTCAACTGTGTTTCCAGGGGAAGCCTATGGCACAAGAGGGACTCCTCTCTTCTTGATTAACTGAGAATTGATTATCTGAAGGGTGGTGATGGACTGAGAATTGGTGATCTGAGGAGTGGTAACTGAATTGAGAATCCAAGGTTTTGTCTTACTGTGATGTATTGTTAATTTGGTGAGGGGAGGAGGAATGTTTGGAAGGTTTTAATCCTGAGTTCTGTGTGTTTCTTTTATATATTGTAAGTTAATACAGTTTTTTTCCTTTTATTCCTAAGCTAGATCCTGCTTTGCTCTATTCCTGGTCACATCTCACGGTAGACACCAGGGCGAATGTATTTTCATGCGGGTGCTGGCATTGCACCAGCCTCAAACCATGACAATATACATATATAAAACATACATTTATGGATAACATACACAGAACACAGAGTCACACAGAGACATATCACTTTGCAATGGATGACTTCGGAAGTTTAAATTTGAACTCCTTTAAGTAGGTTAAGATATTTCAGTTATCTGATCAGTGAAATACAGTGACCTACATTTTTGAGGAAATAATTTTTCTGAAAATGCTGTTCTGACTTTAAAAGGATCATTAGTGGAACATATCTGTCAGTCTAATTTCCATTTTAGATAACTCAGAATTATTAATTCACATATTATACCCAGGAAAATTCTAATTTCTGCAGAGAATTGTCTAGGCCTTCACAGCTTGAAAGGCAATAGCCAAAAGCAGGTATGTAACTAGGGATAACTGTGTGGGATGAAAGGGATTTGGATCCTATGGATTTCCTACTATGCTATTTCAAATCTTTTGACAGGGTTACAGGGCTTGCTTAATTTCTTTCTCCCAGATCTCTTTTTGTTGTTGGTCTTGGTAATTTCCCATGTCGTGTTTCACAGTGACATTTAAAAATTCTATCATATATTTGTACATATGAAAACATCAGGTTGGCCATGCAAAACACTGTGAAACCACACTTGTTTTTTCAGAGGCAGTGCCCCACACCTCTCTGTACAGTGAAACACAGGCTCGATGTGTTCAGCTACCAGTGTGCATCAGCCATTACTTGCATCCCCAGATCAGCCAACAGCCTGTGCAATAGCTTTAATGCCACAGTCGATGGACCTAACATTAGCATTCTTAATAGTTCCAAGCCATGCTCTATTTCACAACACGTCTGAATTACTCACCAAGTTTGCTAGAGTGCCACTGCATGGTAAAAATTTTCAGAGCAAACTGCTGTTTGATGAAGAAAGCTGGAGATGTGGAAAAAAGTGAGGATTTTTTTTTTAATAAACGTTTTGCAGGAGTTGAATTAAATATTGCTGAATTGGAACTGTGTGACATATCTTTGCAAGAGACATTTGATTTTTGTTTTATTTTACTCTTCTCCTGGGTTGCTTATTTAAATAGAAAAATGTCATCAAAATACTGCATGATACTCATAACCTTCAGCAACTGCTAAAAACATTGATTTTGAGCTTTGATATTTTGTGAAGAATTACTCCATCTGGGAATTGTGGGTTTGACTGTTTCACTTCTTAACTCTTTGTGGGATCTCTGCAGTGATTAGGTGTCTGTCAAAATGTACTGCAGTTAGCTGGTATTCTGCTCAGTTCTGTCAGTCCTAGAAAGGTGTGCCTGGCTTGCCCTGCTTCCTTACTGGCTCATACTAATACTGTTTCCATCATCTGCATTGGATGGTTGATTTATGGGTTTTAGTTACCTGATTGGTTTGGGTTTTTTTTTCAAATGAACACAGCTAAATGGCAGTATCCCACTTGGCTGTGTTGGGAGCTCTTGTGCACCTGTCTTTAGGTCTTAGGAGTGGGCAGGCTGTCTATTGCTTGTCTGTCTATCTATGCTTTGAGCATGGACAGGAACATTTTTTGTTTGCAACCATCTCTTTTACTTTTTTACTTGTGGCTTCATGACTCCAGACTTGATGGTAGTCCCTGTAGCTTTCAAATACTGTGGGCCCTACTGTATTCTCTGTTGAAATCCAGTAATAAAATTCCCTTTTCTTTCAAGTAGGGATAAAAGGAAAAAAGACAAAAAAAAAAAGAAACTTGGACAAACCAACAAAAAACTCCTCACAAACAAAAAGCTTAACATTCTTCTTGGAGCTTCCTTCTCAGAAGCATCTACATTTTTGTAAGGAAATCTAAGTTTTTCTCCCTTGTACCCTCAGTTCTGTGTCTTTTCCCAAAGTTTTCCACTGTAGCATTCAGACTGCACCTCTGATACAAATTGTTCATTCTCCTTAACTATTTTCCATTCTGTGAGTCTGTGATTCCAGCATATTACAATCTTTCTGGCCAGAGAACCTTTAGAAATTTTCAGAATGTAGATCCTATGCAGCTGATCCAAAACTTTCCTATTCCATAGGCAACATAGCAGCAGGAGACAGTTACTGTACTTAGTCCATAATTGGTGTCTCTTTGGAGACTGGAGGTATTTACCTGCCATACCCTTTTCTACTTGGTCAGCATGGATGAGAGCTGTGTGGTCAGGGAACCACATGTCTAAGAAATCTCTGCCAGGTTCAGAATGTAGGTTTATTATTGATTTAAGATACTCTGGACTATTCTTCTGAAGAGGGTCTTCTTGAAACAGCTGAGGCTTTGCAAAGGCTATTCATTCCACTCTTCTATTTTGTACCTGTACTGTTAAATAAACCAGACATTTGAAGCCCTTTTCTAGGTTCTTTTACCACTGCAACTAACTTAAATACATCATCTTTAATGTCTATCTTTAAATATGTCATCTTCATCACTGTTACCTGCCTCCCAGTGGAAATAACCATGGCAAACATTATATGATTTAATAGCAATATCTGTGGCATCTTGCTTAATTCATTTTGTTTAGCTGGAACATATTTTCATGCAGTGGTGATTCTCATGTTGCTAACTGTTGAAAAGAATGTAATCCCTCAAGGGGTACAACTTTGAAAAATAAGATTATTTATACATAGTGGGTTGTTTTTAGTCAGATGAGTTCTCCAAGCGAGTTAAACTTGTGATTGCTGACTCAGGACAGGAACAAGAATCAGCAGAAAGTAGGAAAGCATCAGGGCAGTCTCTGCTTCACCTGGCTCACATTGCCTTTGTGCCTCCCTCCACTCACTCCCCATTTCATGTGCTTGTAGCTGTACTAATGACGTTGCAGCACACAGCTTCAAGAATCTGTTCAAACACTGAAACCAGAAGCAAAATGAGCACCGCACTGCACCTGGAAGGATAAACCCCCATAAGAGAGAGTTTCAAGTCTCTTGGGCAGAGAGATTGCATTCCGTGGATAGAGTTTTTCAGAGCTCAGAAGGTATTGTCTTTGTAGCACTGTGCTAATCTCAGGAGACATAAAGCAGTGTTTGACCTTTTGACATACACCTTTGAAGGCTAGCGGCAACTGGCTCTCTTGACTGTGCAAAGTCATAAGTCCCTAAACAAACTGATTCATTTTTGCTAAAATGTTGCTTTGCTAGATCAAATTATTCTTCCACTTGTATCTTACTTCTACCAGTAGTCTTGTTTTGATTACTGAAAATGCTGTGTGCATTCACTGCTTACTAAAAAACCCCCAGAGAACTGGTGGTGTTCCCTACCTCAAAGGATGGCGGTTGTAAGTTAGTACTGTATAATGTACTACTGGAGGCGGCAACCACTAGGTTGCATTAATTGTGCAATTATACAGATGATGAGTTAGATATATTAGTCCATTTGATAGCATTGACACTACAGATTTAGAGGAGTTATTTTGCCTAGTAGATTGCTGAAAAGCTGCTACTACTTAACTGTTGGCAGATTCCTACAATCCACTGACCCTATAGGGGAAATTTAGGCAGGCAAAAATATAATTACTTGGTGTATTTTCTACACTGAATTCATTACACAATGCCTTACCATGGAAATATATCTCACTCAATATTCCTATTAGCACAGGTCTTAAGGGTAGAATTGTACATAATTTATGTAATCTGAACACAATTACAGACATATTAACATTAATAAAGTTATTTAGAGTTCTCTTTAAAACTTTAATCTTAGTTCTTGTGCTTCGTTAATTATATCAAAATAGACCCATTAGTTGCTCAATACAAAAATTTGCCTCTTTTATTTAAAAGCGTTTGGGGGCTTTTTTCAACATGCCAAAGCAAGGCAACATAGCAAATACAACATAATAGAAGCCAGAATTTAAAATAACTTTCAAAATGTTAGAGACATGTAGTTAGCCTGGCAATAATAATATAGTTATAATAACTAAATCTTTAGAACACAGTGTGGAAACCTAAGCTATTAAAGCAGAAAGCCTGCTATCATTCTGGCTTTTATGTAGATACAAAAGTGAACCAGATCATGTGACGTGACTACTGTCGAAATCTAGTTTATTATAGAATATTTAGTTGATTACAGACTGTGCATTTGGGTTTTATTAAAAGGAATTGCACTGGGGCAATTGTTATTTATGTATTGTAAAGCGTATGATTATATCTCTAAAATTGACAGAACTTTGTGTGAACAGCATGAATTTCACCTCTGACTAGTGTTTTAACTGGCATTTAGACTTAAGGAAAGACACTCCAACTTCTAGATGGAGCTTGAAATTGATGGAAATGCCTAAAAGTGAAAAGAAGTAGTGACCCTGTGATTTGCATTACAGTTAGTTCAGATTAATTTTTAAATAAAAATACTACAGAGACAGACTTCATGTTCACAGACACAACTTTCCTTTAAGCATTGTGTTGCCTTTTCCCTGACTGTGCTTACCTGCATATTTGTTTGTTCTTCATAGTTTTCTGTCACTTTTTCCTATATAAAACCTATAATAATAGCCACTTCTGCCTTCTAATATGGTCTTTCTTAGTTGGTTTTAATCCATCCCAGTTCCCCATTCTGTACTGGCATACAAGCATACACCCATTTGGTCTGACTACCTACTTTCTACAGGGTTTAGATGAAACTTTAACTGAATCAAGCTATTGGTTTTATTGTTTAATTTGCTTTGTTGTTTCTCCCTGCAGCTGTTCTTACTTGAAGTAATCTGTTACTTCATCTGCTAAAGATGTGTGCTCTTGAGCTATGTGGTCTTCCACCTTGGCAAAATTCCCGGGTTCTTTTGTTTTGTTTCCACTAATGTTTTATTTCTTTGATGTTCATCCTGTTTGCAAAAACTCATCCCGTTTCAAAGTCACTAACTCAACACCTCCAGTTTTTAAGGGTCTTCACTGAACTTACACTATCTCCTCAACTTTCAGGTACTGCATGATTCAATGTTTGATGCTCTTTTAAGAAGAACTTCAGGTGATTTTGTTGAGGAAATTAGAATCAGATCATTGATTTTTAGTTTTGAAGGCAGGAGAACTATCACTAATGAATCTGTAAATTAGGATCTCTCACAGAAGGGTTCATGGACTGTTTAAGTGGATACTTTGTCAGACCATTGGGACAATCACACAGGAAAATTTTTGAAGGTTTTGACATAAAACATTTTTTAAGTTATTTTTAATTATACTTCAAAATATACATAAAAACAGTCTATTAATGATAACAGTAGAGTCTTCATTAGAATAATCTAATATGCAAAATTCTTTTCCGTGTCATAAAAATTAATGTAAATAATATGCAGTTGCTGTAAGAATGTATGATTAGCATATATTTTTATTCTTAAGTAGAGAAAGAAAAAGAAAAAAAATTGGAGAGTCTCTTATTTACTGTGAAATTATATTTATTTATTTACATTTCTGGTCTAAAATATTCTAAATGTCTGCATAATTATAATGAAGCTTAACTTCAGTATCACATACCTTTTATAAATCCCCTATTGCACACTTGTAATTTCCAAGATTGTTTCTGGTGTCATCATATAATGATTTAGGAACTACTTATTTCAGGAGTCTGCTGTTATCAGCATTAGAAAATATTAAAATGGTTGACAAGTTTTTAAATGACTAGGTAAGAAGTATCTTAATCTTCCTTTAGGAATCAAGGCTTTGTCATGGAGTAATTAACATATCTCAGGCTCTTCTGTATATTGTAGGTTTCTCATACACACATAGTATAGCCAATAGTACTATATTTGCTTTTATTATGAACTCCTCTTAAACACAATTACATTAGCATGATTTAGCACATAGCTTTGTGATGTGTCATCATCTTCTCTACCTGTGCAGTCTTTATGATACAAGTCCTTTGAGACTTGTGGGGCAAGAGACTTTTTAAAAAGTGATATCTACTTTTTTGCTGTATTGGAAGGGGGTGGAGGTGAAGAAAAAGCCAAATCTCTTGTCTGTATGCTGGTAATGCATCTTGTGTCTTTAAGAGCAGAGACTGCAATGGAAACTGGGCAAACTAGAGCTGGTTCAAAGTAACCTCTTCCAAAATGCAGCTATTGAGGGCATCCTGAGCACCTCCTCTTTCCAACAGCACTCCTGTTGGGCATTTTGCTTGCTGTTTTAAACGTAGCCAAATACAGTCCTGGATTTATTCTGCAGCTTTGTGGTCAGACAACAAGTAGACCCGGTACCAAAAGAAGGCAAATACACATGTCCTGTTCTAAACTTATTACTTCTTTATATGTGCAATAAAGAGAGCAATCAGCAAGAGAGGATTTCTGTACAGTTAAGGAAGATGTAATATGACATAATATGACATATTACAGTAGTTACAATTGACTTTTACTATCTTGTTATCAGTGAGAGTTTACTTTGGGGCTTAACCTATTATCTCTCCTTTCTCATTTGTTTTGGAGCAGAAAAAGAAATATTCATAATACTCAATAACTCAGTTAAATATCCCTCTTGTCTTTTCCAGGGCATAAAATTATGGTATTTGCAATCTTTTATAATATTTACATGGAAATAGCATCATTTCTCTTAAGATCATACAATCTTAATTTGATGGACAACCTTAAGCTAACCAGAACTGAAAAGACATTTGAAGCAGAAAAGGGACCCACCAGAGAGTTTTTAAGCAGGAAGAAATTAAATGAAAGTTGGGGTGAGTTTTTGAGTATTTTGATAGCTATAGAAGCCCAAGAAAACCAAACCAGAAAGGCATCTTATTCAGAATTCAAAGAATAGCATTCTGTGATCGTTACCTGTTTCTTTCATTTCAACAAAGGATAGCCCAAACCCCTCTCTTACGAGGCGGACCAAACTATGATATCAAAAAAAAAAAAAAAAAAAAAAAGGAAAATAACCCACATCAAACAAAAGAAAAAAAAAAAGCACAGTCTTAAAGACTGTGCTAATTTGGCATATCTCTCATTTTAGCCCTCTTATTACTCTTCTACTCTTCTATTCAGAATAGGCATGTTCAGTTCCATTTAATTGTTTTACTTTTTCCTTTCTTTATTTTGCATTTTCTGACATTTCATCCTCTTTTCTACTAAAAGGTCCCTTAATTTATATCCTCTTACACCTTCAAGTTTTTGAGTTAATACTGTAATTTATTTCCACAGTTTAACTTCGTCTTTTTATATGACTGGCATTCACAATATTCTTTTTCCCAGAATCTTTTGTTTTGCATTTAAATGATGTTACATTAAAACAGAACCAGAACATGTACACACAACAAGACAATCATGTAATGCAAGAATTTATTAGTCTCGTCCCCTTATAATATGTCTTTCAAAACATTCTGTTGCTCACAAAATTGTCAAATTGTTATTTCTAAGGTCCTGATCCAGCAATGAGGTTTGTATGAATCAGTTTGGAATGCTACCTGAACTCCCAACTATGGAATCATGCCTGCATTTTATAGCACACACAGACTATTTTTAAACATTACCATACAGAGGTTCCAGCAATTAACTTGATTTTTAGGATCAGTAACTGAAAATCAGTAGGATTTGGTCCTTTGATCCTAAAGCTTTAGAATTTATTTGGCTTCTCTTGAAAAAAATTGATTGATTAAATTGTTAATTACAATAATTAAACAGAGAAATATTCTCTTGTGGTCCTAATCAGCCTGTGCATCAAGTGCAAATGTGACCAGAATTTGTTTTCTTAAATCTGCTATCAATCCCCTTTTTAATCAGTTTCTTAGTGACATATGGTATATATAGCTGGCTTCTCATTGCAAAAATAATTTTCAAAATTGAACAATAAAATGGCTTAAATGCTCTAAAATTTTAGCCATTTTATTGTTCAAGTTAAAGGAGCAACTCTTCCTAAGTTGCTCCTTTAACTTTGACAGTATTAAAGCTCTCAAATGCCAACACTGACAGAAGACACTGTAGGTTAAATGACCCTGCAGAGTGAAAATCGTATCATCTGTAAAGACAGCTCTTGCAAGTTGTAAAGCAGAATGGGGAGAAAAGTAACTGGGCTCTGTGTAATAGACCATGATTTCCTCAAGGCAAGCCCTTTCATCTTTTCAGGACAATTGACCAGAAGTGACATCATTCACCAACTGCATCAAATGTCTGCATGGAGACCAAAATAAAGTGATACAAGAGAACAGTTGTCAGGTCTAGCAGGCAATCTTTTTGGTGCAAGGGGAAACTGACTGAGATCAGTTTAGTTCTGATGCAGTCATGTTTTCATTTTAACAGTGCACAGACAGCCAGGGCAACAGGACATGCCGTTTTCCCTCTCATTATCTCCATCTGGCTTCATTCATCCCCTAAAGGACCAGGTGTTTCACCACCAAGTCCTCATAGTTTAGTCATTCAATTTAATTTCAAGGTAATTTGTTAGAAGACTTCTGTATACTTTTGGACATTTTGGCAGCAAACTTTTTTTAGTGGCATGAAATAAATGTGAAGTTCCATATTTGATATGGAACTGTGTACCTGACACTGCTTGGGTCACCAAAAATTACTTTAATTTATTATGTAGGATCTTAAGTAATGCATTTCAGCATGATTTCTCGATGATGACTTCATTACTGTATAGTATTTGGACAGCTTCTTTAGTTGAATCTGTGTTTATTTTCTCATCTGCCATATATCTGTGATTATACCTAACTGACACACACTGATTTGGGGACCTGATTGTATCCATGGCTGTTTCCCAGACCTTGAAAAAGTACCATGAAGCTAAATTCAAAAAAGGCACTTACAGGTTTTAGGGATTGATGTTGCATTTCCCAGGTTTTATGCACCCAACTTTCCAGTTGCAAAACTCAAGTTGTCTTTGGAAATAGACTGTGTACAGCACAGAGCACCATTTCAGTACCAGGTAGATGGTTCAGTTGCTGTGAAGCACATAGAGTAAGCCTGGGGGTAGTATTTCATCCCCAGCAGCACAGTTCCAAGGCTTGACAAGTCCAAGCTTGAACACTAGAGAACGGAGCTCAGACTCAGAAAACCCATGTTGTGTCACCAGCTCTATTACTGGCTGGCAGAATAGCCCTCTGCCCCAGCAAGGTTTACTGGCAAAACTTCATATAGCACTTTTTAGATTTCACAGAAAATGCTTTGAAAACAAAACTAAAGCTGCTGACTGAGAGGGCCTAAGTGAAAAGCTGGAAGTGTGTTCCAGCTGTCAGAACATACAGGGGCTCAAGACATAACTGTCACTCTTTAGAACGCCAGGCCCTGCAAGGGGGACATTGTGGAGTATACTTTATGTGTGTAACCTGATCATGCCACAGCAGCATGAGGCGACAGTGAGTTCACTCCAGGTGTGGCACACAATGGGTTGCGAAGGGTGCATGGCACGGAGCCCAGGAAAGAGGCTGTCCCACTCAGACTGGGCAGTCATCCTCTTTGGGCTATTACAGGCACAATCTGAATATGTGCTTGCCCTTGCTGAACTGACACCATGGCCTCATTCTGCATCTGTAGTCTAAGGGCTGTACTCTAGATAAGAAATGCTTCCTGTCTGCAGCAGCCAGGCACCAGACTGAGGCCACTACCTGCTGTTTCTCAACCATGCACAGGACTCAAATGAAAAAAACTTCATTTATGATCTGAAGGTCCAGTCACCTAGCAACTATGGTACCACTAAAGGTTTCAAACTAGCTTGGATTGTATATCCCCACAATCTTGGTGTATTTAATTACTGCAGCTTAAAAAAACCAGATAGGTTGATTCTTGTGGGGGAAAGGAAACATGTATTCCATACAACAAATGCAAATAAATTTTGGACAAAAGATTTCTGCACTATGCTCTAATAGCAAAACATAAGCATTTTACTAACTAATAAGAAAAGGGGAGAAAGCTGAGAATTTGGGTTGATATAGAATAACTTCAGAGGCTGGTGATGTGGACTCTGTGAAGTTAATGGCATGCATAAATAAATAAAAATATTGGCCACAATTTCTATAGAAATTATTTGAAATGACTTGGGCAACATATTCCAAATATTTTGTGATAGCAGCTATTCATCGTGCTTGGAAGCAATTGCAATGTCCAAAAACCCCAAACCCGTAGCAGAGTTCCCAGTGTACAGAAGTATATACTAGTATACTTCCAGTATACTGAAGAACTGAGGGCTTATTTGTTCTATGATGGCTTAAAAAAACACTGCAAAAGAATGCAACAGCTAAACGAGGAAAGGAATACAAGTAACTGCCCTGGTTCCAGCTAGGAAATGGTTAACGTTTGCATGTTGAGGCATGGCTTGTGGCAATAGCCACAGGAGGTTATCCTATACCACCTCCCATCATTGCCGGGGCAGGAGTATTCCCATGCTCAGGGTATTGCTGGTGGTGAACAATTGTGTCTGAATCATTTGCCTCTCCTCTGCACTCTGTCAATGATATTGCTGCTACCATGCTTATTTTATTGCTATTTCTGGTTAACTGTTCTTATCTCCACCAATGATCTTTGCTTTTTGTCCCTCCAGTTCTCCTCTTTGGCTGCTACAGGAGGACAGGATGGGGAAGGAGGGAGTGAGAGAGTTTACACATGGCTTGGAGTATTTTTGCATGGTTTGGAGTGTTTCAGTGAGAACACTAAATTGAAGAATACCATTCCTAAACCACATCAGTAACATTTGCCTGTATCTTCTCAGAAGTAGGAAATACATGGGATGTGACACATAAGGCATTAGCAAGAATATTTTGTCTTTTTCTGCGTAGCTTGTTGTGTAATGTTTCCACAAATGGAAGTGACTGAGACCGTATTATTGTGTTTAAGGTATGTGTTGTTCCGTGAACCTGTTACACTCTGGAGTGCAGTACACAATAAGAGCAAGAGAAAGCTATAGCTGAGGTATCACATCTTTCATATCTTCTCTGAGAGCCATTCATAGCCTCTCATATCCTGAAAAACTGTGGAAAGCCAGTTCCTCCTGTATACCCAGAAAGTAATATGGATGACTAGGAAATTTTTTTTCCCTCACAGGTAATATTCTTCAGGTTTTCTCTTTTGAATGGTGCCACTTCTGTGGGCTTTGGAGAGAGATTTTGTTATCTAGAAGTAACCTCCTGTTATCTATCTAAAGCTCTAGTTTGATATATGGGAAGACTTTTCATACTAACGTCAGTTGGGCCTGTGCATACAAATATGAGACCAAGAGAAATAACTAATATTGTTCATGTGATGTCAGTAACACACATGTGTACCAGTAGGTACACATGATATATAAAAAACAGGGATCAGGTGGAGACAAATGATACCATTTTAAATTTTTTTTTATATATATCTGAAGTACAGCAGCCCAGTGCATACCATTGGAAAATTTCAAACAGTACTGTTGCAATTTTGCCAGCCATTTGTAAAAGAATATTGCTGTGTGCTTTGGTCTTTTTTTTTCTCCCAGAAGTACAGCTTTTATGAAATCATTCATTATTTGAAAAAGTTTGAAGTAATTTAGAAGTTATACTCAAAGGTATTTCAGCCTGTATTTTCCATCCAGTCCTTTATTTCTTCTATCTAAAATTTCATATATCAGTTCTCTATTATAGGTTACCTGTAAGTCTTTTGTATAGTATTTTTCAAATTCCCTAAAAATCACATTTCTTTCTTCATTAAAAAAGCAGAACGAACAAAAGTTCTTGTGGATAAGTGCTGCTTTCTGTCTTTCTAACAAGAAAATAACAAAACAAAACAATCCCCCAAAAAAACAACAAACCGCAAAAAAACCCAAAAATAAACAAAAAAACCCCAAAAATAAACAAAAAAGTAACCAAATTAAAAAAAAACAACTCCCAAACCAACAAAAGACAAAACAAAACAAAACAAAAGAAAACCAAAAAAACAAACAAACAAAAAAAAATCACCTCAACCCAAACCCAGAAGCCTTGATACATCAAAACAAAGATTTAATTTATTGCTCTTGGAAGAGGTAAAAATGATGGAATTATGACTTCCTTTCATAAATTCCCTAAGAAAGGCACAGAATTTAAGAATCTCAAAAAAAGAGGCCAAAATTAATGTTATAGATTCACATAATATACCTGAATGAGGGTATTGATTAGGAGAAAGCTGTCATTTTGCAACTTCATCACAATAAATATTTGGTATCTTGCATAATCATAGTTACATTTATCACAATTATTTTAAGTTTCAGTGTTGCACGAGGTTTAGGATTCAAAATTTATGATTCAATCAGCTCTACTTCTGCTATTCCATCATCATAAGTCTTGGCTACCTGATCTCAGAGGTAAATGCTTTGGGCAGGATAAACAGCCAACAGTCTATAACGTGGGAGGGAGGTTCACTAACTTCTTCCAGAGCATGCTTCCAAGCTAAAAGAGCATATCCTTTGAAGAACAATGGATCAAATGAAATTTCTAAGACTGGTGTATTTGATGGCTCTCAGTAACTCTGCTTTTGTAGAGGGAACTTTTTTACAAAGGTGTATGGCATTTACTTTAAAAAAATGTTTTAAATTATGTGTTTTACTTAGGTCAAACAGGTATGCAAACAAAGGGGGAGACACAAAGTGGATTTCTGTAATTACACATGGCGTGTGCACACTTCAGAAAAACTGGCTGTGGTTAGTGTACTTAGCATCCTTGATATCCTAATAATTTCTCTTTATTTGTACAGTATAGACATCCCAGTGATACTGTCTTTCCTCAAGAGCGACTCCTGCCCTCATTGTCACTGAAATACCTGTTCACTAATCTCCTTTTAGAGTATGCTGTAGATTCAGGAGGTTACAAATGCATGCAGAAACCATGTGAATAGCACAGCAGAACAGCATTTCCTTAGTATATGACATAAGCCAGCTGGAACCTAACCTTTACCAAAATAATAGAGGGATGTTTATTCAAAATGAGAATACATTTATTTGGAGAAAAATTGTCCAGCTGCCTCCTCTGGTAGAAGGGTGTTCTTTTTTGGAAACTCTCAGGAACTAGGGAGAAGTTCTCTTTCCTCTCTTACACTGCTTCAGTGATCAGAGGGAGCAGATTTAGTAATTAAGCATGCTCGAAACATTTCGAAGTGAGTTGACTAAATTAATTTCTAAACTTAACAACACCATGTCAGAATCAAGAGCTCTTTGTGCATTCTCCTCTGCACAGTCTAGCACTGTAAATACAGCACTGCTCTAATGCTAGTATTTGCCATAACAGGAGAGACTATTTTTGTTTAAACCCTTGTTCATGATACCAACAATTTTCATAAAGAGCAGTCTTGCCTTGCTTTTCAAGTGTTTTAGTGATAGAAGCTCTAAGTCATTTTTGTAAGCTGTTCACAACTCCTTTTTTAGAGACATTCCTCACAATAGATATTCAAATTTTAAAGTAATGCAATGCATTGCCGCATCTCAAAGTATTTTGACAGAATGAGTGAATGTTACATTGTCAAAGTATTTTGACAGAATGAGTAAATATTATATTATCCTAGCAGGAGCAACAATAGTGGCACAGAAATCACTTGCAGTAAAATTCAATTACTGGAGGAAACTGGAAGTAGAGTTCAGACATACCATACCTCCCATCAAGTATCTAAGGATTAAGGTACACAGAAATTGCATTGATCTTTCATTTTCCAGCAAATTTCAATTTTCATATGGAAATGCTGGCTATATCTCCTACATGTTCCACTCTACTTCATGAGTTGTCATGAGAACTCACGCTTCTGAGAATAAATGAAATATTGATATTAGCTACTAAATTATAACTCTGGGAGTAAGTAACTATTGAAGTCTTACTTACACCACAATTCCACCTTTTAGAAAGCACAGTGAAATTCTGAGGGAGTTTCTTCAAGTTTTCTTTTTTTATTACTTAGCCTAAGACTATTTGAGCACTTCAATAATCATCCATATGAGCACCACTTTGCAAAAATGTTTTCTGTGATCCAGAAGTAACTTACATTTTTTTTGAAACAGCCACATTTTTCTGAGATAATTTTGTAGTAAAACAGAAAGCTGCTTCTGTTTTACTACAAAATTATTCTGTTTTACTACAAAACCAGCTTTAATTTTGAACTATGCAACTCTTAACCTGAGAACTGAATATCTTCTGAGTAAACAGAGTCCTCTCAAAATAAAAATAATATTATGTAGAAGAATTTTTCACCATTTAATTGAGAAAGAGCCAATGTGCCCATGAAAGCACACATGAGCATTCTTGCTTTGAAAGAAAAAGAAGAGAATAAATCCTATCTGGAGCAGGGAAAAATGTTTCAAAAGACTCTTCAAAGACTCTCTCAGCTAATCCTGTGGGACACTCAAGAAGAGGGAGATGAATCTGGGGAATAAAAAGGAGATCTTTAAACTCCTCAAGCTCTGTGTATGCATAAGCGTGTTACATATATCTACTGCTAGAATTATTTGCTCACTCCTTGATAGGTGTTGCTGTATTGCACCGCTCAAGCTCCCTTCCCTTCTAAACTGAGACCCAAAAAATGCAATGGAGAAATAAACAAGAGAGAGAGACAGACATTTGGTTGTAACAGCTGGTGGAGGTTCCAGCCTTTAGGCAGCCCATAAAGATTAACTATATTGGAAGTCTGCCTTTGCTAACACTCTCACACAAGTAACGATGCCAGAATTCATCCGCTGGCAGGGAGTGTAACCAACTAAGGACCTGAGAATCTTAAAGCTCAGAATGTTCATACTGAAATGCTGCAATAAGCAGAATGCAGATGCCAGAATCACTGACAGTGACTAAAAATAATTTTGGAAACCCACTTTCGTGACCATGATAGCCTTTTTGTTTTTTGGCTGACCTGTAATCTCATTATGGATTGAAAGAATAACATTGTTTTAAAGTTTGCAGCATAAAATTATCTTTGAACCATTTTGTGTTTCATCGATTAAAATATTTTTTTGGTAGTTCTCTAAATAGAAAGTGATGGTGAAACCTGAAGAGTACTAAGCAGTAATATAGTAAATAATATAGGAATGACCTAAAATGAAAATCCTTGATATTTCAGCAGTTCTGAATGCCTTAGTACCTTTTCCTTAGTTTTAACAGCAAGTCTCACAATCTTTCCTGGAATTATAGGAAATAATGTATTTTTTTTATTTATTTTTTAAATATATACATATTTTTATATATATAATATATAAAAATATGTGTGTGTAGTTAAAATGATACGAATTAAAATGAATAGACTGGAAAATGGCACATTTGAGAAACCTAGAGAAAAAGACTAGTATTTCATTGCAACTGGGGGAAAAGTAGTAATTAAGTAGAAACAGGTTGTGGAGGAAAGGAACTCTTACCTCAGGAGACAATCTGCCCTACTTTATTTTCTCACATTTTGAAATCTATGAATCTTTTACTTGCTTTATCACTTTCCTGATTCCCTGCAGGCCAGAGCTGACAGCTAAGCCTCTGTTTTATCTTAAACTGTTCAAAGCATGTCAGAAAATTACTTACCCTGCTGAGCCTGAAAGTAGCAGGAACCCACCTACTGGTTACCCCTAGACCGGGTGATCACTGTTGCTTGAGTGAAATCATAATAGTCTCAGAACAGTTGGCAGATTGTTAGAATGTATGGTCTTTTACTGCTTCCAGTTGAAATCCAAAAACTGAACTAGCTGTTTTTTATTGTCTGTAGAGACACTTTATTTATGTGTTGAGCCACTCTGATATCAGCACAAAAAGATAGCTTTTCACCCTGTGTTATTACCAGCTGTTTTGTATGTGGACAGGGTCAAGTAGTTGCACTGTCTGTACCTGTCAGCTCTGTTCATTCTGCAGACTCTCTTCACTGTCTTTGAATACAACATTTAAAAATCCTTTCTATTTTTATACCATTGCACTTGAAGAATTAGCTTTAAAATACACTACACTTGGGCATGATAAAATGCAAGGATAAGGTGAGTGTGGTCATATTCATGTCTCCAAAAATAGGATTCCTCTGGAATTTTTACAGTTATTTCATTTTAGAAGGTGTTAACTTGTGATAAAAAATTGATATACCTCAAACAGTTCTCTGTGATCAAGCAAAGTGAAGCAGAATGGGAATTGCAGGCTATGCTCAGCCTGCATAATGAAATAATATGCTCATGTACTGCATTTCATCTTCAAAGTTTTACTATCTGTATTGTCATCTGAAGTAGCATTTTAGTAAGTGGTATATGAGATTGTGAGGTTAAAATTAATCAGGATGCAGATGAACCTGCTGTCCTGGTTGAAAAAGGAAGTGAGTTTTTGGGATGCTGTGGTCAAACCAATGGGCGCGCAGATTTGAATATTGGCACCTGGTGCGGCCACTGAGGACATGGATACACCTCTGAGAACACAGGGGGTTAAAAGCAGAGAACTCCCAGGGGGAAGCTCTCCTGGGTTCTGTCCAGTCCGTGAGGGAGGTCAGAGCTCCCCTGCCCGGCTGCGGGCTGGGCGGGAGAGGGGAAGCCGTGCGGCCCGGTGAGGTAGGCCGGGCCTTGGACAGAGAAGGGAGGTGAAGGCCCCTGCAGGATGGAAGGGTGGAGGAGCATCAAGAGGCATCGGGCAGCCACCCACCCACCAGGAGAGAGAGAGAGAGAGAGCTGGTGTCTATGCTTGTGTCACCTTGAAATTTGATAGCAGGCTGGCCAAGAAGGAGAAGGGGGGATGCAGGGAGAAGGTGCCCAGCAGGGCAGCCATGGGAGTTCTGGACATGCAGAGCCTGAGATTTTGAACCCTTTCCTTGCATGATGGAAACCTTACAAATGCTGATCCTCCTGGAACTGAATGAGAAAAGAGATAGAGATGAGTCAAGAGGAAATGGGCCATGAGAGAAGTTGAGAACAATCTTGGTGGGAGGAGATGATGGAGTGGCCTCTGGCTGGACTTTTCTTGTACAGCCATGGACAGAACCATTTTTCCTGTGACACAGAGACTGCATTTAGGGGGAGGCAATGGCTTGGAGCCAAGAGAATACAGTGATGTTATGTGAAGGAGTGCGTGAACAGAGATGACAGGTGAGGACGGTGGTGGTGTCCTCCGTCTTCAGAGAAGAAGAAGATCTCTGTTCTCAAGACCCCTCGGCCCCAGGGGGTGAATTTGGGGGGTGACAGGTGTCCCGAAAGTGAGAGACTGTGCTTTTTTTGGGAACTGGACAAAGCATCTTTAAAAGGGGAACCCTAGAAGCAGCTCTGGCCCATGCGCAGTGGTGAGAGCACTGGACATGGAAGGAAGATGTCACGATGGCAAATGATGTCCAGGTGGTGCCACGTGTGACGTGGAAACACAAGAGATCTCAACTGTGTTTCCAGGGGAAACCTATGGCACAAGAGGGACTCCTCTCCTTGATGAACTGAGAATTGATTATCTGAAGGGTGGTGATGGACTGAGAATTGGTGATCTGAGGGATGGTAACTGAATTGAGAATCCAAGGTTTTGTCTTATTGCGATGTATTGGAAATTTAGTGAAAGGAGGAGCGATTTTTTTGGAAGGTTTTCATTCTGAGTTCTGTGTGTGTTTCTTTTAATATATAGTTGTAGGTTAATGAAGTTATTCTTCTTTATTCCTAAGTTGGAACCTGCTTTGCTCTATTCCTGGTCACATTGCACAGCAGACACCAGGGAGCATATATGTTCATGGAGGCACTGGCACTGTCCCAGCGTCAAACTGTGACACCTACCTTTTGCCATTCTTGGGAGGAAGCTATAACACCATTCCTCATTGCTTTTAGCTCTTGTGAGATAATTGTTTCTTTCTTGATAACTGAGGGGGAAAGTACCACTAGACACAGCTCCTTTAATTGTGATAGGTTATCATTGGATTTTGTGCTGGTGAGAACATTTGCAGGGAATTTGTTGTTGATGTCCTGTTGACTAATAACAACCAGGTTTGAAGGTAAAAGAGGACTTGTGAATCCATGAAGGTCTGTAAAACTGACCCAGAATGAGTCTTTCAATTCTTCCCACTATTCTGAGTGAATAGGTAGGATGTTTATTACCTTTAGTAATAAACATCCTACCTATTAGTTAGTTCTAATAGGTAGAACTATTAGTTCTGCACATCAGAAATTTCCTGCTGATTTTTGCAGAGTGGAACATTTCCCAAAGTCTGTCCAAAGATATCAGGGACGTCATTTTGGATCTTTGTTTACCATAATGGCTTACCATAAACCCTTCAACCCTAGTCTTCTTAAGGAAGCATTCTCTACAACAATATCTGTGGGTTTATTTTTCTTAAAATTTGATTATGTTGTTGGTACACTTCGACTTCTTATAATGTGCAATCAAAAGGAATTGTCCCCTCTCCAATTTATGCTGGTAGATCATGCAACAGTAGAGGTGTATTACCTTGAAATGTATACCTTGAAAAAGGAAACAAATGTCAGTTATATGGTCTTTTTCGACTATTTTAGGTGGATAGGAACTTAACATGAATTGTGTTACTTGCTGTAATGTCTTTCTTTGCTCTTACTTTGGTCCCTCTTGACCAGTTTAAATGCCAGCTCATTTCTGATTTTTGGGAATTTGTGAGTCCCATGAATCCTTACCATGATGTTGTTGAAGGCTCTAGGGTATATAAGGATACTGGGACTGAAAAGACAATGGGTAAAAAGGCACCACTTTCTCCTAAATAAATAGACATTGCATTGCAGAAATTATAATCTGAAGACATGTTTGAGAGATATGGTGAGAAACTTGGACATAATTGCCTTTGATACAGAAGTTGTGTACAAATCACTGTTCAGTTATTTACGTTAGTTAAGTAACTTTATCACATATTGTTAAAACATTTAAAAAACCCAGAAAGGCAGTTGTGTCTTTTTGTGTCCTTCACAAAAACACTGTTCATAGAAGTAGTTCCAAAGTAATTCATGGTCACTGATTATTGCATAGTGGTGGGCCTTGGGTTGAGCTGAGGGCCATCATCTGAAAGGACTCAGCGCTTTCTGAGAGATCTGCTGCATATTTTGGATGATTGCTCAAATAGTACAATATGGTTGCTAACAGTGAATAGGGGAAGAGAAACAGATTTTCCAAATGCAAACTACACAATATGAAAGCTTGGAGTACTTAGGCACACATTTTTTGCAGTCACGGATTTGTCAATCCCTGTCTTCTCCACTATTAAAAAAGGGACAATAATATATTTTCTTTACAAAGGCATAGAAAAACTATTTCAGTTTTCAGGGTATATTTGAACAAATACTGATGATATTACTCTCCTTATTAGGTGGACAGATCTGCCAATGGGCTGATGAAAGAAATGGTGATGAATGAAGATGACAAGCTAAAAGAAATTAACTCCAACAGATGCAAAATTCTGTATTATGCAGTATTGCTTTTCCATATTTGTGAAAGCTGCTGTAATTGTTTCAGTGCAGGAAGGGGTATCAGTGATGTGGCTAGCAAGGCACAGTTTTCAACAAGTTTTTTTTAATATATCCTTGCTGAGAAGAAATGTAAAATGAAAATCTGTATTTTAAAATATACATTTATTTCTGTTTCTTTCTTACAGCTTGTGGCCAATGCAATCCTTTTTGTCAGTGTAAATTTGTATGGGGTCTTTGTGAGGATTTTGACAGAAAGGGCTCAAAGGAAGGCATTCCTTCAGGCCAGGAACTGCATTGAGGACAGGCTGAGACTGGAGGATGAAAATGAAAAACAGGTCAGTTTCTAAAACTTACTTATTTTTTTCTGTTTCTCCTGAGATGACTGTAGTTATGTGAACCATAGGTCAGGACATTGTTGCCAAATGTATGCTAGGGCATGTGTGCATTTCCATTGCATAGGAAATGCTGCCTTCCCCCATCTGCTTCAGGTCCTCCTCCCCAGAGGATGCACACTCTTCACTCTTCATCTGCAGAGCTCAGAGAAGGTGCAGGCTGACTCCACAGCTACTGTCAGCTCCAGTGCCAGAGGGATCTATTTTAGGGCTGAATCAAAGTCAACACACTTTTGTAATATAAGATTGTGGTTATTTATCTGTATGGATGTTTTGGATGTTTTTGGTTGGGTGTTAGATGCACTGTAAGTACTTTTCTTCTCGCTAAATGTTCTATAACGTGTTTGCCTTCATAGCATCGATTAAAAAAGTCAACATTTTGGGCACAAGGAGCTGCACTGGTAACTGAATAAGCGATAACAAGAATGAATATATTATGTTTTTGTACAACTAATAATAAGAATAACTGTAATAGCAATCAGTATCTCTTCTCAAAAATCACCTCAGTTATTTGATAGTTTTTTCATACAATTTTATCAGTCAGCCTTCCAAGCATATTTGGAAACAATAGACAAAGAAAATGCTTATTGTGAACCTTGCTGTTTTTACTTACAGATCTTGATGCCTTTTGGGTTTTCCCTTTTTTTTTTTTTTCTTTATATGTTCTCTATATTTTTCACACAAATATTTGTAACTCTGTTCCATTGTATTAGTAGCTACTTTTCCCAGTACTTTTTCATGGCCTTTTCCTAAGCAGAAAGACAAAACATATTCCAGAGCTCCAAGCCTGGGAGGGTACAAGGCTCCATGCTATCTTGATTCCTCCTGGGAACCAAGGCTCAGAACAACTCTCTGAGATACATCTCATGGACAAAGTACAACAAGTGCTGAAGGGGGGGCTCCAGAGAAGGGACTTGGCCTCAGGAGGGAATTGCATAACCACTTGTCTTCCTAACTGGTATTTTTTATCAATTATGCTAATTTTCTGAACCTTTAAAAATGTACTTATCCCTGGAGAAGGATGGGCTTTTGTGGACATCTTTCCATTACTGCTTCTGAAGGCCTTCAAATAAAGTTCCCCTTTTATATTACCTCCTTGAGCTAAAATTATCTCAAGTTTCACTTCCAGGTTGGGAAAAAGACAACAATCTTTGTCTTTTATAGCTTAAACCTGTCATAGCTTAAATCTGCTATTATCTATTGGTGTGTAAGGTTTGGACTAGCTTTTTCTTTCTGTATAGGTGATAATAGAGAGTGACACTGGAATACTTCTGTGGCATGGTTGTGATGGTGTTTGCTGGGGTCTTAGGATGAGGGAAGAGACGAGGATCTGACTCCATGTTTCAAAAGGCTTGATTTATTATTTTATGATACATATGATATTAAAACTATACTAAAAAAATAAAAGAAAGGATTTCATCAGAAGGCTAGCTAAGAATAGAAAAAGAAAGAATGATGACAAAAGCTTGTGTCTTGGACAGAGAGTCTGAGCCAGCTGACTGTGATTGGCCATTAATTAGAAAAAACTACATGAGACCAATCACAGATCCACCTGTTGCATTCCACAGCAGCAGATAACCATTGTTTACATTTTGTTCCTGAGGCCTCTCAGCTTCTCAGGAGAAAAAAATCCTAAGGAAAGGATTTTTCAGAAAATGTGTCTGTGATGTGTGGCGGTTACTCAGACCAAACAAGATGGCAGGGTCCTCAAAGCTTGTGTACCTCACTCAATTTTACTATCCCTCATCTGCAATTTCTTTAGCAAGTCTGTTCCTATGTGTGGAGTAACACAAGTCCATAAGTACTTTCTGTTATGAATTAAGTGAATATGTTGTTTGTGAGCTGAACATACTCTCTAATAAGTAGACATCTCTTTGAACACTGCATGTCTTTGCTGGCCGTGTAAAAATGGTGTTAGAATCAAAGCCTTTAGATTTAATTCTGGTCTTTTGTAATCCAAAGCTGCAGACTTCTTAAAGGCATAAATGTGTCATAAATTCACTTATGGGATTTAAACAAGCCTGTCATTTCTGTCTTTGAAAACCTACTTCTGGGATCCAGCATGAAAACAAAATTGATTTTTTGTGTTTCTCTTAGCAATTTCTCTTAAAAAAAAAAACCAAACCCACATTAGCAATCTGTCTTATTTTATATGTTATCCATGCATGTAGAAACACAACAAAAGCAATAACATTACACATAATTGCCGTTATTGTTGATAGTGTACCTAGATAATCCTGCAAATGTTTTTCTAAGGCATTGTACAGGTCAGGAAAGAGAATAAACTTTTCTCTTACACTTGTGAAATTAATTTTATATATTACAGTGTAAAACTCAGTGCAGTTGTGAAATATGCTAATTAGTTGTCACAAGTAGCACCAAAATACTTTCTGTGGCTCTTCTCACACTATATTAGCATAGCTCTAGAACCAGAGTGAGAATTAAAACACGATTATAGGCTACTAAATTATGCTGCAGTTGTTGTGGCATAACATACTCTGAGTTTCCAGCTGGCAGCACTCAAGAGTTTTTTGAGAGGAGAAGAAATGCTGCTGACCTAGTTCAATTTTTGTGATCAGTTCTGTATTTTTGTTCTCTGAAGTATCAACATTACATGTTAAAAAGGTCTGAATGTTTTCATCAGACTTTCTTATCTCATCCAAATGATCTGCCCTAGAAAACATAACCCTTTAACACTGAGAATTGTGATCCAAAATGGTAAAATTATTCCCTGACATTTCTGTGCAAGTCTCATACTGGAAAGAACATGGTCTTGACTTTTGAACAAACACAGCTTCCTGGAGTTGAAGTGTTGACTGTGTGAGACAGACACCACAGATGAAGCTGTAAGTGAGATTTCTTCCTCTGTGTCCTACTTACAGTGAATTCTCCTCATGGGATGTATTTGTAGTAAGAGCCCCAAAGGATAATTTTGATAAAACTATTTTTGTGAGCAAGAGTAAATATCTTGTGTTGGTGCATTTTTGGATTCATGCAAATAGCCTTGAAAGTGTTGCTGGGGAGAAAGGGAGCAGACAGATTCTGTTTGTTTTATTATTCAGCATGAGGCTCACCCTGTTATCTATTATCTGTGGTCACAATGAATAACGGGCTTTCATGGCAGCATCATCCATTTCTTGCATTGCGGAATGTTGGATTGCAATTCCACCAGAAGCAAAGGCCAAGAACCAAGTTTTAGATAATGAGCAAATAGTTGCAATCATTCACTTGGGATAAATACCTTTTCTCTTGTTATCTATAAATCTCAGCAGCAAGCCATCCTCTGCAAAGCAAACAGCTAAGAATAATTATTGGGAGATAGGTCCATTTCCCTGGAATTCTGTTTTTTCTGTTCATGCTCCTTAAGAGCATGTGAGGACTTCGCCTCACTCCCACTGCACCATCTCTCTGTGTCCACTTCCTTAATTCTACATCATCCTTTGCCTGTATAGCAAAAAAAGCATTGTCACCCAGCTCCCTGAAGGACTCCTGGTCTTAAGACATCCCAGCTGTTCTCCTAGCAGCACTTCACCCCTTCCCAAGAAAGAAAGAAAGGAGCAAGTAGGGATGGGGAATGGGGGATGTATTCAATACAGAAAAAGGAGTCTGCTGCTGATGCAACTGATTGCCATCTGACTAAAAGGGAATATAAGGAAGATGTGACTCACTGTGTATTAATTGCATGTATAGTAGCTCCTGAAATGGAGCTGTGTTCCAAGGAAGAGATATGATTGTTCTTCTGAGTCTATCTTAATTTGAGAAGCAACTGGACCACTGTCTTCAAAGACCTGCAGACTCTCATTTTCCAAGTGTCTCTTTCAGCATCTTTATAGTTTTGTCATCCCCACAGTTTTGTGGTCATCACTGTAACTGGGTGCTAATTAATATTCGAAGTATGCGCTGTGTAAAACAACTGCCTTTTATTTGTCATGGACTTGTTGTCTGATTAATTGATTTTGTGCTTTCCAGCTCTTGTTTTGTGACATTGGTAATCATCCTGCCATAACCTCTTCCATGCCACTCACAACACTGTAGACTTTCATAACCCTGCTCATCTCTCTTTCCAAGGTGAAGGCCTGTCATATCGTTGGTCTGCTGATGCATGGAAGCTACATCCTAGCCCAGTCTTGCCAACCTCATAATGAATCTTAATCACATTCCCTCCTTTTCTTGCCCTGCCAAGAAGAATATTTTGATGCATATTCATACACTAAATTTGGGGATAAAACACATAATTTTCCTTGGTGAAATGCACTTGTTGTAGCACAGGTTGATATGAAAAGTGCCTGTTGCTTTCATATAAGGAAGGCCGGGAAAACATTTGACTTCATGCAAACCTTAAATATCTTCACCGATTATTTAATTTCATTAGTACATGCAAGTATATTTGCACAATAAAGCCTTCTTTCAAGTCATTTGTTTAGATCTTTCCTTCCAACCTAAATGTAACTTTTGTACTTCCTCACAATTAGAATTGACATTGGAAAATCAACTGGAAAATAGCAAAGTATCCAGAACGGGTGAATTGCTGTCTTAAAAACTAATTGTGAAATCAAATCTAGTTTTTCAAACCTTTGGGACTGGAGAAATGTATTTATTGGTGGCACTTGTCTTTCAAGAAATAGTTGTGTACTTCACTACAACGCATGAAACTTTAATCTATTTAATATAAGAAACTGAGTGAAGCACTTAAAAATTACTGGGAATTAGGAAGCTTGGGGCTGAGACAGCCAGCTGTGTGTCTAGCTTCAGGACCACAACACTGCCACTCCAGCTAGACTAATTAGATTTGCTGAAATGTTGTTCAACACCATGCTACTGCAATAACACTGATTCTGGGAGACAGACTAGAACTTTGGTGATGGTCTGCAGTTCCTTCATACATGTTCACCAGATAATGTGCAGCTAGCTAAATTTTCCTTGTGCAGTACTGAATTTTGTGTGCAAATATCTGCATGCATATGTGTCTGCATTCCAAGTGTCTTCTGCAATTTAGGGCAATGTCCTTAATGTTGCATGTAGTAACTGGGTCACCACTGAGTCAAAGGTTTGATTAATAACTATTCATAGAAACGGAAAAGGTGTCAACAAAAGATAACATGTCTCTCACTGCATCATATTTTGAACTACTGCTTAGGTTGTCTTGCTTTCAAATTCTCTGCCTCATTCCCCTTTAAAAAATTTGATCTAGACATTTTGCATTTTGGATGTCTGTACCACCTCCTGCATATTTGAGTAAAAAGTTGACTCCTACAGAAGCCCTCCAGTGGGTTTGTCTGTTGTGTTTAATTTCAAGCCCTTATGAAGAAAGGGAAAAATTACATTAACTTTGAATAAAGCAAATAGTGTTGGATCTTGTTTTGGTAGTGGATAACAGTTTGCTGAGATTTTTAGCTTTTTAATTCAGCAACCAAACGAAGGAATTAGTTATTTGCACAGCCCCAGGCAGAAGTAATTTCTAGAGTGCCTGACATCACACTTATCAGGTTCTCCTCATGTTTCCCGTACTTTTTGTCCTCAGAATATTGCATCTTTTTTTTTCAGTGCAGAAGAATATATGAAATCTATCATTAATACAGTCCTTGTTTCTGTAACCATTCATACTGGCAGAATGCATCAGCAAATCACCCTGCAGCAAAAATTTCACATGGATCATGTGTGGATGCAAAACCATATTCTTGTCAAATGATGCAGCAGGGAAGTGATACTGGTATTGCAGAAAGTGCAAGGTATGTGGTGATGCTTGGTCCTCTAGTGGTGGACCTCTATGTGGTGATGCTAGCAAAAGCTAGCCAGTATGATCTTTGAAAAATATAGGTCGACTAATTTTAGCTAGCAGGGTGAGCCTGTACAACATTGCTACTATGTTCTATGTTACAGAACAGCTTAAAATTGTATCTATTACATCATCAAATTACAGTCTTACACAGGAAATTCTATCTTCAAAAATCTATTTGTTCTTTACTAGGATCAGGCAAAAGAAGAAATAAGGAGTGTTGCAATTTCAGGCTGTCAGTTTGAACTACTGGACTTCAGGCCCACTTGTGCAGGCTGACCACCAGTGTCTCTTAGCCAAATCAGAGATTAGAAATTATCTTGGTGTCTGCTTCGTTTGCCCCATTTGGCTGCTTAGATCCTTACACAGAAAAGAAATACATGGCATCCCTGGTCCATCTTCTGCCTGTCTCAGGTAAAAAGAGATATGGAGGCACATTTCTGTCTCCCACAAAGCAATAATTGCCCAGAAGCTTTCTACTGACCAGCACCTGTTAGTCTCCAGTCCTGCAATAATCGTGCATGTGTCTATCCTTCACAGAGCAAATAATAAAACTCAGGGCTACTCAGATTAAATAGATTAAGGCTTTAGCTTAAACCTGAAGTTATTTGGAGTTGCTTGCAACCTCCTGCAAGGAAAGGTATAGCAAACAAATAAATGTGTTTTAATTTTACAGATCTGTTGCATGTCTTGGTTTGCAGAATGAACATCTTATCTGCATCCAGCTAGTGCAAGAAGCTACACTGCTTGGCATACCACCAGGACTCCTCTTATCTGACTTTGGCCAAGTAAAAGTGAGGCTTGTAGTCTAACCCTTTAATTTACTGGCAGTAATCCCTAATAGTAACAGGCATATCCAAGGGCAGTTCAACCTTTCTATCCTGAGCTCTTTGTTAAAACAGAAGATGAGGTTTTTTGCTTTGGGAGTGGTTACAAGAGGACACCGCAACTTAGGGCTGCACAGCTGTAGGATAAGAGATGCACCTTGTTACTAGACATGCAGTTCCAAAGTGTAACATAAATAACAAAATGGGTAACATAGAATAAAAACACATATTTGTAAATCATATAAAGTTCATATATTTTAGTTACCTTGTAATTTTATTACATTAGTTTCATGCCTTTATTTTACAAAATGAAACTTAAGGAAAGTCTATAAAAACATTTAAAAAAACAACATATAAGAACAGGCTAGGTCATTACTATAACTATTTGGTTGAACTTTATTCATCCCTTGAAATTTTTCTGATGTTAGTAAATGTTGTGGTTTAATTCCAAGCACAGCTAAGCAGCACATAGCTCTTTCCTCCTTCTCTCTCTCCATGGTGGGATGGGGGAAAGAATAGAAAGAACAAAGGTGAGAAAGTTCATGGATTGACATAAAGACACTTTAATAGCTAAAGCAAAAGCTATACATGCAAGCAAAACAAAACAAGAAATTAAGTCGCTGCTTCCCATTGGCAGATTGGTGTTCAGCCATTCTTAGGAAAGCAGAGTTTGGTCAAATGTAATGGTCACTAGAGAAGACAAATTCCATGACAATGAATATCATCCTCCTTCCTCTTTTTTTCCAACAGTTTATATGCTGAACATGGCACCATATGTTATGGAAAATCCCTTTGGTTAGTTGGGGTCAGGTGTCCCCAACTAACCAAAGAATCTGTCCCCACCCAGACTCTTGTGCATATAAAGCCTCCTCACTGGCAGGATGATGTGAGAGGCAGAAAATCCCTTGGCTCTGAGTACACTCTGATCAGCAATAACTGAAACATCCCTGTGTTATCAATGCTGTTTTCAGCACAAATCCAAAACACAGCACCCTACTAGCCACTGTGAAGAAAATTAACTCTATTATTCTGTGTAAAAAGAAAGCAAATTAAATATGTAAATTAAATTGGTTATCAGCCATTCCATTTTTTGTCACAAGATATCAGTGGCATCCTGGCCTGTATCAGCAATAGTGTGGCCAGCACGACTGGGGAAGTGATTGTCCCCAGGTACTGGGCACTGGTCAGGCCACATTTTGAATCCTGTGTTCAGATGTGGGCTCCTCACTACAAGAAAGGCATTGAGGGGCTGGAGTGTGTCCAGAGTAGGGCAGTTAAGCTGGGGAAGGGTCTGGAGAGTAAGTCCTGTGAGGAGATGTTGAGAGAATTGGGGTTGTTTAGCTTGAAGAAAAGGAGGCTCGGGGGTATTGTATTGATCTCTACAACTGCATGAAAGGAGGTTGTAGCCAGGTGGGGGTCAGTCTCTTCTCCCAGGTAACAAGGGACAAGAGGACATGGCCTCAAACTCTACCAAGGGAGGTTCAGGTTGGACCTTAGGAAGAATTTCTTCATGGAAAGGACTGTCAAGCATAGTTATGGGCTGCCCAGGGAGGTGATGGAGTCTCCATCATTGGATGTGTTCAAACAAACCAACTGTACGTGGCACTCAGTGCCATGGTCTTGTTGACAAGGGAGTGTCTGACCAGAGGTTGGACTTGGTGATCTCAGAGGCCTTTTCCAATCTAGATGATTCTGCAATAAATTGATAACTTAAAAATTGGTGGTTATATAATTCTAAACCTGTTAATACTTTGGCTGTTAGGACTTTTGGAACAAATAATGGAAAATTTATAATATGATCTCTTTCAAGCAACTGTCAATCAAATATGCTAGTGTTTGACTCTGAATTTTTCAGTTTATTTTTCCTACTTGCATTGTGTAGCTTCAATTAGAGAGAGCAAAGGAGGAGGGGTGAACAGGCTCACACAAACCTGTCCTTATTAGATGACTAAAGACACGCAACCATACAGTCTTAAGCAGATAACAGTTTTCAGCAGATAGCATCATGGATGACAGTTGCCAAGGCAAATAATCATAATTAGGCACACTGGCTATAGTGCATCAGATTCTGAAGTTCAACTGTAAGACAAATAATTCAAAAGAGTTTCTAAATTGATTTCTAAATTTATAGCAATATCCATGACAGAAGTGTGATATGAACACTAATACAATGTTGTTATGCATTTTTGTAGGATGCCACAGTATGAAGTAAAGCAACCTCAATAGTGAATGCTGATTTTCTTCCCTCAGCAGCAGGAATTCATAGAAAACTTTAAAATGTCATTAGAAAAGTTCTCTTGCATGTATTTTTATTGTTGTTCACTTCTAGAACAGTCTTAACTGTAATAAAAAAGTTATCTAACATGTTACACAAATTTGACACTTTCCCTGTGCCAGTCTTCAAACACAGGGTGGTTCCACCATAGACCATAAACTGTTTTGTCGCCTAGGTGTTTCATGTCACAGCAGCTGGCACCACCACATGTGCAGTTTGCCAAATTATATGTTACCACTTGAGCACAGATTATCTCCTTGAACAGAATACTAAGCTGGGCACTTAACTTTCATTCCAATATATGAAAAAGTATATGCTGCTGTCACGCATATTCTTATGGATTTTTTTTCCTGTTTCCTTTGGCCAACTGCCTATGGAGGAAAAGAGCTAGATTACACCCCATTAACTGGCAAAAGAAATACATTATAAGGTAGTATTTTTATCAGGTTTGCCATACTAAATGAACTTCTGTTTTTCATGTGATCTAAATTCTTTCCAAGGATTCCCCACTACGTCTTCAATACAAACTTATTTCATTTGGAGTTTAGCTCCCCTTCATTCACATTTGATTAGGAATTTCCCAGTTTGACAAGGAAAAAATGAATTAAATCTGAGTCACACTTGCTATTTTAATTAGGTGAATACATTCTTTGCTTCCTTAGCATATTACTGATTGGTCCTTGTTCTTCTACTCTGGAAGGCAATGAGATTTTCTCCTATGGGTTAGTCTTGCTTCCTTGCTCTGTAGAAACACAAAATGAAGCAAAGGACAAAAGCATTTAGGTTTTTCTAATCTAAATTAGAAAAACATCTAGATTTTTCAAAGCAAACCATATTTATATCTTAGTCTTTGGAGATTCAGACATCTATTCCATTTTATTGTTTTATGCTACGATTTTCTTTCCTATTGCTATAGTAAAGGCATTTACAGTCTTTGAAAAAGGAAATGCTAACTGCTTGCCATGTAATAAGTATTTCTTAGGTTCTAAAATTACTTTTATTGACTTCAGGTTCCTGGGCTTTTTTCATTCCTTGGTTTGCTTACACCCCACTAGTGGGCTCAGTACTTACCAGTAGCAATCAAAAAGCTTATCTCACCTGAAGATTTCATGCTTTTTCTGCCACCAGCAGAGCTCTGTACTAAAAAAGAGCGCGTGCTGATAATGAGTCGCTGCCGCAACTCTAAATGAAAGTGTGTGATGCTGTATAAGACAGCAGCAGTTGTGTGAACCATTGGTACTAGCACAGCACTGTGTCCTCAAAGTTCCATTAATTCTGGACTGTCAGCTACAGATTGCGTTGGCTCCAGCAAGGACAGAAGACTGAAGTGTTAGTAGTCTTTCTCTTGCTGCTTTCCTATGTTGGCTCCATTTCCCAACCAGGTGCCAGAGGAGACCACAGAGATTTGCCACATATCTATGTAGAGTTGGTGGAGATATGTGGGTTTTGGAGGAGCCTGGGGAAGGAGAATGTCATAACTCATGTGTCGCAGTAGAAACCCACAAGTCATCCACAACAGCCAATCTTTATTCTTCACAGCTCATATTTATATAGTTTGCTAAAGGCATTGTCTTTAACTCTAATTGGTTATTTACTTATGGCAATTCAGTTCATTGGTTAGTAGTTGCTAGTGTCTGTCAAAGCTTTCCTTTTTAATGATCTTTACATTCTTTTTTCGAGGGTACAGAATCATTCTCACAGTTAGAAGACCCTATTTTTACAGGTGCATATTACTTTCTCAAGGGAAAGTTAGGCTACCTATTAGCTGTACTTCGCTGAAGTAGAAGGCCTGAGCCATGATTTTACAAGGGTAACCAAGGTTCTTACTTTATAAGGCTTTACCTATATGCAACACTCATGGGATGGAGGAAAATCAGAGAATGACACAGTCCCGGAACCAACTTGAGCTGTAACATGTAGCGTGTTCTTCAAGAAAAATTCCACTAGTTGAGGGTTGGAGCCTTAATGAGGGCAGAAGAGGGGGATGTGTCCATCTTGCCGAAGGTTAAGCTCTCTCTTCCTGTGGAATACATCCTTGCCTAATCAAGATTTTCAACGTTACATTGGTGGAACAAACCAGACATGGTTGTGGAATGGAAAGATGTGCTGTTGTAACTGTAGATGAAACTTAGTACACCATGAGTAAGCCAGTAAAAATTTGTCTACTCTTACATTTACCATGGAAGGGGTAGCATTGGTAAAGCTGATGCTGCTTTGTGAGTCCCTCTGCCTAAATTTTGGAAGAAGAAATACAATAACAGGATTGTCCCAGTCCTGTTCATGATGGAACACAGGACAGTGTGTGGCACTTAAGCCTCTAGAAAATCTGAGCTCACAGATGTCCCATCTGCAGGCCAGCTTAGGAATTGCAATTAGGGCTTCTGTGTTCCCTCTAATCATGACATAAGCAGATGATTGGTGCTCTTTGTGATAATTTTTAAGACCTCTCTTTATTTTAATCAGAAAATATTTTCAATAATAAATTATAATTTATAATTAATAAAGAAGAATAAATAATAATTTTTGAATTTATGCTTTAAGTGTGCCTTTTTTGTTTTTAACATATATACTCAAACTACCTTTGCATACAGTCAAGTGCTACCATGAAGGGATATTTTCACTGGATGATGAAAACGAGTCTTCCTGACTCTGCAGGACAGGGGGAAAATGTTTTATTTCCACACAGGAAGATTTAGCAAAGTATGTTCAGTGGCTCTTCTGTGCCACACAAAGTCTCATCTTCATTGATATACCCTAAAGAACCTACTTATTAAAATCCTACTGAAGCATGATTGAAACAAAGATATTTGTTAAGCTAACACTGCTGGAGTTGAGAAATGTCCCTGGCAATGTACTGCAGAAATGCTTTTCCTTCTTTCCTGCCAAGCATAAGGAAGCTTTCAAGTTATGCCTTAACTATAAAGGTGCTATTTTGTTCCTCTCTCTCAAGTTCACTTCCAGTAGGAAGATTTCTATTAACTGAAATGAGTATAAACTTTGTCCTGTCAAGTCTCTATAATAATTTTGTGGACCTATTGGATATTGCCAGTGACTTTTCAGAGGGAGTAAATGTTAATGATAAAAGGTGAAAGTAAAAAGACTAGCAGTAGTTTGGATACTGCATGATTTATTCATTGCCTGTTTGTATCTGATATCAACTGTTAGCTAGCCTTTCTGATGATTAATCTTTATTGATGTATTTCTAAAGCACTCTGATTTAATAGATATGAGGATAACTAGGAAGACAGCTTGTGCTCTTTATGTTTTCAGTTTTCTTGTTTATTCTCATAACCTTTCCCAGCTCTTGTTCCTATTTGAACAAGATTTGTGGAGCTGCTCTCAATTTTGCCTTCTATGAATCTTCTCATTCTTTCAGGAATCACACTTGCCTTTTTAGGATAGTGTCATATACATATTCTTTGATCGGGGAGTACCTGGGGTTTCTTTACATGCAGAGGTTTCCAACTCATTGTTACTGTCCAGTTTTAAAATATTAGAAATTCTTCTGTCTGAATTAAAGTACAAACAAATGTCAAAGTAAATAGTATGGATTTTATTTGATAGCAAACATGAGAAAGAGAGACACAGAGAGAGAGAGAGAGAGAGAAAGGAAGACAAAGAAATAGAAAAGAGGTGGGGGGGACAGAAAGAGAATAACAGAGACAGAAAAAAGAAAATACCACCACTCTCTGGATCCCACCATCGTCCCATTGATCCTCTCTAGCTGTTCTTCTTGGTGGTGAAGGTCCCTCTGAAAAGCATAGAATCCGATGAATAAAGATATGCTCAGACCAGGTGGTAATGCCCAGGTGCCTCCCCTCTGTGGGAGGCAGCGTGATGCAGTCTCTTGCAGCAGACTCTGGATATATTGCATCACTTTGTGTCACTTTGCATCATGTACAGTACTGTGGTGCAAGGTCTCAGGAATAAGTCTGGAGAGCACCTTGGGGGAGGGTCTTTGATGAATTGTGACACCCTTCAATTGCCTCTTATGTGAGTGTCTTGTGGATGTGGCCTGTGGGGTCGGAGGTTTCACAGCCAGGCCGATGTGTATAAGGGAGGATGGGTATTCAGTGCCTTCGGAGCAGAGGTTATGCCACACACCTCTTCCTTCACCCTCAGTTGCAGGAGGAGTCTGTAAACCTCTGTGGGCTGTGGTGTCCCCCCCCCCAAACTCAAAAAGAGAGATGATTCTCAGTGCAGCTGCTGTGTTTGCCTTTCTTGTGGATGTATTCTTCTCCCTCAGCCTGAGATGACTGAGCAGTAGTGTCCCCTTTATCTTATCCGGACAGCTTAACTCACAGTCCAAAGTTCCAGTCAGGCATCTTCAAGGAGGGGTGGGCTTCTGTGGTACTAGTTTCTTTATACAGTTTTTGCTATGGTAGGAAAAAAGCCTTCATAGCAGTATTTTTATTAACCACTTCAATCCCTTACACTTATTTAGCTTGCGTTTTTGTGGATGGTACCTACAAAGTACAATGTGCTACCAAGGTTTTCTCATTCTTATCATGCTACTTCTTGAATGCTGTCTTGTGGACTTTGTACATTCTAGCAGTTTTATGGTTTCCTTATGCCCACTCTGCATCCCAATGTTTCTGCAGCCCATTGCCTTCCATTTTAGCCAAGACTTCATGTTTTTCTTTCTTTTCCAAGGCCTTACCATCTCCATTGTGACTAACAATGTTCCACGTGGAAACTACCAATGCCTCATTAAACACTATTGTTCTGGTGAATACTTCCTTTCCATTATTTAAACAAAAATAATCACTTAACCATAGAAAGATGTCAAGTTGATCTGGTATAGGTGTATTCAGACTGAATGCATTGTGCAGTTCATACAGAGGGTATTGGTCATCTTCCATAACGGTGTTGTTAACCATTCTCTTATTGCTCAAAACCTGTGCATTAGGTATCTAGTCTTTTAGGGATGGTCCTTTATGATTATGGTTGTAGCAATGACTTGCTGATAAATAGGATTTTCCAAGAAATCTCGGGCCTGTTCTGAAACATTGCCACCTTGTGGCGTCTGCAAGCTCACTGTTTTTAACAGTGCTACTTCATGTACTTAGATAGAAGAAAGGGCATAGCGTAGCTGAATTTCCAATAATTCACTAATGAAATCGGTTGCCTTTGTTTTCCAACTTGCAAAAATATAAATGAATCCTAATAGCCGTGCACAAAATCATTCTTCCATGCATTGCATTAAGCTTCTTTTCACTCTCCTTTTTTTTTTCCTTAGAGTGAATTAAAATGGCTCTGAAGTGTAATGTACAGGTGACAGAGATTGTAAACCCACTAAGATGTAGCTTTTAAAATTATACAAAATTGAGCATGGTACCATGGTCATATTAGGTAGCAGGTGGTAATATTTAGGATGTATTTTGGAGTTCCTGCTGACTAACTAGAATCTCAAAATTATATACATGAGTTGACTCTGAAACAGTCTCGTTAATGTTTTACATGCATGTCTGAAGTTTGTCTTCTCTAGGGAGAAAATTTTGTGTTAAAATATGATGGCACTTTCCTCTTAAGTATAGCAATGACAAAAGAAGATCTGTGATAGACTGCAAAAATTGTTGGGTTAGATTTCATGTTCCATATTGTAAAGGAATTTTGTAAAGTAGATGCTCAAAATCTCCTTTCTTTTTTGAGCTCCTTTTCCTATTTGTCTTCATTGTTGGACTGTTACTATAGAAAACAAAAATATTCATGTTTTATCAGCCAAGAAACAAATATGTAAACCTGGTTTTGTCACATTAATTTTTTTACTTTCTTCGTTCCTAAAGTTGCTATGAAAATGCAAAAAAAAAGGTAACATGACATGGGCATGAAGACTGTCCTGAATAATGTGGTTCAGTGCTAGGGAGGGTGAAAAAGGACCAGGATCTGGAGTGCCATGCAGACTTATTGCTTTCCCAGCACGAAATTGGTAATCTCCAAGTCCCATTTAGAGCAAGTTCCACAAGACAGAGCTCTCTTCCATCCAGGTGTGGGGCTCAGACTCCCTGATGAGTGAAGGCAGTGCCAGCTTGCTGGCTGGAAGGAGCAGTTCAGGAGGAATTTAATGAAGCTGGCTGAAAGAGATGGAGCTCTATGCATTACAGCCCTGCTCTCATGGGATTGAGAAACATGCAAAGTAATACAGTTTTCTACATGGCCCTTCCACAGCCTGCAGCTCTGAGGCAATGCTGCAGGCTGTGGAAGGGCCATGTAGAAAACTGTATTACTTTGCATGTTTCTCAATCCTTCTCAATCCTCAATCCAACAGTTCCCTTGGTTGCTTCTCTCAGCTTGGTTGCTTATGTCAGAAAAAATGACAGCTGTTTCCTTTGATAAAGTAGTCTGCTCTGACTATAAATAGTATTTCCATTTTGTTTTCTTTATATCTCACATGATAAACTACAGGAATACAACTTAGCATGGGGAAGCACAGCAAGTTTTTTGATAGAGATTTGTGAGAATGCTGGCTAGGAACATTTAAGATATTCGTGTGCTTTTGAGCCTTCTTTTCTGATGAAGGGAGTATGGATTCATTTACAGCTTCCTGAAAGAATTCAAAAATGTATCAGAGTCATTTCCCATAATAATGCAAAAAAAATCATTTAGTACAATATGAATAACTGCATAATATTTGGACAACTGCATGGAATGATTCTAAATCAAGGTGAAAATTTTAAAGGAATTGGAGTAACTTATAAGTGTTTGGAATGAGAAGTAACATGAGAAAAGAGTATGATTTTCAAAATGGGAGGGGACAGGCATCTTCTTTTGGAGGCAGGCACGAGAAATGTATTAAGAATATGTACTGGGGACTCCCATAAAAGCAGAGCTGGGAGGGCAGAACTGGGATGCTGGTGGGAGAGGCATTTTCCAGGGCAGGGATGGGGATAGAAGAGAGAATTGTGGTGAGAAGCCTCCAAACTGGAGAAAGCTGAAGAGAGTGTTGGGGCAGAGTAGAGCATGCAGATGATGGGGAATTTTTCTTCAATAGTGTCTGCTTGCTTCTTTCATCTCCCTTCTCAGAAATGAGAAATCACACAATCCCTAGAGAGTGCTGAGCCTTGAGCTCCTCTTGTGTTTTAGAAGACCCATTTGTGTGTGATGAGATAGCAAGAAGGCTTCAGGGCTTCCCAGGAGGCTTCAGGCACCTGCCTCTCCAGGTCCTTGTGTACCAAAGGAGACACCTGGATACACAGTAGTCAAAGCAGACCTCTGGACATCATCGAGCCCAGCCATTCCTTCAAAGCAGGACTGCCAGTGACACCAGGTCTGGTCAACTGTGACTTTGTCTACTCAAGTCTTGAATAATTCTTAAAGTTTTTTCTTAGGTCCAACCCAAAAAGAAAGTTGTAGTCCAGGGTTATGTACTTGTAAATAGGGTTGAGGATGTTCCAAGCAGTAACATAGGGTATTTTTGTCCATTAACAATGGGAAACACTTTTTTCTTATCCATTTCTCTGCCTTGGCATATTTTCATTCTTTGTCATGTGCATAATGGTACTAGTTGTTGAATAGGGCCAATGTAACACTGAGCAATTCCTAATTCATTTAGTATGCACATTTTGACTTGCCTTGGAGTCAAAATGAATCTTTGTTCCTCCTCTGTCTTCTAGTGATGCTCCATTGCTGGAGAGAGAAATTGGAATGTTTTTCTAAATTGAATATCTTTCTCAAAAATAGCCATCTTTATTAGTAGAGCAGTAATCATTATAATCAGGATGATACCATTGGCAGAGGCAGCTAAATTGGGCATTTGAAATCCCAGAGCAAGACTGGGAATATAAAGTGTTGTGAATGAAGGAGATGTATATCCTCTCTATCATTTTCTTTTTTTAGTGAGATTTCTGCGGGGAATGCAAAATCATTGACTGACAATTACAGTCTCTGAAAGTATTTTTTTTTCAGCATGTGATTTCACTTTAGATCATTTTAGTGCTGAGTAAAGATGTACTGCTTGAGAAGAGAGTACCAATCCCTAAAATAGTGTAAGTTGGTTGTGTGGAAAAGAATGTAATGTTCTGAAAACACCTGTAACAATCCTAAAAAAACATTGTGAACTATTGAGAAAGAATAAAATGTAGAAACATCTTGTTTCTACTAGACCTTGTGATTAGGAATATATCACGAGTTGAGGCTACCTCAACAGAAAATAATTTGTGACCAATTAGAAGGTTTGCAACACGAGTGGTGTTTTATTTTGGTAAAAGGTGTTGCTAATTAATTAGTGCTCCCTGTGTTACTCTTTCTATTTTTTCCTGTCATCACCCACCCCTGTTGGAGCCAACAACCACTCAAGCAAGAATGTCACCATAAATGTGAGTGGTCTTCCATTGGTTCTGTCACTTGTTCCATTCAATGCACTATCCTTCACACCTAGTTTTCCTTTTAGCCTGGTTTACAGATTATTTTTATAATCAGATCAGTCATACAGGAGCAAATGAAAAAACTGGACAAAAACTGTAGGACTTGCTGAATAGAGGTCTAGGTAGAGCCCCTTCCCAAACCTACCAACAGCTGTATTTTGTGTACATGAATTCACTCTTGCTGCTCCAAAACTCTGAGTCCTTCAGCATTCCTTAGTCTGACCTGAAGGGCAATACTGCTTTGCCTGATAGATGAGATTTTGCTGTAAATAGGAGAGACTTTTCTTATATTCTTTCTAGAGAGCTGGACGGTGTCTTTCTTTTACTTTCAGTGTTTTGATACTCTGCAATGCAGGTTACATTTTCCAGTCTTCCCTTAAGGGACAAATCATGCAGTCATGCTGCTTACAGTCATGCTGCTGCTTCCCTTCTTGATCTGAAAGGTCAGCAGTGGCTGCCTTTTGAGAAAGCCATAACTGCATCTTTCCTCACTTGGTGAGGAATCTAATCTCTAATCTCATCTCCATCTCACTCTCATCTCTAATGAAAAAAGCAAGCCATCATAATATGATAGAGGTTTTTCATATGTTCCCTTCAGGTCTTGTTATAGTCAGCCTAAGAATCATTATTGTTGTAGCCTCCCTTAATACATCTGACATCTGCACATTGCAATGCAGTCAGGTGCTACATCCTACAGCTCTCCAATGCTGCCTTCACAGTAATGATTCTTATTACTTCTCTGGATTGCATGTTATTTTTCAGGCACTGCAGACATCTGTGAGCTTTTTATTCACGTATTGTAATTGTGTTTGCAGGCCATAGAAGAGCTATTCAGTTAGCACTGCTCTCTAGAGGAGTCTGTCAGTATAATTTTTGTTTGCTTTTTTGTCTGTCAAAGTTTGACTTTCTAGGAAACAGAAGTCTAAACCCAGTCTCTCCTTAACACTTTTGGATTTTACTAATCCGTTTCAGCAAAATGGTGAAGAACTCGTTTAATGTGTTCACTGCAAGAGAAGCTCCAGAGAACATTTAGTCCTTATCAGACCTTGAAAAATTTCTTATCCAGAGCAATACTTATGAAATTCCAGCATCATTTTGCTGTCTTAAGCATCAGAGAATATAACCATCTGTCCAAATTCCTTGCTCTTTATTGTCTGAGAGGTGGTCATCTCCTTTTATAACCTCAGTTTATTTCTCTTAACACAGTAAATCAACTTTAGGATACAAGTTGCAGTCAACAGAGCTTGATAAGATCCACTATGGACAAAATACTTGTTTTGGATTGTAACCCAAAATTTGTGTTACCCAAATACAATTCTGCTGCAGAAATATAAATTTACTTAATTAAATCAGCATAAAACTTAGAATGAATAACCATTTGTTAGTGATGTGAAATGCTTTGGTTAATTAGAAATGGCTATACGTGTAAGTATCAACAAATATTGAAATCCATAATATTCTTTGCCATATTCTTGGTGTACATTGTTACGAATGTAGAGGAGAGCTTAAGTAAGTCCTGCCTTAGACTCAGATTTCTGGCAGTAGCTCTGTTGGGAGTAGCCTGCAGCCCAGATCACTCTCACTCACAAGTTTTTAATAATGGTTGGTCACGTCTATTAAAAAATTATTTATTTAATTAACATTTATTTATTTATTTAACACAAATTTAACAGACATAAAACTTTAACAGATGACATACTACACAGGATGAACAAAAGAAACACTACTACCAGATAACCACAGTGCACAACTGAAGTACCTAATATTACAGCTGGCAAAGAAATAGCATAGATCAGATTCCATGTAGCTTACCATCCAGTTGCTGATGGGGCACACATAGGATCCTTCCTCTCAATTCCCAGGAATGTAACTGCAGAACTTGCATCCAAACTTGTGGAAGTCCTGCACATTTCCAGGGTATGCGTCAGACGCTTCTACCTCCATGAAAATTTGTATAGCTTTTATAGTTAGCAAAGTAACGTGTCTCAAAGTTGGGAATTCCTAGCTCATCTCCCTACATCTCACTCTCAAGACAAGGTATTTATTGTCAGCTGGGGATCTCACCTCCCTGGTGCCAGAGATAACTCACTGCTCGACATCTGTGCAGCCTGGGTTATGTCACCAATTCTTGTGAGGGAGAGAATGTCCGGAGCTATGCACCAGCTGCTGGACATAACAGATAAGCTCTTCTGTGGCAGGAACGAATGTTCTGCTACATATATATAAGAAGAGTAGGAAATAGAGTTAGCTAACAGTCCTTAGCCTCAAGACAATGTGACCACCACAAACACGACAGAACTTTAGTCCAAAGTTCACCAGAGAAGTTCTGCAAAGTTTAACTTCTTACTTTTTTCAATGTGTCTTCCAGAAGAAACTGTTAAGATAAAAAACCCTTTGAATAAACTTTGAGTATTATCTAATGGCTTTATCTGGTGAATGTGGGCATGTTAGCAACATAATAGCACTTGCTGATACCCTCTTCTGAGTGTTAATTTTTGCTCCTTATTTATTTAATATTGATTAAAGAAAAGGAGGATGAGGTTCAGCCAAAATATGCACTTCTGTGACATCTTGTAGCTGCCATTACAGTGGCTCTCGACAGTCAGATAACAGAATCGGTGAAACTGACTGCCCTGCAGTTCCCTGCATCCTCCTTCTTGTCTAGAGAAGTGACATTTTCTTTCTGCAGTATTGCATCACTTCTCCCAGTCACCATGTTTGACTGTTAGGAGTGACTTTATAGTAGCATCTGACAGCTCACTCAGTGAGCTTGTGAATGTATCCTGTCAGGGCCTATGGACTTACATCTATCCAGTTTACTTAGTTATTCACTGACCTAATCCTTTTCCATCAAAGGTACACCTTCCTTGCTCCTAGCCTCATCCCTTGTTGTCTGGAACCCAAGATTCCTGAATCAGATCAGATATGGTTATGTGAATTTGTTCAGACTGTTGCCATGGCTGAAACTAGCAGGTCTGATGGACAAACTTGGAAATGCATTTTAAATGGCAAGCATTTTCTGGGTGAAAATACAATGAATGAATGTGTGCATGTAGGTAGGTATCTGGAGTAGGTATCTATGGACCCCTTACAACACCTAAGAAGGAGCAGTTGCAGATTTTCCAGATGGTACCCGTGAATAGGTCAGAATATCTGGAAAAACTACATGGGCTTTTATAGCCAACACTGACAAGATCCATAATATTAAAGACTCCTTTTATGCAGGTCAGTGACCCGAGCTAAAATTTCTCTGTGAGTATAGCAAGAAGATGTGTTTAGCCAGGGTTTTGTACTGATGCAGTTCATTAAAGACATTGCCACACTGGCTAAGATGCCATTAAAACTGTGCTTACTGTTCTACTGAATTTGACAGTGGATAAATCCATCATCTACTCTCACTGCTTAATAACCAGCTGTCATAGTCCTTGTAATGTAACACTTTCATTATATCCACGAAGAAAAAGAACACACAAAAAGATAGCAAATGATCCTGGGAAGTCTTTCTCAGACAGATAAATGCTGCTAAGAATAAAGTAAGCTGCTATTATTAGAACTGTAATGTTAATAAAAAATATGGACAATTATATGCTCTTGAGGCTGGCTTTTTTGGTTTGCTTTTTCTGGTTTGTTGTGGGGGTTCGTTTTTTGGTTTTGGGGTTTTTTTTTGGTGTGGTTTTTTAATTTTTTTTTTTTTTTTAGTGTAGAAGACTTAAAAGAAGACACCCACACAGTTTGCAGGAGTTAGAGAGAAATGGTTGATATTACTTATGCAGCAGACATTTTAAGAAAGCAGGTTAAGAGAAGATTGTCCGGTTTGCTAGTTTAAAACTTAGAAAAATGGTCACACACTATACCACAAAACTGTTGTTGCTTATATTTTCTTCTAGGAACGTCTCTTGATGAGCCTTTTGCCCAGGAATGTTGCAATGGAAATGAAGGAAGACTTCCTGAAGCCACCTGAAAGGATTTTCCACAAGATTTACATTCAAAGGCATGACAATGTTAGGTAGGATTGATGCAGCCCATGAAATAAACTAAAGAACTAGGAATATTTTGTACAAGGACAGTGATGTATAATTGCACTCAAGTTTCAGAGGTAAAAAACCAAGCAATAAAGTGAAGATTTATCATTTATACAGAGTAGAAGAATGGGTGCACTAGGAAGATTTAATCTTCTCAGGAGATAAGCCTGAATCAATAAATGTCTTAGAATAGTAGTGCTGGGAGACTGACAGCTTTTTCCAAATGACTGATCATTGGTTTTGCACTGTATTATGTTTTGCGTGAGCAGGAGTATTTGTTCTGCATGCTAGTTTTTGCACATTTATATTTTTTTGATAGTAAGATTAATTACTTTTAAATTAATAGATTTTCCTGGGTAATAGCATGGAAACACAGAAAGAAAGCATGGTGCAAGCATAAAGAAATGTGTATTTATCCACATTACATGAGGGTTACCCCCCAGAGATTATTGACTAAGGCTCAGTTCTACTTCTTGCTCTTGTTCAGTAGTTGTGTGCAAGTGCTGTCATACTGCTTTTTCTTGAAGTGCATTCTTAGTTTTTATTCTTCTTTGCCTCCATAACAAATTCCTTAAAGAACTTGTCTGTGTTTTATCACACTACTGCCAAGTGCCTTGCTTCCACATCAAAAACAGCAAAAAAGTTCAGTTGGTGTCACCCTTTTACTAAACAAGGTGCAGTGTTAGTAAATGATGCCACAGAGCTGCCTTGATTTGCATGGTGTACTCATGGAGCAAAAGAGTAAATTTCAGCACCTTCTCATCTCTCTCCTCCACTGCTAAGTTTCTTCTCTCAAGATTTAGTCTACCTCCCATTGAGCTGGCTTTGATATATGCAAGGAACGCTTCCTAGTGACTAAGTTGTTGCAACTAAAAGCATTTCTGTCACTAAGGCAATCAGAGGTGTCTGTGATGGGATCAGAAGACTGCCAAATTAGGTCAGTTTTACGCTGTAAAATTTAATATAACTGAATTAAAAATTAGTAGTTTACTTCATGTTAATGGTAAAATTTTGCATAATATTAATCTCATCAGTTTGTTTACAAAACTTGGTCTTTAACAATCATTTAAAATTGGTTCTAAGTGTGCACTACTCCAAAGCTGATGCTGAAAATTATGATGTTGTTTACAGTATCTGATAGTTCTCAATTGTCAAAGTCTAACTTGATATATCCTGAAGGACACATTCTTAATCTAAATGAGCTGTCTCACTTCTTCACTTTCCTTTGTTTATGTCACATGATTTCATTCTATTGCACTCCTCGCCAACACCGTTTGCACTTTTTTCATTTTCTTGCTAGTCTTCCATCTTTGAATGATAACTGTATATTTGAAGTTAGCTTTTCTAATCAAGTCTCATGTATGCCAGGTTTTGATGCTTGGATATCTGCTACTTTGACCCTTTGGTGATCATAATCCTTAATATACTTATAAAACTTGTTTTTAAAAATTATGTCCTCACAGTCCTATAAAACACATGTATGCTACTATTGGTTGCCCTTGTATTCAGGGTCGAGGTAAGACTGATAATTATATCATGATTAGTATATTTATATCTTGTATGTGTCACAAATCTCTGCATTCATTACACTGTTTAGAGTCATCTTAGAAAGCATTACTTTGCAGATTATAGTGCTTCTGAGTCCTCTCTTTTGCCAAGATCTTTTTGAAATGCAACCTCAGGAGTAGTCTTTTTTCCTACATGATGTTTTTTTCACATAACTGCTAAAATTTTTTTGGTTTATTCAGTCCTTTGGTGTGGAGTTCATGAAAGTTTTTGAATCAAAACACCCTGTCTGGAGAGGTGAATTAATTCTCTGACATTAAGAAGGTACTTTTGGGGCAAATGAAGACCAAGTAAGATGGGGTCATTTTAATGTCACAGGTAAGATCCTGAGGGAAGAGAACTGAAAATTAGCAGACCTCCCTTCACCATCTGTTTTGCCTTTTATTTCAATAATGAAAATATAATTATAATAATGATTAAAAATGGGGTGATATTGTGTCCAATAAATATCCAGCAATCTGTGTCTAGTACATCCCAGCAGGCCAGAGTTTTACCCCAGAAGTTTTGTGACTGAGTTTGTCTGAAGGATGAAGGAGAACTCCCAGCAGGTGCCACCCTGACATCAGTGTGAAGAATAGCACTACAGCATCCCTTTGGCGAGGCTGCTGGTGGTTAGTGCAATAGTAAGTGCTTGCTTTACTTTCTCAAGGAGATGAAAACAACTTTTTTTTTCTTCTGGGTAGTGACAGTTCAGCCAAACAGTTCAGGTAAACCTGAGAGATCATTCCTATATTCTTATGAATTGTCCTCTTCACATCAAGTGTTCTGTAAAGTGCTGCTATTAAAACAAACCAACAAAAAGTCCCACTATAATTCTATATTCCAGGGGTTTTTAACTCCAAAGCTACACAGTGGAAAATAGAAAACGAGCTGCACTTTTCCTTTTGCAATGCTTTCTTTTTCTCCCTGCAAATACCTGGTAGTATCAGAGCACTGTTCTTCAGAAAACATAGTCTGAAGGAAGAAGGCATGCAATTAGTGGATTACATGATTTTTCCATTCCTTTTCTGTTGAAAAACCAACAGCAAAAAAAATACCTTCATAAATATCAGAAAGCATCTCTTTCATTCTTCTAAATGGCTGCATGGAAAAGAGGGCAAAGAATATTTAATCTTACCTGTGTAAAAAAGACATTGATACAGCTACTTTCTTTACCTCCTCCCAGAAAAGCACGTTACAGTGGAGACACACATACCTCTGTAAGAAGTGAATGATGGACTAGGGAAAAATTATTTCAGATAATGATGGCAACTGCCCTGGTTTATAAATTAGTTGGTGAATATTTTATCAACTACCCGATAGCTGTTGAATGACTGCCTGCAACTCACTGTGCTCTGGAGGGGAATGTGTCATGCTTTGATCAGCTCTTCCAGCTCTGCACTACATTTGCTACCTTGTAAAGTTCTTGAACAGAATTGCTGTGCGGTAAGAAATAAGAGCATGTGTTTTAAATGGAGACCAATAACCTAATGCAAATGCACTCTGCAATACCAGATATGCAAATACACATCTGATATAGCATTATCCCAGTGAGGAAAATAAACTCAACAATCAGAAAAATAAAATAATTACAATGAATAAAATATCTGTGGTTTATCAGAAGGAAATAATCTGTATACAGTCCACAAGCTGTTCCAGTACACAGGCTACAGTACAAGTGGTTTTTTACTGGGGTAGTCCCAGACAAGGACACCATGAAAGATGTGGGAACCAGATGTCAAGTTACACGTAAAGGCTACCCAACAGACCAGCTCTTCGGTGGTGCTCAGAAATATGTTTTGTAACATGGAGACATGCTTTTTCTAAGATTAGGTTAAGAAATTTAAGATTCTTGTTTCCTTCTTGCCTTATTCTTACAGAGCTGAGAAATTTACAGATCACATATGTAGGTGCAGTGTCCACTGTAAAAACTCACTAGTCCTGACTGAATGTCTCCATGGACCCATAATTCCCTGAAAATTATGAAAATTTCAAATTGAGTTTCAGCTCAAATATATGCCCTGTATGGAAACCTTTGGAAACTCTTTTGGAATGGATGCTAGATATTCATGAAACTGTTCCAACTCATGGATGAATAAGGATATGGCTGGCTTCCTATATTAACACACAACTTCTTGCTTCATTCTATGACTCAAACAATGGTGAAGAGATAAAAAGAAAGTGAACATTGAACAGCTAAAAATTTCTTGGGCCTCAGGTACAGCAGTTTCATTTAGCCTTATTTTTACAAGCATGAAATAGAACTGGATGCTTTGTAAGAAGAGATATTAATCTTAGGAAACACACTGCCTGATTTCAAAGCTGCTAATAAAAAGATTCCTTGTGGCATTTTAGAGGTTCTTGAGAATCAGTCTGAAGCCAGAACAGAATCTGCAGATATTTATGAGCAAATATTTGTGGTCCATCCTGTCTTTTAGAAAACATCAGACCATAAATAACTTTTTAATTTAACTTAACCATTCCAACATTTTAAAAAGCTGTGATTGTGATGCCTGTGGACAGACTTCTGTATTTAGTCTTTCTGAACTTGTAGAACTTCACAGTGAACTAGTTTTTGTGAATTATTATTATTATGTAAAAACACAGCCTCCCTTTGTTTGTTTTTTTTTTTTTACAGCCCTCTTTAATTTTAGAGAGCACTTTTTTCTTAAATATTGAAGTGGATCACACATAAAATTATTAATAAACTTCCTTTATGTTTCACCTTTGAGGCAAAAGGAGTCCTACAGGTTACCTTCTGAGGTGCCATGTGCCATTAAAATACAATTTTTACTGTAAGTTGTACTTTAATTAAACAAATGGCCCAAATGAAAATAAAAAACAGGGCATACAACCCCTCTTTATTTTGTAGAGTACTTGTTTATATAAGTGGCTCCATTGAAAACAGCAGGACTATTCAAGTGCACAAAGCACATGAATGAATACTGTTGAAACTGAACATTTACTACCTACAAGCTGTCAAATCTCTTGTGTAACTTGGCAGGACTTCTGAATGCCCCATAGAATGACATACAAAAGAGTTGCTTTGTCAATACTCACACTTGGGAAACAGCTTAAACCTTTTAAACCAAGCTGCAGGCTTTCTGCACTCAATTCTAGCAGGTGCAGCTGTTTCCTGCTGCGGGCTGCAGTCACTGTTCAGGTGCTGGCTATGCCTGCCTGCAGGGATCATGGTGAGAGAAAACAGGAATACAGAAGGTCCTGGAGTAATAACTCTGGGCTTGTTAACACAGAAACGTTTCAGATTGTCAAAGAGTATGAGATAATGATGTATGTAACTCATATGCCAGTGCTGAACCAGTTTATCTCTGTGACAGAGGAGAGAAATGTCTGTTTATACTGTTTCCTTACCTGAACTTGCTCACTGTACTGCTGCTTGGCTTTTTTTTTCATATAATAGAACAGGTTAGAAAGAGCTGTTGGTGTTTCAAACAAATAGTCCAGGTAACTTTGAAAAAGAAGTCCTCAGGAAACTTCCATTAAACATTGGAATCATGAAATCATGGAATGGTTTGTGTAGGACGGAGCCTTTAAAGATCATCCAGTCCAGTCTCTGTGCCTGAGTCAGGTTCATCTTTCACTGCATAAGGTTGCTCAAAAGCCTGACTGGCCCAAGCTTGAATTTTTCCAGAGACGAGGCATCCACAGCTTCTCTATGAAACCTGTTCCACCTTCCTAGTGAAGAATTTCTTCCTTGTATCTATTCTAAATCTACCCAGTTTTAGTTTAAAACCATTCCCACTTGTCTTACCAGCAGACATCCTGATAAAAAGTCCATCTCCAGCTCTGTTGTATACCCCCTTTAGGCTCTGGAAGGCTGGTATGTCTCCTTGGAGCCCTCTCTCCTCCAGGCTGAACAACCACACTCTGACCAGTCCATGTGTTTCCTGTGCTGAAAATTCAGCTGGAGCCTCATGAGAGAACAGAACCACCTCCCTCCACCTGCTGACCGCATTTCCTTTACTGTGTAACAGGATACATTTGGCTTTTTGGGCCCCAAGCGTACAGGGCTGACACATGTCCAATATTTCATCCACCAGTACCACCAAGCCCTCCTTAGCAGTGCTGGTCTTAATCTACTAATGCCTCAATTTGTATCCATGTTTGGGATTGCCCCAACCCAGGTGTAGGACCTTGCTCATAACCTTGTTGAACTTCATGGGGCTGGCACAGGCCCACCTCTCTGGCCCATCCCGCGCCTTTGGTTGGCATCCCTGCCCTCCAATGTTATCAACCACACCCCACAGCTAGGTGTCATTCATGAACTTGTAGATGGTGCACTAACTCCCTGTCTGTGTCATTAACAAGTAAAGAGTGGAATGAACAGTCAAAAGAAAAGCACTGCGTTTCAATGATTACAAATCTATATTTACACATTATCTATCATATGTGCCTTGTTGCAGTAGTCTGTGGGGAATGCAGTCATACAAAATTTATGTCAATTTTAATTTAGTTTATGTTTTAGTTAGTTTATATGTGTTTTCTGTGTGTAGTGTTTAGCAGGACCTCTTCATTGGTAACTGTAGATGTAATTCTTTGTAACACTTTACTTGAAGGAACTATCATTACAGTATTCTTTTAAAAGATATATGTTTTCAGAAATCTAGATGCGTTTCATTAAGAAGGAAGGAAGTATCATAAGATCAGAGGGACAGGCACATTGCAACAAGAAATGTTCTACAGCAAACTAAACTCCTCTGAAGAAATTTATTTGTGAAATTGTTGACTTTTGCAGTTCCATAATCCCCTTCTTCAGATTATGCATATTTTGAAATGTTTGGGTTATAATTATTTTAAGATTATTTTGTTTTATTGATAACTAGAACAAGCTATTTGTATATAAAATATTATTAATGAAAAAAATGGGTTGTTTTGTGAAAAATAAACTAATTTTCCTATGAAATGTAGAAGGTGGCTATGTAAAAACAGGCCACATTTTTAGTGGGGAGAATTTCAGCTACACTCTAGGTATCAATTAAAAATTGATTTAAAAAATCATAACTAAATACAATCACACAAATAAAACCTAAAAACTCCAGTAGTTTTACACTTCTTTTACTAGATGAGAGTAAGAGCAGTAAGACTGGAGAGTAAATGTTCAGTCTTGCTATGGTTGTGCAGAAGAAGAAAGACAATACTAATCCATGTGTAGCCAAATCAACAAGTGGTTATTGAGGTTGTCCATGAGCAGGTGTTAGAGGAGAAATGGATATTTAAAGTCACTGAAAGAGTAACCATTTTACCTTGAGAGAAAGTGAAAAAAGTATGCCTTGCATCTCAAATAAAGCAAACAGAAGGAAATATTTCTAACTAGTCTTGTTCTGCTGCTTTCTTGCATTTCAGTAACACTCAGTATATGTTCTCTCAGTTTTTGTAAGCAAGCAGGCAGCAGTAGGAGCAAGCAAGCCTCTAACTCAAGACAGCACTGCTCCTAAAACACAATGGCATCACACAGATTTTAAAATCAAGTTCACTGCAGAAATTTGAGAAAGCTCTGCTCAAGACTGCTTATTTTTTCCCTTAGGATATATTAGAATATTATTGTGTTGTTGCAACTTACAATTGCTAACAACTTGTCTGTCTAAAAACCAAAGTGATTTCAGTTTTTACCAGATTAGCCAAACTTCCTAATCCTGCGAATTTACTGATAAGATTCTGGTAGGATTGGTAAGTCATGGTTTTGCTTACTCAGACCATGAGACTCAGTTTGCCAGGCCTGGTTTACTAAGGGATTTTAGGGCTCATCTGACAAAGAGATAAACTATCTTGGGTCAGGCACTTGTCAGACTAGTGCAGGGATATTTAAATCAGATTAGTCAGGGGACGGGGGCACCTATCCCTTCCAGTCCTGACATTCAGGTGTCAACACCTCTAATGGATGCCTGGAACAGTGCAAAGGCATTCCAGATACTCCAGCCAGTGAGTCAACTTTATCTAGGTACTGGCTCAGACAACACTATACAAATACAAGTAGTATGGCAAAAAAAACAAGAGGAACTATAGATGTGCATAGGCCTGTGTGGATATGATACCATGGGCATGATGGAGACGTGGTGGGATGGGTCCTACGATTGGAGCTTTTAAATGGAAGGTTTTGGGCTTTTTAGCAAAGACAGGCAAGGGACACGGGAAGGGGATGTAGCCTCCGTGTCAATAACCAGCTGGAGTGTATGGAACTCCGTGGAAGGATAAGGATCTCTCCTAGAAGAGCTTGTTGGTTAAGAGTAGAGGGAGGGCAAGGACAGGGCATGTTACAGGAGGGTCTGCTACAGGCCACCCAATCAGGAGGATGGTGTGGATGAAGCCCTCCATAGGCAGACAGAAGTGGTCTCAAGCCCTGGTCCTAATGCGGGGGTTTCAACCACTGTGATATCTGTTGGAAAGACAGCACAGCAAGGCATAATCCCTCACATGTGTCAACTGCAATTTCTGTACACAAGCAGTTGAAGAGAGGCAGCAAGAAGGTGCTGTACTGGACCTTGTGCTTACCAAGAGGGAGGAGCTGGTGGGGAACGCAGTGCTCCAAGGCAGCCTTGGCTACAGTGATCACAACATAGGGGGATTCAAGAATCTCAAGACAGTGAGGAGGGTACACTGCAAGTTCACTTCCCTGGCAGACTTTGGCCTCTTCAAGGACCTGTTGAGTACAGCCCCATGGGATAAAGCCCTTGATGGCAAAAGGTCACAAGAATGCTGGCTGAATTTAAAGGATCACCTCTTCCAAGCTCAGGAAGAATTCATCCAACAAGGAGGAAATCAGGCAAAAATGCTAGGAGACCATCATGGATGGATCAGGAGCTGCTGAGAGAACATAGAGCAAAAAAAGAATCTTTCAGGAAGAGGAAATGAGGATAGATGGCCTGGGAAGGAAACAGAGGAATTGTACAGGAAGTTAGGGAAAAGGTTAGGGAAGCCAAGGCCCAGATAGAATTGAGTCTGGCCATGGATATTAAGGACAACAGAAAGGTTATATAGAAGGATATAATATATCCTTCTATAGATATATTGCAAGCAAAAGAAAGACTAGGGATAACTTTGACTCTCACCAATAGGAAATAGAAGACCTGGCTACCCTGGAAAAAGTTCTCTTTTCTCAGCTAGGCTGAGGTTCTCAACAACTTCTACACCTCGTTCTTCAACAGCACGTGCCCCAGCCAAGCCTCCCTGGTGAAAAAAGACAAATACAGGGACTGAGAGAATGAGCACCTTGAGCCCACTGCAGGAGAGGATCAGGTTCAAGACCATCTAAGGAGCTTGAATATGCACAAGTGCATGGAACCTGAGTAGATTCATCTGTGAGCTCTGAGGGAAGTGGCAGATAGCAGCTAAGCCACTATCTATCATATTTGAAAAGTCATGTCAGTGAGGTGAAGTGAGCGAGTCCCTAATGACTGGAAATAGGGAAATATAACCCTGATTTTTAGAAAGGGGAAAGCAGAAAATATGGAGACCTATAGTCTAGTCAGTCTCATCTCTGTGCCATGCAAGATCATGGAGCATTGCTGAGCCCTAGGTTGTGAGGCAGCACCAGCTGCAGCACTGTAAGAGCTACCTAGCCGTCCTAATCAACACCTTCACATTGCTTGTAAGGAAGAGCAGTGCTTGAATCATGTGCAAATTATGGTGCTGAGTGAGCAGAGGCAACATTTTTTCTTTGTTTCCCATTTCTTTTAATTTTCATTTCTCTTCTTTCATTAATAGTTGTAGTTTTAAGGAGATTGGTTTTTTTGATTTTTTCACCAAAGTGCCCAATAGTATTATTAATTCTGTAGAATCAAATTGTTTAATTGTGTGGAATGAAAGAAGGGAGAGTTTCATCCCTGTTTGATCATTAAGAGAAACAATTTTTAATTGGTAGCTTCTCACTTCTTGTTTCTATATATGCCAGCATTTAAATTAAAAAAAAAAATACTTGGCAATCATTATGAAGTGTTCCTTTGTATACCATACAATTATGAGGAATCTTTCATGCATAAATATTTTACTCTAGTTTAATCCTCTCTGAGGATGTGAACCTCTATAGCAATTTCAGATTAAGTTACTGTGAAGCAAGACTACTTTGCTCTTGAATGAGTATATCTGGAGGAGTGATTAATGTGCTTTAACACTGATGTCACTCCTGTAGCTGCTTTGTTTTAACTTTTCTGAGTATGTTAGACATGGCCTAAATTTAAAGCTTTCAGTATTTTTGTGTGAATAATATATCCAAAATAGAGGAAAGGGAATTTCAGTGCCAATATGGAGGCTTAGACTTTGAGAATATTTGAATACATTTGGCCGTGGAAACAGTTCAGGTTTATGACTGGAATTCTGGCACTGTATATCTTATAATTTCTCTCTTTAGTACCATTATCATTTCATGGCCATAGCAAGAATTCAAATCTCATTTCTGTTGTCATTCCCTATGACTGACTTTGCCATCTCCTCGTAAAGGACTTCTTGACCTTTACTTCCCAAAAAACTGAGCAGAACATAAGGGGAAAAAAATTTATTGCATCAGTTGGCTAATTTGACTCCCCGTCACCCGAAGATGCTACTCTAATTTTTTTCAGATGTAGTACAATGAGAGTGTGTGTTGGTGCTGCCCCACAATACTTGTAGTACAAGTAGTATGGGAAGAGGCTACAGATGGGTGAAGAGTTAGAGGAGATAATATTGGTCAGTTGACCAGCTAAAATAAAATTAATCAGCTATTGAATTTCAATGCCATTTTTTTTGAATAGTAGAGCTCTGTGTGTGTGCTCTCCTCAGCACTGCCACCCCTGAGAATAGACCATGGAAGCAGCAGACTTGCAGTGCCAGTTGCACTTTGGGGAGGGAAATCTCCTGCTCCTCCACTGGCTGTTTCCTACCACTGTTACTGCAAAATCAGGTCTAGTTGCTGGCATTTCAGCCTACTTTCAAAGTGCATCAGTTACTATCATTGTAAGATTTCATGGTGGGAAAAAGGAGGAGATTTTTCATTAATAAAAGGCAGAACTTCTACTCACAGAATTTCCCCATCTGTGCCATGTCCAGACATGAGAGTTATACTTTGCATATTTTAAGAATATTGTGTTAAAAAGTTGGGAATTTAGTAAAAAAAAAAAAAAAAAAGTGTAATAATGATCATATTACCTAACCTATTCCATAAGTTTTAAAATGTATACATGTAGTTAACTACCATATTAAAAAGTTTACAAGCATAATTGAACATCGGTCTCTCAGCATACAATAATTACTTATTTTTACCTAGATTTTCAATGGCCTGTTCAGTTCTGTATTGTGGGTGCTTTTACGGACTTCATATTTTTGTACAATGACCAGTGTTTTGAATCAAGTGCTGAGGACTAAGTACTCTTTAAACGTTTAAAGGATTAGCAAGGATCTCATACTGACCTACTAAGGTACCCATATATAAAACATCTTTCTTCTTAACTGAATGATTACGTAGGAACCTGTTTCCAATTCTCTGTGTTTCACTAATAAAGAGGTTTTGATATTTGTGTACATGTTAGCATTGTGATGGTTGCTCTGTTACCTGTTAAGACATAGTTTTCACAAACACAGGACATCTCTGGTTTGTATGTATTTAGATGTTCCTCATTGCTTTAGACCTTGGTAATGAGATAACATCGTTATTACCTTAAAGGCCTAATCCCCTCCCAACTCCATGGGTTTTTTTTTTTGCAAATGGACACTGTTGGTGCTGCTGGAAATACTACTGTTACTCTATGTGTGGTTAGACAGTGAAAAAAGTGGACTGCCATATTTAAAATGGAAATAGAAAAGTAAAATCAATCAAAATGTAAAATGTGTAGAATAGATGAGATGTAAAATGGCACGGAGGCTATCAGAGGCTATTATTATAAAGTAACATCCACACTCCCCTTCCATACTGATAGTATTGAATTAAAACCAGGAAACTACATGATATACTGGAGTGCAACAATTTTAGGTTTTTTTTTTTCCTCTGTGTCTTTTTAAACTTTTTAAGTTCTGATGTGAATTTAGGCCATAAAGAAAAACAACCATAAAGCAAAATGTATGAAAGACTGATGCACATTTGAGTGCTTTTGAAAATCTTCAAGGAATTTAGGTAGCTTTGAATTTCCAGAAAGACCTGGGGCTATCAAACAACAAGGACGTCAATAAAGAATTAATAGGATAAGTAGATCTTTCAGGGCAAATATGCAGGTGTTACTGAACTCTCTTAATGTATTTTATTTTACCCATTACTTGACTGGTTCACTTTTATGATAGCAGAGACAGGAATCATAAATAAATGCTGACTTTTTTATTGTAAGAGGCCTTTTTGTTATGTTTAAACAGCATGGGAATGGAACAACTATTTTTTCCTTGAACCAGGGCCATCTTGAGCAACGTTCTCATAAGGCATTCTCCAAGGAGTACTGAGTGAAGACACTGCCTCAAGGATTAGAATGACAACATAAATGTTTTCTTTGTAGACCAAAGTCATTGCACTTTGGATGAGTTGGTTTTGTGCTGGGATATGCTACTTATCTGCTGTGGTGGACAAGGGATTTAAACCACTGGTTTAAATTAAACTATAGAAGTAGGGTGGGAGTCAGGAGTTGTATTTGCCATTTTTGTAACATATTAGGAGTGTTGAGACTTGCTTATGAAGAATGGAAAACAGTAGACTTATTAGGCCTACTTTTCTAGTATTGCTTTTTTATCTTAAGACTGAAGCTTTGCTGAGGTGAATGGGAGTACATACTATTTAATTCAGCATATAGTTAGCAAACTAAGTTCTACACTACATCAATTATACCTAGGCTATAAATAATGAGGTGGTTTATTAGTGCTTTCATAAATTACTTGACATTTCTAGTCTGGATGTTGGAGATAAATTCAGTATGCTCCTGCAGCTGATCCTGTGCTTCTACAAATGCAAGGAATCTAAAGATTTGAAAGGTTCACAGCACCATACTCTCTTGAGTTTTGTGATTTACACATTTTGTGATTTATTCTCTCAGTCACAATGGTACCTGCACTTATTTTAATTATCTCACTTGATGAACACTGACTAGCAGGGATTGTTAAAGCAGATTAAACTGTTGGGCATTAAAACCTTGCTAATACTGGATAAAGCCAGACACTTACCTGAGCCAGGCAGCACAGTGAAGAGAATGGATTCTAGCTCCTCACAGGAAGTTACTGCATCATCACAGACCACAGGGCCACATCACAGAGCTACTGCACTGAAGTTATTAACCCCTGTCTGTCAGTACCTCAGTAGTACTGAATAGTACTGAGTACTCAATAGTAAACCTCATGCAAAGTTTATCTGTTTGGCTATGGAACTCTAGCAGTGTAAATCTGTCTCTGAAACCAATTTAGCTGAGGAGATCCTAGCTGCAAAGAGAATAAATTGTTCATCATCTTCCTAGAGTATTCATTGGGCACTCTATGAATGAAGTGCTTTGCCTCATCTGCCAGGTAGGTATGGAGCAATTGAAAGTGTCTGAGAGTTCTCTAAAACAGTTGACAGCACCAGACTAATGCCTATTTTTCTGAATATTTTCCATTTTTTTTTACAACTAGCACTTTGTTGATAATATTTCAGGAGTTTGTACTGTGGGTTACATTTGTGCTGTGAAAGAGAGTAACAAGAATGTGAAGATCTCTACTGATTTGTCCATGTCTCTTTACTTCTTTACAGTATTTTATTTGCAGACATTGTGGGGTTCACTAGTTTGGCATCACAGTGTACTGCCCAAGAGCTGGTGAAGCTGCTGAATGAACTTTTTGGAAAATTTGATGAATTAGCTACAGTAAGTACCACCCTGTTATTTCAATTTAATTTGCATTTCCTTCTGAAAAATGATTCATGAGTTATTCGTGTTAGAAATCTGTAATAGACTGATTTGGCCCCACATGTCATGAATTTCTAAAGCTTCAATCTTTTTTTAATATTCTAGAGAAAAAACAATCTCTTTTAATGGTTTAGGAAAGAAATGTAAGTGCTATTTTTAAATATACTTTTCTTCCCCCTTCATCAGTGTTCTTCATTGGTTTTGTTTGTACAAAACAGAGAAATTTTTTTCAATATTTACGATTTTATTCTTCATCCAAAAAATCAGAACAATGGAAAGTATGAATATTGGCAGTATGGCATAAAACTTTCTGTGATAATAGGAAGCTGGAGAGTAAAATTCATTCTTCACAGAGAGCACTCCTTAAAACAGAAATGATGGTAGCTTTTCAGAGAGGTTATTGTAGGCAAAATAGGATAGATATAATAAATCGATGCCTATGTTTTTGTTGTTGCACTTATATTGTGCTAGATTCCCCAAGGAAGAGAAAATGAGAGAAATGTTCCTTGCCTATAACTACAAGAAACCTGATTTGACAAGAACCATTGGATGGGAAATGAGAGAAATTGCTGTGCCAGAAAAAGTCACACATCTTGTTTCAAATTATGTTTAACAAGATGTTGAAAATACGTCTTCCCCTGAACAAATCAGAACTTCATCAAATGTATCTTATTTGCCAGCTGTCCTTAAAACCTTCATTGCTGAGAAGTTACTCTTCCACATAAATTATACTCCTCTACTGTCTAGCTGTTTTGTCTTCAGACTCCATGCAGCAGCCTAAAAAAATATTTGTTTAGGTCCTCGACATAAATAGCATCCACATTTTTTCAGTCCAAACTCACTTTTCCTTGATGCAGATGATCTAAAGCATGTGGACATTTTGCATCTAAATCTCCCTCTTTATAAACAGCTCTCAAGAACCCCAAGGAGAAAGAAAGCTTCTGCTCCACAAGATCCTAGGGTTGAGAAAGACCCTTAGCTAAGGGTCTTATTCTTAGTTAAATGGGTTATCCTTTGATGGAGTGCTATGTTCTGATTTGCACTAGATGTTCAAGTCATAATAGAAAAAAACTTGCGTGTTCCCTTTTTTCCAAGAAAAGCAGAAGATTAACTTAGATGCTTAGTAGAGATGCAATGGAATTCTAGGGGGTTTAGACATGAATTTTTGTAACCAATTCATTACTGCAACTTCTGGCAGTATGCCATAGAGAGCACAGGTCCTCAGCCCAGAGTACTTCATAGATATTGCCTTAGAAATAAAAATGATCTTCCATTCAGATAGTCATTTGCAAGAGCTTAGATGGTTTAAGTTCTAATATCCCTCTTACTTTGATTGCATTTTAATTATATGTCAACCAAACACCTAATAAGCTCATTTAAAACTTACCATGCTGTCATTTGTGGAGTCTTTATAGCCATGAAACATGGAGCCATGTAACAAAAGGGAAGTACTGTAATATAACACAGGATCACATGTGTGCACACAGAAATACATAAGCCTAAGATATGTCATGGCCCTGAAGCCAGGGAAATGCCTTACCATGGTTGCTCCCTTAGCCATGGCCGTGTGCTGCCAGTGAAGGTGTCAGTGACACCAGAAGGCAGGTGCCAGGCAGATGCCAGCCTTTGGTGCAAGGTCGGTTGTTGGTCATGGAGGAAGCAGTTTGGAGATTGCAGAAGAGCAAAAAAACTTAGTTTTTCTGTTCAGCTTGCAAGGATTCTTTTTCAAATCTACAGGAAAAAATCTTGCGGTTTCTTTCAGCTATGTGAGGAAGATTTGCTACTTACGAATACTTCTAGTTTAGACTGTTCTTCACTGAGGTGTGGTTGAGAATACATATACAAGATTTCCTTATCACCTTGTGATGTGATTAAGGGAGACTTGTAGTTGTGTCTTGTGCAGTCAGAGAAATGTGCTGAGAAATACAGGTTTTCAGAAGGATTCTCTTGGTTAAAGCAGCTTCTAGGTATTCATTATTAGGTCAAAAGAGAGAACTGGGCTGATTTTAAAACCGCTGTGCTTTTGTATTCAGAATGATTAAGGAGGAAATTGCAGAGACTTTAAAGAAGACAGTGATAGGTAGGGTCCCTGTGATTACTAAAATGCAATCTGTGAGTGTGCCTGTTGTGTGCTGCTGTTCGTGTGCTGCTGTTCCTTGGGAAGCAATGCCACCTGGAAGGTGAGGTGCAGTTTATGACTATCTTTCTTGAAAAAATTTGTCTTTCTTAAAAATATAAAGAATTTTAAAAGAATCCCCCTTACCACTGTGGAGAGTGTACTAAGACAGTATATATTTGCTGGGAGCCTCAAGATGAATCTTGACATTTTGACACATGGACACATTGTAGAAATAGTCTTTTCTTTTTGACAGTATAGTTCTGCTAAAATTTGTCTTTCTTGCATTTGGAAGCTGGTTTATGCTTTTAATATTAGTTATTTCTCTCTTTCCATGTGCTATTTCTTTGGATGTTTTTTGGTGTGTAGTTTTTGGGGATTTTGGGGCTTTTTTGTAAGGCACATAGTTTTGCTCTCTTTGAAATGCTACCTTTTTTTTTTTAATCACAATAGCTTCAGATATAGTTACAACTCATGATAGGGAGTTCTGAAAGCGAACCTTAGGTTTCAATATAAAGTCATTCAATTCCTTTGAAAATGTACTTTAGCATTCTGTTAATAGAGAGGGGAAAATATCCTGATCTTACTACTTCCTCCTAGAATTCATTTGTACTTTTATCATGTCCTTTCATATCTATTCACCTCTAGAGAAAGTTTTTTTAAATACTTATCTTTCACACATTATTTTACCTTGCAAATCACTGAGTCTTTGAGTGCTAGGGAAGAGATTATCTGAATACATTACTTAAAATCATAAAATTTCTTGAGTTGGCAGGGATCCATAGAAATCATCAAATCAAAAGCCCTGCTCCTCGGAGTACTACCTAAAACTAAACCATATGATAAAGAGTATTGTCCAGATGCTCCCTGAAAATGATGGAATGGTTTTTTGTTTTCTTTTTCACAGTAGCACTGTTTGGTTTCTTAAAGAAGCAGTCTTAGGTAATCATATTTCATGTAGGATTTGTGGTCTCCTCAGTAACTTATGAGTCCTAATGCCAACTTCAATCACTTTGAAGGAATGTGAGTCTCAAAAATATAACCAAAAATGAGTGTCATTATATTAGTATCCTTGCAGGAGTGTGACTTCATCTGAGACCGACATCAGAGAATCCACATGGGAAGGTACTGTTACGAATGCCTCAGGGTTCATTTGTATTTCTGGTTAATGAAGTTTTGTAATGTGACTGTCTTTAGGCATTCTGATACAAGCATTTTAGGTAAGCTTGTCCCTGCATGAATTCCCTTGGGACATAACAGTAACAAGGCATCTTCCTGAACATAGAGTTGGTGAAGTTTCTCATAAGGCCCATGAATAGTTCAACTTGAAAGGATTGATTTTTATTGGATTTTATCTGCTGCTCAGGATTAGTTTACTTAGTTCTGGCTGTTACTCAGAAGTTTTTTTGGTTTCCTCCCATTAAACAAGAGTAGCTTTGTGCAGTCCCAGATTTGGATCTGCTGATAGTCATCCTGCATTACATATTATTAAAAAATGCTTCAAGCAACTGATCTTTCACAGAGGTCTTCAGATGCCTTGCAATCAGCCTTTGATACTATAGCTAGCTTTCAGTTTGTCATTCTTCAGTTTACTTATAAGAGTGACATATTTTAATGAGACATAATCACTTGCATTATGCTGTCATGGTCAAAGTTCTATTATGTTTTGATGCAGTTTAGACATGTCCCAAATATTTTACTTGTAATATGTCATCTTAATAGAAAAGAGGAGGCAATTCTACAGCATCCTGAATTTTAATGGAAAAGGTTTGATTTTTAGAGAAGTTTCTATTTTCTTTAACTACTTTTTTCTTTGGTATATTTTTTCCTGCATCTAATCTACATGGAGAATTATTATTTTTCTTTAGAGATTCAGATATTTCCCTTTCAGCATCCATCTTTCTGCATCTTGGGAATTCTACGACTTTTCATTTACAAGTTGACAAGGATAAAAGAATTTTAGGTGCTTTTCAAAGGACATCGCTAGAAGAGAGTTTTAATATTCTGAATGAAAGTTCTTATTTCTTCATGCTACTTTTGTTTTCTCATCTAATAGGTAGACTGATACCACTTCCTTATTCTTTCCATTTACAGTTGTGTATACCTCCAGGCTTTGTCAGGCTGAATCTATTTTTATTTCTTTCCATTTTAATATAGTATCCTTCCCTGATTGTCTCCTTAGCATTTAACAATTTTTACTTTGCATATTTCAACATTACTGAAGTGTCTCTTGCTACCAGTTCAAGCTCAAAGATACTGAACTGAAAAACATTGTTTCTGAGCCTTAGGCAAAGAAACAGTAGGTAATATTTTTAATCAGCTTGTGTGTTTTTTAACTGTGTCAAGAACAGTTAGTTCTTTTCTGAGCATTCAACTACATTTTCCTAGAAGTAATTACTCTAAAAAATCGTTTATGTTGCATCTGTAGAATGCTTTTAGTTTATATTAAGATAATTATGATGTATTTTTAAAATACAAAATAAACTAAGTGTTGTGGACTGTTTAAGATGGTAAAATTAGTGCTGAAAAACATAAGTATAAACTTACAGCATGTAACCATTCTTTGTGAAAATTTCTGGGCACCAGGCAGCAGGGTATTTATAAATGCTGATTTTCAAGGGAAACTGTCTCCTCAGTTTCCCTTGAAAGTCAGCACAGACACAGGATCCTACTGAGGCAGATCACCACATAAGTTTAAATCTAGTTCTGGACAGCCATCTGGAGATGTCTCCTGGAGAGACCTAAGGAAGTAAATTTTCTTAAAGGAAAGTGTTCTCAATCAATATACCTGTAACTCTATAGGATCAGGATATAATGATGTGTGCATGAGTGAAGCTGAAGTAAGTGTCTAGGAACAATTTTGAAGGGAAAAAATTAACATTGAACACTTTAAATACAGTAGGAACATACAAATAGGCAAGTACCCCAGAGAGTAGGTTTTGCCTATTTTAAAGTTTATTTTAGATAAGAGGATTACCAAATTGTTCCTGAGTTTGTATACTGCAAATCTGAAATTTGTATCTTTGTATAGGACTGAAGTGAATTGTTTCAATCAGCCTCAGGTGCTTGAAGTGTGGGCCACTTATTGTTTTGACCTGTAATGCAGTTAGCATAGAGAAAAGTATTTCTAGAATCTAGTAAAGCAACCATTTCCTAAAATTTAGAGCTTAATTTTTCAGCATATTTGGTTTAGGCTTGCTTCTCCTGGAATGTATCTTTATCAATAGACAGAATCTGAAAGGACATTTATTAAAACCTAGGAAGGAGACAAGCATGTGTGTCAGTCATTATTGTATAAAATATTCTTGCTAAAATCCCTTTTCATTTCCAGGTAAATTAATATATATGATTATTGCATAGGTTTTCACTCTCCAGAACTAAAAAAAATTTAATATTCTAGTTTTGTAAAATTATACTCCATGTGAAGTAAGGAAAGAATTTATTGTAAGAATGAAAATGTAAACAAAATTTAGGTCATTTTAGGTCAGCATATATAATTGCCAATAAAATTGAGGGAAAACATTTGAAACTAATGTCATCCTTTTTAGAGCTGTCCTGAATAATTCTACATTTGTTCATGCATAATGTGGCACCCATGATGGAAGATAATTTTTAATGACTTCACAAACACATTACTAAATTTAAAGCTTACAAATGCTGACCTGGTCATGGCCAGTTTTCCCCAGTCAGAGCCTATCAAGTAATTTTCTGTGGCACTTCCTATACTTCCTATATTGCATGTGTTTTCATATTTTCTGCCACTGTAGAAACTCTTCTTTTTAAGTCTATACTAACCCTTATTGCAATAAGTGTGTCTCCATTACTCTGGTAAATCGAACTCTATGGAGTATTGTAGTTAGCTCATTCTCAAGGCTTTTCATGTTGAGACTAGCAGATGTAAAAGAACTAATGTTGGTTACAAAGCTACTATTTGCAGGATTTATTCAATTAAAAGATTATTAAAATAGTTGTTTCAGTTTTTAAACATACACTTCAAAACCTGAGGGAAAAATGGTAAAATATGTATGTAGTGATTTGCAGGGTTCAATGGAATTTTCTAATAGGCTAGACAACTTTCATAAGTATATTATCACTATTGGCACACTGCAACATAATAGAGTTGGTGGTAATGTCCTTGTCACTTCATTACACTTAGGATTTGACTATGAAGTTTATGTGAGAAAATGGCTTCAAGAATCTCTCACATTGTGGACCACATTCAATATAATTATTAAAATAGATTTGGATGCTACTCAGAGAAACCATGCTGCTAGATCTCTTTTGTTTTACTGACAAAAAAAAAATCATAATTGAAATTGTCTGTAATTAATGAAAGTTGCAGATGGTAAACTGCAGATGAGTAAACTGCATCCAGCTCAGGTCTCTCAGCACAAGAGAAACCAGGATCTCTTAGAGTGGGTCCAGAAGACAGCAACAAAAATGATCAGAGGGCTGGAACATCTCTCCTGTGAAGAAAGACTGGGTGTGTTGCCTGGAGAAGAAAGCTTCTAGGAGATCTTAATGTAAAGTCAGAGAGGAATATATCAGGGTCTGTAGGACAAAGGGGCAAGAAGGTTTAAACTAAAAGTTTCAAAGGGGTACTGAGGTAGAGTTCTAAAGAGTTTTTCATGTCAATCTAAAACCACATTTTCCTTTTTTTCTGCACCTAGCTGCATCTTTTGAGAATACTGCTACAGTCTAGAAGACATTCACTCGGTTGTAATTTCCATGGAATGCTTTAGGTTTTGTTTTTTCTAAAGCTCTTTGATACGCAAAACTGTTACAGCTGTGGGAAAAAAAATAGAAATATTTTTTTATGTTTCACTTTAGGAGAGAATGAAATACATTAAGAAAGTGCAATTGACAAAAACTGTAAAGTGATTACTTATGAAGAATCTCTTCCTGTCATCATGCACTGAACTTAATAACTTGGTACAGCATTTCTTTGTTACATTATATAGCCTTCCAACTAACACCATCCGATTCAATGCCATTTCTTTTGAGACACTGAAAGAGGCGGATTTGTTCTTCACAATTTCCATAACAGCCAAACACTGTACTGTGTTGTTCCAAAGGCACTTGGAGCAGTAAGACACTCATCATATCTCTGCTTAAAGGAAGGAGTGGAGTAGTAATGCCAGAAATAGTTATCAACACCCAGATACCTTCTACAAGTCTCTATTCAAATCTTTTGGAAGGGGGGAGCTCAAAACTGGTATCTGGCTGAGCCACTTTGGTTAGTACTGCTGAGAATGAATATTAAAATTTTCCTTTATTCCATATGCTGTGTATGTGTGCAAGATGATATAGGTAAACTTGGAGAACTGTGCATCTGCATATCATACATGCAGATCTTCACGTATGTATTGATGGATGCATACATCTGTACTGTATGATAGCTAACATATAGGCTTTTATGATTTTTGTTCCAACCTAATAAACAGCTGTAATGGAATTGAATACAGACATAATTTCATATTCAGAGGATATAGCAGAAGATACAATCCTTTCTACAAGTCTTTTGCACACACATCTGTAGTAAATGATAATTTCTAGAGTGATTCAAAGCTTTCTAATCCAATTTTCTAGTGAGATTAATAGCATTTTGGCAGAAAGTGCTATAAATATTAAATATGCTGCACATGCTATAACATTGCAAATAAGATGCAGCGGTAACAGTGGTAAATCCTATTTTGTCCTCTCTCAAGACCTCTTTGGAAGCAGAAGGAAATTCTAGGTTTGTGAAGAGAGATAAATAAGGAATGCATGTTTCATCATTCTTTTTTGTTTTCAGGGAGTTTTAGATATGCTTTGAGTATTTTCCCCTAGTAGTCATTTTATACAGTAGCAACTAAGAAAGTTCTGTTACTGTCATGCAGTTAGCCTGGATTATTGAGTTATGTCTTGGGTCTCTGAGGATAAGAGGGACAGCTTGTATAAATGCATGTAGTTCCCCTGAAACACACAACGCCGTGTTGATTAATATGGATTGAAAATTTGATCCCCTGTGCCTACCTGATAAAGACAATTCAGAGGATTCCTCCAACAAAGGAAGCTGTTGGAACAGCGCTTTCTGAATGAAAGTGACTGATAATCCAAGAAGAAAGAAATAGAGAAGACAAATACAAAGGAAAAAAACCCCACAAATACTTCCATGAAGGCTCCTTTCCTGAGGGTCACTGATATTCCTTTGTCTCATTGAACTTCTGTAAGGGAAGGTGACCATGCCTCTCTATCGCACTTGACATCAGAGCTAAAAGACTAATCTGTGCTCCTTCTTCAGCTGTCATAGTTCACCATTTTGCCCCGAGTTTTCTAGTACAGTGAAATCTGAGCCATCAGAAATTTGCATTTAATAGTTTCCCCCTCTCGTGATTCTCTTCAATATGTGAAGAAAATAGTGCAAAATAAGCAAATTTTTTTCAGGGAGTAGGACAATGTTTTTCCCCCCACAGAGGCATGCTGGGATTTTGAGCTCCAGAAGTGGTTCCTGTGCTGCCAGTGCATACATCTCATTCCACTTTTCTGCTGCATGTAGGGCTGCTCCTGTACTAATTTGCAGCTATGCCAAATCAATATCCAGAGATCTCACCATAGCTGAAGTCTGACATACAGTGAGGATGTCAAAGCCTTCCCTGAAGCCATAAAGCCATCTGTAAGTCCAGGCCTAATAAATCTCCTCCCTTTTTCCTCATTTAAATGGTGAATATGAACATGGCTTTGGTTTCCTATTTCCTTTTTTTTTTCTTTAAGACAAACTAACTTTACAATCACTAAGCGTTGTAAGTAGCGATCAAACTCCTGTTCCCATTTATGTAGGCTAAGCAAAACAAAATATTTCTATTTCTGAAGTCCATAGCATTGTGAGGAATTGCAAGTCTGGTCTGAGTTGGGGAAATGGGAAACACTATTTATGCATCTCTTTTAACCCTTTCTCTTACTCTGTGAAGCATGAGCATATCCACATTGGCTGGATATGGTAAAGAAACTTTTTGAACCTTAGATGGTGCAGTTTTTATTAAGAATGGCAAAAAAATGTCTAATTTATGGATAATTAAAGTCACGCCTGCTCATAGATTGTGATTCCAGGAGGTTAGGACAATAAAAGTCTGAAAAGCATACTTGCAGATCAGGTTGCTTTCAGAATTGCAGACAAAAAAATGGATGAATATAATAAGCATTAAATATATTGCAATTAAGTTACACAGGATCAGACTCAGCCTTGGCACAATTCCACTTCAGTCAATGGAGTTACAAGACAGAGTTCAACGTTTACCCTTTTAAAATCTTGTGTTTTAAAACTGTAGTCCATCTGACCTTCCTCTTTCACTCACTCTTAGAGATACCACATGCCACGATGACACTTGACTATGTACAAATACACAGATTGTTGCAACGACAGAAGGAAGACCAGGGATTCATTCCAGCATTAGCGTCTGCCATCTCCAAAATACATGAAAGCTTTAAAGAAACTCTTCTCCTACCAGACAGAGTTACAAGCAACAAAAATTGATCCTGATTTTGAATCTACTCACATAAGAATTACTTACTCAGATAGTCTATTAATAAAAACAAAGTTCCAGCAGTGTTAATAAGGGTTGTTGCAATCTGACATGTGAGAAAGATCCTCCTTTAAAAGACTTTGCACTTATTCAATACAATCTCTTTGTTCTAGAGAACATCTGACTGTCATTCTTATGTGTTTTGCTGAGAGAAGTCTAACACCTTCTTTATCATTTCTTTGAGACAACATATATGAGTGTATATGTATTTATGTATAAGCTTCTTTTACGAACTGTGAAATCTTTTCCCATTTTATTAAAAAATATTCTTATCCAGGGTATATCGAAGATTTGTCATGTATGGTAGAAGAATGTGAAGGCAATGTTCTGAATTTTCAGTTTTTCAGTCTGAGTTGACAGACTTCATTCTTTTGGCAAAATGTATTAAATAAAGAACTACAGCAACAACAGAACCTCAGAGTTGTTTGCAACAAAGCAGCTCCCTCCTCACTCTCTGGTCTTACATAACAGATAGATAGAACAATCTGCTTTATGAAGTGCTTTCAGGAAAGTGTGAAGAAGGCTCTTAGTAATTTCAAAGTCCTCTGCTTTCTGCATTTTAGCTTCCACTGCACACTGCCTGACCCTGTGACTGACAGTTGTGCCTGAGGCACCACAGGTGGGCAAGCTGCCTGCCTAATGCAGTGCTGGCAATCTCTACTGCTTTTTATCATGTCCATAAGACCAAATTACCTGTGGTTTCTAAACAGACATTGCTTGTGTCAGTTGTGACTGGAATTAGTAACTATCACACATGAATTCATCAGCATCACAAATGTGAAAAATATTGACAAGAAAAGGATTTTTTTGAAGTTGCTGAGGGAATATAACAAAGACAGTGATGGGGGTTTTATATCAATTTGCATATCAGTCCTTAAAAAGATGGCTTTTTCAGAGCTGCACTGTGGCTCTCTCCTGGAAGTGTACCTCACATGTCAAGAAAAAGGAAAGAACAGTTTTTCTAGAGATTACTGTATATTAATTAATAAAGCAGGACAGTGAGAATAATATCTGATAAGGAACAAACAGGCTACTGATTCAAAACCAGCAGGTGATTTAGCCATATGTCTTCCATCAAGATAAATATCTCTCCAGAAAATACTGTTGCACTTATTTACTTCTTCTTTTGTCTTTCACCTGCACAAATAAGAAATTGACTCAGAAAAGTGGCAATGGAGTAAACTCTGTTTTTTTTGGTTTGTTTTTTTAATTTTATTTCTTTAATTGTCTACGAGGCTGTTATCAAGTCATTAGAAATGAGCCATTTGTGAAGTAGACACAAATAGGAGAGATTGATTGATTAACATTTATGTGTTGTTCACCCCAGATTACTGAAATGGCTTTTCTGAATAGCTTTCCTAAAGGTCATAAAGGCATTGCCTGGTCACAAATCATACATACCAAATTGAAAGATGAAAAGGGCCTTATAAAAGATTTTGAAGTATGGGCCAAAACTGAATTTATTTTGGAAAGTAGGCTTCAGCTTGAACTACTGAGTATGCTCTAGTGCTTCAAGGTCTGCCCAAAATTGAGGAGTGATGGGGGAAGTCTTTTCTTGGGAGTATAATCTAATGGTATCTAGTAAAAAACTTTGTGGTTTCCATTACAAAATGTAGTGATTCATGTCCAAAAACCTCAAATTAAAAGGATTGTTCTGTATCAATGAAGATTTTGAGATCTGCATATTACTTTGTGCACATCAATAATTTTTTACTTATTTACTTTTTGCATTTAGCAAAGGATTTCAAAAAAGTCTGAGTAAAATTGGTGAGGCATTTTTGGCTATAGAGTGCAGGAATACTGTTAGGGCCCTGGTGATAGTCCTTCTAAAAGAATTATGGTTGTATTCATTTAAATATATATTAGCAATGATAATTAGTGGAATATTTAAAATCCTGATGTACTGGAGAGCAAATGTCAACTAGTGACAACTGGAAAAGCCTACTACTTAAGCATTCCCAAAAAGACAGATTTCCTCTTTAATTTGAGATCTGAATTTGCAGTTTAATTTATAAAAAGAAGTAGACAAGCCAACTTTCCAAAACTGTGTCTTCTTTCATGCATGAACAGAGGTAATTCCTATTTATAGTACTTGTTCAATACTGAGTACCATTTACATGTGGAGCCACATGGGAAAGCCTTCAGCAGGAAGTGTGTGTAGCAACAAGCCTCAAATGCTGGTGTACATGGTGATATGTCAGAGAGTAAAGGATCACTGTAAGCATAAGCATTGCGTCTGAGCTGGAATGTGGGTAATGATGTGGTCAACTCAGGAAGGCTTAATTCTTGTAGGCACGAGACTGGATGAAAATATATGTCTGCATGAGGAGCTGAATGAATATGATTCTATGATTAGGGTTTTTTTTTCCAGAAATTTTAAATTCCATTATCACCGCTCTCTCTTATTTTTCCCTTCCTGTGTTGCTGAAGTCTATATTGCACACTGCTGGGAAAAGAATCAGACTTTTGTGGGTCCACTCCCATCATATTCACAACAGTTAATTTTTTCATGTTGCTTACTGGAATAATCCCAGCTTTGTAAATTGGATTAATTTAATCGGGTTTTTTACTTTTCTGTGCCAAACTCTAAGTGGGTAGAAGTTGCCATAGTCTAGTTTTTTTTATTTCCATTTGGTTTTGGGCATACTCTTGTATTAACATTTGGAAAACTTAAGTATAGGAACCTATGAGAGAATAAGTTATAATTACCATCTCACCATGTCTTCTCATAGTTTATTAGCTAAAGATACTGCTCTTTTAAAGGCATTTTTGTTCTGCACTCTCTGTTTAGAAATTAACTTTCTGCTCAGATGGATGTAGCAATTATCACATGCCATTTTTGGGGTTTTTTTTTTAATGGGAGAGTTTTTACCAGAGTTCTTTGGCTGTAGAAATTAAACTTCATGCAAATAGAAGATAAATTTGATTGTAATGCAAACTGACTATCTTCTCATCTGCAAGTCTGTCATACTGACTATGCTGTATTGCAAACTGTGGTTTATGAATAGGTAATGCAAAAATGTGTGTACCTTTACAGATAAATAAATAATCTTTCCTGGTGAATTTGAACTGAATTTAAAACAAAAGCTTCTCAGGATGCAAGCATTTCCCAATATCCAGCAGTGTTTTGGCCCCAGTCCTTTGGTTTGGGTTCATATAGAAATGAAGTCTCATTGCAAATCTTGAATTTATATCAACCTTGCATAAGGGCAAGGCAATAACATTTGCTCAGAACTGTATCTTTAAGCAGTGTTAACCCAAGTGTGTTGAACAATGCAGGGCCAATGTCCAGTATATATGTGTCTATTTATAAATAAATTAACAAATGCATGTCAGCTGTTGTGCACTGGGAACTGAGATTTCATTAACTGTAAATTACCTCATTTGATCATAAAAAGATTCTCTGAATTATTGCATAGTATTAGAGAAGATTTTTACCCTGTTAATATTGAAATATTTATATGAATAATAAAAATTTTCCTATTCTGTTTTTATGAAAGGAAAATCATTGCAGAAGAATAAAAATCCTAGGAGACTGTTACTACTGTGTATCAGGATTGACCCAGCCCAAAACAGATCATGCCCATTGCTGTGTTGAAATGGGACTGGATATGATTGACACTATCACGTAAGTATCATGCATGGTGAACCCAGACAGGAGTGCTGCAACAGCTACTATGCAGTGTTCAGGAAGTGTGCTCTTAGAAAGACATCAATGTCTGTTAGCACTACTCACCTGGCAAGTCACACTCTTGCACTCAGGCCACAGGACCCTGATTTCAGGAATGGCCACTCTAGACATTGATTTTCCACTCCATTTAATCACTATAAGAAGTAAGTGTGCAAATTGAGCATGTAGAGGCACATACGTGTACTGAATAGGTGGCAAAAAGATAATTAGAGATAAGAAAATATACCCTATTGCCACAATGAAAGGACTCAAATGTGTTGCTTTGCAGTGGTAAACACTGCTCATTTTGCCCACCAGTATGAAAAGTCAAAACAAGTCCTGATATATGCCTGTTGTATATGTGTTTGCAGTCTCAGAATCATAGCCTGTTGATTATTCAATTTTAATGTAATGTTTAAACCTTTCATTTATTCTGCTTTTCAGAAATGTAACATGAAATTTACTTTGCTGCTCAGATTTTTGTTTATGCTTGAGAGGTCTACATTGATCATTATTTTGCCAAGGCAAAAAATATGGATGTGAGAGAAGTGTGAATGAGTATTTAGCAGAAGCTGGAGGTCTATTTCACTACGTAGGAGGGAAAGGATAAAGATGGAAAATTTCTTCACTACTGTATTGCCCACTTCTTTTCATTTGCTAAACATGCAAAGCATGAAAAGTTGGGTAAATTAATTTATTTTCTCCCTTATTCAATGCAAGTTCATCACATTTGTAAGCGTTGTAAAATCGACAAAATACTTTTTAATCTCTTAATTTATAATTTCTGATAGTCTATGATAATATAAAATCCTAAAAAATATGTGTATTCTTTCAGCAGTATATGGTATCTCCATTTATAAGGAAGCCCTAATCTTTGGAAACATAATTAGATGTACAGGACTTGTACACATTTTTCAAAAGCCTTTTGGTTTGTTTGGGGTTTTTTAAATTCCTGGAAAGCAATAGATGATGCTGTCCTTCTCTTTTAAACCTAGCATTGATCTTTAATTCATTAGTTGTGCTGTATTTCATGTATACAAATAAGGTATTAGTATAGCTGTTGGAACTTTTCTCTTTAGAATGTTTCAGTTTTACTATTAGAAGTGAACATGTTCCCTTTTTAGGGTATATTTTATTGACTACTCACATGATAATGCAAACTTGGAAAATGAGTTGAATTAGAAAAGAATGAACTGAGGCTGTTCAGTGTGCAGAAGAGAAGGCTCAGAGGTGTTCTTATCAATGCAGACAAATACCTAGAGTGAAGGATTAAAGAGGACAAAGCCAAACTTTTCTCGGTGACATCCAGCACCAGCACAAGAGGAAATGGGCACAAACCGAAGTGTAAGAAATTAAATTTCATTAGAGAAAAGCTTTTTTTTACTGTGCAGGTAATCAGATACTCGAGAGATTCCACTGAAAAGTTGTGGCATTTATGCCCTTGGAGAGATTTAAACCCAGCTGGGCAACAGTTCTGGACATCCTTCTGTAGCTGGCTGTTCTCTGAGCAAGTATGTTGGTCTAGGTGATTTCCAGAGCCCCTTGCAGCATCAGCAACTTTGCAATTTTATGTGGATGAGCTGTAGTATGTTATCTAGGCATATTTAGTCACCGGTCATAGTACAAGATAACTGGCCATTTCAGATTTAATTTTTTAAAGAATTCACAAATTTTAGGTCCTTTTTGTAGTTAGTGGTCAGAGCATGGTGGAGAGCAAGATGAGCAAGAGGCAAGGTTTCAAGATAATGCCAGATCTACTTAAGGTTGTTTAATGGCTAGGGATATATTCTGCATTCTTTGTGCATAAGCACAATTAGTCTCTTTCCTTCCCAGAAACTGAAGTTAGAAGATAGATTCCCCAGACTAATTAGTTTTAAAATGTGTTTAGTAAATGAAAAAGAGAAATCAGGAGCTTCTGACAGTGAAGTTGGAAAGCATTTTCTATTGTATTGGTATGATTATTAAGCTTTGTTTATCAGCTCCGTGAGATAGAAAGTCACATACCCCTTTCATGCAGAGGTGGATGCCAGCTGGTAGTCTTTTTAAAGTCCATTCACTTTATCATAAAATTCAGGTCTTGGCATTATAAATTTATGCTTGGAATTGTTCATCCCTAGTGATAAGTTTGTCATGTTGCCTGGGCTGAATAAATAAATAAATAAAATAACTTGGACTGTGATTCATGGGATGGATCTGTCAAAAGTGTCCATTCCAGAGATATGTATTAACAAGAGATGGGTTCTTTTTATGGAAAATCAAGGAATAGAAACTTCCATGGCTAATTTTTGGTTCTGTGATTGAACTGAGTTGAATGTGTTCACATAAACTGATACATTTCATTCTCTTAATGTTCTGCGTAACTGTTATCCTTCAATATGGTGCTGAAAATTATGTTCTCTCATCTGAGAACATAATTTTCAAAGTATCATAAAATAATTATAATTTTCACAATTTCATCCACCTTCCTCAAAGTGTTTTCTTGAAGGGAACATAACCAAAATAATTATGGGAGAAGCTTTTTATTCTTAAAAACTGACAAAACAGATAGTGTTATATTCTGATTTTATTCCAAAAGAACTTCTGCAGCCATTGTGTCAGTGCCTCAGTACAGGTCAGGTGTTTGTTCTATTTTAGAGTCACTTAAACTGCCACAGCAATGAGTGAAGTGTTCAATACCACCAATGTTGCTCCTACCATAGGAGTTTTGATTGTCATGCTTTTGCTAGCAATATAATTAAAATTATTATATTCATTAGCGCCTCTAATATGTCATGTGTTTTTCTAATGTGGCCAATGTCTTCACCTTGGTTATGAACAGTGTTAGGCCGAGTCTCTCTTCACCTTGCTTAAATTGATTGCCGCATTTGAAATTTCATTCTCGTGTACTACAGTGTTTTACCTTCTAAATAGATATATTTGTTAGCTAACTGCCATGTACGTTATGCTCAGCTAAAAAAGCTCTTCCCTCCCTTTCTCCAAAAACTGTCTAGAGTTCTGTTTTAAGAAAGTGTTATGGGGGAAATTTTACACATTCTTCCTAGTTTTGTCTTTCCTTTGACAGCACTTCATCAGTAGATACAAATTGTATTAAACAATTCTTTGGCTCACTACAGCAACCCCTCTTTGGAGATGAAATGTGGTGAAATGACACACCTATTTACCTGCATTCAGTAATGTTGCAGAGCAAGAGATAATCTGTAATGTTTTCAATTGAAAATAGAGAGATTCTGAGTGAGCAGTATGTAAATACTATATTTTGGACTGGATCAAAATACTCAGGTTAACATTCATAAACTTTTCAAAACTTTAATGGAATCCATAATCATTCCTGTTGTCACATGCACAGTACATTTTCATGATGCTTCTTCTGTTAAAATGTTACTAGGATGCCATTTTAGTACTGACTCAGTGGGAATTGCATCATTAGCTGCATCACTGACTGTGTCTAGTAGCAGGGAGCATGGCACTGCAGGAGCACATCTGTGGATCACAGCAACTGCTGCTGACTGTTTTAGTCCAACCTACACATACTGTGGTGAGGAGAGAAAGGTTACTTTAGAATAAGTATCATCTGACCTTCTGGTTGATTGCTTGTGGGCTTTGAAGAGGTCTGAAAGAAACTGAGGTCCATGAACTTTTACTTCTTGAGAACTGGGCAATCCAGTGGGGTTTATCAGCTATTTTCTGTGACACATAGGTGATTTTATCCTGAATGAATCATTCCACCTAATGTGAATGACTCCACCAGTCATCATGTAAAATCTCACAGATGGAAGCTGGGCAAATTTGCACCTGGGGAAATTTTTGCACTGGAGAGGTTGAAGCTTGAACTGTCCCCTTTTAATGGGTTTGGCCAAAAGCACCAGGAAAGGGAGAGGAACTATAGCAGCCCATTTGCATAAGTCCAATGGAAATATCAAGATTTCCTGTGTGATTTTTGCCTGAGGAAATAGAGAGAACCATTAACTTCCCTAATGTCAACACTCTTGAAGCTTTTCCCCTGGTCATCCAAAAGTCCAGGGCCTGGAAATGTTTGAACTGGCAGGAGTGAATTGATGTCAAGTTTTTAGAGAACCAGCAGCTGCACTTTTAAGAAACTGTCTACTAGTGGTAAAAGCTTCATTGGCTTGCACCTTTGCCAGAGCAAGCCAGCAGCCCTTCAATAGCCCTGCCTCTCTGTCCTAGTGCTCTGCAGCAGCCGAGCATTACTCTGGGGAAGTCTAGGTAATTGAACCAAAAATTATATCTATGCCTTTAAGCAGGAAACATTAGTTTCTGCTGGTATTTTTAGACCTAAGGAAAAGACCTAAGTAATTATAAGAAATGGCATGCAGAGTTTTTTTGTTTCAAACAAAATGCTCAGGAGCACAAGTCTGAAGCTGTTCTGCAGGCAATCTAAATTACTATCATGCCTTCTAGCAGCACATAAAATACTTGTAGTTAAGGAGGGAACTAAAATTTAAAGGCTTTGTAGGATACTTGAGCTGTCAGGGTAGATGCCTTTTTTATTAATCAGTTCCTTAGACTCTGAACACAATTGATTTAAAAAGAAAATGTTTTTTTGATTTCCATTTGTTTTTGGGCCTACTCTTGTGTTAACACTTGGAAAACTTAAGTATAGGAACCTATGAGAAAATAAGTTATAATTAATAATTTATTTGAGAAACTCCTTTTTCCTGTTCCTGGCTTGTTTGTGAAGTGCTGATATTTTCTCAGAAATGTATTTATAATTTAAAATACCTTCCTGGAAATTTTTGTGATATTTTATTGTAGAAATGTTGATGCAGTTTAGAAACATGGTCATTTTACTGCTCTGAATTTAAATTTGAAGCCTCTTCTTTAAATATTACCTAATATTCCTCATTTCTGATAGTTCAGTGGGGTTTATTTATGGAAATTATCTGCATAAAGAGCACAAAGGTCTACAAGATAAACTCAAAAAATGTAATTAGCTTCTCATGAGCTTTTTTTTCCTACTCAAATTTAATAATGATGAAAGCATCTCTGAAACACATTGTACCTTCTGAGGAAGATGTAGAAATGTATTCTCAGTTTATATTTTTGACTAAGTGACTATTTATGGAAAGTTTTTGCTCAAAACATAAAGTTCTTTCAGGTTCTCCTTTATGGTTCATTGGTGCATTATACAGTTCAGTTTATTGAACAAGGAGTATGATCAGCCATGTTCTATTTCTCAGCTCATCTTTTTTTATTTACTTTTTGTTATTCTATTAACAGTTCTGAAAGGAGACTAAATTTACCCCAGTCAGACAAAGCAATGTCAAAGCCTTGAGTGAACTTTATCCGTGTCTGGATTTCACTGTCTTTCCACATACATTTAGTCTGAGGTTTTTGTTTTTTTTTTTTAATGGTGGAGGAGGGAACCAACAAACAAAAAACCCACACTCATTTGTGAACACAAAAACCCAAACCTTTGCAGGTTTATTAATTAAGATTATTACATAGGTTCTTAATTATGCAGGAGAACATGGGCAGACAAGGTGTAATCCTGAAGGGCTTTGTCTGGCAAGATGTGGGCTTGGTGTAAGGTCAATCTGTTAATGAGACAATACACATGCTCAGGTGAACATACAAAGTGCAGTCGCTTGTTGTTATGTGGCTCATGGAATTAGGGTCCTTCATTTCTTCAAAGATCTGTCAAATCATGTGCACAAAAAAACATTGTAACACTAGAATCCTTTTAGGACTCCTTGAAGTCATATTCAAGGCTTGACTGGGAACAGATACTGAGTGAGGGAGAGCTGACTTGCAGTGAGTAGGAATAGGACAAGGAAATATTTAATCTTTCAGAAAGCTGTGCATAAGCCTTTCTGTGCTGTTGCATAGAATATGACTGAAAAATATGTTATGCCAAGATTCCCTGTGGAGATAAAAGAGATCTCCGTGTTACTGACATTAGTGATGGCTGACATGGAACGTAGATTCATAGGTGAAAGGTTTCTTATTTAAATTGAAGCCAAGTATATTTGCTGCACATCCCACATCTTGATCTATGCTCACCTTTCTGTTAATTTTATTTAAACAAGTACAACTTGTGAAATAGTTGAAAAGTCTTTCTAAAGGCAGCTCTGCAAAATCCAGTGTAACTGGATGACACTTGAAAAAAAAATTGGTCAATGAAGGCCAAGGGGAAATGATACCTAGAGTCCTGTTTTAAGGTCTTCTCATATTAAGTGCATTGGAAAATTCAAATTAGAAAAGTCAAATAAAAATAAATTCTTACAGTGATAGTCAGTTTCCTTTATTCAGAGATAGTATCACTTTTTGGACAGTAACTGCACTGTAGAATGACAGGTGTTTGTCTAACAGAAAGAGCTGAAAAAAATCTATTTACAATGCTATTAAATAACATATAATATTTAAGACTGTTCATTTCAAAGTGCCTTTTCAGTGTTCACAACTTTGTGCAGAGTGCAAGTCATAGCATATCCTTCATTCACAGAAATGAATAATCTTTCATTATTGTGGCACAAAAAAATATTCTTTTAATAACAGTTTTGCGGATTAATTCATCCTTTACCAGCTATACAGTGAAAATCTCTGAACATTAAATTTAATTTGCAGGTGCAAGACTAGGTACAAGTTGTTTGGGTGCCACTCTTACAGAAGCTTTGGAAAGATATTAGTGTTTATAATTACTCTGCTGTTCTTACAATAATTTATTACTTTTGTCATTTTCTTTGTCCTGTACTCTAGTAACTGGGTAATTAAACCAATTAGAACATAGTAGATTGGAAATAATTATTTATACATTGACAATCTCAATTAGTGCTTCTTTTCTCACAGAAATGGTCAAGAAATTTAGAAATATTGATATTTTGGTTCAACAGTAATTAAAATATAACAAATATTTTTTTTTTGGAATTGCAATTAAGGCTTTGAAACTAGTGAAGGTAGAGAACAGTACCTGAATATTCCATTTCAGGTTTATAAGACCCTTTCTATTTGGTCATGTATAAATATATGTGTTAATTTTGGGAGAAGAGAAAATGAAGAGCAGCCATCATCTAAATATTAATTCTGATGCTGTCCATTACAGATCTGTTGCAGAAGCCACAGAGGTTGATCTCAACATGAGAGTTGGATTGCATACAGGCAGGGTGCTTTGTGGGGTCCTGGGTCTCCGAAAATGGCAATATGATGTCTGGTCAAATGATGTGACATTAGCTAATGTAATGGAAGCTGGAGGACTGCCTGGGTAAGTCTGGAAAAAAAAACATAGGAAAAAAATATAAAACTCTATGGGTGAAGAATTTCTTCCATTTTTAAGGCATTTGCAAGGTAATTGCTGTTGAGGAAAAGGATTGTATTTGGCAGCAGCAATCAATGTATTATGTGATTTATCCTGTGGAATTTTCCAAATGATCTTGATATTTGTATAAGTAATGTGTTAGATTAGAAGTAAAACATTTTAAAACAAAATTGTTTTTAGAAGTTACTGAATCTAAAAAGTAGGAATGAGACAATATTACGAATGTAAGAATGCTAGACTTTGATCATTTCATGTTACAAAAGTAAAACCCTGTAGCCATTCCAGGAATTTTTTACCCTTACACACCTCTATACTTTGAGAGGGGAGGGGGATGCCTTGCTCCTTTTACATGGCCAGATTTCCAACACTAGTTGTATGGTACAGAAAAGACATAACAGTTTATGAACTCAGATATTGATGACATTTGCAAATGATACAGTAGCACATAAACCTGCAGCCAACCCATGAGGCATGTCTTGGAACTTGAAGTACTCATTGCACAGCCTTGGACACAATTTAAATACACACAATGAACATTTGCAAGGGTGCATGGGTGTTCTGTGTGTAGCTCACATTTGGACTAGGATCTGCCATACTGTTTTTGATTTTTGCGTGATCTGGATTGCTATACAGAAGGACAAAGGAACCAATTAATTTTTTTAGTGATAATGATAAATTTTAATTTATTGTATACATCTACTTTAGATAATTTTGGCAGTGTATTTTACACATTATCTTAAAGTTACCCAGTGGGAAAAAATCTGAACACGTGTTTATAGAGGAAAGCAGTAAAATTTTTTCAGATACCTTTTCTGAAGACATATCAAATATATGGGGTCTTTCAGGAGAAAATGTCAAAACTTTTCCAGGATAAGAAAACTCAAAAATAATATTAAAGATTGGTGTATTGCCAAAACAAAGTGAGTCAGAAAGATGCCTCTGAAACAGAGTGGATGAATAATATGAATCAGAGATGTGAAGTGAAACAGAAAGTTTCTGCTTTATACACAAGAGAGGTTTGGATTGTGATGTCTCAAGTTTCAAACAGCAGGATGTTTTTCCAAGCTGCCATTGAGGTAAAAACTTAAGAAAGCCACACAATGTAGAAGATCATGTGCAGACGCTCTACAAAACAGCAAATCTGCAAGTGTTTGGATAGTCAACAGTTATCTTTCTGTTCACTTTGCCTAAGTTTAGAAAATGCATGTAATAGATTTTCTTTCTATGCTCAATTTGGCTAAAAGTACAAAACTTAACTTTTTTTTTTTCATCAAACCTATGTAAATTGACCTGTTGATCTCTTTATCAACTTCTGTACAGGAGTGTATTTTGGTAGCAAGAAGCTCATAATCTTTGCTTTAAACAATAATGTCTAATTTTCTCTCCAGGAAAGTTCATATTACAAAGACCACCTTAGAGTGCCTAAATGGAGACTACGAGGTAGAACCAGGATACGGTCATGAAAGGAATAGTTTCTTGAAGAAGCATAATATTGAAACATATTTTATTGTGCCATCCCATCGTAGGAAGGTATGCTTATTCAGTGATATGTTTTCATAATTTAAAAACTGTTCTGTGCTATTCTGAAAGCAGAGACAGTGCTAGAGACAATGTTTTGTTGTTTTTTATTCCTGAAAGTTCTTCAAGCACTCTTGAAGGCTCAGCAGTTACCATTTATTTAAAATGGTAACATTTTGAATTTCAGCATGTGGTGAGGTGATGACAGTGGTTTTCCAACAGGTGCAACTACAAGTCACACCTTTCCTCTTCAACTGGTTACTGAGTGCAGTCTTTTGTTCTACTGAAAAATGTTTCTTGTGACCACAGTAGGAGTCTTGAAAGTCCATAACTGTTGTTTAAACATTTTCAATTTGGTAAACCTTTTCCACATCACAAGGCTTATTTTTGAAGTTATCTATCAAAACATGATAACAGGCCAAGAGAAACTTTATTGCCTTTTATGTCAACCAGAGAATTTGGGATACAGATTTTTGAACCCTTATCTTCTGAAACTCTGTGCAAATAAGTTTAATTCAGGGATTTTAGCCTTCAAGGGGAAAATTTTTTTACCCAATTCTGAAAGTATTGGTCAAGTTTTAAAGTGACGTCCTTATACACACCAGGTTTTAAGCTGTCAAAACTCCATATTTGAGGGTTTTAACCATCAAGTGTCTGAGAAAAACATAACCACAAAGAAACAGGTCATCTTGAATTTCATATCTCCGATCAGCTTTTTGGCCTTAATTTGAGGACTATCTGAGTTTTCATGAAAATGTTGGGAGTCCAGTCACCAGGGTAATTTGATTCTGGGATTGAAAATCCCATTGTTTTATTCTGGACAGGCTGCTGCAAGAGTGATTTTATGTACTTCGTCTGAAGCATCTTCTTATTAGAGAGATGGATTTTTCTCATGCACTATGAAAAGCATGCAATTTCACATTTTGTTAGAGGAACAAAATGTATATATGATTAAATACAGTTTTAGATAATATGAAAGAAAACAGTTGGAAAACTACCTGTGGGTTAAATTCTGTTTTGGCAGTCAATGAGATTGGTTTTTGGTAGCTTTCTTGAACTCAGTACTAGCATTTTTTAGGAAATCAGTATTTCCTAAATTAATCAATCCAAATAAGGAAGAAAATGAAAGGAAGAGTTTATTCAAGGTATTATTGTTGCTAGATTGTCTTGGTTTTCTGTTGTTTTCACTCCTTCAGCATTATGCATAATTTCATTTTTATGTTATAATTTATCAGGTTTCATTTCAGATTAAGGAAATAAATAGTAGAATTTCAGGAAATTGTTCCATTTATTGGTGCAAAAAGACAAGGAGAGACAAAAGGGAATTAGTGTGACTTTTACATAGAAAAACTGTGTTGTGTCAATTCTGCTACAAAAAACAGTGGTTGAGGAACAGAAGCTTGACAATCACATATGGAAGGAAGCCAGGTCAATGCATGTTTGATGTGCAAGAGTGAGAGTGTACTGCTGTGAGAGCACGCATTTCTTTGTCTTTACAAGATCGCTGAGAAACTGCTGGTGATTGGTGAGAAAGGACTGCTTGGTTTGTCATCAGCTACATAAACCCAGATGCCATCTTACCCGTGGGTGTCACTGAAGAGTCTGTGGAAATGGCAGAGGCTGCTCCACAGCTTGGCTAACATTAGCTCTCCAGCATGCATCAATGGCGTGTCAGCCAAGAAAAACCCTTCGTGAATTTTACTGGTGTTGACTGGTTTCTCCACTGGGCTCGCGGGTCAATCAGCATGCCACTTTGCTGCTTGTCACAGTCCATCACAGTTATGCCCAGTCTTTGAACACTTGCATACTGATCACTGACCACAAGCTACATAATAGCATATTTGCCTTCTAAATAAACACCTGCTGTTCCCTCCAAGCTCAATTAATTCACTGCCTCTTTAGAGACATAAAAATAGAAGGCTACCCATGAAGCACAGGCAAGACAGAGTTTCACCTGGCGAATGTAGGTATCTTCTGGTTTAATATTGCATTCCTTCCTCTTGAACCTCGGCAGCTGAAATGCAGTTTTTATTATATATCATCTCTGACATTAACATGAGCTGACTCAGGCGGGTATGATACCAAGTGGAATGAAAATCAATGTTATGAGCAACAGACGACCAAGAATATATTGAATTTGAAGCAAAACTAAGACCACTTGGAGTTTTGTTAAACATTATTTGTTCAGAAGACACATGCCCCATATTCTTCTATATTTGGTCTGACAGAAAAATTTTTCATCCCTGTCACTCTAGCCAAGAATGATAATAACAGTGTAACATGACTCATTCATGTACCAATTACATTTTAAATATGAACAAATTATAAATTATTCCCATCTTTTAAATCTTCTGTTGAATTAGCTAACTTTTGTGATCTGATCTGCTTGCTGGTTTAGTGTGAGGGCACCACTAAGCAGCCATTGAAGGAATAAATTTCTTTTTGTTTTGTTACAGTTTTTATTTTGGTAAAGAATATATTATTCTATTATTATCTATTAGTCTATGCAGTTAACAGCTTATTGTCCACCTGGAGACCAGTGAAAAAGGGTGTCCCACAGTGGTAAGTGGTGAGGCCAATACTGTTCATCATCCTTGTCAATGACATGGAAAGTGCACCTCCAGCAAGTTTGCTGATGACACCAAGCTGTGTAGAGCAGTCAATACACTGGAAGGAAGGGATGCCATCTAGAGGGACCTGGGCAGGCTTGAGAGGTGGGGCTGTGTGAACCTCATGAAGCTCAATAAAGCCAGCAACAGCTGGCTTGGGGCAATCTTAGGTACACCTACAGGTTGGTGAGAATGAATGAGAATACACTAAGGATAAGAACTTGGGAGTGATTAAAACTCAACATGAGCTGGTAGTGTATGCTCACAGCCCAGAAAGCCAAGAGTGCCTTGAGCTGCCTTAAAAGGAGAGTAGCCAGCAAGTGAAAGGAGATGATTCTGGCTCTCTACTTGGCTCTGTAAGACCCCACCTGCAGTTCTGTTTTGGTACCCCCATCATAAGTTCCATCCTCCAACAAGGAACTGTTGGAGCAAGTCCAAAGGAGGATCATAAAGTTGACAAGCAGACTGGAGCACCTCCCCCACAAAGACAGGTAGAGAAAGTCGGGGGTCTTCAGCCTGGAGAAGAGAAGGTTGTGTGGGGACGTCACAGCAATTTCCATTATCTGAAGGGAGCCTACAGGGAAGCCAGAGAGAGACTCGTCAGCAGAAGCTGTAGTGATAGGACAAGGAGTAATGGCTTCCAACTGAAAAGGAGTTAATTAGATTACTTGTTAGAAAGAAATACTTTACTGTGAGGGTGGGAACAGCTTGCCCAGAGAATCTGTGTATGCTCCAACCCTGAGTGTTCAAGGACAGTTTGGATGGGGCTTTTAAAAACTGGTCTAGTGGAAGGTGTCTCTGCCTCCAGTAGGGGTTTGGAACTAGATGATCGTTAAGGTTCCTTCCAACCCAAACCATTTTATGATTCCATTATTATTGTTATTATTAGGTAATATTTATGCATAATTGACTGGATTACATTCAGCTTCTAAACACACTTATATAATGAATCTGATTTCCACAGGCAGAATTTTTTTAATTAAAAAAATCTTTTTTGCTGATTTTCATAGTTAAAAACTTACGCAAAAGTGCTTTTTTTCTTACATGTTCCCTAATACATACCCTGATAAAGTTACTAGCTTTTTAAAAGCCATCACATTTCTCTTAAGTAAAGTTTGATTATATCTTCTTGATATTAATGCTTACAATCATGCGACAAAAATACTGCCTTGAGAGAAAATCTGAAAAATTTGATTTATGTAAGTAAACGCAAATCTGACCATACACATGAATGCCTTGGGCTTTTAAAGGAGATTTGATCCAGATAGAAAAACATATATATTTCTATTTAATATATAAAATTGAATATATTAAATATTCACAAGATTCATACTTGTGAAACATGATTATTCTCTTCGTTTCAAAAAATTCTAACTTTGTGAAGTATAGTAAATATTACTTTATATGGATTTTATTTCAAGAAAAAAAAATCTAGGCCATATCTCTTAATCTCAGAGCCCCTTACAAGAACTTTATAACTGTTTAGACCAGTTAAATAACTTTTTCTATTAATGATTTCTTGGTAACCCACCTGACTAATCCAGCAATTGAGAGACAGGGCTCTACTTAGGTGCAAGCAAGAAGTCGTTTATTGTAAAGTTGTGAAGTCATGAAGTCATCTATTCTATCTAAAGCTCGGTTTATATATTCTCATAGCTTTGAATAAAATTTTCCACTGCCAAGCAATAATCACATTATTAATGTTACTTAGCAATATTGCTTAACCACAATCTTACAGATGCAGTCTTACATGACTACCTTAAAACAAAGTACCACATTTCTTTTAGCTTCCTCCTTTACATTTCTATTTGATGTTCCCATGGTTTCTGACCTACAAGGGCCAAGATGTCCACACCATCCACCATCTCCATAGTACTCTCTGCTCCACTGCCCAGCTGCCTCCCCATAGTGTGCCATGAACAGCAATAAAGCTATGTCCAGGAATGGAGGTCATTGAGTGCAAAAATCATAGGGAAGTACTCTTGATATAATTTACAAATTATTCCTGTGTCTTCATAAGTGTCTCTTGGATTTTACAGTCTATCTCAAACATAATCAATAATTGCCTTCCAATAGATTGCAAAGCACTGTCTGCAAAATTTCTTTTAATGCACTAGTGAGTTATTCACAGTGGGGTATTCAAATATATTAGTCGTCTTCTGTTTGTGGCAGTGTAAATCACATGCTATCTGCACCTACTATTTGAATAGCACGGAAAGATGGACAGTCATGAAAAATGCATGAAAGTGTATCTGTTTGCCTTTCAGAAACTAGATTTTTCTCTGAAGAGATTGACACTTTTTCCTGCCTTACTATGTACATACAATGCCAGGCCAAGCAGTCTCAGTAAATTCTTTCTGTGGCTTGGATAGCCCTGCTTTCTTATCTGAAGTCTCTGAGTAATACTATGCCCATTCTTAAAATCCAGGTGAAAACCATGTTTTATTTTTTCTGAATCCTTATTTAGTTATCCAGCCAGAGGGAAGTGGATGGTGGTTAGAGGCATGGTGCTTTGTGTCCTGTCTGGTTTGCTGTGTTGAATCATGACCTAAACATTCCAATTCAGATGGCTAAAACCACGGATTTATTTTTGCCCAAAAACTAATCATAGCAAAAAAAAAACAAACAAACAAAAAAAAAAAAAAAACCAAAAAAAAAAAAAAAAAAAAAAAAAAACAAAAAGAAAAACAAAACAGTAATATATTTTAAAAGGGTAATTAAAGCAATGTTTCAGAAAGACGAAAAGAGGAAATTACTGTTTTCAGTCTTTTGAATTTCAGGGAAAATCAGCTGAAAGATTGATGACTAAATAAGTAAATGCAGCTTAACAGCATCCTTTGGAAAATTCTATTTAAAATGTAAAAACTCTTGAAATGTCAGAATTCTCTGGAGGAATTATCTACAATACACACCTGTGGCATAATTTAGTGTCAACTGCAGATGGATTTAAAGCTCAAAAGGTTGATCACAATTTCTCTGACTCACGACAAAACAGGGAGAAATTCAGAAAATTGAGATTCACACAGAATCACACAGAATCAACTAGGCTGGAAAAGACCTTTGAGATCATCAAGTTCAAGCTATGACCAAGCACCATTGTCTCTACTAGACCACAGCACTGAGTGCCACATCCAGTCTTTTCTTAAACACCTTGACAGCTTGTGACTCCACTACTTCTCTGGGCAGCCCATTCCAATGCCCAGTCACCCCTTCTGTATTTGTTCTAACTTGCATGCCACAGCTGCAAGAAAAGTGGCAAAGGCTGTCATATCACTTTAATATTTTGTTGTTTCATCTAGCATAAACTCATGAGATTGTAAGCATCCTGCATTGCAGTCCTTACACCACAGAGTAGCAGGAAAACAAACGAATTTTTCATCAGTCTTCTTGAAAAGACAGTATTTTTTTCTTGGAGTACAGTCTTCTTTACTGATAATCAATGTAGCCTTGTTGCATGAAGCAGATTATTTGCCTTCTATATTATAATAAATTACTAGGCTCTATATTTCTCCATCACCAGCCAACAGGTTTTGTCTGCTTATGTCTTTCCTGTGGCTGATTCAATTCTTTTCCCCCCAGCATGGGAGGAATATTATGCAATATAGCAGACAGAAAACAACATAGATTCATGATTATATTTTTGCTTTGTATAGATGAAATGCATAGTAACTGCCTGTGCTTGTCTTTTGACTTTATTGTTAATTTACTGTTAGCAACTGGAATGTTTCACGGGTTTTGGGATGCTTTCTATCATGTCTTAATAATACTCTAATTGAGCTTTTAACAGTGAAAGAATTTTATGCCTATAATCCATGTATTACTAGGATTTTTTAATGGAAATGTATTGGATTTTGTCTGACTTGATTAAAAGAAGTAAAAGAAGGCTAGAGAAGGAAGTAATTGAGTGATACGATAGGTCTAAAATTGCTGTACCTAATCTTTTTAAGTTATTACTTCCATTCAAAATGAAGTTCCACATGTATTTGTGGGAAATTTCTTTCTCTGCAAAATTAATTTGATTTAATCATTCTGGTTAAGTCTGAGGGAACATACTACACAGTTCTCATATTGTGTTCTTTTACCAATCTTGGAAAATTTGTTTTTTTCCACAGAGCGCTTATGTCCCAGTAAATCCATCTGTATGCCTAACAGATCCCTAAGATTTTTTTGGCATCTGACTCTTCTAAAAATATTCTGTTTATTTTGTTTCAAGGAATTTTTTATAGTTCTTGTAAGTTGTGCATTTTCTGGACAAATAAATTTTGATTATATTTTTACTTAAATGACTGTATGCTTACTAGCCCTTATGGAGTGCTAGAGCTCTGACTCTTAAACTCTAAGTAGTGACAGAAAAAGAGATCTTCCCATTTAATGCAGGGGATATAAAAACTTTACCCACTACTCATAAAAACTCTTTCCTTTATTAGCACATTGCAAGCAAAAATGTATTTGATAAAATTCTTCTAATTTGAAATGCTGCACGTCAGGCATCTGAGTCCATATCTGGGCACAAACTAAAGATTTCTTCTTTCAAACTGACAGGTACCTGTAGCTGCCACCGCCACCATGACTGTGAGAGTCCAGGGATGTTCTTTCTGCTCAGTGGGTCACAGCTTCTTCCAAGGAATGTAACTAGAGATCTGAATGCATAATTTGAGTGTTTCAGATTTTAACACCCTAGATATACCTTAGCAGAGCCGATTTAACAGGCACACAGCCATTTAATGGAAGCTCTAGCTTGTATCTGGAGAGGGGCCGTTCTGTGCCTGAGACTTTGCATTGCTCAAGTTGTTGGAATAAACAAATCTAAACACTGGAAATAAATTGCTTGTGTTACTACCCAGCAAACACAAACAGGAGAACAATGTCTGTATTGCAAAGTGTATTGCTCTACATCCTCAGGACTGCTCCTGCTGTAGCTATGAAGCTGCTGGTGCATCATCATCAGTGTGACAGCCTTCAGTTTGGGCTGTCATTGATAGAATTAGTTATGTGCTCCAGTATCATTCTCTCTTTTTCTTCCTCATAAATGTGGAATCTGTACAAGGAAAGATGTAGGGCACTGGTAGAAGATATTTCTCTGTTGTTGATCTCCTAAACATTGGTTTTGCCTTTACAACTGCTAAAAACTTTCTACATCTGTGTCAAGGAAGTGGTTACACTATTCTGAATTTTAAAATTTAATCTTACAGAAGCTATATTTTCTGGTAAAATACCTAATACACTTTCTTATTGGATAGCTGAGGTGTGATAAGTAAAATGTATCATAAGGGCAGTAGAAAAAATATCTCATGATTTTAACTATCAGAAGAGTGAAAAAAAAAAAGAAAAAAAATGTGCTCATCTATCTTAGGACAAAATGTCTTAAAGATAGTCATGGAACAAATATAACCGCCAAGAGACATGGTCCTGCCTGCCTGAAGATAGAAAACACATACAGACACAGTGCTACAGCATTTATGGTTTCTGTAAATGTGTTTTGAATTACATAAGTATCTTCTTTTCCTTGCCAATTTATGCACTGAGGTTGAATATAGTCAGGGAAATAACAGTCTGCTGACATTTCTGAGAATCTCAGATGAGCACCAGTTAAGTACTTATCAGACTATTACATGACATTCAAACACTGGGGTTTTTTCACCAGGATTTAAATCAGTGCTTGTTTGTTCTCTGCATTCACAAAGCTGTATATAGTCCTGGCCACTTTCAGAGTGCTCTGCTAGAAAAGTCCAGCTCTTAACCTTATTTGTCAGCTGTGTTGCAGCAAACAACCAACCTTTCCTGAAATTATGAGCTAAATGAACAGTGAACAGAATTAGAGATGATCCCAAGGATCAAAAAAACATGAGAAACTAAAATGCATTGACAAAATGAGCTGGAATGGGAATGCTGCGGTCCAACTTTCCTGTAATGCTGGCCTGGAGCAAGATCAGAGGAAAAGCAGAGGGAAAGACACTGGGGTTGTGTTTATTCATTTGGAGGGGATTTTTAAAGTCTGTTTTAACAGACTGTTTTGCATTTCCTAATTTTGTCATAGACTTAGAGCTGAAGTTGAGATTATTGAAATATTTCACTGAGTTGACTGTGTCAAAAGTGTTGTTCTGCTGTAAAAGGAAGAATAAAAAAGATATATGAGACGAAGATGAGAGAGAATTCCTTTTAATTTTAGATATTGTGTATATATAGTAGTGGGATGAAAAATCCTCAGTCCAAGTGCAGAATCTATATGTCCTGAAATGACTAGATTAAAAAAAAACGAAAACAAACCAAATAAAAAACACCTCAGCAAATCAACCAAAATTATAAATAAAATTATATGGATCTGCTGAGAACTGTCAGTGTGTCCAACTTGTGTGTATGCAGTGTCCTTTGAGTGGCCATGTTCTTGGCCAGCCATGAAGTACAGTAGCTACACAGTACTGTATCCATAGCATTGCACACCAGCTGAATTTGGATGGGGCTTTTGCTGGCTTTGCAGTCAGATCCACCTTTGAGTAAGTGCTGTGTGTTTCCCTGGCTGGCAGCCTCTTGAGGCATGATCATCCTCACAGGTAAACTTCTTTGTATCAAATCAGCATTTCCCTTGCTACAGGCTCTATCCATTGCACCTTGTTCTTTTTTCTGAGTAGTATTCAGGATTATTCTGGTTCTGTCTTCTCTGCCATTACTACTTAAGTGGTTAAAGACAAGCAAGTAGATCCCTCCTTAGCCTTCTCTTCTTCCAGATAAATTAGCTAAATTCCCTCAGGTTCTTCTTGTATGTCATATATTTGAAAACCCTAATTGTTTTGGTGAACCTTTGCTAAACTCATTCCAGTTTGTCCTTGTTTTTCTTTGATGTGGGATCTCACACTACTCCTTTTTTTCAGAGAACTGAGCTGAAATTTCTATTTAACTCTGAAACAGCTGGAAAAATTCGCTGTATTTCCAACACACAAAGGGTGCATAATGTTGATGTATTATCTGCTTGTAAGATTTCTAAGCTAAAAGAAACCAGTTGATGGTACGAGCTAAAACTGTTCTACATACTGATTTGAAGATAAAGTCAAGAAACTGAATAAAAACATGTGGTTGGAGAAAAGTTATGTTGGTGGCAGGGCCACAGTTCAGAGTGCATTCCAAGTTTTCACGTTGGAGGTTGTTCTCAGAAACACATCTATTATAAGAAAGTTGCATGGAGGAAAGTCTAAATTCTTCTCTATTCATAGGAACTCAAATCCTTGTAGGAGGATATAGTCATGCACATATGATCACCTTTCACAATCATGCCTTCTTGGATCTTTTGCTACTAAGATTCTCTACCTATTCTTTGCCACTCTTGCATCTACACTGTGGCATTTCCACAATGAAGGCTGTCAGGAAGTTTTTGCGGGTCTCTGAATTTATTTAAAATCATAATTTATTTAAAGTCATCAAAATTGTTGACTTAATGCAATGTCCACTGTGGAAGGTTTGAGCAATGAGCTAATGATTTCTTGAGATATCGTCTACATGTAAATTTCTGAAAATAAAATTAAATGCAAAACTGGAGGGAGTTTCAAGAAAGTTGCTCATTTTTGTTGTATCAAAGTGTTGATAGAGAGACTTGATAGAGATTCCCCATAGTCCTAGGGGAATTATGGCTATATTAGGAAGAATTACAAGTGGAATACTTCTGCAAAAAGTATGTTTTATCTTTTGGGAATTGTAGCTCAAAAATAGATCATATCTGCCATACTCAAGCCTAACAACTATCTACTTGGTGTCCTTAGGAATACCTAAAGGATGATTAGTATGTGAATATCCTTGTACAGTATCTTCAGTGGCATGTCTTCTGCCAGAAAGCCCTTGAAAGAAACGGTTCATATTGGGAATCTCTTCACGCAGGCTATTGTTAAACTACCCTTACACAAGTGACTCTGCACTAGATACACAAATGTCCTTCCAGATTTCAGCTGCTGACTGTGCAGTGTAACACAGTGCAGTAATGCTAACTAGCTTCAGCCAGTCTTCCAGTGTACAATAAAGCACCTAGGCACCTTTGCACATTTGAAGCCCCTCACATGTTGACAACATGGCTGCTAGGAGAAAAATAACAAGTGCAACATTCTGGTCATTATTGTGTTTCATAGCCAGTGTGTAACTGACTAAACAAGGTATTGAAAGGTCAATAATGAATAACCTCGATTTTCCAGAAAATGCTAGTGCATGGTTGTGTGTGTTAAACATAACAACAAGCCAATATTCAAGATGCCATTCAGAATATAATCAGTGTCATTTGCCCTGCCCATCCAAATTTAGTTGTCCAAGAAAACATGCATTAAACAAATGCTTTCAGGTTTTTTCTTCATTCTTTGATCATTGAAGAAACTTCTCTAGTAAATCATAGTATTGCGAATAATGCACAGCAAATTCTCATTGTCATTTGTGGACTTTAATAGCATTTGAGTAAAGTTTTTGGAAGTGATTTTTTCTATCTTTTATACCTAGGAAAACTAAGGACCATTTCCTCTGTGCTTCTTTACTTTGTTGATCCAGAAGAAATTAATTTTACAAGCTTGAATTCCCATACTGAGGAGGCATGGGGTCCTGCCATGTTTCTCATTAACACTTTCCACATGCCAGAAGGATGAATAAATTTGGTATAAACATTGAGGATACAATATCCTCATCTGAGAAAGCACCTGAGTATGTGCTAGGGCTTTACTAAAGTCAGCAGTTGTTAAATACATGCTTAAGAGTTAACCAAGGAAATGTATGTCCTTGCTGAACAAAGAGCTTTGTGGAAAAGGAATAGATTATACTTAAACCTCTGAGAGTATTTCTGTGCGGTATAACACTTCTTGCTTTGTAGAAATAAGATGTGAGTTATAACCTCAATGCCTCAAACACTTCTTTTAAGGTGCATATACATGTATATATATATATCTTTAAAGCAAAAGTTACTCTATTCAGATTTTAATGAACTTCCTATGGCTGAAGTAAAAAAATAAGGAACAAAGAAGACTGAAATTATATTTTTTAATGTCATTTAATAAGAATGCTAATTGCCTCCTTATTTTCCCTGTATTTTCAAAAATTTATTTTAATATTAAAGAAATACAAATATTGCCTTTTTTATGAGTCTGTCATTAATGCACACTTTATAGTTCACATTTTTAAGAAAAGAACAGTTCCCAAAATGTTAAGAATGAGTTTACATAAAGCCTGTTTGATAGATTCTTTACATCTCATGTTGAAGAAAGATGAAGTAATTTTCATTTGCAAATGTGAAATATTTATCAAAAAGAATTGCTTCTTGACTAGAGTATTATTTTCTGGCCATGGTTCTAAATATTAGTTTTCTGACCAACAGATATTTCCTGGACTGATTCTCTCAGACATTAAGCCTGCCAAAAGAATGAAGTTCAAGACCGTCTGCTATCTGCTTGTTCAGCTCATGCACTGTCGCAAGATGTTCAAAGCAGAGATCCCTTTCTCCAACGTCATGACGTGTGAGGATGATGATAAGGTAGTCCATGTGGGCCAAGTGCAGTCTTTGGGAATCAATTCCAGGACTGCATCAAGCAGACCATCTTTGAGAACAAAGGGGATGATGTTACAAACTGATAAAAGCGCTTATGGTGTTCCTGCTGGAGCTAGAAAAATCTAATTCCCACAGTAAATAAAAACCAAATTTAATCATAAAAGTCCTCAAATTTGGAGCTGCTCTTGGAAAAGCCAGCATAGGTGTCCTTGTGCCTTCTATTAAGGGCTTTTTTTACAGGAACTGGAATTTCTGAGGCTGTTTCCATTCTTTTAAACATATATTCTTTTGTATCTTTTGTCCACCCCAGTCTGAATTTGATGGTCACAAATGCAAACCAACAGAATAATTGTTTTCCCTAGATGGTTCTGTGAAATAGGAAAGGCAACTGATTAGCCAAAACCCTTCTTTGTCCATAATACAAATCCTAAACATAAAAGTCCCTAATACAAATATAAATTCCGCTTTCCTGGATGCCTGGTAATTCCAAAAATCAAAACTCTTTACATACTAGTAGCCTGGTTTGCTTCTTTTCTGTATATGGATCTGCCTGTAACTTTATGGATAAGCACAATAAGAGTTGCTCATTCCATTTTCTTTGACAGCAGGTGGCAACATTACACAGGTCACTCCACCACTGAGTGGCAGCTGGAATCAGTAATTCAATTTGACTGATTGCTTCACTTTTTCTTTTTCTTTTCTTTTCTTTTATTAAAGACTTAGTCTAAATCTTACTTTCAGAAAGCATTCAAATTTTCATATTTTGAGTTTTATACGTGCTTGTGTTTTCTCTGCAGGAAAAGGAAAAAAAAGTCAATTAGTTCCTTTTAAAAAGAGTTTTTGTGAAGACTTTCAGAAACTCCAGATTTGATTTTTAAATTGGCCATGTACAAGGCCTTCCAACTGAGACTTAGTGTATCTTTGAGTATTTTAAAAAATAACCCACACATTCTTTGAAGGATATGCAATACTTTGCATTGTGTCTTGTGTACACATATGTATAAATATGGTAATATACACAGAAAACACCCATGTGGATTTGTTAGTGATCTGTTGGAATTTTTTTCATGCCAGAACACTGGCAGTGAAGTTCTACAATGCTATCAGTAACAGAAACTGCCGTTCTGGGCTTTTGTAACTTTTATGTAACGCATCATGGATTTGTATTATATTATACGAATATAAATATACTGTGTTACTATGTAGGGTTTCTTTAGAGTTTTCAGTACTCAAATCATGTAAATAAAGTAAACCACGTGGGGTTTTTAAAGGCTTTGAATCCAGTGCCTTTCTGAGAAACATAAATACTGGATCTTGATCATATGTAGGACATGATGGAAGTCTACTGTGGCAAAATAATAATAGAGATAAAAATAGGAGACTGAGAGGAAATAATTATATGTAAGAAACAGCTTTTTCGATTAAGAATAGAAACTTTAACCCTGTTTCAAAATGGCATAAATAATACAATTTATTCCATATATCAGAATAACAGTCATATTCATCTACCCTCATTTCAGGTTTCGATGCAAACAAACATTTATTTAAATACTGTTTTCCTCCCCCCTGTTGTTATACTATAGGCTTACATTTGAATTGTAAAAAATCCTTGAAGATGTATTTCTGCTGCAACTAATGCAATACATATGCTAACTAATTATAGTTTATTGAGAGCAAAATTGTATATTTCTGACACAGAAATTCCTGTTTCTATTATTTTCCTAAAAGCACTCAATTTCCTTACAAATTACTGATAGAAATGTTTCTTCAAGAAAACAAATTTCTCTCAGTGTAGAAACATTAAAAATAGTTGTTTGGCTGATAATTTAAGCTCTCTAACCAATGTATGTCCTTAAGATTAGTTTTCATGTTGAAACTATTAGCTTTTACACCAAAAGACAATATACCAGGTAATGGGATCTGAAAGCTTGAAGAAAAATGTAACCTTTTAATTGTTTACTGCTGATGTAGCTTCCTCTCTCCATATAAAGCCAGCAAAGCAAGACTTGAAAATCTTTGCTGGGGTCCATTTTTCTTCACAAACAGAAAACTAAGATATCAGTCAACAGAGAACCCTTCTCACTATTCATAAGGATTTAGATATAATATAATAATAACAATAAGCTATGTAAGGTAATGATCTGCAAGAGTTCACAATTTGTTCACTGATGAGGTACTCCTAAGAATTTCTTGTGAAATTCAAAAGGAAACTGCTATTCCTGCAAGATTACTTAGACAGTGATCACCATAATTTTAACCGTCTGGATTAAAAGGATATGTTGTTGTATAGCCTCTAGAGTGGGTATTTAGGACTGAGTATTCTGAACAGAGAAATTTTGTTTTCTTCTTTTACATCTTTCTGACATACTCTACTTTTTATATCCTACGTAGACTTGTTATTTCATAATCTTTTGAACTGTCTTGAACTCTCCAGATGCTAGATAAAAAAATGTTCCTTTAACTTTACAGAAATAGTAGAACTTGTCTGAGCTTTGTTGTCAAAACTGTTCTGGGAAGTCGGCTTGACCCCTGTCCATTCACAGAGCAGATCTAGCCATAAAGATTTAGATTAAAGTGCCCTCAACTGGAGGTTCCCACCAGCGTGGCTGAGATACTGCTCAATGTCTCCTGAGTGCTCTCTGTGAAAAGTGAGACAGCTTGTTTAAAATCCCTTCAGATATGCTCTGTGATAAATCTTTTCCACTGGAAAGGACTATGAATAATTATCTTATAGTTGTGCTATCTCAGCCTTGGAGGAGCCAGTTAGGCAGTTAGTTTAGTTCTGATAACTTGTTGGATGGCTCCATCTGGATCTGCAAGTCTCTTGAGGCATACTCAAGAGGTCTTAACAAGAGAGCCAACTGGGTGAGTTAAAGATAACACTTAAGATTTCAGACCCTCTGTAGTCACATTGTAGTTCTAAGTCCCTAAGTCCAAGACTTTAGGGTAAATATCTTTTTGAAACATGTATTGTTACCTAGACAGTAGGACTTTTCTTGTGTAATGAAGCACCTGGTTATCTTGTCTTCAAGATGTCCAGAGCTCCATGTCTTCTGTCAAGAAAACAAACCAATATAAAACCATTTTGCAAGGTAAAATAACTCTACTGGGTACAAACTGATTATTCCCTCAGTGGCAGAGGAGTGTCAGGGCCATATGTGAAAAGAATTTCTGGATTAAAATCTTGGAATGAAGTGGGAGTTTTCTCTTTGCTTTGAATGACATCAGGATTTCAGGTAAAGAATTTTTAAAAGGTGACATTCACACAGAGATAAGAACTCTGTCTTTTGTAGTTGCTTGCTTAATGAATTCCCCATCCTCTCTGTGAGCTTGAAGTAATATGAACAGCAATGCATAATCTCAGTGCTAATAAAATCTGTGCTTCTTTCTTCACCCATATTACAGAGGAGAGCATTAAGGACAGCCTCTGAAAAACTCAGGAATCGCTCCTCTTTTTCTAACAATATTGTATACAGCACTCCAGGAACTCGAGTGAACAGATACATCAGCCGCTTGATAGAGGCCCGGCAAACTGAGTCTGAGATGGCTGACTTGAACTTCATTACCCTGAAGTATAAGCAAATTGAGCGTGAAAATAAAGTAAGGGACTTTATTTTTACTGATTTCGCTGACCATAAGCCAATTAGCACTGGGGTTTTTGTTTGGGTTTCATGCAATGTTTAAATTCTACACACTATCTTCAAATACCCCACTGGACTATTTCTCGGATAAGAGGGTGACATAATTTCTACCTTCTATGGAAACACTTGAAGGGGATAAAAAGAAAGATTGGTATTTGTGGTAATCACGTATCCTCTGAACAGAGAGAGACATAGTTCTCACCCAGGATTTTCCTGGGAAGCTGTGAAAAGCTGTGAGAAAGTTCAGAGAAGAGAATGAGAAACAGTTCTTATCTCCATTTGCTGCACCTGTTGTGCACATGTGAAATGTGTTATGGAGATTGTTTACCAAAGGGTGATGTCTTAATTGGACACTGTGTTTGGATTGATTGACTAATTAGGATAAGCTGTATTGGACAGTCTGTAAGGGTTACAAGTTTCTAAGAGTATAGTATAATACAGTATAGCTTAACAAAGCAATTGATCAGCCTTGTGCAGTCATGGAGTCAGTGCTCATTATTCCCTGTTCAGGGCATCATTGCCACGATAGGTATTGTCCTACTTGTCAGGATCCTACACAATGTTATGTATCCTGTGTTTTGGTCCTTCTTTTCCTTCTCCAAACTGTCTGAGTCACTTGTTTAATGCTGTCTCATTGCAATGTGTCTGCCTACTCACTCATCTGCTTTGGAGAAGTGTTATTCACAAGAAGATGTATAGGTAACCTGGTAAGTATTGATCCAGAAATTCTAGAAAATATAAAAAAAACAAAAAAAAACAAAAAAAAAACCCGAAAAACCCCAAACATTAAATCTCTGGACAAGGTTGCAATATTATACCAGTGTGGCTGTGCTGAAAGCAGGGGATTTACTCGGACCATACAAACATGCATATCAGTAAACAATTGTTCCTACCTTGTAGGAGTATTTTTTGTGAATACAAATTATTTGTATCTACAGCCTTTACTTTATGTGTTTGAAAAAACAAAAGTAGTATGGTTTTCATTAATTGCACTAATATTTATTTTTCCACTGTAAGTCACAATATAGTCTAAGATTTCAGGTCACTACTGCTTCAAGTTAGAAGGCTGTGTGCCATATTGGATCCAAATTTTTTAAGGTTTAAAGTATAAATTTTGGGTTCAAGTTTCCAAAGTAATTTATTATTAGACTGTAACTTTTTTGTTTCAAAATAAAAAGTCTTCTTGTGTAAATGACATTGAAGTTTGGGTCTTTCTGAGAAAACACTTTTGTTTTTCAACCCCTGGAAATCTTTCTCTCATTAATACTGTAGCTTAGTTGAATCAGGAACAGTAGCTGCCCCAAACTGAGCCCATGTATCTCATTAGCGGCTGCCTCCAAGTCCACTCACTAGAGTCCCGTCCTTGAGCAGCTGAGGTGAAAGAACTTCTTGAAAGCAGCAGCAAGGAGTCTATGGCCTTTTATCATGATGAGTAAAAAGAGGGAGGGCCACCCGCTTCTGGTTCAAAGTGGCTGATTTTTTTTCTCAAAAAGATAAACTTATATCTGAGCCTAAACAGGTTTTGACTAGTTACAAGGTGAAAGAGAAGTCTGTCAAGGAAAATCTTATGTAGACTTCCCTCATCTGTTTTTTCAGTACAAATTAAGCCATCATGTTTTTAACTAAGTAGGGGCTTGTTTTATTTTAGGATACAGTTCTTTCTTACTGGGAATGGACAAGTGTGGGTGTCTGGGTATACATGAAATATTTACTGTCTTCACTTCTTCCTTTCTTTAACAGTACCACCAGCTTCAGGATGAGTACTTCACCAGTGCTGTAGTTCTCTCACTAATTCTAGCTGCCTTATTTGGCCTTGTCTACCTTCTAATAATACCACAGTAAGTTTCTGTCTTTTGCCATCATAACTCAAAGTGGAACATCCTCAGACCTCCTGCAGAGGTCAAAAATTAAAGTCTTTGGAACAGGAATGGGGACTTCACATGGGAGATTCTCTGTTAGTATACCCCTCAGTCTAATTGTTATATCTTTCATTTGTCCACAGGAGATACTTTTCACTATAATTTTTTATTTTGTAGTAGTGTGCACTCAGGGGAAAAAGATACATTTCAGTGTTTATTTAAAATTTAGTGGTTATTTTAAACTTATTTAAAGTATTTCTGCATTACAAACAAAGGTGTTATGGCAGCTTTTCTAAATGTGTTTGTGCTACTTTGGATTAAGTACTGGTATTGATAGCAACAGAGATAAAACCCTGCAGAGTTTAATGGGAACTACTGAAAGTACCCATCCAGCTGCATTGAGGCCTGCATTTATAGCATTCATTGAAGTTTTTGGTATTTATCCCTACATAAACTGTAGAGTGTGTATTTTGGCTATGCATATATAACTTTTAGTCCAACCTTGACTGTACTTAAGTAAACATAACCAAGTGGTGTGTTTGGGAGGTGTCCTATGCCTATTGTTGAGTGATTAATTAGTGATTACCTCAGATTTTGTCAGTTCTATGTGAGTGCTTACTAAATAAAAAAAAATTGCACCCCTTTCAAATCTAGAGGTAGGTAGAATTGTCTATAAGGTATAAAAATTATGAATAATGAACTTTTTTCAGATTAGAATATCAAAGCATTAACAATAAAATTTATTCACTTTTATAACTACTTCAGGAGGAATAGAACTAGCTATAGGATAATGCTTTTGAAAATTCCATTTAAATTGTGGTCCTTTCTATTCACAAATCCCCAGTTAGAATAATACTTCTATATTCTATTATTTTTAGTTGAAAGATTGAAAAACAGTTTATTCATATTAATAACATAGAAACACTAATTTGTAATATAGTACCTTTCATCTAAAGAATTCAAAGTAACTTAGTCATCATTTACACCATTTCCAGACTAATGACTCTGCCGACTAATTGGAGCATGATTAAGAAGTCTTTCACCTTCTTCTTTAATAAGCCACAGCTGCAGTGCATAGCAGTTTTGAACAAGGAGAAACAAAGTGTATTAGTGTAGTTGAATCTAGACTGAATTTCTAAGAATCATATAGTAGCCTTTCGAAAAACTAGCGTCACTTTAAAACAGATGGGCAGAGCGTCAGTTTAAGTAGTGATCTGACAGACACACGAGCTCCAGAAGAATATCACCACAGAAGGTAATGAAGATGGACTGGGTTGGTTAAAAAAGCCACCCACTGAATGCTCCTAAGTTCTTTCTTCCAGTGCCTGAGTGGTGGCTTCATATAGCCAAAATCTTCTTGGGCTCTTCCCTTGCTGTGACACAGATGCACACATGAGCTAAATTAAAACTTTGGAAGTATAGGAAAAAGATTCCCCTCTTTCCCGAGTTTGGAGCTTTAAGCTGCTATTTAGATTGCCAAAGTAGTTATACATGTGGCAAGAGAATGCAAATCTAATACAAGGCTTGTAATATGCTACCTTAATGGGAGAAGTTCTTTATATATATATATATATATATATATATATTTCAAGGAGGAGAATGGTCATCTAGACAAGAAAATGTTGTAGGAAAGTCAATTACTGCATAGATATACAGAAATCAATAGACTTGCTATTTTCACAATTCTTATCATCTTTTGAGCAAAACAGCTTCTCAACTAAAGACACATTTTCTATTCCCAGATGGAGGTGGTCAAAATAAGGCTACGTTCCTGTCAACCTAAGCTGTCCAATTATGGAGGCACATAGACAGTGTAGCCACTAAAAGCCCTGACTAGAAACCCTTCTAATGTCCGATTCTGTGTTTCCTTTTCAAAAAAGCAATGTAGCCCTTTTTAGATGCCAACCCGAATGTCTGTCAGGGTGCCACTCAGCACTACTGTCAGTTGTCAGCTATGGCTACATTACAAGATGTTGTTGCAGGCATGTCCCCTGCATTCATTTCTAGCATTCTGGATACAAGGGAAATCTCTAAAGGCACGAGATCCTGCCTTGATTAATACTTGTATTCAGAGTCCACACTAAAAGCAGCCAGAGTCACCTTCCCATTCTGAGTACACAGAGTACACCACACAATTCTCCCAGTTCCTGTATCAGTACAGACTGCTACATTAATTTGAAATCAAAGTCAAATAGTTAGAATCTCTACAGGAGAACTTCGCACTTCTGCTGTTAAAAAACAATCTTTTTCCAGTAATCGTTAAGGGCACAGATACATAACTGCCTGAATCCATTGTTCACTTGGCTTCTGGACTGACTGGTTTATCCTCACAAGTTAGAAAAAAGGTGTGAAGATCATGTTATGCTGCTGTCATACAGCCCTGGCATGGGGCCAGGCTATCTCTGAGCAGAAATCAAACACACCCACACTGGTGGACTAATTTCTGTCAGCTTGCTCACATCCATAAGGTTCTTTTCCAAAAGAAGTTTTCTGGAGAAAGGTCTTGGTTTGCACCCCTCTTCTCATTCAGAACAAGCCTATTTTGATAGATCAGAAGAGGGAAGATTTAAAATTTAAGAATTATTAAATCGTCTTTTTGAAGCATAAGATTTGTCTAACCATTGAGGAAGACTCAAAAGGAAGGAGTTTTTCTGTTTCATTAAAAGGCAGGTTTCTCTGATTTTATTTGACTTCCTAAGTGTCTAAATTATATGATCATTGATTTCTGAATCTTTGAGAAAGAGGAATGAGACAGAAAAAGTATCTGGTAACTATTAACACCACTGCCAAGGTCAAGTAATTGAGTTACACACTCTCCTTGGAAGACTCATCATGCTGAATATTCTGCACTAGCCTACAATTAGAAAGTGTCTCTCTTGACTAACATACATTTGAATTTTTGAGGTTCTTTGATCTTCCTTCTGACATCAGAGCGGGGACCATTTAAAAGAGCATTTACTAATTTCATAGTCTTGAGAGCAGTGGACATCACTGCTTAATTTGCACTATGATGGTTAGTATAACATCAAGGTTGAGGAGGACATCCTCCACCATTTATAAAATACTGTTTTAGAAGGACCCCTAACTGTAGTTTGTCCTCATGTGTTACTGAGTTGCATTGCATTACTTCTATTGTGTTTTGATTCTAGGAGTACCGTAGTTCTTGTTCTCCTGGTGTTTTGCATATGCTTCCTAGTGGCTTGTATTATGTACCTACATGTCACACGAGTACAAGTAAGTGATTTAAGATTTTGTGACTATTCTTCCCTTTGGTGTCCATGATATGTTTGTTCTTTGGAATATGAAGCCATCAGTGTATGCTTCACAGATTCACAGAGTCTGAAATTTATGTGTTTAAAGTTGCTTATTAAGTAATGTATTAGATACTTGAAAACCAAAGACCATAATCTGAAAGTAGACTTTTTACATGAGTAATCGTTAGTTACAAAAGTGTAGCATTCAGTTCCATTAATTCTACACTTTGTTTTTTGCTATATCTTCCCTGAGCACCTAGGACTAAATACTGTGTTTAAATCAACTGCTTTAACCTGACTTTTACTCCTTTCTGACTACACTGCACAATAGTTCTCCTTTTCATTCCAGCTGATCTGGATATAAAGTCCTGCTAACATCCCCTCTGTTTTCAAAATTTTTCCTGCCAAAACAGCAGATGTTTTGATGGTAAAGCACAATGTTTTGCACACACAATCCTTGGCCTTTTCAAGACCTTAAGTAATGATTAATTCTCCTGCATTATATTTTCACAACAGGAATGATGCAGAAGGACATTTGGTTGTTTTAGGAGGGAAATAGGTCTGCCAGATCAGAATACAACATCTACAGGCTAATTTTCTGATGAAAGAAATCTCTACTGGATTAATATAAATTTAGTCTTTTCAGACAAATATCAGGAAAAAACACCTACTCATTTAATGAGCTTTTCTGATTTGGACACACTAATTTTAGTTTTAAAAAGTGCCCTTTGGCACAAGAAAAGTATGTGCTTTCATGGGAACATAAATAGTATATTAGCCAAGTATCAGGTGCTGAAAAGAACCTTATTAATGAATTTAAAAAATTATTTGCGAGTAACTTTGATGATCTCTTTTTTTTATTAGGGCAGAGTAGTTTATCATCTGTTCTCTGTATAAATTAAGTTTGTAGCAATTTACTTCTCTTTATACAATTTACCTGGGGCTAGTGCAAACATAAGAAGTACTCCATCTTTTTTGTCAGTCAAGAAAATTTGTATTTATTCCAGGTTCCTCCAGAGATTCAATACTATACAGGATCAAATCCAGCATTAGAAAAATAAAGAAATATAAAACCTTAGAATCACAATTTAAAACTTTATGGCAAGAAAAAAGTCTTATAATAATTAAAAGTAATATAATGTGAATAATGGATGTACAATTGTAAAACAATCATTCCCCTGTTTTAATCAGTTGTATGGCACTTGCTCTTTTACACTGCACAAGTGACTCAGCTTCTCCATGCTTTAGCATTAAACACCTCACTCATAAAACTACTTTCATAATATTTTACTGTACCTGTTACCTAACATTTTGGTAATTTGACACTACTTATTTAGTTAATAAAAAAATTCACAAATAAAACAAAGAAAATGAAGCCCAAAATTCTATGCTATCATAAAAGTGCCAATACAATTTAGAATGAGGTAAAGTCAGAAGTATAAATCTTAATAGTGTCAGAATTTTAATTTAGACATGTCTCATACCTTATCATTTAGAGGTCTGTTTTCCATTTTAACCCAATAGCCTACCATGTCAACATTTAAAACATGTATGTGCTACACAGACCAAAAAAATTGTCTGTGCAATGTGTCAGGACGTGATCTTTGAATCCATACTTTTCTTTATCCCTATTAACCATCCAGCATTATCTTCAAACCATGGGTATTATCTCTTTAATAAGCAATAGACAGCTTATTTGGTTGCAAACTTAATTAATGGTATAAATATTTTTTCTTCAAGCAAAATTATTTTGTATTTTATTTATATGGATAAAACCACATATGTTCCACCTCACTTGGATACAGGATTCTGGTCTAGTTAAGTGGACAGTTTGATGGGTAAAATACTATGGGGATAATCACATTCAGAGTGTAGCACTTTATGGTAACCTTGAAACCAGTGTAAGTGGGATACTACAGGAGTTTATCCTGGATCCTATCCTGTCAGACATTTTTATCAACAGCCTGGAGGAGGACACGGCAAATACTCATGTCATGTTTTCAAATGAATACAACTTTGTGAGAAAAGCTGGCAGGATGGTTATTGAGTGGGTCCTAGATAGGTTAACAGAATGGGCAAACAGGAATCTTATAACTATAGAACCTATAATGCAAAGTCCAGGTCCTGAGAAGAAACGATGCTGTGCAATGACACAGGAGGAGTAACCAACTCTGCAAAAATTGCCCTGAGACTCTGAGGTTCAAGGCAGACAGTACTTTTGAGCCCCCTGGGGTCCCTTCCAATCAGAACTATATGATAGTGATGAATGAATGCAGAAATAGTCTTTTCTCATAGTGTAATTTTGGACATTGCTCTATCTCCCTTGAAATGTAGCTTTTCAGTCTCAGATTCCTATAATCTGAGGTATTTTTTCTTCAATATGCTCAGTTTTATTAAAGGTGATATACCTCAGGTATCCCAATCTATCTTACTGATGCTAGTACTTACACAGGTGTAGAAAATTACTTCAGATTTGTAATACAAATCTACTACCGATATATTGATTGCTCCACACCTATGTTTACATGGACTTAACCCATATTGAAGCCAGAATATATTTGTAGATTCATGATTACTTTTTTTTCCCTGTAATTGCTGTATTCTGAAGGCTACAGTAGTCTTTCTCTGACTGCTAGGCTGCCTGCTGAAAGCTATGTTTTTTGCTGGTGAAATGAACAGCTTTTTTTCAAAACTGTTGACTTTCATCCAAAAATCAGGTGTTTGCTTGCTCCATTTAACCTTTAGTGAAATTCAACCTTGATAAACCTGAGCTTCCTCCTTTTAAAGGACATAGGATAGTCCCCACTTTAAATATGACTGTTTCTTGGATTGTATCCTTGACCCTTGAAGTCACTAGAAGAAGTCCTGTGGTCTGAAAGATACATCTAGTAGATAATAGAAGCCCCAAATATTCTTAGTGCAAGGGGAAAGGAAGGAAAGCAGCTTTACCTGGAAGCAGAGTTTATCAGAACGACTGGAACAGGCCCAAAGTGCACAGCCTGACAGACTTACCCTTCGTCTCTTACATTCTGCCACAGGCTTCATAGCAGCAAGAACTTACACTTAATAGTGTGACAAATTGAATCAGGCTAAAAGTGGAGATAAACAGAATGTGTTCAAGACTCCATTTCACCAGATATTTTTGTTGTCGACTGCTGTTTCTGAAAAATTCAATATTTTTATGAGTCACAATAATTAAAACTACCCTGGCATTTAACCTGCCTATTATAGCAGAAGACACATATACCATTCCAAAATTCTATGCTATCACAGTATGTTATCTTGGATCACAATTTGCAAGGCAAAAGAGGCTGAAAATTTGCAACTCAAAAGTTGCTTTGGGTACTTTCCCCACGAGAGCAAAATCAAATGCCATCCTAGAATATTATTTGCATCATGAGTAGACATACAAGTAAAAATTTCTAAGTTTTAATCATAGTGAGAAATAATATATAGCAATAGTAATTTTACATTTATTATCCCCAAAACTGTAATTATCATTAAAATACACCTACACACTTACAGTTACTCCACAACAATAACTGCAATTTCATAATTTGTAGTACAGGTGAAATTTCTGTATCCCTTATTCACTTCTCTTTATAGACTACTAAAAAATAACAACCCCACTTTAAAAATACTTTCAAATATACTTTTTTTTTCTTTTTTAGTGTTTTCCAGGGTGCCTGACAATACAAATTCGTACCATTTTGTGTATTTTTATTGTGATCTTAATATACTCTGTGGCTCAAGGCTGTGTGGTGAGTATTTAAATCAAGTTTCACTTAAATGAGCATTGTGTTTAAAGAACATACTTGTGAGATCCCTTTAATACATACCATATTCTCATCAGATGAATTCCTATTTGTTTTATTTTTCATATTTGCAGAGCATGTTTCTTCAAAATTGAACCCCTTTTCTGCAATTGGGATTTTCATTGGCCTGAGACAGTGTGTTGAACTAGGAATGGCAAAGCCATTAGCAAATTACACAGATAATACCTATTCAAAACCAATATAAATTTGTATTTCAAACTTTAGCATCATGTAGACTGCTGGTGTCATGTACTTTATGGGAAAAGCATTTTTCAATGTTCAACTTGCTTACTAGTTCAATGGCTAATATTTTGGGACAGACAAGGCATGGTGTCAAAACAAGATTACTATTTCTATGTGACACCTTATAGAAGATACCTCTGTGTAATAATGGGGATATTTTTAGTCCAGGCAGATCAGAAAAGATAGAGAGATCTTAAAATATTGACAGTTTTGTGTAACGAGAAGAGGAGCTTACATTGTGCTATTGATATGATCCATTCATATCTAATGTCTAAAAAGCTTGTTATTTGAAGTGAATGTGCTCAATACTTCTGAAAATTGAGCCTCCTTTACTGTAGAATAGCAGAGAGTTCAACATGGTCAACTTCAATTAAAATGGTCTTCAAACTTCCTCAAAAGTATTTGTCAGTCAGTTGCCTTGACCAATTCCTAGCGCTCATCTTTAGCATTTTGGCTGCCAATGCTAATGCATTAAACATGTTATTCAAAGGAAAGGATCCACATAAAAATAGCACACGAAATGCAACTGGAAATGCTGAGGAGGCAGATATTTCAAATTATGCTTCTCTGCAGGAATTTGACAATGTGTTCTGACCATTAAGAAGACATGAGCTTCAGTGCTGAGATGCCGAGCCCCATGTTTTGTATTTTGTGTATTCACTTGTCCCTGGACCTGCCCTGAGAACATACTAACTGGCTTATCCCCATGAGCTGACTGGGCAGACGGTCCCTTTTCTGTGGATTCCAATGTCCTGAGAGGAACCAAGAATTGCTGATGTTGAGACATTTCTGGGAATTCCTGAACATCATCTGTGTGAGTAACACACAGCCCTAATAGCACACAGATGCATATATGGTTCCTAAGGCGGACAGAAGCACAAAATGCATAGAGCTTTGCAGTGATTCCAGGCTAGCTTCTCAGCAAATTCTGTGTATCTAACTTTGGAATTGAGATGAAAGTTGTGACAGCTAAAACCTTTGTGAATCAGCCTCCACAGGTCTGACCCTTACTTTGACCAAATGAAACAAGCACCATTGCTGCCATTTAAAGATAGTGAGAATGAGAAATAGACATCGTAAGCCCTAAGGCAGTGCTGAACAACAGTGGAAGGCAAATTAGAATTTAGAAGTTCTGACCTCCAATAAGGGAATGGTCATTCAGTTACAACTTAGAACATAATTCATTCCTCAACAAAAATAACTTATAACCTAGGTAGAAATGTTTAATCAGTAGAAATTATTAGTTTCTGCAAAGTAATGCCTCTAGAATTGTCATCTGTCAGAAGAGCTAGGTGTTGACGTCCCACTATTGGTTGTATAACAGATGATATTTTCCTGAGTGGATTCCAGATTACTGATGAAGCCCTCATGCATGTGTATGTTTTTGGATAATTTTATGAAAGCATTTTTAAGGATATTGAACAAAATCCTATTAAAAGGGATTTTTCATTTCACTTTCCCAATCTCATTTCACAGTGTTACCTATTATGAGTTTAACTCACATTTTTTTATGTATTATGTCTCGTCTTTTTAAGTTAATACCACCCCTCCTAAAATACATGGTTTAATCATCCTTCAGGATGTCAGTTACTTTACAACATGCTATAAAATTTCATTCTCAGTGGTCGAGATGAAATAGAAAGGTCTCATAATACACTTCAAAAGAGATGTTTAAGTACAGGGCAGGGCTTATGTGATGGTGCCTGTTAGATCAATTTCACACTACAATCCCACTCTCCCCTACTTATACTAACTCTTATCCTTTTCCTTTGTAAGGGGTGAAGGTTGGACTGCAGTTAAAACTGGAGCTCTAGGGACTTGCACTATTTTCCAGAAATTCCTCTCTTCCTTGGGTAACAGCTCTGAGATTTGTACATGACATTGTCTTTAGGAAAAGCAGGTTAGATTTCCCCAAATTTCCCATGAGATATATGAAAAAAATTTATTTCCCAGTATAAGAAGGAAATGGAACTCCTTGGATGATTAAATAACAGGGGTAATTAAAGATGAGTGCTTGTATTTGAAACATATGTTACAGTAGAAGTAGCTGTGACTTGGAAAAAGATGTTATGTTTAGTTTTTCACTCAATAAAATATTTTATTTTCTATTTAAGTAATTGAAGTTTATGTGATTTACATAGTCAGTAAAACAATAATTTATCTCTGTGCTCTGTAAAAGAACCTTTTTCACCTGCATGACCAAATAAAATGTTAACTGAAGTTCCTTAATTTTGCAGGAATATCCTGGTTTGAGAATCTCTTAGGTTTGAGCAATGAGAGGGAAACTATTCAACTAAGCCCACACTTCAATTGGTTGCCTCTTATTGGCATCTAATTAACAAATTGTGTCTCTCCCCTAAAACTCAGTGGAGCATTACAGGAAAAGGAGATTTTAATACAGCATTGAGCTTAGTGGGAACTCCACAGGCATATTTTTTCCAATTAGCAATGAACTACAGTCAGCCTCCATACCAACTACATTTTTGTTTATTTCATATTTAACATTCTTCCCTTCTCACTTCTCCTGTCTTTTCTAGGTTGGCTGCATGCCTTGGGTTTGGAATACCAATTCCAGCAGCTCAATAGTTATAATTTCTCCTGGTGGAACAAATAAAACAATGAATGAACTTCCATGTGACACAGCCCACTATGCTTTCCTTTCCTGTGTAGTGGGGACTCTCACCTTGGCAATATTTCTACGTGTATCTTCCTTGCCAAAAATTATTCTCCTGCTTTTTGTTACAATTTTGTACATACTTATTCTGGAACTCAGTGGTTACAGAAAAGCAGTGGGGTAGGTATCACGCAAAATTAAGCAATGGGTAATTTTCTATAGATAGTCACGCATTGACTACTTTTTTCTGAATTGTCCTCTAGTGTTCAGCGCTGCCTAGGAGTAGAGCATAAGAAACACATCAGTCATCCTTTCCCCAACAATTGTAGGATCTAGTAATGTCCATCAACAGGGGAGAAGCTTTTGGGAGCTAGCAACTGTTGCCCCATTGTTCTGTAGTTTTATGTTAATGTACCCCAGCTGAACACTCTGCAGTCTAGCTATGGTATGGAATAGAAAAACACAGTTAAAAACTTAACTGCCATATTTCAGCAGCCCTCAGTCACAATTTCAATAAAACTTTTGAGCTTTTCAATGTTTTTATATTTTCTAATTAAAAACATGCACACACATTACAATAATGCATAGCATCTAAAAATCCTCAAGAATTGCATGTTGGTGTGATGCAGCAATCAGATGTACTCTCACCCATCTCCCTGCCCAGATGAGCCTAGTGATTAGGAGGTATCCATGTGTTCTAAACTAAGGATCTGATATTAAATGGGCAGTGTTAGGTATTAGACCTGGAATAACACATTTATTTTCTTCTTCTTTTTAAGGGGCGGTTCCTTTTACATGCGTGGCTATGAACCAATACTAGCTATTTTGCTGTTTTCTTGTGCTTTAGCACTGCATTCAAGACAGGTGGACTTGAAACTGCGTCTGGACTACCTCTGGGCAGTGCAGGTAAATCACAGGACTTCATAGTATCCATGAACACAAAATATTGTCTGACTTTTTAAATCAGTTTTCAAATACTTTCAGAACAAATTACTTGGACTCAGACACAAACTGTTTCATGTCTTTTGGGATTCACAGCGAAAGATTATTTTACAGCTTTCTTTCCACACATCTATACAATTAATTTTTCCTGGAGAAGTGATTTTTTTGATTCTTAGCAGTTGCTCCAGTATATGATTAGTCAAATAATATGTTTATATCTAAGATGCATTAGGAATAACCTGTTAACAATATAAATTTGAGATAAAAAAAATTAAATCCATGGGAATTTTTATCTTATATTACAAAAAGGAGTGAAAGTAAATCAATATTTAGGTAAATTGAAAAGAAGCAGGTAAAACTGATAAAAGGAAATATTTAAACCTGTATTATTCAAAGAAACTATGGAACTCTTTCCGAGAGGAAGATCAGAAATTTTTTAGATAATAAGTACAGAGACCATTTTTGAAAATATATTTACTAACTATCATAGACAGAGCAACTTTGGAGAGAGAAGCAGTGTTCTGCATAAAGGGAAATAATAATCATGTTTATCAGACAGGGAGACATCCCACAGTCCTGTTCTGTGTCAATGTTTGGTTGAACTCTGGTTTCCTGCTGGTCTCCTGCCTCTACTCTCACATCTCCCTCTGCCTGGGCTGCACTTTGTGTTAAAGGGTTGCCTTCAGCCTGTTTGGGTTTTTTCTTTTGAGGATCAGAATGACCCTGGGGTAGGGACATGCCAGTGCAATGTTTTCCTTGCCAGGGGTTGCACACTCAGTAGAGAGTGTGGTCATCAGGATATGTCTACCTCCTGTCACACCTCTCAGCAGTCTAATTCCCACCTCCAAAGTGTTTTACACTTGCCCCCAAGAGAAGGAGAAAGTTGAATATGTAAGTTTATTTGGTGGAATTTGGAAGTTTTCCAAACTTACACACCTGTTCTCACCTTCACCCCGTTAATTATTTTGTCAAGAGGACCATTTAAAGCATTATAGTGCTTGCTTTTACACATAACATAAAGACTGGAACACATGGGTTACTGGTTGACTGGAACATATCCCTGGCTCCACTGTATTACATAAAATGGAGAAATCAGTTATGACTTAGTTCTATTGGCTTCTGCTTGAAAAGTTTTTCCGTCTAGCACTTAAGCTGTGTGGGGATTTCTTGTTTGACTTGATGTCCAAGACTGTGTTCCCTTCTTTTATGCTTTAAGATTATTTTGTTCTATAATTTCTCTCAACTCCATACAGTTCAACTGAGCGTGATCATTCAATTTAAGTTTTGTCCTACGACCTGCAGTATTGATAACTGCTATGAATGTCAGCCTCAGAAGGCTGTTTTGGATAAAGTGATACTAATTTCTCTTCACTGTGGTGCCAAATACAATTTGCAGAGGGAAAAAAAGACTGCCTGATTTTGAAATTCAGTTCAGCACCTGCCTTTTTGGATGGTCTCTAATTTGATATGGGTTGGCACACAGTGGAAGTATGTGAGTGCCATCTGATCTATTAATACAAAATCTTCTGTATGTTATTCCTAGCCCTGAAATAGAGTAGCAGTGCAGTAATGTACCAGTTCTGCTATCCTGTGACCTTTCAGTGGAACGAGAGAGAGTTCCAGCATCTTAAATACTTTTCGTCATTTCAGCAACTGCAACTTGCATGGCAAATTGTGCATCCCTAATGGAAGTACTGCTTAAAGATTCTTACTTTTAAGTGAGCTTTTAATTAGCAATTAATCAGTTTAAAAAATTGGAGTATAAGAGTATGGCATGGTTTTCTAATGAAAGACCAGACCTGGACTTGGACAGTGGTAAAGGAAGAAATATGGACTTTTTCTGTTTTCTTAGAGACAAGTTATATAAAAGTACCTAGTCATGGTCACTATTGTTAAAATCATTGTGCACTTTCTCCAAGGGACAGTAAGAGCAGATAAGACATGTAATTTCAGTATTGTCCACCGGTATTTCCAGGTACCATTTCAAAAAGTGTTTTTCATCTGAGAAAAGCAAATGCAATTTTCAGATCTTTTCAATTGTAAATCAGAGATGTATGTGGTGCCACCTTGTGTCTGAGGTTTGTGTGATAATAATGAGAAAGGAAAAACTCAGTTTAGGTAGAAAATTCAGAATTTAGGGATTAACAAAACTAGCATTCTTTGAAATCAGTATGCTGATTTCAAATTATAATGATTTCAATGATTATGTTCTTGGCCTCTTAGATTATCTAGGCATATACCTTTCATCTTCTCAATTTCAAGTGGAAGATCTATTCCCTGTACAGAAAGTAATAGTGGAAAACATGTTAAAAGAAATGCTGTTCTGCTTTCCACTCTGTGTATTGGTTGTAAATGATACTGAGTCCAAGGACTAATTGTCATAACAACTAGGAGTACCGTCTATGAGGGATGTTACAGAAGTTGTACTTTTACTTACCCTTTCCAATGAATAAGCAAAAAAAACCCCAAAACCACCCAGAACATGGTCTTTGAACTTGCTAGGTTCAGGGAACACTGTTTATTGGAAATACCTATATGTTAAAGCTGCCTTTGAGTAGTTAGCAAACTCCAGGCTACTAATTCTTCAGCAGCCTTTAAGAGGTGACAAATAAGAGCCAGTTTTCTGTAGCTGCTGGACTGCAGGAGCCTTCTATAAGGCAAAAGCAGTCTTGGTCATGTTTCTCTACAGCCATAGTACTACTTACTGTTAAACCATGCTGGCTTAACTTGGTTATATTTCTGGTAACAGAAGTTTTAGAAAGACCATTGACTCAGTGCACAGGATCTATGGAGATTTTCTGTTTTGCAAAGTGAATGTGCTGTTTCTTTGTCCAAACACTGAATTGCATGAACCAAATGCTAAATGTTGATTTACATCTTCTAGTAGCCAGTACCTGCTGTGTGAAGACATTCCTGTCATTTTAGGAAGCTTTTCAATTGCTGGCTTACATCTGGGGGAATTTCAGACCCATTTCTGGAAGCTTCAAGCACTTTGTTTGCATACTTTTAGTAGCATTCATTATTGGGCTAATCCTGTAAAAAATGTTCTCAGATGAATAAAAGCATTTGTGGCATAAACTGTAATAAAAAGGATTTCAGAGATAACTTCTTTTATTTCATCGTGAACAACAGTCCAGTACTACTAAATTATACTGTAAACTATGAAAGTATCCCAAAACTAATCATAAGAATACATAGATACATATTAAGTGGTCTGTGCTAAGGTCTGAGGAAAACATAATTCAACACTTTTTTTTCACCCCATCGGGGGAAAAAAAAGTACTTTGAAGAAGAGCAGTTTCAAACAAGAAAAACTGATTAAGGAAAATTACACAGTTTCAAGACAAGTTAATCCAACTTCCACTCATCTAGGCTGCATTATCAGAACAGTGATAATACAGTAGAATTTATGTACATTGCATGGAAAAATACTTTTTAATGGATGATATGTTGTTAAAACATTTATATTTGCACCTTCTGTTCACCAATCAGTAGTGTTATAGGCTCTGGTTGATTTGCTATGGATTTTTTTTCTGTGCCAGATTTAATTTTTCTGAATATCACAGTATTTTCAGAAAATATCTGTTGGTTGTTTTCTTGATATTTTTAATAAGCAGTGGGAGGAGAATTTCATTTTCTGCATAACATTGTTGTGTAACTCTGTGTTCCTCATATGACAATAAGTATGAATAGCAAATATAGGAGATTTTACTTATTTGTGACTGATAATCGTTTTTGGTTATGCAAATTATTTAACACAACTGGGAGGGGGAAAAAACGTAAGGAATCCAGGAAGATCCTAAAACTACCAAAAAATGTAGTTGCTCACTCACCCAGGATTTGTCATGGGAGGAAAACAAGAATAATACAATTATATGACTTCATTTGATGCATTCAATTGGTGCATTCTTTAGGGAATACTAGAATATCATTCTGCTGTCTTTTCTAGCCCATTACACTTGCAAGAAATAAGAATTTTACAGCCTACAGGCAAGACTCACCAGGTGTCTTAGCACTTTCACTCAAAAACCTGGTGCTACAAAAGTAGTGTGATGTGTTTGCTCCCCGTGGATGTAGTGCCATCTTCAGGCGCAAAAAATGAGATTCTCAGGGCATTGGTGCTCAGCTTCTTTTTATCTGAATCTTGAAACTGTATTCTCATGTGGTATCTATTTAGTCAGTGACCATTCTACAGCATTTTTAGGCTTATTAAACTGTCAGGTGATAAAACTGTTCAGACCACTTCCCAGACCGAGGATGGGTAACCACTTACCAACATTGTAAAAACTGTAGGATCATGTGTAACTACGTAAAATGCAGTAGATGTTAGTTAGATTGATTGTAAAAGTCATAGTAATAAAACCATTTTAAATTCTGTCACCATGTCCAGTGCAAAAATAAAGCCTGCTTTTAAATACTGCAGCTCTGCAAATATAGTTGGTTTCCACAAAATGACCTAGCTGCCACAAATACCAAATAGGTATAAGCAAAAAGCAGAATGTGAAAAATTATATTGGTCATGCCAATGCACTTTCTTTCATGTTTATTTTCACAATAATCTGTCTTGTTTTTTGAGCTAGTAGCTACTGCATAAATATCATCCTGTCAGCTTTCCTTAATTAACCAATGGGAACAGGGTCAAATAGATGAAGGTATAAATGCCATTTAGCTGTTTGGATAATATTCCCACCAGAAATGTAAATACGTGTGATCTGTGCTATTTTAATCTTTCAGCCCCAAGTACTCCTTCTCCTTTCCTAGTGTCTGTTTTTCCTGAGAAAGAATGATGCCTATGCATCCTCTAATCTCAGCTGCTCAAGAGTAAGCATTAGAAGCTCATGAATGACAAGGGGGAAGTACAGTTTACATTGCACTTCCCTTAAAGGCAGAAAGCAGGAAGCTGGGAAATGGTCCAGAAAATACTAGTAATTGGCTTACTTCCCTCTATATTACCTCTTTGACGGGATAGTTTCAGAGTTTCATATTCACTGTTGAATATGACCAAAGTCTCTTTTATCTTCCCTTGTGAGAGATGCAAGAAGACATTTCCACTTTCCCCAAGCAGCTCCTGAGGAATTGAAAAAATGAGAGCTGTCTTAGGCAAGAGTGCAAGGCAAGAGGACAGATACTCAACCTCTGTGCAGTAGTAGCAGAGAAGGCACACTTCAGTTCATATTCCTAACATATTACTTCAATAATAAAGCGGGATGTTAGGCATAGTGTGTGGATGGTTTAAGTGCAGTCCATGCAGAGACTCCATCTTGGGTACCAGGAACAATACAGCAGTATTGATCCAGTGTGTGGTCTAAGGTAATTTGCCTTTGCTTTTCAGCATGAGAAAATAAATCAGAAGGAATGCTGTGCTAATTCCATGAATGTTATGCTTCTAGTTCTGGAGCTAGATCAGGCAGGCTTAACACAGCTTAGTTTTCAGGACACTGCACTGCCCTACCTGAGCATTATCAGCACAAATTTCTCCCAGAACACATGGAGAGAATGCATTCCTCTCTCTCTTTTAGCTAGGAGGTGCTTGGCCTCAAATAGTTCATGGAACAAAAAAGTAAGAGCACTCTCCTTGTTCTTCTGTTAGCATATTTTGCCTCTAATTTGAATTTCCTATCATTACCCACCATGAATCACAGAATTATCATGATATTATTCAAGGACTTTCCATGATGTTAGGAGTTCTTCATGTGAAAATGAAGATTTTCTCAAACCCTTAGTGTTTGATTAGTCTGATCATGACTCAGGAAAGCTGAGATCCTGTTGCTTAAGCAGTCTGCCAGCACCTCCGGCCATGGGGACCCTTCACGGAGTGGTCTGCTAGATCGGAGTGCAGTTCAACTCATTTGCTCTGGGTCACATGCCAAAAGAGAGACCTCCTTATGGGTCTCCACACCTTAACCCACTGCCATTGACTGCTAGCACCCTTGAAGAATCCACATTAACAGTTTGCAGACAACACTCTTAATTAATAAAAAACAGTAGTGAGAACGTAAGGTTTTAGGGTTGCTGGTGACAGTATCTGACTGCAAAAATGTATTCAAAGCAATGTACAGACAAACTCTAATCCCCAGTGAGAGCTCGCTAGAGATAATCATTCAGCATGCATAGAGTACACTTCTTACCCCTAGGTGTCCATATGGAGGAGAAGAGAGGTTCAGCCTACCACCTAATCCCAGCAGTTACAATGGAGTCTTCTCTCCTTTCTTAATTCTTCTTTACATTTATGCAAAGCCTGAGTGACATTAGTCCTACATATTACTCAGTGAGGGGTGGTCATGCCTTGGAGGCAGTTAACATCAGTGTAGCATCTGACATAACCTTGGGATAGGGATATGTGTCAATCCAAGGAGGGTAATTCTGCCATAGCTGCTGATTCAATAGCAGGACATCTTCCTTTATCTCCCTAGGCTTCCAGCTGCTGTGTGGCTTACTAACTAAAAAGTACCACCAAGTACCCTCTTCTCCAAGGGTTTCAACAGAGCCCAGTTGCAGTGTCCCACTCCACTCCACTCCACTCCACTCCACTCCACTCCACTCCACTCCACTCCACTCCACTCCACTCCACTCCACTCCACTCCACTCCACTCCACTCCACTCTCCATTTAGTTCCCCCTAGATTGTACTGTGCATGGCAATCTGGGTGTGCTGACTATGTTCCATCCAGGGAGTAGCAACCATACTTCCCCTTATATTTTCCATACTGTTATCTTTAATTTTAGGTCAAGTCTTTTTTCCACAATCTCATTTTTGGCAACTGAACCCTCTCAGATCCAAAATTGTAGTTAACAGTTTTGCATCCAAAAAGGGAAGAGACACTTGTTAGGTGTGTTGAAAATGTAGCATTCTATCATTAGCAACAGTGGCATCATTAATGCCTTTCCCTGCTCTTAGATGATGTTGCCACCACCCCAGACATGACTCTGATAGCTTGATTTGAGCCATTAGCTCTTCACTCAAGAGTTCAGTTCTCTACTTCTTAGTCACGGATGTTCTTTACTCTGAAACTTTTGTTGTGGTTCATACATAATGATGGATGTATTGAAGAATCTTTTCTATAATTTCTTCTAAAATGAAGAGTTTGGTCCACAATTGGGCAAGGCAGATTTCATCACACATTTCCACATCAGAAATGAACAACAGCTGCCAGTGACTGAGCAACATTACTACCCATACAATGCGCCAAACTGATTACTCCACTTACCTACTTGATTCCTTTGATTAGTGCAGAAATCTCCACACCTTGACTCAAAAGAGTATTGTTCTTTATGAAGGTATTCTGCCCATATTGTATTGGTAGATTAAATGAGAACCTTAAGATTCCTAAGAAGAGAGCAACAACAAAATTTCTTATTCAAAAAAATAAAAGGAATGGATAAGGAAGATCAGAAGGGATATTTTATTAAGATCATCAATTCAGTTCCCAAATCTATTTGCTGTTGTCAGAATAAAATTTTTCTTGTTCCAGTGTGATGTAAAATGGAGTTGCAAGCTTGGTTTGGATTTTCAGCTGAAGAACCTTTTTATTTTTCCTGTTAAAACATTTAAATTCCAACAGTCAAACTAAATGCCAGAGGCCATTTCACATGTTTATAGAAAACAGTAAGTCAGAGTTATGCCACCAAATAGGGGAAGGATATTTTAAGAAAAGAGCATGTGAAATTTAAACAGCGAAATAAGTGTCAAGAAAACAGCTCAAAACAGGAAATAGATAGTTAGAATAAAAAGTTCAGGTATATTTCTTGCAAAACTTAATTGCTATTTAAAGTTTACTGATATTTCACCTCTAGAACAGGTTTCTTTCTTATTACCCAAATTAGAATAGGAGCTGAGAATTTATTTTAAAAGGCAACAATTCCTGAAGAATTTGTTTATGAAATCAGTTCTCTTTCAGAACTCTTTCTACTTGTAAAGAAATTTTAAAATACCGAATAAACTGTAGGCTAAACAGACTGTGTAACCTGAATAAAAACATTATTTCCTAAGTTTTGTCATGGAAAACAAAACTTAGCTACCTGGAAAAAAAGTCACATGAAATAATATTGTTAGACTATACAAAAGCAAGAGGTGACTGGTTTTCTCCTTCTTAGATAGGAATGGATACTGAGAAATTATGTGGACTTTGTAATAGATCAGGATACCAAATTTCAGATATAAATTGGACACCAAGAAAGATTAGAACAGGTTCATCAATTATTTATGTGACTGGGGTTTCTCAACAATGCCTGAGAATCTGACTTTCCAGTCTTCTACTGACTGTAATTAGATAAACAAAATCACATTGGGATCACAGTAGATTGTTTGTGTGTGTGATTGAGGAACAAAGAATAAGCTATGATTTCTGTGAGATGAATATGATACTGATCAAGTGTTTTCTAATTGAAATCAGTGTGAGGCCAAAAGTCACTCTAAGAACAAGGAGCAAAAGCCAGTAAAGTAATTTTGCACATGAATCTATGAAAGACTAGGCTGGAATTTGCAAACCTAGAAGTCCCAAACGAGATTCCTAGATATTCAATATTTTTCAAATAAGGGGTCTGATTTTTAAAATAATTTCCTCCTATATGACTCACACTAACACTGTAAGTCAAGCACTTGTAATAAGATGCCCATAGCTTGGGTTAAAGGCCTCAGATGTCTTAACTCCTAAGCACTCTTTCTGAATGCTGTCATTCACATCAATAACAGAATTTCTGTTGTGAAGGAACTGTATATATTTTCATGACAAACATCAGGATAACTAAAACATTCTCTAGAAATGTTAACTATTTTTATATTATTTTTTTTAATTTGTACATCATTCTTAAGGATGGTCAATTTTAAAATCTTTTTCTCTGTTAAATCTATAGTCTTATCAGATTTGTTTCAATTTTACTGCAAAGTGCATAGGTTTGCTTTAAACACTGGAGATTCTCATTGGCTTCTTTTGTCTGAAAGATGGATCAAAAACTGCTGTCACTGTATTGAACTACCTGGGAAGTTATTGGCCTCCAAGGCCAATGTGATTTAAGTGGGATTATTCTGATTTACTCTGTAAACATATCAAGTTTCTATTTAAAAGAACAGAGAACTACAGAAGATACCAATACACTCAGCTGATCAAACACTGAAAACAGCTGAGAGACTTTACCTTACTAAGGATTTAAAGGGATTTTGCCTAATGTAGAAGCATGGTACAGGAGAACTGTTCTCAATCTAGATTGCTACTCTACATTTTGTTCATTTTAATTCCAAAGGATGAATTAATATAAACAGGCTCAGCTAAGTTTTTGGTTTTTGTAAAGGTTTTTCTTCTCCTCTATTCCAACAGGCAGAAGAAGAGAGAGATGATATGGAGAGAGTCAAGCTGGATAATAAAAGAATTCTTTTCAACCTGTTGCCAGCCCATGTTGCCCAGCATTTTCTTATGTCTAATCCAAGAAATATGGTAAAGCAAGATAAAATTTATATACATGCTGTATGGGCCTGTGTTGCTTGGGCCACCTTACACTTGTATGTTTTCAATAACGGCTTGGAAAAAAACTTTGCTCATGTAAAAACAGTAGCTTTGTAAAAATTTGCATTCAAGAATTAGTTTGAGATTATTTCTTTTGCTGTATGGTCCTCCTTCTCTGAAGAATTTTAATAAAATCCAGACTAAGGGAAAGTTGTCATTCAATATCAACGTAACCAAGTACCTGCATGTAAATCACTTTTTCCATTTCCCAATCAATGTAGGATATTGGAATTTATCACAGTATTGCATGAGCTCAGTTTGGTTCTGAATGGTGAAGTGCATGAACTGCCAGACATTTATGTATTAACCACTCTAGTTCTGGAAAGTATGCTACCATTACCAAAACCATCTATTTAAAGTTAAAAACAGAGAATTTTACATGCTTAAGGAAAACTCAGATTAAAATAAAAGGCTGCAGTGACTCAATAAGTTGGTTCAAGAAGGCCTTATGAGAGTCCTTCTGGTCATCTGAAAGCCTTCAGCATTGGAGTAGCTGTAATATCCATTATACCATTATTGAGACTTTGGGTCAAAGTATTTGAACCACAGAAGAGTTACTTTGCTTTCTTTGGGTCATCCAAATTTTTAAGCAGAAACGTTACCATACAGAACAGCATTATATTATATTATATTATATTATATTATATTATATTATATTATATTATATTATATTATATTATATTATATTATATTATATTATATTATATTATATTACATTACATTACATTATATTATATTCCACAACACATAGAAAAACTTGAAGGAGTGAGGCCAGTTATGGACCACAGGATAAAATTGGTCCATCTCTTATTTTGCTTATTAAACAAGATTGAGAAAATATAATTATTTTTCTTGTACAATAAACGCTCTATAATTGTTAAAACTTTGTCCAAATTTTGGCTCACTGCTTCTATGTCTAAACAGAAAAAAAACCCCTCCGTTGTTTTAAATTGGATTAATACCTTAGGTGTTAATTTTATATTGTGGTCTTAAGTGAAGATACCTTTCAACATTATTTTAAGAAGTCAGGTTTTCTCTCTAGAAAAACTGATGTCCTTTGTCCTAGTAATGTAGTAATGATGTTTAATTTAGATTAATCTTTTTAAATAAACATTACATCTGCTTATGTACTACAGGACCTTTATTACCAGTCATATTCACAAGTGGGAGTGATGTTTGCTTCCATCCCAAATTTCAATGATTTCTACATCGAACTGGATGGCAATAATATGGGAGTGGAATGTTTACGCCTGTTAAATGAAATTATTGCTGATTTTGATGAGGTAAGGTCTAAACACTGTATTTTGGCCATACCAGTTCTATCAGATAACTATCAATGTGATTATCTGAAGTAAATCAGTGTATCTTCAACTGTTTACTAAAACAGTACTATAAACTTCCTATTTAATCATAGTTTGTGTCCACTGGTCTTCTCTAAAGTGCCAAATTTGTACTTTTAGGCACATGACTCTGATCTAAAATTTCTCTTATATAGGAAGAGTATCAAAAATGAAAGTTAATGACTTTTTTTCATTGACCTCAAAATGGGCAAGACTCAACTTATCAAATATGATATGGTTTAATGAATTTGCACATACTGTCTGATAACTATGGTTGTTTGTCTAAAATGTTATGTAATATTTAACAGTTTTATGTTTTAAACAAAGCTTATGGACAAAGAATATTATAAGGATATTGAAAAGATCAAGACAATTGGAAGTACTTATATGGCAGCTGTGGGACTCGTACCTACTTCAGGAACTAAGGTGAGAGGATTTTACATAACAGTCTTATATGAAGGAACCATTTTCCTTCAATTTCCAGAAAAACATCAGAAACACAACTAATTCTGTGCGATTACTGATAACTTTTATGACTTCTTTACATTTTGAACCTGAAATTCAAAGAACAGCTGGAGCCAGAAAGGAAAACTGCCACACTTGCTTATGTGGCTTCTCTTGTGATTTCATTGTCTGCAGCTTTGAATTCCCTGCAAGTTGGTGTATAAAATGCTCTAATAAAATGTTTTAAATCTAACTTTTAAACCTACCTTTAAACCTGGTATCTTAGATGTTCTTGTAAGATGCAGGAAAAGGTGTACACTCTAGGTGTAGTGAATTTCTGCAAAACTAGCAGAAGACTATTAAAATGCAGTTTTTATATATATTTTTAATATTGAAATCTGAATGTAACCTATAGCTAAAATAAACATCCTCTCCCAACCCCCATCATGGACAGGAACTTTGTGCTAGGTACAGTGCTGCACTGTACCTGGCCCCTCCAAATCAGCTCTTCTTTCTCTCCACCATTAGCATTCTATTTACCACTTTAATAACTCAGCAATAAAAAAAGTGGAAGTCATTTCAAACCCACTGTCTCTGTGTCACAGTTCTTCTGTATTCTTATGATTATCTCTTAGAGTATTATTCTTATCTTAAGTTACTATCTTATAACAGAGATTTCCTAGATTTCCAAGCAGCAACTGAAAAGTCAGAAAAACCTGTGAGCATCATATTATATGCATAGTATACAGAGCACTATGCATGTTAGTAATTACACTAATAAAACTAAATCATTAAAATTTTATAAAATTACTAATATAAGAAGAGTATGAAAATTAAAGCAATCCATTCACCTCATCTGCCTATAGTTTTCAGACATTTTTCCCTTGTTCTGATATGCATGTACATATGTTGTAGACATATGTTGAATACAATAGTGCATATGGTTTAGCACTGAAAAATAGCACAAAATAATACCAAAAAAAGCAAAAAAAAAAAAAAAAAAAAAAAAAAAAAAAAAACAGAAGATGCCCTGTGGACTTTTTAGCAACAGCTATCCCTGTTAAGTAAATAAAAAACAAGACCACATTTAAATAAATGGTTAGAATTATTTGGAGTATATTACACAACTAATCTTTTGGTCTGCAAAGTATTTCTGGCAGATGCCTTCCTTTGTATCATTCCTAGAAATCTATACATTACCCAAAAAAGAGGTATTTTTAAAAATATGTTTATCCTAAAATGTTTGACTCATGGGTTCTGAGACAGCTAAAAAACACTGATCTTTAGAATGTTTTCAGTGTGTGATCTGAGGCAAACAGGCAGTGGCATACTTTTGTGTCTGCTATAAATGCTCTTTGAACTATAATCCTCAAAACAAGTGTGCTATTGGGTAACTTTGGCATACGTTCCAAAACCTAAACATGTTTGTCTCTTGTATTTTATAGTTATTGAGTGAAGGGTCAACTGAGTTAGTCCAGTACTGAAGATACTGTTCTGAACTTATTATAGTAATGCATTTTAAATCACTGCAGAAAATCTTGTACAGAACTTTGTCTTCCTTTTAAATCTTGGGGAAGATATTGATTTTTTCTATATATGTAGAATTCATTTAAAATTCTGTATTGCATAAAAATTGTCTGTCATATGAAACAGACAATAATTTTTATTTAACTTAAGGTTTCAGCTCTTCTGTGATGTCTACTTACTGTTCATGTGATGCAAATTAATAGAAATTACTCACATCCTCTTGCCAGTTTCCCAGTAGTTCTTCATCATACACTTGTATATTAGAAATCTGATAATCTTGCCTTGCCTGTCATACACAGACAATCACAGCCAGCTTTACACAGTCCCTGGGCTATCCTATGGAGTCATATGGGCCTCTGGTCTGTCCTCTGGCAGGAGTGTTCCAGGTTCAACAGAAAATCTGGCACAGCCTCTGATTTTGAATCACTAATTTCACACTAGGATTTGGACATGAACAGAAAGCAGTGGATGGGGTTAATTGCGCTCTTAACTGAGAATATTTATGTACTTAAGAGCCCAGTACCCTGATGAAGTTAAATATTTAAATCCCATATTTTACTGGATTCCTGTTTCTGCACCTTGACTTCAGCAGGTGACTACAGTAAATGCTCATTGCCTCTATCACAGTGACTTTGCTGGGATGCTCTGAGCAGTCTTTCCAGTAACTACTCTGATATTTAAATAAATAATTATTTGTTCTATCAACAGGGCAGCACACAAACCAAACTCTTTGTAGATCTTTTGCACTATATGAATTCATTTTATTTCTTTTTCACCAGGATCCTGACTTCACCAGGGTCCTAACTTTGTGTTCTTCAGTGCAGGTTCGAGTTTGCCCTAATCCTATTGAGAGGTATCTGTCACCTGCAGTGCACTCAGTATTTCTCACCAGTCCTTTCTCCTGCAACCTTCAAGGGCATTGTAGGAAAACAGAACATTCATCAGACAACAAATAAATGGAAGAGAGGAAATAAAGATTAGAAATCAAATAAAACTCTGCACTGCTCACCCCCTACTCCAGACACTGAATATTTTATCCTTCTCTGTTGGAAATGTATCCATTAGCTCTTTAAGCTTAACTCTTGTTCTTCCATGTTTTGGTGATTCTGAAAAGAGTAGAACTAGCTAGTTCACAGTGAAAGAAGCAGAATGCCAGACATTCAGGCAAGTAAATAAAAATATCCTTCCCAAAAGTTGGGAGTGGCACAAGGATGACTTTCATAATTTTTTGTAAATTTCCTAGCCACATAAAGCAACCCTTTCAAACTGAGATGAATGAAGGAAATAGCAACCCGTTTCTCAGTTTTTTCAGCCATTGTTTAGTACTGCATTTATAAAATCCCACTATCATGGCAAAACTCAGCAAGCTTTCATCTCACGCCAGCTTGCACAGTCCTGTTGTGTAACACCCTACTGAAGCTGCCACTGACCCTGCATTTCTTTCACCATATCCTACCTTTAGCCCACTTTCACTTATCAAATTTGTTTAAAAATTCATATTTCTTATTCAAATAAGAGCAGAACATAAGAGCAGTCATACTGACTTGAGTCAAAGATTTATTCTGGTAATCTGTCTTTAACTAACCAAGGTTAGATCCTGGGGGAAGAGCATGCGATACAAAACAAATATGCAAACCTTTCTTTTCCACTTTCTAATAATATGCTGCTCAGATTTTTACTACTTTGTAGCAAATATTTCTTTCATGATCTTTAGAATTATGTTAGAAGCTTGCTAAGTTTTGAAATCTACAATATCCTCTGAAATTAGTTACACAGTTTAATAAGACTGAATTTGTAAAAATTATTTTCTTATGTTTGGGGTTTTATTTACAAGTTAATACCTCACCATTTCATTTGATCTCTGTTGGAGAAAAAACATTAGTTCATTTAGATGCATTTGATAACAGCTCCCTTCAACTTGCCTGGAAAAAAAAACACAGGGTTGTTCTGCACCTCACAGGATTAAACCTAACAGGAATTTTGTCAATGGGAACAATACACCCCATGGAAGCTGGGAGCTAGCACAATCCCCTAAGGAAGAAGAGGGCAGAAACTGTAGTTATTAATAATCATCAGGCAAAGTAGTTCTGTAAGAAAGCAGGTTATATTCCCTGCCACACTCAAAACAAACATCTGCAGCTCTCTAGCAACGGAACCACTTTACCATGGGAACTTTGCTTTCCATTCTTCCCAGAAATCAAAAGGAGAGAGAGAAGAACAAAAAAATAGCAGAAGAAAAAAATGCATGTGCTGCAGCTACCATCTAAAGTTTCCCTTCACAAACAAAAAAATTGGTTAGATTATTTTCCTAAGACATCTGTTTGAGCTTCTCATTATTTTTCACTTTAGTATTTAACCCGCATCTCAGTACTGTACAAATCTAATGTGCAACACTATTTTGTTTCTAGGCTAAAAAATCAATTTATTCCCATCTGAGTACACTGGCAGATTTTGCAATTGAGATGTTTGACGTTCTTGATGAAATCAACTATCAATCTTACAATGACTTTGTCCTACGAGTTGGTAAGTCACGCTTCTACAATTATCACACAAGCAGATCAGTTTTTGTTGGCTTTTCCTGTGCTGTCAATGAAGGATTACCTGTCCTGCACTCGTGATTAAAACTGAGAATTCTCCATTACTGAGAGAGTCACATCCATGTAAAAGGTCAGCAGTCTGGATGGTGTGCATTAGTATTAAGAATTGTAATTCCCTCCAATTCCAGTGTGCTTACTTAATCTATGCACCCCTAAAAGGAAAGTGCACCATTAATTTTATACAATATTATGAGTGCACCCAATCTTGTGGCTTACACTTGGAGGCTGAAACAATAGCTTGCCTCTGGGCAGAGCGACAATTGAATCTCCCCCAAGCACTGAAAAAATACTTAAACAAGCTTGTCCAGAGCCAAAGGGCTTTAGAGTTGTAAATTAACACTGCTGAGGGACACATTGCTAAGCTGCTGAAAATTGAGTCTTACTGTATTATGTTAAGTTGCATCTGCAAAAGCTTTGTTGGCATTAAAAGTGCAATGGGAGCTTTTTCTCCGCAAACACCAAATCACCTTAACTAGTCCTGTTTGCTCCAACAAATCCAATCCTCTGGTCTGCACAACACAACCCTTCCCATGCAATCCTTTACATGTTATGTCGTACCACTCATTTCTCTCAGCCTTCTTAGACATCAAGTTCCCTGCTTCCCTTTCTTCATGTATCCTGCTCCTCTCCAGCATTGCTTCTACTGCTGTTCTCATTTTATTGCATATTCTAACACTAATAGTTTTCTCCAGCCTCTTTCTCTATATATTTTCATGGCTGACTTGTGAGAATGAGCTGGGCTACAGGAAAACTGAGGTTGCTAGCAGCAGAAGATTGAAAAAGACCAAAGACATCAAAGGCAGCAACAGAAAGTTATATATCTTTGACCTCCTGTACATCCTAATAATTATAAACCCCAAATTCTCTTTGAACTCTGTTATAACTTGTCTATCCAGGTTCACAAAGGATCAAATATCTAACCCTCATTCTTCTGCATAAATTGTCTAGAAAAGCCCTTGCACAGAATCTCATGCAGGGTTCAGTATCTGCAACTCTTCAGAACACTCAGAAGAAACATCCTCTTTTATATTCCAAAGCAGATATTGAAATCAATCAGAAATGTAGAACTGAGCTCTGCAGTTTCCAAAAAAATATGCTTGAGCCATTTTCACATACTTTTGTCCTCTTCTACTGTCTCTGGGATCTGAGTTGTCTAGTACTAACAACCAACCTGACACACTTCCCTTACCCCAACCTTTGCGTATTCCAGACCATTATTTCTGTTCCACTTGGAGAATCTCCATTAAAACCTCAATTAAAAGGCTTTATATATGCAACTGCAGTGGAAGTTATAGGAAACAATTAAAGATCTTTAACAGTTTGCCCCATTTTCAGCTGTGCTACTACTGGTTAGTTCTTTTCTTTAAGCAAATATTGTATTTTTTAAACAATCCACAGAAGAATCATATTTTTATGTTGTCAATCAGATTTGTTACAAATTACACTTCTAATAAGATATCCCAAGGAATGTCTTTGTTGTGTTTCTAAGGCTTTTACAAATGCAGAAGTCCTTTTGCATTAATTAGTCATAGAATCATGAATATGCTAAGACATCATTGAGTACGTGAGGAAGCCATCAGGATCATCAAGCCCAACTCCTGGCCCTGCACAGGGCAGTCCAAAAGTCACACCATGTACCTAAGAGCATGGTCCAAATGCTTCTTGAATTCTCTCAAGCTTGTTGCTGTGATCATTTCTCTGGAGAGCTTGTTCCAGTGCTCAGTCCCCTTTTGGGTGAAAAACCTTTTCCTAACACCTAACCTAAACTTCCCTTGACTCTGCTTTATGATGTTAACATATATTACTGTATTATTAAAAAAAATGGTAAGACACTTAAGTCAAATCTGTTTTGCAGGATTCATGTTTCCTTGGGATAATATGCTGTAGTGAAAACCAAATTAATTTTTTAATTTTAGGTATTAATGTTGGGCCGGTAGTGGCGGGAGTCATTGGAGCCAGAAGACCACAGTATGATATTTGGGGGAACACTGTGAATGTTGCCAGCCGGATGGATAGTACTGGAGTGCAGGGAAAGATTCAGGTGAGTGCTTTCCAAGACAATTTTGCAAACTTTACATACTTCCTGTTTTATATGTGGTTACATTTTCAAGAATACTAAGAAAACGCAGCCTCTCTTTGTTCTTATGGAGAGGGCAACACTCTCCAGACGACTCACCATCAGAAATATAGTTGTTTTCTGTCTTACACACTTCACTCCTTAGAGACAATGAAATCCTCAAATAAATAATTTCCCATCAAAAGAAACAAGAGGTCACTGCTTCATTGCACACAGTTGAAGGTGAGCCTGGGAATGTTAACACTGCTGGTCTTTGTGCTGTAGAACTTTTGCCTAAATAAGACCAACAAGGAAAGGATCTATGCTCATTTTCATCTTAACACATTTTATGTAGCTCTAAAAATTGCTTGGATACTTTGGATTGGAGAGGTGAGGCAGACAGAGAACATTGTTGCTCTACTACTAGAACTTATGGTATTCCTCTCAAAAGCTCAGTGAACACCTGCAGTAATTTATCCAAAATATCTGTCTAATCTTCAGGGACCAAAAGGTCTTCTGCAATAAATTAACATCACTAGAACTGACACAGCTTACAATTTGGCTACATATTTCTGTTGGATGGAGCTTAATCTGTCTGTGTATTTATTTAACTCGAGACCAAAAATTCTGCTGCTCAGATTCCAGTTTTATCAGTGATCTTTACTTCTTAAAGAAAATTCTAAGCGAGCCTAAAGGCAGCTGTAGGTGATAATCCATTCTTTTATTCATATTTAATGACTAAGAAGTAAAAGGGAGAGGGGTGGGCAACTACATGAACAGAAAAAAGTAACGGTTTGTTGGTTTTTTTTCTGTCTTCAGGTGACAGAAGAAGTTCAGCGGATATTAAAAAGATGCAGTTATGAATTTGTGTGCAGGGGTAAAGTTAGTGTAAAGGGAAAAGGTGAAATGTTGACCTATTTCCTGGAAGGAAAGGCTGATGGAAATAATTCCCAAACACGGTCATTAAACTTAGAGCGGAAAATGTACCCTTATGGGAGAGCAAACATTCAGACAAAACTGGGCACCAGCTGTCCATCGGTGTCCTCAGTTGCTAGCTTTCCTGCAAAACCTGGTCTTGGAGCAGGTCAAGCATCTGCCACTCACACAAACCAAACACTGCATTATCTTCCTTCTGTGCCAGCTGTGAAGGAGGCATAGAACAAAGGAGATTTGGTTGTGTCACTTGCAGTGAACTTGGAGAGCAATGGTTGCCTGAATTTTTACTAAGAAGTCAGAGGTCATAGGCCATGTCATTAACCAAGGACCACTACAACCCAACCAAAGAGAACTTGGGGACTGTGTAATGAACTCTTGGGATGGAACATATAAGGGCTAGCAATTCTGTTATGAAAAGTCAAAATGAGATTTTCTGGAAATGAGGCATATTTTCTTGGCATTTTTAAACAGTAAGTGAAAAAGAATAGATAAATGTGCAAGCAATTATTTATGTGTGTGTGTATATACATGTTTTAATCCATATATGCACACATACAAACAGTTCTGTGTAGACTTAATATTTATAGAAATGAACATAAAAATATGTATTTATTTACATATCCACCTGCAGAGACATAGCAAAGAGATTTCTCTTTCTGTCATAGCCAGAATTGTTGGGCCTGGGATTAGCAAAGCTGCATTTAACCATGGAATGTGGAACACCGGAAGACTCTCCAGGGCTACTACAGTAAGACGTTGAGAAACGTGTTCCCAGTGTTTGAATTAATACAATGAGAACAGTGTTTATTGAGCTATTAATGGAGGATTAATGAAAACTGGATTCAGCTAATTACAGAACCCTACATAATTTTTTTTAGTTCTCTTTGCATGCTCTAAAAACTTACAAAAACTTACAAAAACTTTCAGTTAAACCATTACACTAGGATATAAAGTAGATAAATCACAGAGCTTAAAGTTTAGGCAAAAGAACAATATATATTCTTTCAATTAAAAAAAAAATACAAGCGTGGTAGAGCATAGAATTTGCTGCCTCTTTGTAGGTCATTTGACTCTGTGCAAGACAGAGGAGCCACCCTGCAAGCACGGCAATACGCTTCTGCAATATAGAAACAGTCCTGTATGTACAGTGCTGATTTTACTGAGGAGCAGAAGGATGGTATTATTTCAGACTTTTAGAAATAGCACAAGTCCTGTGGCTCAAGTCCAGGATTTACCATTCTAAACAGCTCAAGGAACAGTTGTGTACTGGCGGCAAACATGCTGCTGCTAGTTTTGTGACATTTGTATGTTTGGCAACATAGTTTTATATATTAATTGATTTTTAAATTTATGCCACAGTTTTATTACACCTTGATTCTATCCAGACTCATTCTTCAAAGCTGTACAATTATAGAAAGCTATAATTCTGAGAAACAAGCACAGTCAAACTTTGCCAAATGAGGAGCATTGGTAAATGTGCCAGGAGAGCGAGGCCTGCTCTTAATTTGCATAAAAAGGAAAATATTGTGGCTGCTTTTTTCTCTACTACTGCCCAAATCATATGGCTTATGGTTTCATACTGAAGTGATGAACTGGATGTAAAATGTAGAGTGCAACTCCATAGTCAAGGTGGGAGCAGTTGAAATCATCCTGCTGAGGGACATGTACTCCATGGACATGTGCCATTTTGTCCTGATGGGGATTCACAGGCTAACTAACCACCTCTGCTTCCCAAAAGAGAAGTAAAACTTTACGTTGCCTAAAAACATGCAAAACTAACTTTTAACAAGAGAAACAATCCACCCCCCTCCAAAAATAAACCAAGATCAAAAACCAACAACAACAGCTAAAGCCAAAAAAACCACCGACAAAAAACAACCCACAAAAGTAAAAACCTCACTCCAGAATGCAGAAGTTATACAGATTGTACAACAGAAAATTTTCATGTGCTAAGTTTCACACTTCCCTTTGGTGGCCTATTTTGTAGCAGATTTCAGTGGAAAGAAAGTTCTGAGAGAGTCCCCTCTTATCAGCTTTTGCTTTGGAGCAGTAATTTTTTGCATTAAAAGTATATACAGCATGTCGTCAATAGATGAAAATGGTTAAAGAAATGTTGCAGGAATTTCTGTTCTCCACTCAGGATACTGTGGGACTCCAGTGTTTTTCAGCAGAGTTTTAAATTAATTTTTATGTACACTGTCTGCTGGGTGCTTCATTACAAAGCTGCCAAAGTTAGTCTTATGATTAAAGTGACTGTAAAAACCTGAGAACTGCTTCTTAATTGTACTGTACAGGTAATATGCTCCCTGACTGAGCTGAAGAAAGTCACTGCATTTCTTTATCTCTCTAGGAGCTACCCAGTTCACAGATATTCTTCTAGAATAATTTATTTCTGGTTTTGAGAGTTTCAAATAATTTTAAAAATATACATACATGTAGAGAACACAGATTTAAAAGAAGAAATATTTACAAATAAACTGAGTAAGTAGTATTCATGTAAAGCACACTGCACAGTTATGTTCTCTAACAGGTTTGTAAGAACTAAATAATCACATGGGTAAGTCAAACATTTAACCAAGCTGGAAAGCATTATATGCAATAGCAATAATCATTCAGTTCCTCTCTCACAGAACCCATTCTACACAATTTTTGAATTCAATGATTTTGGCATAATTTCACTGAAAATAATGAAATAAAAGCATCTTCTAGATGATCCTAGAAGTAGGATCTGCATCCTGGTAGTATGTGAAAACATCGACCAAACAGACCCATTTGCCCATTTCAGTGAAATTACTTATTTGTTATTCTTTTTATTAGGCTCAAGATATAGGCATCTTGCCATTGTTCCTTTGATCTTTTACTGAGTGGACAGTGAGCACAAATGAATTGTCCCCTCTGCGGATATTTTTGTGACTGTTCTCTTTCCCAGACCATTCCCAGTCTGGTAATATCAGTGGAAGATCATGTAGCAAGGTAAATTTAGATTATTCATGTTAACATTTTAAATTATTAGCAGGTAATAATTAATTAGAATTGGCCCAAAGATATTCAAAGCCTAATCCTCTTTTCCAAATAAGGCATGTTACTTTTGTAAAAATCTTTTCCATGTTGAATGGAAAGGACCAGACAGGCACAGTCCAACATCAGCTTCTCATTCTGTGCTTTTGGAGAAGGTCTCTGCCTCCTAGAGCAGTTGAGTGGATCAGGATGGCTTCTTGGTACTGCAGGCAAGCTGGTGTGTATTTCCTAGCTTACAGAATCAATAATGGCATATTTGGAGTTGGTTTCCAGACTTTAAGTCATAGATTTAGAGAATGCTTTGGGTCGGAATGGACCTTAAAGGTCATCTAGTGCCAACCCTGTTGCCATAGGCAGGGACCATGAGCCTTCCAATAGGCCATGTTAACATCACTCTCATGAAGTTCATTACCATTAACATCATTATCCTGTCATTAATACAACATTTGTATTATGTTGTTGCTGGTTTTACCATGGGGAAAAGGATATATTACTTTGTAGTCCTGGACTGAGCAGTATAAATTTATGAAGAAAGTTCATCTAAGGCACAAATTAGTCAAATACAATGTAAAAATGATAGGCAGGATTCAGCAACCATTTCAACAATGAAAGCTAAGTGCCCATTGAAATCATGATATAATGAACTGTGCTCTTCTCTTTATGCTTTCCCTCCCTATTCATATAGTTTTTCCCCACTTTCCTGTTCTGTCCACATTTGTTTAATTTCAGCTCTTGTGTGACAGTTTTAAATGGCATATTTAATCTCTCAGCTCTTCTGTATTCTTTGACATGTTTAATAAGTTTTATACACGGAAAAAGGGAAAATAAACATGGAAGTAATACTTCTGAAAACCTCATAAATGCACATTTTCTGCCAGATTGTAAGCAAAATTTTTATTGGCAATTTTCCGAAGATGATATGTGGCCCACTCCAATATCCCTGAAAATCATCAGAAGGATTTCCCTGTATTTCTGTGGAATTTTTGTTGTGCTTCATGCAGTTGTATTTCTCATCTTGCATATATTAATTTTCTGGTGAAGCACTCTACCCTTTGCCTAGGTAACCTTGCTGTAGCCCCATCAAGGTCTCTGTCCCACAGAAACCAAAAGTCCCACGTGTTCATCTGAGGATAGTTACTTGTTGATTTGTGGGCAGAATAGCCTCCTGTACTTCTGTTCACTGTTTTGTGCAGCTGTTAGCTTGAAACAATTAACAGATACAAGCGCTAAAAAGCAGTGATGCCATTTTGGCATGTCAATGTCTGTCAATAGCAAGCACAATATTTCATGTCAGTTTGCATGCTTTCTCTTTCAGATAATAGTAATAATAGAAGTCTTTAATTCTTTATATAAACATATAAGTGTCAGAGATCTTTAGTCTTGAGAGTTAATTTCTAAAAAAGTAATTTCTAAGTATTCCTATACTACCTTTATCTTCAAGGGGTTTTAAAATTCATATTCTATGCTGAGATTGCAAACTGGCATTCCATTGGATTACTGGCTAGATATTTCCAAACATATTCCATTTACATTGACTAGAAATCTACTTTACCCAGCCTGTGAAATGCATATTTTTTTGTAGCTGCTTTGCCCTGTGGCTAGTGACACTCCATTATCTTCACTAAACAAGCACAAATTTTCCCTTGCTTTCCCTCGGTGAGAATGAGAGCCAAAAACTTCAGGTTTTTAGTGCTGAATCTGCATCCCCTTATGTATCCATAAGGCCTGCAGCAATCACCAGTTTAATTTGTTTGTAAAGGTCAGGAGTTGAGCTTCTGTAGGCCAAGTTCTGCCTTGGGTTCTAACAATGTCTCATGTCAATATTGAACTGAATATTTTACAGCACTGTAAACAAGAGTAGGTCATGCACCGAAATCTCTTTCACACTTTTGCCTGTAATTTATCTGTCAGGCAAAATAAAGTAGTTGGGTGTCACTAATTGAATGGAAACAGTATATGACCTGTGCCATTTCAGTGCTTTGAAGAGTCTGAATACATTAATAAGTAGCGTGAATAATTTTCCTGTGTTGGATTCCTGCTTGTAGCAGAAAGAATGCATTTTCTTTACATCACCAAGTCCAGATTCTGTATGTGTTCTGCCCAGGCAGGAGGACTATTTAGCCATAATATTATTTCAAGTTAGAGTTTTGTATTACAGTGAAAACCAACATTTTTTTAATTTGTGATAAACCTGTATTATAATGCCTTATTTTTAATCTTGTACAGTGTTAAACAAGCAACAGAAAACATTGGCCTTTCATGTATTATTCACTTTAAAAGATGTATTGTACTATGAAATTTTGTAAATAGTTTTAGCTGGAACAGGTAGTTGCATGTACACTTGTAAAAAAAGAAGAAAAAAGGCACACTTTTAACAAAAATTAATGATTTTTGTAAGAGGCATTTTACATATGCATGGAGATTATATATCCTTTTAAAATTGATGTATTTTTTGGTTTTCCTTGCAATCTACTGCATGCCATTCATGCCTGATTTCCGTAAAATAAAACAGTATGTTTCCTTAAATGTTTTTGACATATCACTCCTGGCACAGTTAAATCACTAGTTGCATGTGCATTCAGCTAACCAAAATGCAATCAGCAAATAAAGAAGAAAAATCACTTCATGATTGTGATCTGCCAACCTCAGTGTTTCAAGATCCATAACACAGCATATGAAAAGTGTTATCTCTAAGCTGTCTTCAAAAGGTACCTTCTGGACATTAGAAGCAATAAACTACTTTCTGTAATATAAAAAGTAAACCAATACTCTAGTTCAAAATCGTGTAGTATCTGACATTCAGTGGTTATTCTCTGATACTGCACTTGATGTATCAAGAAGGACTAGGTGTCAAATCCATCTCTGCTGTGTGCAGGTGCAACACTATGGAAGGCAAAGAAGGTGAATTTGGCCCATTCATGTTACCCAGAGTGTATTTCTAATGGGATAATAAGTTATTGTATATGAAAAGTACATAATTCAAATAGGTGGTTTTCCTGGATTCATACATACATATATATATATATATGTGTGTGTGTGTGTGTGCATATAGAAATATAAATATATACATACATATAAATTAATTTTGTTGCCTTATTTCTGTCAGATTTTTTTACTTATTTTTCAAATAGTTTATATTGCTAAGCAGAAAGTATTTAACAAAACTATTCAGAGAAACTTCATAGCATTTATCTGGTTTTGAGCCATCTGAGTTCTCTGCTAATTCCATGCTTCCAGAGATGCCTCCTTTAGGCATCACAGCCTAGCCCACACCTTGATGCTGATGTCAGCTAGTGACATTGAAATAAGAAATCAATTTCCAATCTTCTGTCTGATTTTTTCCCATAAAGCTGATGAACAAACTTAAAATTCTGAAGGAAAACTTAAAATTCTGAAAGTATTTTGCACACTTCCTTTTTAAAGTTGTCATATCCATGTCACAAAAACTCAGGATTACTTCTCAAATTACTTATATAATTGCTGTAAGGAGTATTTGAGGAGCATAACACTGGGTCTTGTGGCAAAGGGAAAAGGGTGTAGACTGTGAATACTTTCTGCTTTGGATAAGGATTTGCATTTTACAATTTGAGCTAGTGTTATAATAGAACTCAGAAATCTGTTAATTTTTTTGTTTAATCAGGTGACCGTAGGGTTAACTAAGCAGCACAGCTTCTGCAAGTACTTTTGAATTCCTAAGTTAAGAGGCAGGTTCATACAATATATCCTTGTTGCCTGCATAGAAAAACCACTACCTTGTACTGACGATTGTCTTCATTATAGTACTTAAGGGTTTCTAACAGTCATAAACTAGCTCATCTCAAATTCGGTGGGTTTTACATCTCAGTGTGGTGTAATTGTTGTGAATAATGACAATCTGGACACTTCTCCTGTACCCCACCCTGTTTATGATTGCCGCTTTCCAGAACTCTGTATAGGCAATTTTTAGATCATTGTTCATTTTAATCCCATCTGTCACTGAGTTCTCAGGCCAAATCTAAATCATTAATAAATATATTAAGGTAAATAATGGGAAAAGTACATATAAGGGAGTGGCTGCCTGTTGCTCTTTAATTCCTCTTCAAAATATCACACTGCTTGGGTGGCCTGATGTGATTTACAATCTGATTGGTGCAAGGATAAAAAGAAGGAAAGAAGGAAAAAAAATTGGGCAAAGTTAGCAAGAGTACAAAAAACCAAAAAAGTAGCCTATGAGATAGCAATTGCTGAAAGAAAAGGGTGAAAAGCCAATACTCTTCTGAAGTCAGCGGTAAAATTCAGTGACATGGAATAAGTCTGAAGTTTGACCTGGAAGTACTTAACCAGATTCATAGTGCTACAAAAATAAGGCTTGTGTTTAATTGCATGGTCAAATCAGTTTCTTAGGTTTTATGTCACATTTACAAAAATATTCAAGGTGTCCTGGTGAACCACTTCTAGAATTTCAAAAGGAATTATTAGAAGTAGTTGGGGGTTGTCACCTTTAATATCTATTTTTTGATCATTAGGAAGCACCTTGGAATTTGAATTAGCATTAGTGAACATAAATAGTGCAAGTCCTGAAAGGACTTGGTTTAGCTTGTGCCTTACTGCATGCTGGAGGATCTACTTCTTCATATTAGGATCCCCATTGTATGCCTTCTGTGGCATCCGACACGACACACCTGCATAAAACTGAAGGAAAGAAAAAGTGCTGCATCATTGTGAAGATTTTTTTATTAATTCCTTTCCTACTTGGGTTTACTACCAGTACAGATATGTGAATGCAAGGAGTGCTCCATTTGTTTGTGGAGGGAGGCCATACACAGGTATATGCAGGCCCAAGCTGAAGAAGAATAGGTTTCCTAGAAAGCTCAGCACATACAGTGAGCTGAATTCTGCAGAAAATATTTTCAGATATTTTGGGACTCCTACCAAAGCTAGCTGCTCTCCTCTACAAAACACCTTGTAACTGCACTATCAGATTTGCTAGATGTAGGCTAGCCTGCTGGTGGTAAAACAGCTAACAGAAGGTTCTTGCTGTGGGCTAAAGTGGGCTTTAATTACTGTGGTTATGCACACCATCATGTCTTACTTTCAAGTGCCTGACCTTCTGCTTTAATCCAAGACCTGTCTGTAGTGGCATCAGTTATGAAAACCTTCAGCTGGCACATTGAAGTTACTTAGGTGATTTCTCATGTCTTTTGCTCCTTAGTGCACATAGGTGCAAAGGTTGTCTGTTTCAGACAGATTTCACATGCCATTCAAGGAATATATCAAGAATTTTCAGTGAAATGTAAATGAAAAATAATTATCTGTTCCATCAAAATTGCTTCATGATAATTATATTTTTACTTGCTACAGTAGAGATTCTTCTTCACTTAGAATTTCTGCTTTCTTTACAGTAACATTACTAAGGCTCAATAAGGAAAAACAAAGAAGAAAAGAGCAAGTTATTGCATAACTTGCTCCCATTTGCAAGCATAATTGTCTGTACAAAACTGAACTTAGAGCAAACAGAGAGTTTCTTTTCTGCATTCAAACTCCTGGTTGTTACAGAGAAGTAGCTTTGAAAAATACTAGAGAATACAGTAAGAATGAAAGCAATCCTTACTTGTTTAAAAACTAGAATCCAAGAACAGCTGCCTTTTCTAGTACAATTAACTCAATACAGAGAATCTTAGAACAGTGATATTATTTTCTTTGAAATTCTGACAGAGGTTAAATTCTGACACACATTTCACAGTTTCAAGCAGATTCAGTCAAATTTGACCCATCTCTTAAAAGGCCTGTCTTTAAAACTTGCGTGGCAAGTAACATCTGTGTGAATTGTATCCTGCTGGTAAGTCCTTGTACTCTCTGCTGTCTGGAGGTTAACTTCTGCCCTGCTGGCATATGTACATAGGCTCTGCTTGGAAATAAGATGCTCAGCATTTCCCCAGTCTGTTAATTGAAAAGATGTAGAAGTGTTTTATAATTAATGTTCAGCAGCCTAAGGTAGGAAGCAAAAGACTACACAGGGCTTGTGTTCTATAAACAAAATTAGTCTGCCTACACATAATGACAGAGTCCATTATAGCCTTATTCATAATTTTAAGCATCCTAGAAATATTTAAATGTAATAAATATCATAGCAATAAGAGGAGATGAAGCTAGACATTCCTGCCTGCCTCTTAACACCACATAAGTCTTCTTTGCATGTAAAATATGACCTACAGCTCATAAAATAGTGCTTCTTCAGAAACTGGTACCCATTCTACCCTTAACTCACCCTCAGTTGTTCAATGCCATTATATTTTTGTAGAGGTGTTTACTGTACACTCAGGCCAGCCTTACCATCTCCCCCTGCAGGTACCCGGTCACATAGTTGTCAAACTTCTTTTTCAAAAAGAAAATACATTTTCAGAAAATTGATTTTTTTTATACATAATAGATGTTTAGGGGATTTAAATACATAATACATAATCTCGTTAGGAAGCAGTACATGTGACAACAAACCTGAAAGGGCATATAAACATACTCTGTGGTGGGAATGCAGGCCCCAGCAGCTGGCAGCAAGCTGGGCAATAAGGCTTCAATGTGCCATCGGCAAACAGGGCAGCATCTCTGCTCAAGGGCCTGAAGAAGAGACACAGTTAAGAAAGAGTGGTGTAGAATTCATGTTCCCTAGTAGTTTACCAAGAACATGCAAACCCATTTCAAGAGCAGTCATGTTGTCTGTGTCTGGAAACCAGTCTTTACTAAAATATTAGAGGAAAGATACAGGCTTAGAGTACTATTAGGTTGGTTGAATTGGAACATACAGTAAGAAGACTGTGAAAGAGCAATCTTAATCTACTTAATCTGCAGATGTTTGCAGCAAATTCTGCCCTGCTTCTGGACTAACTTGAATATTTACTTAGACTTAGTGGAAAAAAGCATTACTTGCATCAGGTAGACATATGGTAAAACCAAGGTATTCTCTGTATTTATTGTTCTAAAAGTTTTCAGTGGAATTTTTAGGTTTTTTTACAACACAGTAAAATTAATGAAAATATGAACTTCAACAATTATTGAATTTTTTGATCAAGCCTTATTCTACTGTCTATTCCTCTGCCATGTCAGATGGGGTGTTTCCAGTGACTTCAAATGGACCAGGAGGAAGCCTACTTTATCACAAAAGAAACATCTACATAGGTAAAATGGGTAGTCCTAACTTTAAGGAGTGAACAAGTCAAGATGTCATTATTCCAACTTCTATAGCCCACTGAACCTATAAATAATCTTTTGATCTTTAAAGCTATACACTATATATATATGTATATGTATATACATACTACAATACAATAACTTAACACTGGGTAACTTCTAATGATAAATTTTCATTAATAATACGGGTCTATTTTTATGTAAATATATTATTGTAGAGTATCTTCCAGTCTTTTTCAGGATTGTTAAATTGAGAAGAGCAATTGAATATTTGTCCTATTTTTATGTTAAAAAGTGAATGGACTGAAATGTTAAATGTGAATGTAAATTTCTTATTGCAACTTTTATACTGAGTGTTTGCACTATTATAATTTCTGGAATCAAATTAAAAATAAAGGAAAAAATTGCTTGAATAAACAGCTGTATGAGATTGTTGTTTTGGTTTCAGTTTGGCTTTGGGGCAGGAGGTTGTTTGGGATTTTTTCTGTTTGTTTTTAAATCAAGTTGTATTCATTATTATATAACAAGCTGCCTCTCAGGTGGTCCAGCTACAGCTTCTCAGTCAGGCTATGAACATGCCTCTAGAAATGCTGCAAATCTGCTTTCAGAATTGCTTGGAACTAAAGAATCTCTTGAGAACAATTCAGCTCCCTTACGAGTTTCGTTGATTTTCTGCATTGACCACAGTGTAAGCCAGCTTGGGCCAAGGGTACCATTCACTGTGCAAGCAGAGGAAAGTAAATATGCAATGACCAGCAAAACACCAGCCACACAGACCAGAAGACAGTGAGGGGAAGCGTATCTCTCCCTTTTCACGAGGCAGAAATTATTGGTTAATTTAGGACAAGTGTAGATTTTGTAGGCATTTTATGTTATGCAAGATACAGAGCCAACCTGAGAGCAAAATTGCATAGGTTAACTTAAAATTGATTTTAAAACTGATACAGTTTTGTCAGGGAATATGCCTCACAACAGAGTTGCTAAATTTGGGTAGTACAGAGTAATTTGCTGTACCACTTCCAAATGACAGCAGACTCCCATCTGGCCAGCTCAGAGCAGCAGCAGAGGTGCTCAGGTGCCTCATTTCTGTCCATGAAGATATGCCCTGAGATACCTCGGAAATGCAGGGTCCCCTGTGATGTACAACAGCCTGGGCTCAGAGGCAAGGGGTTTTAATCCAAATGCTAGACAGTCTCCCCTGCTGTTTTTCTTGCAGGTTAGAGAGCACAGTGTGAGTTGTACAGAATTACAGTGCTGTGAAGGAGTGTGATGGAACTGTTCTTGGTTTGACCTTACATTAGTGAGAAATGTTTGAGGCCTTATGTAGCCATTTTTTGCCTTGTCCTTCCCTTCTGAAAGACATGCCAGACCTTCCTAAGTGTAAATCAGAATTACTTCACTAAAGTCAAAAGGACATAAATAAACTGAAAATCTGTCCTTCACCTTCACTGTACCTATTCTGCCACATTGGTATTTTAAGGTTTTCTCTTAATAATAAATGTGTAACCCTCTGCGTGTTGTTTCAGGGAATTCTATGCACAGGAATACACACAGAGCTACTTATACACATGTATGAAATATGTACACTCACAGGCACATATGGTAATGACTCAGGTCATTACTTGGAGACAAATCACTTCAGAGACAGTATGAGAATTCATTTTGGTTGAAGAATGAGGCAGGATCAGTATTAGAGTGTTACCCCTATGGTAACACTTTTGGACATGAGGAATTCCAGAGAACATTTCCATAGCATAAACCACCCAGGACTGAAACTGAGGTTCTTGTCCAAAAATATTACCGGAGGACATTGTCGACTTCAAATAGGCAGAAGTGGAGAATAGAAAATGAGAACATTGTGTACATTGTCCCTTGTGTACCTTGGTGCATTGCCATTGTATCTATGTCAAAGTCTTCCAGTTTTGCAGCCATTCCCTAGAGCAGTGGGTCACCTAATGCCGTTTCTGCTGGCAGAACATGATGTTCAATGGAAGGAAACAATTATACAGTTGTCAAATCATGGACCATATTCTTCTTTGGGCCATTATGATGGAAAAAAAGACTCATAACTATAAAGTGAGCCATGTATTAGAGATTGTCTGTGACATTTTTGGCTCTTATGAAACCCTCTGAACTGCCAAGAGAGCATTTAAGAATGGGGATCTTGAGGTATAGTCAGGCTACTTAGGAATCCTGGTCTGATCCTAATATTCAGTCTTGTGTAGATTATTTCTGCTGTCAACTTCAGCAGTAGTTTGCATAGGTTTCCAGGCTCAAAGCTCAGAATGGAAACTAGTTTTTAATATTACATTAATATAAGTCCCCCAGGCTTACACTGTTCCTGTACTTATAACCAGGCATTTGTTAACTGCTATTAGATTTAGCCATAAAGAGTTAGAAAGGAAGAAGCTAGTGATGAAGTAATCGTTATTATCAAGAACCTTTTCATTTACAAGGCACACTCTGAAGATGCCAATGATGTCTTTCATAGAGATGGTGTAACATAAATTACCACACCATCACAGACCAAGCAGATGAGCTTCCCTATCAGAAGTGCTCTGCTTCACTAAGTCAGAGGAACTTTGATTGATTAATTAGCTTACCCCCAGCTTAGACCACCTGGAGATTCATCTGCACAATTCTAAGGTGGCAAGAAAGAGCCATTTATACTCACCTGGCCTTACTTCCTGCACAGGACTATACTCAGTCTGGCCATGTTACTGCACTGCACAAACACGGCACTTTTAGTTTATTATTGGACATAATAAAGTAAAACAAATCCATTATTTTCTGGTTGCTGAGAGATTTGAAGCTAGGTGTTTGTTTGGCCAAACTGGGCTCATACTATTGCCAAAGGACAGGAAAGCAGCACGGACTGTTTCCCCCCAAACTCTATAGTTACTCTGTATGTTTATTGAACTTTGGCGATACTGTTATGTGCTCCTCAGCAGCTCTGCCACCATAATTAAAAAGGAGCAGTTGTATCAGAAAAGACACAGCAAGTTACTGAGGAAAGGTCTCAGTTGAATATTAACTCAGATTGACTTGTGGGGTGTAGAAACACGTAGAAAGTGTATAGGACACTGACTAGTGAATAAACAACATGCAGACAGAACACATAGTGGCATTCTGGTAAGAAAAGAGTGTAATGAAGAGGAATCATTGACGCAATTACAAAGGCAGTGGTAACATATTGATTTTATCAAGGTCAATGATCTCTACTTCTATTAAAGTACAACTGACTTCTTACTACAGAGGTAATTAGATTTTTTGAAGTTAAATTTTGATCCTCCAGACTTCTATATAAAAAAGTTAATATTTTTCAATTTGACATCCCCCACAATGGTTTTAGACTGGCTACTTGTATTATAACCTTATTTAACAAAGAGAGACAACAATTTTCACTGCTTTAAGCTTTCATAATTGATCTTCATATTGTAGCATCTTTTTATGTGTACAAACTAATCTTCCTTTCACATAGAAAGGAAGGGACTTTATCTGAGGGCAGAGCTGGTCTAAACTGAGGGAGGACATGGCACTGAACTTTTCTCTGAGATGTAAAGGTATGTTCCTTAAGGAAATTGTTTCTTCAGTCCTACTATTACATTAAATCAGAAAAAAAAAATTGACTGTTAGGATACCACTTCCAATTCCTGGCAACTGGTGGACCTCAGTGAAAAATTTATATTGACATCCATATAAAAAGCTTTTAAGACTATTTGAAATGATTCAGAGACAAAGTGCCAAGTCTCCTTGTTCCTTAAACTCTTATTGAAATGAATCATATGGAAGATAATTTAGACATTTAAATAAAGCTTGACTTTATGAGTAGCCATGAAACCCAGTAAGTAGTTCAAAATCATGGTTTTGAATGCACAAAATTGGATTTGTTGTCCAGTCATAACAGTCATAACCAAAACCTGTAGAAATATATAACCTGAAGCACAGATCAGTGTATTGCTAGTTCAAAGCCATTTTTGTACTGAGAGGTTATTAAATCGCTACACCCATTTATCCAGGATTCCCTAAAGCTTTCCTCTCAGGCTCCTTAGGAGGTGCTCCTATGATCAGATTGAATGACAATTATGCTGTACGTAAGTCTGTTCCTGGACACTGTAGACAGACATTGATCTTGCCTCTGTCCAGGAAAAAGTCATTGCCACACTGAAAAATGGAAACCTCCAACACTTGCAAAGGTACCACTTTCACATTACCAATATAAATAACATGTGAAGAAAGTGTTCCAAAAGGCAAAAACCTTAAAATTGCTGAAGAACAAGATTGTACATAATGCTTTTCAGGCCCTGAAAAGTTTGTTTAACAGACTACAAAGGATTCATATTGTCCTTGGTTTCTGAAGGTTTCAGCAAAGGTTTTGCTGGTGAAGGGGCTGGCAGACATGCTACACTGAGGACACTGGTTTTGTCTAGGTTGGAGAAAAGGAGGTTGAGGTGTGATCTCACAGATTCCTGAGGAGAGGAAGGGGAGACAGGAGTCCTAATCTCTTTTCCCTGGTATCCAATGCCAGGGCATGGGGGAATGGCTCAAAGCCATGTTCCTTGGGGGAGGTTTAGACTGGACATTAGGAAGCTTTTATTTACCAAGAGGGTGATCACACACTGGAAAAGACTTCCTGGAGAGGTGGTTGATTCTCTTTGCCTGTCAGTGTTTAAGAGTCATTCAGAGTCATTTACCCTTAATTACATCCTTTAGCTTTTAGTCAGTCTAAAGTGTCAGCAGTTGGACTAGATGAATATTAAAGATTCCTTCAAACTGAAATATTCTATTCCTTTCTATTCTAATCTGTTATTTTCTATTCTACTCTAAAGTGTAGAGTAGATAGATAGATAAAATGCCAGTTCCCCCTATTTACCCTATCACAAAACTCAGGATTCTCAGTGGAGACATGTAATTCCTACTGAAATAAGTGGAAATAGCTCTGAGGCACTTTTGTAAAGTTAGTGCAGTTTCACTGGCTCTCTCTGTGCATCTTTATACACTTGAAGAGATGAAATCCACAGAATGTGCTGCAGTCTTTCCATTTCAACATCTGTGGCTGCCCAAGGAGCTTACTGGGACAGAATCACTTCTCCATTTGCCCACTGTACCACAATGCTTTCCAGTCCCAAAGGAGGCACTATTCTGCAGAGGTTGGTTCATGATGAAGCTCCCTGCTCATTTTAGACTTCACATTAGCAATTAAAATGTTTCATTCCTATTTTCCTAACAGAGCTTGGTCTGATCAGCAACTCTTAGACGACTTCTGATTGACTTGTTTATATACAAAACTCAGACACAGGAAGGATAGTTTATGTGGATTTGAATCCGATTTGTATTTTTATCATTTCCCTTTCTTTGGGCTTTTTTGATTTGCTTTTTTGGGGGGGGATTTGTGGTTTTTGTTTTGGTTGCTTGCTTTTTTTTTTTGTTTTGTGCACTCCTTTTATCTTCCTTCTAATTTATTCTTTCTACGTGAATCTAAATTTAGGAAAACATTTTCAAATTTGTGTCCCTCTCTTAATTTCTTCCTTTCATTCTCCTTTTCCTCCTCACCACCATTTCCATGCTTCCTCTGGCTCTTCCTTCTACCTTATAATGCTTTAAGTGGCATTCCACCATGGGTCATCAGACAGAGTAGAATGCTGAGTTCTACTTACCAGCTCCTATTTCTTTTTACGTACTTGGAATCACCCTCTGTGCCTAAAAACATCAGAGTAGTTGCAAGAGCAGGGAGAGGGCCTCTTAGTGTTCTGCACGGGAAAGACTGCACCTAGCCCTTGGAGAGCACCTAGCTTGGAGACTTATGCAAGATTTGTGACTTTACAAATTAGATTTCACATCCAATTCAAGAAAATATGTTAGGGAAGCATATGAGTTAAGGATTTGTTCAGAATACAAGTTCCCTTCAGGAGAACTGTTTGGCAACATCCTCAGACTGGAAAATGAAGAAATTAAAAGAGCAACAATTGAGGAATTTCAGTCTCTCAAAACAAACCAGAAGACAAAGGGAGAAAGGTGTCCATTTTTGTCCCACTGTGTATATTATTCCTTGGTAAACCGAAAAATAATTCTATTATTTCCCTTTTCCAGATGAAGCCTCCCCAAAATTCCATCTCTTTGAAGTGAATTGCAGTATTTGCACTGGAATGAAGGGGCTGAAATTTGAACAAAACATTATCCTGTTTTTATATTCCCCACTTTTGCTGGTTTTGGAAGTAAAAATTTAAGAAAATGTTTGATTTAAGGGAATGCAATAACCTAAGTATGTTTTGTATTTTTTTAATAAATTTAGAAAGAAGATTAAATTATCTCCTAAAATGAGATCAACAAAAGGATCTTTCAAGACATAAGCCTAAAGCAGTGGGAGTTTGATACAATATATATGAAGATATATATTTACGTTGCTAGAATTGAGTGCCATCTTGCTTTATGCAACAAATGAGAGGAACTGTTTGCAAATATAGGCCAAAAGGCTGTATCCAAACCTTTGAAGTTATTGTTCAAAATATCAAGTAGAAAATGCTGAGGATAAAGATGATCATTCCAAGGAATGTAAATTTAGTGAAGGAATTATTTATAATGAATAGGTCTGAGCTCAGGAGACAGTATGCATCATTCTTTGAAAGATGCAAGAAGCTTTCAAGGTGTCACTCAAGCCACAGTTTTCATGTTTCCTGTTCAGACATAGAATATGGCTACAGATACACAGAGACCAAGGTAATATCATCACTGCAGATTTCTACTGAGCTCTGATTCTTAAATTAATATTGGACTCTTTTCTGTCTTATCTCTGTACAGTTATGTCTTTCCTATTCTTTGTAACATCCTGCCACCACTTGATAAAGAGATGGATCTGTAAGACATAAGATAAACCATTATTAGCAGAAAGAACAATTTACAAATCTCTTAACTTGTCTCTTGAGAATATTTAGCAAGGTTCTAGAAAAAAGAGAAAGAAAATGCTTTTTAGAAAAGGGGGAAGCTGTTTCTAAAGAGTTTTGCAGAAACGGCCATGGAAGGTAGACATAAAGATGATGCAGCTACAGACAGCACTTGCAGACTGTGAGATTCCATGGAAAAGGACACAAAAAGTGAGGACAAGAGCAGCAAGGAGTGCCAAGCACCAGCTGGGAGGCAAGGCCATGTGGTTTTGAAGGAGTCCAGCGAAATTATGTCAGTTTTCTCAGCACCCCAAAAAGCTTCTCATGCAGGTTCATGCTGCTCAGTGTTGTCTGCATCATTGCCCTGCTAGGAGAGGTGATATTATGTGCCACAGTACAGCAGGACAGCACAAACATTGTTACACCATGTCAAGACATCACTGTGCTCTGTACTATATAAGGAACTGGCTTGTTGGACCTGCAAGGCACAGAATGACTGGCCTGGTGGGTTTGTTCACCAAGCCACAAGGTATGAAAACTAACTACAAATATTCAAAATGAGGTAAAGATTAGTCTGTGTTTATAAAGGGTTGAGACTTTTTTTTCCCAGCCACAAGTATCTCAAAATAGTTTTTGTTTAATTCTCAAAATGTTACTGTAGGAACTTCCCCTGGGAGTTTAGGAAATAAATAGCTTATCCTGGACAGACTATTTATTTCCAAGATATTTACTCATGCAATCCATGTGATTGTAGTGTGCCTCCATTTCTCAAGCTCTCTTTCAGCTCCTGAGGGGCACATAACTTAAGCCTAGCAACTTTATCCATATACTGACAGACTGCTACTTCTAAATTTTGAACTGGTAGCTCCAATTCTCTATTCATAGTAAAACTATTAATGTGGCAAGAGAGAGTGGTTTATGATTAGGTTTGAAATACCCAGACTGCCTGGAACCAAAAGTTCAAATTCCTGTGAGATCAGTGCTTTTGCCCCTCTGTCTGTGCTAGATGCACTCTACAAACCCAGGTCATCCACATAAAACTGTGAAATTAGGTCTGTCTCATCAGCTTCAAGGTCCACAGGTCGTGCTTTGTCAAAAGGGGCCACCCCACGATTTGTGCACATGCTCCCTCACACCTGTTCTTGCTCTACAGCATTGTGATAACAGCTGTTTACTGTCAGCTACCACAGAGCTGACTTGCAATTCAGGACTGGTGTAGCCCAGCTGCTTTTCAGTTGATAAAAATTACAGTCCTCCACCTAAACCATACCGTTCCAAACCAATGGAATTCTAATCTAAGAGACACTTTGAAAACATATGCTTCAAGATAAAATGCTGTCATTAGCTGTTAGCTGCAAACACCATGACATTCACACTGAAATTTACAAATTTTCAGCTTATTCTTACTTCCTATTTTCCTAAAATAAGAGGTTTTTCATGGCAGCTTTAACATTAATTTCCCATTTATTTTTTGAACAAGAAAAGCAGTGAGAAAATAAAATCAAGATGGCAATATACTCCATCAACATACACCCATCTTGCAGCAGATCCTCAATGTGCCTTATACAGCCATGTGAAGCCAATTAACCACTAGAGTATTTTTGTGATTGAAATAGGCAGCATACAGCAGAGATTAAATACCAATAAATATAGCATCTGGATAAGTTGGCGAGCCCATTTTCCTAAGATTAATTAATCCTAGATTTCTATTTAGTTATTTATTCATTTAGAAGCAATGCTGATACTCCCAAAAATGCTAAACGTGTTAATTAGGGAGTGTTTGTAGCAAAGGATGGCCAGCATGAACAGGTTTATAAGCAGGGAAGTAGCAGCTGAAGCTAGATTACTTAAAAAAGGAAGGAAGGAAGATATCAGCTAGAACCTGACAGGTCTGGTAAGTCTGATATATTTTGTCAAATTTCCTGTAAAATGCATTCTCTGTATACACTTTGATATTCTCAAATAGTTTATATTTCTCTGCTGTTAATAGACTTCTCTCTTTTACCTATAGTGGTTTTGGAGCAGAAAAACCTGTTGCTTAGACATATTTATCTTTCTAAAAGATAGAGAAATGTGAAATAAAACAAATCATTGCTGTTTTCTACAAAAGCTTTGGTTGACAAAAATTGTTAAAAACTACTTTAAGAAAGAAATAGCTTTTAATTGACCATTTAATGATGAAGGGGAAAGTGTTAAAATACATAGCTGAGGACAGGTTTGGGGAGGAGTGCTGGGCTGTAGAATCCTCTTTATTCCCTTTCTAAGCTTAATCATCTATACTTCTATGATAAAGACTAAAGGAACTCAATCTGTCTAAACAGAAAAGGAAAAAGGCAATCTCTGTAGGCTGAGTGCTCCCTATGTCACACAAGCTAGCACTTCTAAGAAGTGAGAGAAGAAATGAGTATCCAAATAAAAATTATTATGGAGTACACCTCCCTCTTTGTGAGGGAAAATAAAAACAACCAAAAACAAATAAACACCTGACTTCTGCTGTATTGAAGAATCAACGCCCTATGTCTTGCTGCCTGTGTGTTTAGAAACACAAAGTAGATGTGAAACTCTACTAGAAAACTTAGACACTACATAGGTGCAAAACATTGACAAAGAATGGAGAACTAATACCTTTTACTTCAGCAAATATACTTCTCTGTCTTCTTGTGCCCTGCTTCATGGTAGTCCTATTTTGCCCTTCCAAGGCTGCAATCTACATACAGCTTAGAATGTGGGGCAATCAATCTGCATTAAATATCTGAACAACCTAATGAAAGCAAAGATTACAACAATTACTAGGAGTACTTAACTGCTCACCTGATTTAGATATTTATCTTAACTATATCTCAAACCAGATATCTTTATCTTGGGCTTTTCTGCCCAAGAAGCAGCAAGTGTAAGAAGCAGAGTTTCTTTTTATTGGGGGTTTGCAAATGGATAGGGATAATGCTACTTGCAAAAGCAAGCTTGCCATTGTAAATTCAGTTGAAAATATACTTGCAAAGAACATATATTTTTTAGAATCAAACTTAGGGTCAGCTGAAGTAAGAAAACTGTCAAGTAAATAGAAGGGAATTAGAGGTTTGTGAGCCCCTTTTCAAGGAATTAAGGGAAACAAAATAGCAGTTTGATTAAGAGATAATTCGTGAATCCAGAAATTCTCTGCCCATCTCTTTAGAGGACTTGATTTCTTGCTACACAACAGCAGTCCTTCTGCCATCTGCATACAGTGTTAGCAGCTGAAACCCCAAAAGTATGTTATTTATCCACCTGGAAGGAGGAAACACTATCTTAATGATGTTGCAGTTAATTAAAGATCTTTAAAAATTTTAGCACACTTGGAGCTCCTCATGCAGAAGGCTGAGAGTAGTTAAGTGTTGGATGTGTGACCAGATGTGTTCTCATGTTCTGTTTTCAATATGGCTCTTCTAAATGCCTGAACACTGATCTATATAAAGGATCAATTTCATGTAAAGACAGAATATAGACATAAAAATAGAAACACTTCAGATTTGATTTAACAGCTTGCTGCTAAAAAGCAGCTTACATTGCATCTTTTACAGCGTGAACAATGACACAAACTTTTTATTTTCTTAAGGCAATAAACCTGACTTCAAGATGTCAGAGGAAGATGATTCTTTTCTGAATGTTAAAAGATCTCTGAAAAAGAGAACGGTGAAACACAGCACCCCGGTGGACTCAGTGTTCTCAAGAACAACTCCATCTTCTTTAGATCTGACAAATCAGTCAATCAAGGACCAAGATGCCACAAAGAGAGTTTATGGCTCTCCAATGCCAAAATCAAATCTAAGTAGATCATTATCTCAAGTAACATTAGTACGTGCTGATGTATACATCCCTCCTACTTCCCCAAGACCGCTTTCAACAGCATTTGATTTGCAAGAAGTAAATAAAGAGAAAAGCCAGAGCTCTCGGCTTGTGTTTTCTAGAAGGAGGCTTTCCACTGTGTTGGCCTCTGATGAATCAAATCAAGAGCCAGCTCACAAGATTGTCCCAAACATAGAAACTCAAGCTACCACCAGAGCATTTATGGATGCTGCAGTAACTCCCAAGACTGAACCCTTACGTCTTGCTTCCGGAATACCAGGGATAAAAGACCCCCCAGTAGCAAAACCCAGAAAGAAGAAAATTGATAAAACTCTTCAGGTAAAGACTTTCATTTAGTTATTCAATAGCTAAGTTACACAAACTTCTGCCAACACAGAATATATACAGCTATTTCAAGTAAAGTGAGAATAGTTTACTAATGGAATATTTCCATAACATTAGCAGTGAGGACATCTGTTTATGAATTGCATCATAACCTGTTAAACTCTGTGATACCATTCCTAATCACAGTCAGCATGCCATGCAAACTTCCAAACTAGCATTTTTTGCTTCAGCTTGTGAGCCGGTATGATTCATTGTGTACCCAAGTGGGAAAGTATATTTTTTAATATATCTTTCTTTAAGGGATATTTAAGAATAGTAAGAAATCAGTAACTGAAATTCTAAAGTTTCTTAATGTTAGCAAGTCAGATCAAACTTAAGGAACAACTAATTTACCCCTTTTTCTGTTAAATCCAAAAGAACGACAGTCATTCCAAATGGGATCTTGTGAGAAGTCCTTTTAACTAATGTAGGGTTTTCTGGGAAAAGCTTAGATTAACAGATGCTCTGCAGGTGTTGGTTGTCTGTTTCAGAAAACTCCATTTTCTGAAACTCTAATTATTTGCTAAGGGCTTGTGGAAAGCCCATAGAAAGGATAGGAAGGCTGCAGAGTTAGACTTTGGAGGTTGTCATGTCAGTGTGAAGCTGTCGAATTCTGTTTTGCTTTGGTTTTTTCTCTGTATCATATTGTTTTTGAGTGTGTCAAGAAAACTTGACAGCTTTGAGAGTTAAAGCTTCTTTGCTTAAAACAAATGGAAAACTCCAGCCAAAATTGAGTTGGGTCATAAGTCCTTTGTGTAGGTTGTTTGTTTTTGAAAGCAGGTTGTATCTGAATAGATTAGCTTGATTAAACAATATTTTTTCTTCTGTAACAGAGAAAGAAAGATAGAGAATGGCTGCTTCGTCAACTTAAAAACATTGAGGAGGCAACTAAACATGAATTGACAATTGAAGAAGCTTGATTGGGCTACATGTGGGATAAGTGCTGTCACATCCATCATGTGGGAATGGCAAGTTCCAATAAATCACACTGTTATAGTGCCTGTTAGGCTTCCTCTTTCCTTCCAAAAGGATCTTTTGCTGTTGTTTATTTGTTTTGTCATTCTTTCCTCTTAAATCCTAGAGTAGCCAGATATAATTTAAGATGAGAGTTAGGAAGAGGCTGTCTCTACAGGAGAGTTAATGTTAATTTATAATGGATAAAAGGCCTAGAATATTGAAGGGGGAAAGAACTTAATGTTTAAGAATCATTCTTCAGCCTGCCATAGCCCTCCCTGGCCTTAATCTTTCATGTAGCATTTAAGTCTTACAGGGTTATTTATCTTTCTTAACAAGAAGTCACTAGACAAAGTCCTAATGGCCACATAGAGTGTAATCCTAGTTAGCCAAAGGAGAATCTCTTTCAAAGCTGATACAATCTGGAATGATTTTGCTGCTACCTGGTGAGATGAGGAAATACTGAGAGGCATCAAGGATGGAGGCCTTCTTTAGAGATTACTAATTAATGACCGCCTATTTTGAAGTTTTGGTTCAAAATCAGTTTGTCCCAGCCTTAGATCGTAAATTCAACTCACTGTTGTACTGGAGATACTTAATCCTTGGCTGTGAGTTTTGAGGAAGTATGAGGTTTCTGGCTTTTTTCCCTCTGGAGCTGCAGCATGGAGGTCAAGAAGGGTGTCTCACCTGATAGCTGTATTGTCAAAATGATAATGTAACTCAAAGAAACTTTCTGATGCATCAATCAAGATTTGATGCAAAAAGCATAACATTCATGTTAATTTCTACTGCTGTCTGTTATTTAATCTTTAGATTATACAGGCAGAGTTTCTAAAGGTATTTAGAAATTTCTAAGTTGTCTATGGAGTGTCAGCAGCAGGAATCCAGAACAGATTTACCACCCACATAGACTTATTTCTGCACTCGTGTGGCTGTAGCATGTGCACTTTTCTGGTTTATACAGGTTTTGCAGCTGTTCTAGGCACTAACTACCCCAAAGGGGAGAGGTCCCATCTAAAGAAGCTGCCAGTTAAGAATGGACACAAGGGATACTTTTGCATTTCCCTTTCCACAAACTGTAACTTGTAGCATCTCACATCCAAAGGGGAAGGGGAAGTATATCCCATGCCAACATTATGAGACAGGCCAATCGATAGCATCAGTGTTACACTCCAAAATGAAAGAATGGAGTTGTGGTTTTACAATCTCTCTCAGGATTTAAAAGGAATCAGGATGTTTTTGCTAATGATTCTTGAAGTGAAATTCTTCAGAGTTTCTCAGGAGAACAGCCTTATCCTCAGACCTGGTTTTCTGTGTAGCCAGGGTGATGGTGTCCTTCAGTTCACGAGCCAAGTAACGCTCACTTGGTTTCAAGTTTAGTTAATGTTCTGGAATTTGTTTGTGTGTGTTACCCTGGCTGCTTGTCTGGCCTCCACAGGTTCCTCTGGCAACCAGAGAGCTCCTGGCTGGTGTAGATTCCAAGCTGTTTTTAAGATAAAATAGGCATGGTTGCAGATGTGCTGCTATTCCCCCTGAGCCTGCAGGCATTTCATCAGTATCTGTGATTTGTGCCAGGGGCTGAACTAAGATCAGGCAAGCGCAAGGTTTGCGTGAAACCCTCCTCTACCCCTGGGAAAAGCACAGATTAGTCTGGCTGCATGACCCAAAGCTTAATCCAAATGACCCAGTTCTGTCTCTTGTTTATTTGTACCTTCCCAGATAGTCAGTTCCAGTTGCTCCTTCTTCAGGTTTGTCATCCTAGTCTCAGGAAGTCTTGATACTGTTTCTGCTTTTCTTTCTCACTGTTGCCTCTCAAAGTCAATCTTGGCTCCTGTCCATCCAGTTTCTCTGTCTTCAAATGTCTTCTCCAGTCTGGTCTCTAGTTCTTTCCTTCCTTATAAGACATCGATGTCTTTTGTCTTTAGTGCCTGCTCTTCACTGTTAGATTCCTTGCCCATCTGATACCCTCTGATATCTGACACTGGTCTTCTGCCAAGACTCAGACTCTGTTGTCACACCCCAAAGTGGCTTTGTGTACTTAGGTTGATGCCCTCCATGATGTTAGGCCAAGTGGAAAGGTTGTGTGGGACAAGTTCCCGACCTTAGGAGGCCAGGGGTGTAGCTGCTGCAAAATTCCTTCTAAAATCCTGCTTTGAGCTACATTAAATGCAAGATTAATCCAGGGAATATGGCTATTTAATGTCTCAGGTATCTTTGGCTTCATTCCAAGTGTAATGCAAAACTTCTGAAATTCAGAACACAGTAAATGATGGGAAGGTTTATCAGGGAGCAAGGGTGCCACCCTGTCAGGTTCATGGAGCTAGTTGGTGCCAATAAAATCCCAGTGGAGGAAAACAAATTGTACCGAATGGTAACACAGAACTGACTTTGGGTCTTTCCAAGTTTTCAAGCTCTATCAGGCAAACAGATGTAAAAAACCAAGGGGTCTCATGATTTTGCAAATTACTTTTATTTCCTCTCTAGAATGTTAAAAAATAAATAAAAAAGACTATGTGATATTTGTTTTAGAATAATGTAGGGTTCATGAGTTTGCAAAAGTTATAAAACCGCTTATAGAATTTAATGAGAATATCAACACAATCAACTGGTTCTTCAGGTATTCTCCGACCCGTGTCTGACATTCTGCAAACACAGTATCAATGGTTAATTGCATGTAACAATCCCAAGGAATTTCAACCGGCCCTATATAGTACAGACCTTAGTGAATGGTATTCTCAGAGAAAGATTTGTGTCTAATTTATAAATTCAGGATGCTAGAAAATGTGAAACTAAATATATCAAATTGCACTTACAAAACTATACTGCTATAACTATAGTTCACATGTAAGAATGTCCATAGGGGGAAAAAAAATTTAAAAAACCCCACCAAACAAACTCTTCTTTTTCTATATTTGTTTACAGAGCTTGAACTTCCTTTCATTTCTCCAGCAGACTCACAAACCTACTGGAATTAAATTTTTAAGTTTAAATGATATGGCTAGTTCTCAGTCATACTATGTATGTATACTTTGAAAGGAATAGACTTTGGGAGGAGCACCACTAGTATGCAGTTTCACTCTTTTTTAATGTTCATCCTCTAGTGGAAACAATGGCAAAATTACTGTTTGGTTAGTGCTTCTCTTCATGAACGAAGCTGCTTTATGAGTATTTATATTACAATATCATAGCAGTGCAAAAAAAAAAATTCTTAAAGGGAGCTGTAAAATCCAACACCCCTAAAAAAGAAGTCTTCCTAATTATTACAGACCCTAAGTATTTATTTTGGCTGAGGCTGAAACAGGTTACCAGCTACAGACACCAGATCCTTATGAGAAGAGAATCCCTAGGACATCCTGTTCTGTAAAATAAAAAGCCCTTTTCCTGCATCAATGAATGTGAATCAGAGTTGCAACATGCTCTTGAGCTTTGGTGTTGTCCTGACTTTCATATGCAACATGGACACAATTGCAAGTTCAGAACAGCCTTCTCATTGAGAGTGTTCTTTAAGGGCAGTATTTTTCCTTTTGGAGTGAAGCTATGACCTTGACCTATGGAGTTGTTTTCAGTACACTTGTCCCTGATATTACACAACCTACCTGCTGATGGTGACTAAGCATGATGTTAGAGGGAGAAGAACAAAAACATTACCAAGAAGAGAGGGAAGAGACAGAAATGTCTTCACCCAGGATTTATGAGCTCGGCCTTGTTCCCACTGAAGCAATGGTAGTACTCTTGTTGACAGAGCTGGGAGTGCTCTGCCCAGCTGCAGTGCTTCTGTAGGAGGCCAGTTTGAAGAGAAAAATGTTTAGCATATGTATTTGACATATTTTAGATTTATGTAGCAGACAAATGGAAACGAGGTCCTTCCTTTGCTCATCACAGCTGAACAATTTTAAAATAACTAGGAAAAGTGGGAAACTTTTATTTAAAAGAGTTTGTTGTTTTTTTTTTTTCCTCTAAGTTACAACATAGTTACATTCCTGTTATGGACAAAACCCTGAGTAATAAATCCCACAACAGTGTCATTGACCTGTACTTGGTTGTGTTTTGTTCTATAAGACATACAAACACATAGATCTCCCTTAGCTCCATCTGTTGATGCACTCCACCATGCCTACTAAAACAGCTCCCTCCTCAATATTTCCAACTTACTAGAAACAAATGAACAAACACTGAGCCTAGTAGCACCTAGAAAAGTTAGAGCAGTAGAAGCAATTGTGTAACATTTTCAAATATTGATAAAAACTTGAACTAGGCAGAGATCTTACCATTTCCTTTAGGATGTGGACCTGAGCTGCTCACCCTCACCCTGCCCAAACCTTACTCAGGCTTTCTACCACTATGTAGCTACCTAAAGCTTCTATGCAATTAAATGGTGCTTAGCATTGCAGCCAGTCCCAACAGGCATGTGAATCCTGTAGAGCTTGACATTTGCCAGTCTCCTGGGTACACTCATACATGTGGCTTTGCAGCACATGCAGCAGCCCAACCCCTCCATCATGAAATGGTACATGTGCATGAAGATGCGTAGCAGACAGCAGTGAGAGAGGAGTTCTATTTATCTGATTTCAATAGCAGCCCACAGTACAAAACTCTGGAAGTACAGATTGCATTTCAAATCCCCTTCCCATGTGAGATAGGAGCTTGAAACCAAATGTCCTGGCTCACAAAGCAGTAAGGCAGCGTTTCTAGCCTTACTATGAAGTCAGTGCTTTTAAGTGTTACCTATCAAAGTAGTTCCACGTTGCCTGTTTATTAAAAATAAGATTGAACTTGCATCACTGTTCTGTCACTCACTATCCTGCATCTGTGATGTTTTATTTGTTTGTGGATTTCTTTGTGTTCTTTTCCCCCTGTTTTTCTTCATTTTTATAGCAGAAATGGAAAGAAGAAAGGGGGAGAAATATCCTTCATATTTCTTCTGCTTCTTACTGTTGCTGCCATATTGATCCTTTTTGTTGTTGTCCACTTCATACTTTTGGCCTTTCCTAGCTCTACATCTCCTACTGTAACTGTCTTCTGCTATCATCTCTTCATGTCATTGCAGGTTTGTCCTTTGTAGTGACCTTCTTCCACAAGCAGATACCATAATCCTCCTAAAGCTTACATCTTCTCCTAAAGAGGAGGTGCCAGCAATGATAGGGGAAAAGAAATATCTCACACCTCTAAGAGAGGAAAATGAAGATTCTCTTCATAGAAATGGAATAATTCAATTCTACAGTATGGAAAGCTGATGCAAACTCAAATATGGGAAAGAAAGTATGTGCAGGATTGCTGACAAATTTACTCGGAGAGGAGCTGGATCCAAAAAAAGCACTTACAAGATGTCCAGGTGAAATGGGTTTCAAAGTAGGCAGCCAAGAGAGCACAAACAATTAATCGCATTCTATGGCATGCACTTAAATCAAATTGGTGTTGTGTGAAAAGTATTCATGCAAAGGTCATGGATGCTTTAGCATGTGTTACTCTTCTAGAAGAAAAACATCACACAAACCCACAAAACCTGCACAAACCATAGCTCAGCAATAGTAGGAAGCTGTGAGAGGGAAGACATTGCAATAAGATGGAAGGCTTGCAATTACAATAAAAAAATTTATTTACAAAACATATGTTGTAAATGAACTGTTGATATGTGTTATAATTGTAACTGTGCTAGAAAGAAGAAAGAAGGGGTGGAACTGGAATAGTGGAGAAAGAAGTGCTGTATGGCATTCTGAATACCTCAGGGTAGCTGAGAAAAAGCTCACTAAGGCTGTAGGATTGGCAATTATACCACAAAGGTTATGATACAAGCATACAAATCAACAGTGCATCCCGACCTTTACTAGTACATTCAGTAGAACATTTTTTAGCCACAGCTGGGAGATGACAAAAATTGATAAAAGAAAACAAGTCACAGAGCAAATTCTTTGTGTAAGACCAGCAAAATGAAAAGTCTATGATGATTACATTTGGAGAAGAGACGAATAAGAGAAGCAAAAACACTTTAGCAGATTCATGACACCACAAAGGTCTGTTGGCTAGTATAGTTTCTCAGAATGCAAAATCAGTGAGTTAAAGGAAAATAAGTCTTGAACTTGATATTTTAAAATATCAGGTTATATGCTTTTTTTGCATACACTTAGTAAGTCTGTAAAACAGGTTTTTTCACAAGACAGTTATTGCTGAGAAAAATATCAGCTCATAGGGGAAATGTATTCTACATGAATTTGTAGAAAATTACATTAAAAGGAAGGAACCCATGCCACAGCATTTTGGGAGGAGTGTTTGCCTGTGGGAGGGACTCATGTTGCAGCAGGTGCGGTAGGCTGCTTCTCATGAGAGCGGACCCACGCTGGAAAAGTTCTTGGAGAACTGTCTCCTGTAAGAGGGACCCCACAGTCTCACAGGAGAAAGACCCTTCTCCCTGAGCAGAGGAAGATCTCATGGGACGAACTGACCAAAACCCCACCTCCTGTCTTCCTGTGTTCTCAGTGGGAAGGAGGGAGGGGTGGGGGAAAGAAAAGCTGGTTTTAAGACTTATTTTACTTCTTATCATCCTTCTCTGATTTTGTTAGTAATAAATTCACTTTATACCTCTAAGCTGAGCCTGTTTTGCCCTTGGAGCGTTTTCTCCTGGTCCTTAACTCATGAGCCCTTCTTTAATTTTTGCTCTCCTCTGCCCAGCTGTGGCATTGGAGGGGGAATGGGTGCCTGGCATTTGACCAGTGTGAAATCCAACACTATCAGACACTAATGCTAAGGCAAACCTGATTCCCAGTAGTGGCTTACCTGATTTCAGCAATCTGTGCAAGCCTCGGGCTCTCTAGAACTGACTGAAGTCCCAGAGTCCTGTCTCATGACATCTGAGGGAACAGTAGAGGCTCTGAAACCTGAAAAAAGTACTTTTGATATTACTCTACTACTACTACGACTACTACTACTACTACTACTACTAATACTACTACTACTACTACTACTACTAATAATAATAATAATAATAATCCTGCTGGAATCAGAAATGCCCCAGGACAAAAGGCAAGGACAGATTTCCTGACAAAAGCAGCTGGGAAACTGTGTTATTTTTGTAAGAACCAGAACTGAATAGCCAAAAAGTGAAAAACAATTTTAATTGATAGAGAGAAATGTGTCGTCCTGTCTTAACAGCATTTACCACTCTGTGTGCTCCCTTGTTAAGAATTCCAGGCTACTGTCTTCTGCTCTGCCTGCAGGCAAGGCCCTGTTCCTTTAGCAAGCACAATTCCGGCATGTTTGTCACCAGTTTTGGCCTCCTACTTCAAGGGACAGTTGACCAGAGAAAAGGGACCCCTTGGCTTACTCTGGTCTGGGTCCTATGACTTTTCATATTTTTATTAGCATTTTTTAAAAATGAAAATATCAAAGAATGACACTTAAGATTTAAGTACTAAGAGCCAAATACATTCACAGAGGTTAAAAGTCTCCATAAAACCTCAGAAGAAAAGATCAGGAATTTGAAACATCAAGGGCTCCTCCAGTTTTGGGATTAGCAGTAAGTTTCTTTCAATATCCAGTCTATCTACTGTCAAAGAGAATATCCACTGTTGCACTTGATAAGGTAGAAAACAATACATATTAATTACTGCTGGCTGTTGTCCTCCAGGCACTTTCCCTCTAAGTGGTGCAACTGGCTATGACTATGATGGCCCTGGTCTGGGTCTGGATCTCCCTTTTCTCTATCAGTACTGTCTACTTTTCTCCCCATTACATGTAGAAATGCTTGCGCCTGGAAAGCCATGAATTATTTCAGGGAGAAAGGGGAGTTTCATGTGAATCCTGGTATTTAACCTGTGTGACAGACCCAGACATTAAAGTAAGTGGTAGTCTTATTCTCCAAGCTTCACATGAGATGCTTGAATATATATTTGAAAACGCTATTATGTTTAAATTGTTTTAAGAGTAAACCTCTGGGGAATTTGTCTTTTCTTTCATAAGGTAGCAACAACTTCAGCAAGTAAACCTTATGGTGGTGAGGGCTGGAGTCTCACTCTATCAGCACCTACAGCCTTCAGGGACTGCAGTAAAGGGCATACTGTATGGTTAGTGGGGTTCTTTTCTGGTTTGGGCCTGGAAAGACACAGTGGCTGAAAAATACAAAGATATTTAAACAGCTTATCCTGGTTTAGATGCCTGCAGCCAGTGCTAAAGGGGTAATTTACATTTTTGAAAGTCCCTTCTAAGCTATAACTCACTGTAGTAGGCACTGAAAAGCCTTTATTTCCATGGCTGGTCACAGAAACACCCCTACCTGGGTTTAGTAATGCTGACTATAGCAGAAGGCGTTTTTTTTATATTAACTGTCCACACAGGAACTCATACTCTGTAATACACTTTCAGCTTTGTCATACCACAGTAAGTCAAAATGTTTCTGTACTATTTTTCCAGCTAGGCAAACTGAGAAAGTAGCTGACCTGTGGTAGGATGACTAAAGGACTTTAACCTCTCTTGACAGATGAGTGCAACTGTTTGTAGAAAATAGTTTTCTGGATGGTCTATGTATGCACATCATTGCAAACAAGGTGTTTTACTCAGTACCCAGACACTTTGGGTGCCACCACAGAGAGAAACTAAATTTTTCTCTTTTTTCATGACCCATGATTTAATGCAGAAAATCCATAGAAGCCTTCCCTAGCTAGACTTGCCATGGGACAACCTCTCACTAGAGTTTCCAGTTTTAGTTTTAGGTATTTATAAGTTATTTCCCATATTTTAGCCAAATTAATTGCTGGGGCAAAATAGCAAAAGTCAGTCTGCTTATAAAAGTTAATGCAACAAAAACTTGGAACATGTCCTTCTCTGCATGCAGAATTTCATTCTAAAAGTCATATTTACCCAAAATAGATAAGTAAGACCAAATGGCTTATATGTCATTGCAATAAAGTGACAATAATCAAAACATGTGTGAATCAAATTATTCATCAAGAATCTAAGCAAAATCAATTTACTGGAATTCCTGATAACAACCCACACAGCTGAAATAAAGCATTCTTTTATATGTAATAAATTCAGATTAGTAACTAGGGGTTTTATATTTGTATCATAGCTGTTTCTCTTCATATGCTTGATGCCATTTGTCTGTGGTATGTGTGTGTGTGCATCACAGTGGTTTTGGATATTGTGTTAGTTTTGCATCACAGAAGTGACGTTTTGGGAGAGACTTAGCAGTTTCTTCAGTCTGACAGGAAACCAATCAGTAGCTGGTTTTGAGAACTGATAATCTGTTAAACCATTGGAAAGCTATACACGCTTCTGTGAAAAACATATGTTAAAGACGAAAGAAACCCAGGAACTCTTTGTTTTCCCCTTCCGACAGGCAAAGCCAGCCGGGCCCCTGTCTCGGCCAGGCCGGGCCAGGCCCAGCGGCCCCTGCCGCAGGACGCCCTCAGGGCCCCCGCATTGGCTGCTGGGCAGGGGCAGAGGAGAGGCAATCAGCCCTGCCGTGCTGCCCGCTGACACCCTGGCTGCTGCAGCCCTGCCGTGCTGCCCGCTGACACCCTGGCTGCTGCAGCCCTGCCCGCTGACACCCTGGCTGCTGCAGCCCTGCCGTGCTGCCCGCTGACACCCTGGCTGCTGCAGCCCTGCCCGCTGACACCCTGGCTGCTGCAGCCCTGCCGTGCTGCCCGCTGACACCCTGGCTGCTGCCCCCCTCAAGCCGCATTCCCGCCACAAGCTACCGAGTCCATCCGGGGCCACGTGGCCTTCTACGGGCCCCAGGCAAGATATTGACTCTTGCAGTGCTTCAATCCTCCCGCAAGTGAGAGAACATGTCAGAAGTGTAGACACGTAAATAAACAACATGAAAACACCGAGGTCGGTGAAGAAAAAGTCAAGTCCCTGATAGGAGGGATGAGCCTTTAGTTTTAGGCTGAACTCCTCTTATAAAGCTATGGAGTAGGACTCTTTTTTCTCCCTGTAATGCATGAAGGTTTGGGGAGATGAAAGTCTTCAAATTGTAGGTACTAAGCAAAGGCCCCCATACAAAAGTAAACAGATGTTAAAGTATCTGTCGTCCTACTAGAAGTTTGAACAGAGGAGAGAAGAGTGATGAAGATCCTGTGCCCCCAGGAAGAGAAGATCTCTGTTCCTAGAGATGAAGATGGTTTCAGAGATTGACCTTTGCTTTTAAACAACTCATCTTTAAAACTGTACCCCATAAGTTGGCATGGCCCATAAACACAGCTGTGGGAGATTTCACAATTGCAGATTTCCCCAGGTGGTTGTTTTTAGTGGAAATTAAAAGCCATGAAAGAACTGTTTTCTTGTGGAGAAGTCTCTATGACAGGAACAAGAGGGACTTCTCTCCCTATGTGAACTGAAGAAAGACCATTCTAGAGGTGGTAAACTGGAAATTTTAGGTTTTGTTTCTTTACATTATCAGCAGGAAAGAAATGTTTATAGGGGGAGAAGTGTTCTGAAGGTTGTGTTCTGATTCTTATTACTCTTTCTTTTAGTTACTGTTAATAATTTTTTCTTTATACTCATTTAAAGTTTTGAGCCTGCTTTGCCTCTCTCCTAATCCTATCTCACAGCAAGAAATAAGTAAGTACATTCTAGTGAGTGTATTAATAATTGGCCAGGACTGAACCCACACTAATTAGCACATTAGCCAAGAAATCTCAAATTAGCAAACCAAAACCACTACAGATATTATACTTAAAATTTAGAATTAGTTTCTTACCTAAAAAAAGATAATGAGGATATTCCACTGTTTAGTTGGGGTTTTTTAAAACATATCCAGATAAGCAGTCTCAGTAGGAAATGATTTGGCAAGTTACTTGAATTTTTGGTAATTGGTGAATAAAAATGACTTGTACCCAAATGTATATAGAACTTTACATATGGAGTGAGTCACTCCATATGACTTTAAAGAAAAATAATTTAAAAAATCCCAAACTTTATTTATCATTCAAAGTGAAGTCATTGACTAAGAATTATTGAGAAACCAACAGGAAAATCTAGCAGAAAAAGTAAACCTTGCCTGAGATTCATGTGGTGTCTTTTGACAAGTGGTTCAAGTTAGGAGTCAACAGTTGGAAAACCTAAAAATTACCATCAAAAGTCTTCAGTAAACACAACTTTACATCATTACTGTTTTTCACCTCCTGGCTCTTATCTGCTTGTGTTCTTTAAAGAAATGTCAGAGTCAGAGATGGAGATTGGTAGATGAGTTGTAGTATTACATCAGAGTCTACGTAAACATAAACACTACTTTCACTTCATTGATGTCCCATGGCCTAAATGAAAGCATTGTCTAGTTGACTGATACTGTCCTAAGTTACAACCTGTTCTAAGATATGTTCCTTACATAAATAGAATATGAAGGGACTGATTTTTATGAGTCTACCTTTTTGCACAGAAGAACATCTCACAAAATGCTTCGGCAGATTTTTAGGTTTCCTCAATTTGATTTCACAAAAGATAGCAAGTGAAAAAAAGGGCTGGGCTGTGATTTCAAGTGCACCTGGAACCATGAAGGAAACAGACCAAAAACACTTTCAAAAATACTTTTCACTTGGTGGAGAGGAGTGTTGTTTTTCTTTCATTTCTCTTACTGGGCACACTGAAAAAAAATCTGACTTGTTAAAGGCTACAAGTTCTTACGAATTGCCTGAGCAGTTCAGATACTGCCAGCTGCCTGACAGCATGGAAAAATGTGCCGAAGACCTGAAAACATGATGGTGCATGGGAAGAATGAGATTTTTTTTGAAACTTATGGTAGTTTTTTTAAGTAGACCTGTACATCAGACAAGCATGCTCCTCTTGCATTGTGTCTTTATCTCGTTACTTAAAATGATGGTGGTGAGTTAAAAAATCCTTTTAAAAAATCATTTCACTTATATCATTTAAAGCTGTTTACTCTCAGTTCACCTCAGATTTTTTAGACAGAAAAACTGCAGTCAGGACAGTGGCAGGCTGGAGTACAATAATTTCAGAGGCCAGTAGCTTTATGTTAAGCAGTCAGTCAATGATCCTCAATTCAGTTCATAAAAAGCTGTCTAAACAGCAAAATCCATAGATAAATTGATGAATACACACATACACATATACAAATGCATATGAGTTCTTTGGATCTTTGTCATTTTACAGCTTGGTCTACTTTCCATTCATCTTTTAGAGTTTTTTTTCATGTTTCTTCATGAAAGAGACTGTTTTGCCTTGTTTCCTTTTTCTCTTTGGGAGAGGAAATAGACACATTCCTGTATATTTTTCACTTCATTGTGAATGGTAAGAGAGTCATAGTTTTCCATGACAGATGCACAAGAAAAAGTAGAAATAAAAGTGGGAAAATAGTTTGAAATGTCTAATTGCAATTGTTGTTCTCTACATTTTCAGCCAAAATTTACTCCTAGTCAAACATGTGAAGTCCAGAGAATTATTTTAAAATCTGTAAAATTAGGTTTCTTTAAAGTACTTTAAAATACTAATGAGTATCAATTTTAGTGTATAGAGATAGAGATGCCTGAAAGTATTTGAATTTTTTAAAAAAGTATTAAGTGAAAATGTTTCAAGTCTGTAATCAATGAGAATTCTTTTGAGAAATGACTTATGAGTATAGAGGGGTAAGAGATGACTACATTATCAATAAAACCTTTGTCATCAATACTGAAGGACAGGGTGAATAACAATATTAAACATGCTCTACAGTTCTTCACTTTCTTTCACATAAATGATGTGTTCACAAAACAAGATAAATAAATGTAAAAAAAATAACCAAAAAAATTCAAGTGAACAAAAAATCATGGTGCATTACGTTACTTTGCAGTGGAATGTGCTATTTCAAGCTTGGTACATACTGTGAATACCAGGATAAAATAATCTGTTCAGCACAGTGAAATATGAGTACTTTTACTAGAGTGACAACTGTTGCAGGCAAAGCAGAAAAGGAAAGATTTCCCACCTACATCTCCCCTAGGTGGTACATGAGGAGATGGAGAGAGTTAAAAGGACAGACAGAAAAGCAGGTATCTAGTTTATTTTTAATGGTTTGACAAAATACTGGTTTCCCTGAAGTGCATGTTTTGGGGACTGATCCTTCTCTCACCCCAGGAGCAAAACTGAGCCCAGGCACACAAGATCCTGCTTCAGCTGCACAGCCACCCCCAGAGGTTAATGCAAGGAGTCCTACATGCGTATGTGCAGTAGTTACAAGATCCTGATGGCTTTATTACCCTTGAGGCCTCCTCTTCGGTATGTCAGTTTACTCCTAACCTGCAGCCACATGACGAAAATTAAACAAGGGTTTGTTGCATTTGCTGCTGTGGAAATATGAATTCAGTTGCTTCAGTTTCAATGGAATTTCCCTCCTCCCCCCACCACTCCCCCCTTGTTTTTTGAACATTTACATTTTTATGAAAAGTCAAGAACAGGAGACATTTGCAACAAGCAGAAAGGGAGGGGATAGCCTCCACTTATCCATTCCCTTCTGCCAATTCTCTCTCCAGTCCCCACCACATTTTTCCTCGTTAACTGTGTTGGGGCAAAGAGGTGGGAGTGAGGGAATAAAAGCATTCCTGCATGTCTGGAGGAAAGAAAATAGATAAAAGAGGAAAGTGAAAGGGGAGAGGAACAGCGGCCAGGGACTTGAACGGCCAGTGAAACGACGCTTCTCTGGCCCCCCTGTTCAGATAATAATTAACTCGGTGTTAAAGATTAATACTCAGGCAAAGCATAAATGTATAAGTGGCCCGGGCAAGCCGAATGTACGTGAGGTGCCTCCTGCTCTCCAGGCCGCCCAGCTGCCCTCGCCCGGCCCCTGCTCAGCGGCATGAGTGGCCCGCAGTGCGCGCTGTGCCGCGGCTGGCTCCGGGCGCTGCTGCTCCGGGCGCTGCTGCTGCTGCAGGCCGCCCGCCTCGCCCGCGGCGCGCAGCCCGTGCTCTGCGCCCCCTGCACCCCGGAGAGGCTCGCTCTGTGCCCGCCCGTCCCGCCCGACTGCCCGGAGGCTGCTCGGCAGCCGGGCTGCGGCTGCTGTCACATCTGCGCTCTCGGGCCGGGGCAGCCCTGTGGGGTCTACACCGCCCGCTGCCGCCTGGGACTCCGCTGCCGCATCCCTGCAGGGGAGTCCCGGCCGCTCTCCGCCCTCATCCAGGGGCACGGGACGTGCTTGCCCGCCAGCGAGGCCGGAGAGATGCGTACAGAAGAGCGGGCAGGTACCGCGCCATCGCGTCCCCTCACGGGCCCGGTCGGGAGCTGCGGGCACGGCCCTCGCCGAGGGCGGCCGGAGGAATTGGCAGGCGCGACGCGGGCTAGGGGAGCCAGAAGCTGGGAATAATGAGCGAAGTTAGGGAGGCGTCTGAAATATAGGGAGGCTGGAATGCACTTTCCAGGGAAACGTGCTCTGACCTGTTCCAGCTGAGATGCATCCTGGTGCCGTACCTAAGATGTTCGCAACAGGCTAGTACCCTACAATCTGAAAACATGAAAACCCTAAAGCATAATGATGGAACAATGAAGAATAACTACAATAAAGTATCTGGGAGGCTGCACACAATTTTTCTTTAGTAGCAGACAGTAGCTGGAGTAGGACAAATGTTTTATAGGCTTTAGTTATGTCCATCTGTAAAAGTCATGACAGAGAATGAAAAGGCTTTGTGCCTGGCAGTAAAATATACCTTGAGCAATGGAGTGCTAGCCAAATTATCTTGAGGCAAAAAGGCATCTCAAGCATCTTAGACTCTATGATGGGCAGGAACTTCTTCAGTGTTATTTTAGTATTTTTCAATTTATTATTATTATAATAATGATGATGACTGTTATTATTATTATTTTCATCATCACTACTGCTATGTCTATGAAGTAGTTATTAGTGTAACTCGGTAGCATTACAAAAATAATCATCATTGACTCAAAATAACAATAGCCATTAGTAGAAGTAAGTGGAGTTTCTCTCGTAGTTGAGGGGGTGGGGAAGGCAGAGAACAGTGACCAAATTGAGTATTTAATCTACCTGCATTATATTTGATTTGATTTTTCCAGAGTTTGCTAGCTTCATTCCTCCCTTACTTTCTTTCTTCCTTTCCTTGCTCCCTCAATTTCTCACCTTCATTTTTTCTTGAATATTTTCAATCTATTGCCTGTTTACAGCCTTGATCCAGCAAGTAATTTAGATACATAAAAATTTTATCCTATGATGAATCACCTGCAATTGCAAAGAGCTTCTCTTGCTTTCAGTGGAAGAGTTCACACATGCTGATTTAGGCACTGGTGTGAAGGCCATGATCAGGCAGAAACAAATATTTTCTGCCGGTTCTTTGCTATTTGGTCTACTGCAGGTCAGCAGGAGCTACTTCTGGCCCCTGTGAATTGCTACCCCTTCTTATTTATGAGGCAAGAGCACAGTACAGGATACCATGGGATGAGTCTTGACCATTTCCTTTCATGAATAAAACCAGAAGTACATCACGCTGACAAAAATCTAAATTCATTACAAGTTTAACATCAATTTTTTCTCATTTAGCCAAGTTTCTACAAGCCACTGTAGTTGAGAAGGTTTTTTTTGCTTCTAACAGATGGGCTGCAACTTCATCTTTGGGATTCAAGTAATTTTGAAGGATCATAAAATAACCAACTTGTTAGAGAATAGCTGCTGAGCCCTTCTATGAATTTATAATCTAAGTATAATTTGCCATGCTGCACATGTAATTTATTCCTACAGGATCTACTGTAATGGATGTCTTAGATATTACTTTTTCTTTTCTTTTTGTTGATCTTTCTTTTCACCTTTTTAAACTTTGAGAAATAAGTGCCAAATTTCACTGAAGATGTTTACTTTAATATAATCACTTCTAGATTCTATAGAACCTGATGATATGCCTCTGGAAAGCACTGAAATAACACAGGATCAGCTGCTGAACTATCAGTTGATGTTTCCCATAGGCCAGGATAAATCAATTCCCTGGAATTACATCACTGCGTATGAAAACATGAAAGCAAAGAGAATATCTGAACTCAAGAAATGGAAAGAGCAGGTGGGTTTTCTTTGTAAAACTTTTAGAGACCATTTCAGTAGAGCCTTGCAAAATGTCTGGAGACAAAATGACAAAATGTCTGGAGCCATAATAACATGTGTGCATCAGGTATGTCCTAAACAGACTTCATGCAGAGGCTGAATGTTTCACCATATTTACAATCAGATTATAACCTGCCCCCTTAATTTGCAAGAACCTATATTAAATTCTTGGACTCCTTTTTAGTTTTAGTTAAGAAAAGGCATTTTTCACTGGTCCAACACACAGCAAAATAAAAGGGAGTCCTATGAAGTTATTGATGGAACATCAATGCAAAACAAAATGTGATTCACTCTGACCACAAGGAAACACTATTAAGTGTATTCATGTAGAAAGAAAAAAACCTCAACAATTAAAGTGGGGCTCGACACTGCAAAATCCTACTGGGTAATGAGAATGCACGGCCTTTGCAAGCAGGTTTGTGTTCCACTTGAGAGCACCAGAGAACCACGGTTAGACAGGTCCCAGGCGGCAGCCGCACCCCTGCATTATGGAGCTGGGTTAGTTGGGCTGCACAGAAGCTTTGGTTCGTAATGGTCACTGACAAATTGGAAAAGATAAAGAAAACATATATTAATCACCACCCTACCTCAGGAAGCCTCATTCCATATCCAGAACAGGACTTAATCATTGATTGAGTTTAAATATGTATATGTGCTGTTAGCGGCAATTCTGATTTTTAGGGCTTCTGCTTTTCTCACCCTGAGCCACAGATAAACCCACAGACTGGAATATGACAGCTTATATGAAGGGCTAACATGGGAGGTTTTGCAAAAGCAGAGTTTATGGTTTCACTCAGAAGTAGAAATATTTATTCAATTACTTTTCCTTTCTTGTACTGATTCAAATGTGTTAGGTACTATTGATGTACAGAAATTGTGACTTTGAAAAAGAGTGCCAGCAAATTGTGAAAACAGTGAATATTGCAAACAGTTCTTCATTCCCAGTTCCAAGAACTTTGGGGTTTGGTCCCAGAGCTATAGAATGGCTCCATGTTGCTTTGGTAACGGTTCTGTCCTGTACAAAAGATAAAAAGCGTTCAGATGTTTGTTCTTGCACCATCTCTGTATGTCTCGTACCTATCTTTCATATATCAACACAGCACGAGCCATGGCAACCTGGAAAACGTGACCAATCTCATGTACCAGTCTTCTAACTTCCACCTCCCTGTAAGAGGAGAGATTGTATCCTCTAAGCAGTAATGTGTTTACTTAGTACAGGTTAAACGTTCGTGAGTGGCAATTTAAGGACTAAAATCTCCATGTTTATAGAACAGAAAAAACCTCAAAGAATAAAAACAAAGGTCTGAATGCAACACCAGAGTTTTCTGGGTGTGCTTCTACTGAAAAAAAGAAAAACTACATGCAAAACAGTCCAGTGTAGACTTTTTGCCTAATAAGTATTTTCAGCTTTTTACTGTCTATATTCTAATCACCTTTTATGTAGCTGATGTACTTGTGATTTTGGTATTCACTATCCTGGTATTCTTGCAGAGTCCTTGTCAGAAGGAGCTTTACAGATCCCTGTATAAACTGGTGAAGGCTCAGAGAAGCAGAGGGGAGATTTACAAATTTTACTTGCCCAACTGCAACAAGAATGGATTTTACCACAGCAAACAGGTGCGTGCCTTTTCCCCTCTCTCTGCCTCGCAGCAGTGCTGTGACTAGCCTGATATAGCCAACCCTGTCACAGCCCTCTGCTCCCAAACTCAGAAGTTTGCAGCAGGTTGTGAAAACAGGAATACTTAGAGGAGATGGTTTGTCCTTCTCTTCAAGGTGAGCTGCATGCTAGTGGCTGTCAGCAATAGAGGCAAAAGTCTTTTCCCTTCACAAAAGAGGTGTACTCAAAGCCTTTTCCAAAATATTTTAAGCCTATCTGCTCCCATGTACCTGATTTGTTAGCATTCATTCAGTTGGCATTAATTCATAAGATCTGCCATACTACCTGCCAAAACCCATTGAATATACAATAATCACTATGTAAAAAGAGGGCTCTCAGCTCACAGGCAGCAGAAAACCTGCACAGGCAGTGGAAAAAAAAAACTCTTTAGAGAAAAATTAACCTTCTGAAAGCCTAACAAAAATACTGATTTGTGCTGCCTCTGGATTAGGTTATTTGCTCATTTCCATTATACCCTCAAAAAAATCTTTTGCAAGTTACAGTGAGAGTAATATGCAAAACTAACTAAAGCTCCAAACCTCAAGCCACACCCTGTAACCACAGGTCATGCACACAAATTTAGTAGGTCTGCATAATTGTGTGTCACCAGGACTCCTTGGTTTTGGGTTTAGCATCACGGTGTGACTCACAAACACTGTGACCTGGGATCTAATCAAGCATGAACAGAAACCGATTTAAGCCCCTCCTCAAGAAAAAAAACCCAAAACACATCACCTTTTTTGTCTTCTTGTGTGAAGAGACAGAAAATTCAATCACTGCTCTCACCCTATGAGATTGTATATTCTGCCATCCTTCATTTCTCACGCTGGCGCTGTGAGATACTGCTTTTTTTGCTGCTGTTCACCAAGGGCTGGACAGTTTTAAATCTGAAGTTGCTCTTGTGATAGCTGAGCTTAGGTCTTGGTTCCCTAACCGAGTGTGTTGTTTAGAGGCTCTGCAGACCACTGCATTCAAAACAAGACTATGCATGGCAGGTCCCCATCTTCTGATCCTAATTGTGTCCATCACCTCTACTGGCAGTACCTCACAGGTAATCTTACAGTTACTTACTGTGTTTGGTTTTTTTTTGCTAATGCTATTCTAGTGTGAAACTTTGCTGAATGGAGAGTCTGCTGAATGCTGGTGTGTCTATCCAAAAAACGGCAGAAGAATTCCCGGATCTCCAGCAATTAAAGGAGACCCAGAATGCCAACAGTATCTCAGCTCACAAGAGTAAAACTAAACCCCGAGGTTTTTCACACCAAGTTTTCTGTGGGGCCTGTTGTAGTCAGGAACCATTCCAGTCAGGAGCCATTTCACTAAGGTAGTCTTGTGCACCTGATTTTGAGTGTATGAGTAACCCCATAAAGTAACATTTTTACTGCCCTGAGATTGCCTACATGTTTAAGTGACAAATGTGAGCTACTTCAAGTCCTATAATCTTGTATATTTGGTTTGTATAATATTATATATACTCTCATATGTAAAGCTGATGAATTATTTATTTCGCACTGCGTGTATTTTTGTCTCTATGTGTTGTTACTAATTTATATTCTCAAACACTTCATAACTTTATATTTAAATACTTAATATTATTGTGCTTAAATGTTGGAAGAATGCTGCAACTTAAGCATTCAAATGGCATAGCTATTGGAAAAAATGGCTTGTAAGCTTGCATTTTTATACTACATATTTATAGATGTAAAACTGAATTTTTAAAACTAGATTTCAGTAGAAAGCATGCTTAGAAACTTATTTAAAACATGTTTTGTGAACATATTATGTTACTTTGGCACCTCTGTTTCAATGCCAGTCTGTTTCTTAAAAAATAAATATTATATACCGAAGCTCCTGATGGGACAGTATTTGTATATTTTTTAAACATATGCACTGGATAAATGGCAAAACACAATATGATATTCTGCACCACCTTTGACGATGTAAGTCATTCACAATGTTGACAATATTATTTAAAATGAGCTTGAGCTATTAAAAGTCTTCTGCTCTGCCCTTGTCTCTTATTTTCTGCTTGTTTCCCTTCAACAGTCTGACCTCAGCAGGAAAACAGGCAAAATCTGCCTCTTGCATGCCATGCTCTTTTACATTCAATGAGTTTCCTTCTTTTGGTCTCCCTGCCCCATTGCCCTAGTCCTTTCCTCTCCAGTCCCAGCTGTGCCATGCAAGCCTCTGTCTTGGGCAAAACAGCTGCCTCCAAGGGAAGTTATTAAAAGATTTTCTAGAGAGGAAATTTGAATGCCTTTCTCCACTCAAATGCCCAAGGCAGCAGTATTAGTACATTTACAAGATAACATCAAGACTAGAAAGAGCCATTTCCTGCACATAAATCAGAAGTTATAAAAAGGAGGCTGGGAAAAAAACAGCCTCACACTTTTTTCTGAAAGCAGAGAAGAGGATGCTCCTGGCTTGGGGTACAGTCCATTTTCCTCCCCTACATGTTCCTTTGACTTAGTGATTGCAGAGAACAAGAGAATGCAAGTGACTTCCATTCTGGCTTCAAGTTGATTTTGTCCATGGCGAAATGGGTGTGGGACTAAGCAAGTCACACAGGTGAAAACAGTATGCACCAGCCCTTCCTATGAAAACAGCCGGGGAGGATAGCGATAACATTTTCTAAGAGTCTGGCAGAAGTGAAAGCCTAAAATTCTCCTGCCATTTGTTGGCACAAACTGAGTTTTAATTGGGAGAGGGAAGCTGCTTGTCGAAACTGCAAAGTGAAAGCGTGATCTCTGCTCTCCCTGTTACGTTTCTGTGGCTTCAGACATTGCACTTGCTGACTGTGTTGTATCTGCATGACAGTGTCTGCCAATCCAATGAGGGTCTACTAAACCGCTCTAGATGTAAAAGTGTGGATATAGTACTGACCTCCTTTGTGAAGTCTTTTGAGATCTTCCCAAGGAAAGCACTGCAAAAAAGCAGTCGATGGTATTGGTATTGTAACTAACTAATGTCTAACAGCCCTGTGATGAGCTGCTGTGAAACCTGGCTAAAACTGTGTTACACCACTGCACCACATTCACTATGTCCAAATGCTTGGCAGTCTCTGTATCAAAATAACGAAGAAGTAGCAAGTTTTGGAGTTCTTTTCAGGGAGTGTACTCAGCATGGAACAATTGTAATGGCATTGCCAAGTGAAAATGGTGAAAAAAGGAGGGGAAATCATAGTGTCACAGTTACAGCACACTCTTAAGAGTACTCTGACTGCTCTTACCACAGACCTTGTGTAAAAGTTTATCTCTAAAGAGCAGAAATTGATTCTTTTTGTTGGGATTATTATACATATAGGGGAAACATTAAAAGTTTATGTAGTAATAGTCTATTTGCAGAATAGCAATCCAGTGGACAACTACTTCAGACGTATTGCAGGGTGGAAAGTTCCCATCCTAGCTATAAGAAATTGGAGTTTACAGTGGGGACGGGGGTTTAGGAGATACTCTTTCCTCTGATTGTTAAGTACCAGAAGCAGAAGTCACTTTGTACAACATTCAGGAATGATAGGCCAATTTCTTTGAAGTGTTTAGCCCCTTACTTCCCACTGAAAGTGCCAGGGGAGGAATGCCTCCTTATCTGCAATCTGGCCTCCTATGACATCTCGCCAGGACTCACCAAGACAGACATGTACTCAGCTGCTGAGTAGAGCTGTTGGACTAGAACCAGACTCTTCCATATACTGGGATTAGGACTAATACAAGGAGACAAAGCAGGCAAATTTTATCTTCCCTATAAAAATTCTGCTGGGAGCTTAGACTCCATTTACACCATAGATGACACACACCTTGCTTTGTCCTAATTTTTATGATCAGCCTCAAACATCAGGGTGAAAAATCAAAGGTCTTCAGTTTTTCTCTGTTTTATTTTTTCTGTTTGTGGAGCACTTTGGTTTTGTTGTTTTAGTGGTTGCTTGTTTGTTTGGTTTTGGTTTTGTTTTGTTGGAGTTGAGTTCTCTCCTCTCCTCTCCTCTCCTCTCCTCTCCTCTCCTCTCCTCTCCTCTCCTCTCCTCTCCTCTCCTCTCCTCTCCTCTCCTCTCCTCTCCTCTCCTCTCCTCTCCTCTCCTCTCCTCTCCTCTCCTCTCCTCTCCTCTCCTCTCCTCTCCTCTCCTCTCCTTTTTCTTTTCCATGTGTCAGCTGGCAGTGCTGGCTTCAGTGTGTGCCTGCTGCAATGGTTCCTCCTGTGCTGGCAAGCCAAGGCTGGTGGGAATGAGTGGGCAAACAAGGAAGGTGCCACAGGATATTCACCCAGCTCGAGTGTGTAGCTGGATGTGTAAAGAAGAGGTACTGATCCTTGTTATTTCATATTCACTTGCATTTCTCCTACTCTACCTAAAAAGAAATTAGCTGGTGGGAAGGTCATAAATGAGCATCTGTGATGTTTGGTTCATGTCATCTGAGAACCCTACCTACCCAGTTTGCATTTCTTCTTGCCAAAACCATCAGGTTTGCTGCAGCAGGGCTTTTTCCAGCCATGCCTCCTCCTGCCCATGGCCTACTGCCAGCTGCAAAATGTTCATAGCACAGAAATGAGGTCACTGCCTTCTGTACATCATTTTATACCCATTGGTTCCCCTAAAGCTGTCCAAAGACAACCAAAAATCACCTGGTATTGGCCTCTGCTTATACTGACTCAGGTCTGCTCATTGCTTTGGTGTACAGCAGAGACACATTTGTATCAGCTACAGTTGGCAGAAAGTGAGGGGAGAGAAAGGAGTAGAGAAATGGTGGTGAAGGGTAGGCAACCCTAACACTGAAAGATCATCAGCATCTCTGTCACTTCTCTACCACAAGAACACATGCTTTGGAAAAGAAGGACTTAGGGAACAACTTCCTGCAGACCCAGTCCAAAATGCATTTTAAGATATTAAGCACATGAAAATTTAGCCTTTTACTTTACAAACAAACATATTCCTTTGATCTTGTACTTGCTAATGGTAGTCTTAAACACAGAAAAAAATCAAAAGGTAAATGAAAAATGCATCATATATAGCTTTCTTTCCTCAGGGAAAAGAAAAGTGGGATGGAAAGGAATGGCACATGGCAGAGACTTGTCATAGGATTTACTGCCTTTCTGGAAAGCATTCAGCTCCCATAGCACTAGTTATTAAAAGGGAATCCTAAAAAAATGCTAAAACAGAGCAGGTTTTTTTCTGCAAAGTCAGAAATAAAGATGCGTGTTCTTTACCAGCAGTTTAGCAGCACTGACTTTTCAGAATTATGTTTCTACACACATCATTGCTTTGCTATTGCAGAACAACACTGATGTCTAGCCCCTGCTCAACCCATAATAATAATAATAATAATAATAATAATAATAATAATAATAATAATAATAATAATAATAATAATAATAATAATAATAATAATAATAATACACTAAAAACAAAATAATAAAGAAAAAATGCCTTTAAAAAAAACCGATCCAAACTACTCACTCCAAGCTAGAGTCTCTCATCATGCTGCAAACTGAGTGGTCAAGTTCTATATGTATCTTTAGACAACACTTTTGAAGTTGGTCTACTTTTTCTCAGCTGTCACTCCACTGATAAACCACTAGCCTAAACAGTCTCCCCAGGCTGCACTGAAGACAGGTCTCATGTTTTCTGTTTGCCAACACATTTCGCATTCATGGACCATTGTCGTACATTGCATTAAGAACTGGGCAGATAGCCAGACTGCACAGGACAGTAGAGTATGAACATCTTAGCAAATACCTAATTGTGTTTGACTCCGAGGTTCAGAGAGGTGGTATATATTGAGTAACAGTAGCAGAGTTGGTGGGAGTGGAAGGCTTCTCTTACACCCTATATTACCTAGCCATTTTTGGCTTAAAGGTGGGAGGGAACACAGAAGGAGAGGATCTGTTAGGAATACAGCCACTTCATTCCATATTACCAGTTAGTACCATAAAACCAGCAGTGGAGCAGGAGCCCAAACATACCAGCACTTGCGATATAGTTCCGATGATAGCTCTGCCAACAAACATCTCTCCCTCCTTTTCTCCTCCCTGGACTTATGACTGCCCTCATAGAGCAAAGTTCATGCAAGGAAGCTACTGTGAGGGCACAGGGAGAGGGATAGCATCCCATGAGGAAGATGTGGGAACAAGGGTGCTCTTGGATGTTGCAGTAAGGTTAAATATAAAATTTAGTCCATTCCAGATCATGGCTGTTTTATTTTGAAAAAGTTTCTCCTCATCTCTTCAGACACCTTCTTGGATTATCAAGTCTGAGTGGCAGCATGGGCAGCCCAGCAGAGACAAGGGTACACAAGGGAAGGCAGGGGCTGTGCTTGACTCCTTGCTGCTTCCTTCCTAGCCACGTTTTCCATCAGGGGGAGGGCCTGACCAACAGCTCTTCTAGCAGAGCCTTTGTGCTGCAGTTCTGCTAAGCTGAGTACAGCATAAGCAGTCGTCCTCTTGCTCTCGGTCTCCTCCAACGTAGACATAAACTAACAAAAAGCAGCAGTATTGTGCCTATACTGAAGCTTTTAATTGCGTAATCATGCAAATGGTGACAGGTGATTTTTTCTCTCTCTCGCTTAGTGCTTTGTGGTGAACGCACCAAGCTGATGTGGAAATGCTGAGGTTCTTTGGAATAGCATCTTAGTGTGAGATGTCTGTGGAGGCCTAGAGCAAATGGTGGATATAATAGTCATCATCTTTTATATTTTTTCTTTGCCTGCAGTTTCTGTTTATTGCTGCGTTGGCAGCTAAAGTATTACCATTTAGCCCCAGCAAGGGAACAGAAAAAGGAGATCAGCAACAATTTACTGGTAGTTTGGTAATAGCAGCTGTAGAAATGTATGGCAGCATCTGAAGGCAGAGGGTTGCGTGCAGCACCCCTGTGATAAAACAATAATCAATTGTAGAAGCTTAGTTAGGCCTTACTGAGTGTAATTTACATGATACACAGCAGACATAGGAAACAAGTTTCACCTTGAATATTCTCGATATGGCATAAGCAGGCAAAAATAGCCTCTGCTCTCCAGTTGCAAGGAGAGAGGGAAATGCACTCTCAACCTGGCTCTTGTAAGCAAGTCCTTCCACTTTTGGAAGGTATTACCACAAATGGCTATGGGAAGCGGTCCTTCTCAGTGACATTTTCTCTAGAATTTTTCAGATTAGGCAATTTTTCTGCATGAAACCTCAGCTTTGTTCTGCAGAGATAATTTTGCTACCTTTTGTTCCATCCCCACTCATGGGAAGAGCAGTGGGGTAAAATTAGCCTTGACAGAGAAAGGCTCTTAAGGAATTTGGATAGGTCAGCAGAAGTAGAAAGCCAGAATGCATACAGCAGCAGGACATGAATTCTGCAAAGATAAACTGAGATTTGCAGCATAACCCTCTGCTTTTGCTAATACCTGGTCTCCATATTTTTTTCAGCAGCAACATTCTGCCTTGAAGTAATTTGCATTTTTTAACATATTTACAGGGTAAAAGCAAAAAGAAAGGTTTTTTTTCAATGGGATTTTCTCTAAGGCTGGTATATATGCTTCTACTTCTGCAAAATCTGAACTGGAAGAAGTAAATAAAATGCAGAGTTTTAAGACTAAAGCTTGCTCTGATGAACAATAAATTTGTACTACTTGCCATTTTACCAGAAATTTTTCTTTTGGGCAAAAAATGTTGTAACATCTTCCCAATCAATACATTGCATAATTTAGAAAATTTCACATTCTGGAACTTGGGACACCAAACTTCTACTGTTAGGCTCACAGGCCCATAGGCTCAAAGGATGTTTGTGGTTGGAAGAGATCTCTGAAAATGACCTGGTGCACCCCTCCCTGCTCAAGCAGGACCACCAGGGAATGGTTGCCTGGCACTGTGTCCAGATGGCTTTTGAGTATCTCCAAGGATGGAGACTCCAAGATACCCAGGTCCACTGGACATACCAAACGACTTCTCTTCTAAAGGCCTTGAACCTATTTTGCATGCTTGCAGATGAAGCCATTGCTCATACTGATCACAGAAATCTTGTCTTTGGAATACTCTGATATCCTTTTTGGATCTTATTTTTGGATCTCTCAGAAAAAAATGAAAGAAATGGGAGTTGGGAAAGAAAAAGGAGTCCTTTGTAATGAGGAAACAAGTATATTCTTCTGGTAGAAATTAATAGAATTCAGGGATTTCTAAAGGCACAGCAGGACCACAGAGAAAACAGCTACATATACAAACATTTCATTTTGGATACTAATATGCTTTCACCTCCATGAAAATTGCTCAGTACTTTTCTCACTTTAAATAAAATTCCTATTCTTAATATGTGAAATCTCTGTGGAGTCATCCTTGCTTACACAGATTTAGAGTGACTAGAGATATACAAAGATGATTTCCCAAATACTTTGAAAAACCACTACTTAAATTTAGGGCTCAGTTCAGTAAGGAATTATGCTGTGTAGGGTTTCTATGGAATTTAGTCAAAAAAAGTTCAGACTGTACTAAAAATTAATTAATTCCATGGTTTTGGTATTCAATGAAGCCTCCTTCCCTCGTGCAAATAGCTAACACTATGCCCTGAAAGGCAGGCATGTCAAAGAGGTGGAAAAGGATATTCTGGGCTCCAAAAAATATAGCACAGTAGATGCATTAAAAAAGGGAACTTTCTCAGAGTTTGTAAGATAATAAAGCTGTCTGCAGGCAGCTTTAACTTGTATTCTGGTCAATTATAGGGATTTATGCAGCTATGTATCACACATGCTAAAATAAGTACTTATAATATTCATCTGGGCTCCATATGGTACCCATGTACTACCCAGAGACAAAACATGCTCAAGGAAAAATCAGCAAGTTTCGCAATACATATTTTGATCTTTTATAATGCCTTGCCATGCAAATATTTGAGGTGCAAATAATAAGTTACAATTTTTTTTTCTGAGGCTTCTTAATATTAACACAGACCACCTTAGTCTTTTGAAAGAGCTTATAAAAACAAGAAAAAAGCTGACTTTCACTTAATAAAATACTGAAGCTGAAGACAGCGAAGACACAAAGACATAAGGGATTTTTCTAATGCATTGGTTTAATTTCTGTCACCAAATCCAAAGTTCTCCACTTACTGCAGCTCTTAGCAGGAATCATTTCTAACCTATACCTGGAGGTAACTCGTCTTCCTCTGATCTGATACTGACCCATACATTTTCTATGTGCTGCCCACATTCTGCTACTTGGGTGTGGACCACAAATTGCTTGAATTGCAGCCCTTAGCCCTGAGAAAAATCTTTGAATGACAAGTACTCTTGTCTATTGAATTGGACCTTTGTCTTCACAGCAATAGGAATGCCAAAAAAAGGAAAAAGGCACCACTGATTCTTTAATTTTAAAAAAGTTATCTCTTTTAAACAGGCACATCAGATTGACAATGGCAAGTATCCAATACTAATGCAAGCAACTGTTCTTGTAAAAAATATTTAAAAGGCAACTTCTGAAAAGGCTGCAGCCTTAAATGACAGGTGAGACTTTATTTTTGGGGCTATTTTAAAACACAATTTCTCTTTTAAAGATATTTGTTGGGAGCAAAATAAAACTGATTTATACACATCTTTTTTCTTTCCCTTTATGACTGTATGTTTTCTTTGTTACATAACTAAAGACTGTTAGTACTAATAAAGGAGCTGAATGCCCCTTCTTAAATATTCATGTGACAAAATTGCACGATTACATCAGATTTAGCTCCTTGAGATGGAGTTTGTTTGGGGTTTTGTCATAATATATGATTTAATGATCTTTATTAGCCAGTTTCTTCTATATTTATTTGTCTTCTATATTTATTTGTTTTTAATTGTAGGATAAAAAATAAAAAATTGAAATACTTGACCAAATACCCAAATCATAAAGCCTGTCACAGGCTGTTAAAACATCTTACATACTTGCAAAATGTAAGTATGTGATCTAAGTGATAGACAGATGCCTTGCAAAACATGTCTATCACTTTTGACAAGAAACTGATTTTTATTTTCAGAAGGCTCACCAGATAGATATTAAAAAAAAAATAGAGGCAAAATAAGTCACTTCAATGAATCAATCCCTTATTTTCTTATCTATGATTATATACCCAAATATTAGTGTAATCATACAACTTTCTTCTCTCTGTGAAATTATTTGATAAGAACTGGTTTACAACTCTGAAAAAAAAAAGCTCAGAATTTATTATTTTGCCTTAATTGTAAATCTTTGCAGGCATTAGATGTGCTTGAGTAATAAAAGTACTGCAATAAATCTTCACCTCACAAAGCTTTCTGTAACCTTGTGTCAGGAAACCTGTATTAGCCTGGAGTAAGCATCACTTCACATACAATTTCTTTCTTACCATGAGATTATAAAATTTCAGTTTTAATGATCATATGAACTAATTTCATCAGACAGGAATTGGAAAGATGTGGAGAACACTCATAGTGCTGTTCAGCTAATACATTTCAGGGTAAGGCTTTAGACATCTGAGTTATAGTGATGGGATGCAATCCTGGCAAGGTGCATGTCCAAATCCTTCCATGTCAGAGTTGCTAGACATTTGCCTTTGTTGGCAGGAACACGCATGGCTGTACTTCAGGCAGTGGGAGAGGAATGGGCTCCTCAGCACCACAGCCTCTCCTCCATCCACACAACACCTAGCCCCAGCAGGTGAAACCCAATGTCCATAGTCTTCATGGAGTTCCCAACCTGACAAGGAATTATAGCGTTGATGGCTTCTTTTTTCTACAGTGACATTAAACATTTATAGTGAGACATAAAAGAATATATATTTATATAAATATATAAAATATTTATATAAAATATACAAATAAATACATATACAAAATATGGCATTATTTTCCAGAGAGATTATACACTTCACAGGCCACCTTTCCTTCTCCAGATTTCATTGTCATACAGAATTTTTCACAAAGTACATAAAACAATCAGCCTCAACAAAAAAAAAAAGTTGCCAAAGCCTTCCTTATGTGAAAGCATCACATACCACAACAAAACCTAATCACTTCTCTTCCAATTAAAAAGACATATAACCACCATGACAGACAGTGAATTTAACTATTTAAACCAAATGGTTCTTTTTCTATGCTTAGATGCAGGCAAATGATTTCTACCATAGTCAAAGCAAATTTGTGGCGCATAAATGAAATGTGTGGGTCTCAACACCCAGGGTCCACAATCCCCCCATCTTGTTGACATTGTTTTCAACAGGAGTTCCTCATACAGAGTAAGTGCTTTGGTAGAATGTACCAAGACAACAGAGAATAGATACACCTTTTCAAAATAAATAAGCAAATACAAAGAGTAGTACTCTAATGGCAATTTTTTGTCCATGAATATTCTGTGAGCAGTAAATGAAGGAAATGTAAGCCCTGTTGCACAAACTGAAGCAACGCACAGACAAAAGAAAGCTTTACCAAGAGCTTCAGTGCGACTGTTATCCTTTCCAGTGGCATAAGTCAGTGATGGGTACATTAGAATTATCAATAAAATAATTTAAAAAAAATATTATCTTGGCATTTGTAGTTATATCAAATAATAACACTCAATCCCTTCTGGAGACACTTCCTTTGCTCCAAAAATTCATTTCTCTTACCTAGAACAGATCAGTGTGTATGCATAGAGACTTAAATGTATTTATAAATCATTCAATAACCTTACTCTCTCTGTGCATACAGATGTACACACTAGAATTACTGTGTAATATTTGGTATTCACATGTTACATTTAAATAAAGTTTATTAAAAAACAATTATATTAATACAGACTAACAGAATATTCATAATATATTTTACCGAAAAAATAGCCATGTCTTTATCTTAGAAATACATTTCTTTAAAAAGTTCTTTGAGATTTTTATAAAACTTTTTACCCGTGAAGATAAGTTTCCCATCAGACCTGTAAAGAAAGCTTTACCTTTAAATCCTTGTGGGTTTTTTGGTTTAGTTTTTCTTTTTAATACTTTTACAAGCTTAACATCTATAAATTCTTTAAAATAAAAAAAAGCAGTATCTTTTGCGATCAAATTGGTCACAGGTCATTCTTTAAAAAGTCAGTGGAGACTCCCTGATTCCATTCTGAAGTGCCTTTTTTTTTCTCTCTCTCTGGGTATCAATAGTGCAGGTTTACATGGGAATTCCGAGCTCCTATTCATAGGAAGCTCGATGTGTGTCGGTGACAGGGTGCAGCTGCAGCAGCATCCACAGAGGCTGCAACTCCCCATCTGCTGCAGGAAGCAGAGCTTGTTACTCCACAGACAGTGCAGTCCCACAGTGTTTGCCCAGCCCCTCCAAGGTCTCTGTGAGGTCCAGTGGCCATGCACAGATGCTAGAAGAGCTGGCACCCAGTCCTCATTTGCTTTCCAAGTTATAGCAGTGGACATCTCCTTTTCCCTTCCCATCATACCCAGGAAGCGGCTGTCCATATTTATCCACACACCAGCAATAACCTCTTTTTCGGCCTTTGGATGGGCGACACTGAAACATAATAAAAGACCCAGTTAGCATGAATTTTGTTTTCGCCACTTGTATTAGACAGCAGGGATTCCTGTTCCTTTGATACCTGCACTTCAATATCCTGACCATATCTGACAGAATCAAACAGAGTATTTCTTACCACTACGAAGCATTTCAATAAAAACTTGCCTTCTCACTCCATCAATCCCTCTGGATCTAATATAATAGAACTGAGAACACTGAAAACTACTAGAAAATAGACTTATCATATACCTATCATATTTGGCAGCAGAGCTGGCCCCTTTGAATACAATACAATAGTATGGGCTAGTGACTGGGACCCATCTTTAGAAAAAAAATTAGCAGATATGTTCTACACTAAAGCACAGGTCTGTCAAAGACAACCATCGCAGCAAGAAACACACTTGCTATGCACTTGTTTACTGAAAGAAATTCAAAAGTGTAGCTGACATTTATTAACAGATACATAATCCTTCTACAGTGTAGTTACTGCAAAACCTGCTAGGTGGACTAGAACTTTACATGTGTATTTTCCTATTAAAAATTTGTGTATCTAGTAGCCTATAGCATGTTAGCTTTAAGTTAACTGCTAGAATTCACCAGCAATGCTGACCAACCTGAAACTACCACAGGCAATAACACTGAACCTCTTTAGAAGCAGTAATGCAGTAAATATGCATTATAAAGTCTACTACATAGCAAGTAATGCTCCTCCCAAGGAACCAAGAATGGCAAAAAAAGAAGACTAAAGGAGACAACATGCTGCAGGTTGCATTCAGTATGCAGCCCTGGACACTGTTACATTACCATGAACCACTAAGACCTTGCAAGGGTTTTACCCATTCGTAAGATATATCAAGAATCTCACTAGCTCTGCAATGGTCAGCCTCACTGTTAAGACACAGCCTTCCTGTTAGCTGTGTTTTGAGATCTGGTGATTCAGAATTTGTTTCAAATGCAAATAAAGGTGGCTGTTTACTCAGGACGTACTCACAAAAGTGGCAGTGACACAAGCACATCCAATTTCCTGTGGTTTTGTCTGTTGTCAGTATGAAGGAAGATTGGCTGGACTGGTGCTACTTAGGTTCCTCAACACTGTCAAGTCTATTATTCAGGCAGAGCAATTGTTGCCTCTGAGATCACATTCAGAGAATTTGAAGTTTTCAGAAGTTCAGGCTGGTACAATCTGGTAAACATCACCATTATCCCTGTACTTCTTGTTCTCCAGAGGCTCATAGGCATGGCCCAATATCTCAGGAGGCTATGGCAGTGGCTCACATAAGTGCTTTTTCTATGTGCAGGTACACAAGAAAACATGAAGCAAGTGTTGGGCTTCACATGCTGCTTGTAGTGACTGATCCTTTCCATGTCTAGTTTAGTATCTCAGGTGACAGTGCTATCTTAGACTGAACTGGAGAGTTCTGGAATACAGAACACTCTGGAACAGCCTGCACCAGCACACTGGCCTATGAGACAATTAATTTGTGGCAGCATGGAATAGGGTAGACAGCATTCACTAAGACCTTGCAAAAGAGATGGAAGCAGGTCACACATTAGGCATAAATTTTTTCAAACAAACCACTATCTTGTTGATTTTATTTTACTGTAAATTAAGTAATGTTATTCAGCATAACTGCAAATTAAACCACCCTTCTGATATATTATTGAGTAAGAAGCCCAATGCAGAAATAATGCAATGTCTTCTTTTCTAAATATCCGCAGTCCTTCTGCATTAGCCCTATGAAAATGGACAGAAGCAGGATGACAAGTTCCAGCATAACATACATACCAGCTTAGTTTTAGAAGAGGGTAAAGAAGTTCAAACCTACTGAGAGAATAGCTACACTAATAATTCACTGAACTAAATGGTTACCTGCACTTCAGTTTTTATCTGTTACTAAATCTTTAAACGTAAGTCCTAAAATTTGTATTTGTTGTCTCAAAAACCTGACTAGAATTTACATGTATTCTCCAGGATTTCCATGGGTGACTGTTCAACGTCCACTGATGTCAAGGGAAATTTTTCTTCAATTTTGGTGGTGACTGGACTCCAGCTTAAGTATTATTAACGTTTAATGACTTAAATTCTTCATGCTTAACACAGAGAAATTAATAACATCATTTGCACAATTTAATTTGCACAAAAAGGAAACTGAGCCAGCACTTCTAGAGTTGTTTTCCCAACAAAGTAGGCACAGATGAAGTCCAAAGAGCATAGGGCTTCTGGCTGCCAGGCTCGTGCTCTGGCAATGAAACTACATTTCTGCTAATAATAGTAACATAGCCTCCCCTTTTAGAAGTATATGAAGCATATTACACAACTCTCACCGATTCCTAGGCTTGCATCACTCTCAAAACAAATGATCGATTAAAGGTCTCATGTTGTTGTTGGAGGCTTTGATTGCTTTTAACAGTTGCACAATCAATTTTCAGAAGTAATTACTACATTAAGTTAATTTGCAGAAACACCTTCCCGACTACTATTTTTTTTACTTCCTCTAGATAATCCATTTGAAAAGCAAAACCCTTAGATCATTCTACAGCTGAAACAACACTCTATGAGAAAAGAACTTATCTTTTGCAGGTTTTTTTTCCTACCTACTCAGCCATGCTGTCAATAGTAAAGCACTTGTGATTAAAAAGTGATGCTTTTATCCTGAAACAGCCAATACTCTCTACAGAAGTGGTAAACAGGATATATGGAAAACATATATATCTAAATATTTTCTCATATGAATTTTGTATTCCACATACATTTATAGGCTCTGCCCAGCTATTCTGTATGACTTTATACATGTAAAAAGTTGGAAAACTGCCCAAGCAGTGGAGACTAATTACTTCTGATAGAAACAGCAGCTGCCAATTCCATGCCACCTGCTTCTCTCCCTTCCACAAAGAAATAGTGCAGATGCATTTATGGGGCACAGCAAAGCATATGGTATCCCACTGAATTCCTGGTCAGTCCAGAGGGCTCCATGGAGCTACAACCATGGTCTTCAGGAACAGACTGCAGACAACACTGATGTGTACCTCAGGCCATTTTAGCTCCTGGCAAGTCCAGCTCTGTTTTCAGTGGAACAATGCCAGCTCACATTTAGGTGAGTATCTGGCTCCAGTATACAAACATGGGGCAATTCTAGTAATTGCCCCATATAATAATTCTAATTTCATCAAAACCTTTTTCCCATGCTCGGGGTAGGAATGTGCCCGTATCAACTAATTATGCATAAATATACCTATGCAGCACAATTGAATAGTACAACCTTACATGTGTGATTAAGACAAAGAATTATAAACTTTAACAGGTCTGATTTTAAAATTTATATATAAACAAAAGGTATGAAATATTTTTCATATTATACCCTGACGCATAAATTTATGTTCTTAGAAGTGTTTCACAGATGCAATTTATTCTTCATGGTTGTTCTTGAAAAGTAAATTTCTAGATATTCACAAGTGTCATGAAAAATAAGTTCTTTCAACTTGGCTGGAAGACCAGATGACCAGGAAGGCAGAATATGAGAGTGCCTCCTGAATGAGTTTTAATGGTACTAGCATGATCATTATTTACCAGGTTCCTACAATCCCAAATCTACTACATTCTCATCCTAGACAGTGGTTTTGGGAACTGCTTCTAGAATTCAAAATGCCTAGCTTGCAGTCATTTTTAATGGATTTACTGTCTACTTTCTAACCTACTATTCTGAATTTTGTGACAATAGAATGTAATTCAATTACAGATTGAACATGGCTAATAATGGCATGAAAGGAATTACTAAAACAGCATAGAATTCTGTTAAGGAGATTAGACATCTGCTCACAGTATCTAAAATATCAGACTTACATTTTGATGCTTCAAGAAAAACCCCACACACAACTGTCAAAATTCCTTGCAGATCAGTTAATTTGATCTGGACAGGACTCACACACTTCTCAAACTCATGGTTTTTTCCCTATGAGTTAATTCTATGAGGGCAACTAATATTTTTGGTTTGTATTCTGTTGGTGAGAGAAGCAGGCTGCCTCTGTAAGTCCCATCTCTGAGGGCTTGTTCCCAGGATTGATCAAGGTTCTTTTACAGACTCAGCAACCCAAGTGAATATCATGTAGAGTGTTTACTCATGTAAACACTCCTTACATGAGCATCTCCTGCAAGACCCTGAGTGATCTCAAACTACCATTGAAACTACTGGACCTATGTAAATTGGCACAGTGCTTGACAAGGCTGGCTAGGCAGAAAAGTGTCCCTTCATTCTCTATGTATGCTGACCAGTTGGGATACTGCACATAATGCAGGAACCTTTCCTAAAGAAATTTTACCAGGCACCACAAACAATACACAGAGGACAAAAGCATATATTTGCTTTGTAGCAACAGATTATTCTCATAAATCAACTTCTAGAAACTGATACTAGGTAAGACTTTTATCTGTCTATCCTTTTTTTTCTCTTTGTATTTCCTTCTTTTTGCCTTGGTGATAGAACTGACTGTACTTTAAAGGACAGTCCTCCTTTCAAGTAAGCTACTTTAATACACACTCATTGCGGATCCAATTTACTACACGCAATGCCAGAGATTACTTGCAAACCACCACATTTTTGCACACAAAGCAAAAATCTTAGAGTCTGAAGAAAGATGAAAGGAAGATCTACTGAACAAAGTAAATACCAGTCTTCAGTCTTCTATAATACATAGAGAAGGAAAAGGGCTATGGCACACTTGAGTGCCTTGAACACAGTCAAATTATTTGCTGTTCTAAAGCAGCTAAGAAAATACTTTTATGACACAAGCACAAAGCACAGTCCTTGTCTCACTCTGCATAGAAGCCCAATGCATTTTCTGAAAACAAGCAGCTTGAGATGAGAGCATTGCTCTCTGCTAGTTTACACACAGCACAACATGGCTGACGCAGGCTTCTCAAAGCTCCAGGCAACAAAAAGAAACTTCCCCTGCTTGGGAGTTGCCACCACCTGCTCAGGAAAACTGGGAAGCATAGAAAAGCTCAGCAGCATGTACCAAAGGTCAAAAAGCAATGTCAATGCTAGACTGATGGCAAAAAGGAAGCCTGGAAGTCTCATTCCTGTTATAAATGCCCCACCTGACACTGACAGCTTATCGCATAACTCCACAGAATACTAGAAAGGGAAAGACTGTTTCAAAGAAAGCTGAAAGCCAAAAAAATTGAGAGATACAATTCCCAAAATAAGGTTGCCTAGTCAGAGGTTGATCTTTCACTTCCAGCCAATGAACTGCATTAGCTAGCAACAGAGAGTCAACCACTCCTTTGGTTACCAGAAATAGAGAGGCTGATTTGTGTAAAACTGAAGGGAAAGACATGATGATCCACAAACAAAATCTGTCCTTGAGAAAAATCTTTGTCATAGTTTAGGCCAAACCAGCACAGTCTTAAATATCCCTTTGAATTCAGGAAATTTTGGAACTATACAAAGAAATATATATTTGGAGGCAGGCCACTAACTAAACACTGAAATTAAATAGGATGTGCACACTAAACAAAGAACCCGACACATCTTGCATGTTCTGAACGAGTTTCAATGGCAGCACCGAATGGAGAATGCTGCCGTAGCTCAATCCAACACAACTAAAGCATAAATACCCACAGTTTTGGTTGGCATTTGTCAAAAAAGGTCACAACCCCAGAACCAGAAAAGGCTGAGAAGCCATCCTTGCTGCAGAGTAACTACTAGAAGTATCATTTCGACGATAGCATGACTTGGATTTTGGAAGTGATCTGTGTAGCACATAAAGGACAGTTACATACATTTCTCAAGTTGCTTTATGTAATATGATCCAGTGTGTGTCTTCTAGGAACCCTCAAGCAGCTATTTACAATTCAAAGCATTGATCTATTGCAGTCATATGGTGACTGCAACATTAGCTCTGTGGGTTATAGTAGAGGCAGTGCTTTTTTTAAACCAAAGGGCATTAGTATCTAGGACACCAGTCAACCCTTATGTGATTAGGTATGCAGTTTCTCAAATGAATCTGTTGTCAAGATCAACAAAAAATAAAAATATTATCCCCACCTGACAAGGTTCAGCACTATCAGATCAGGTCCTAAAACTGGAAATTAGCTAGTTCCTCTGCAAAATTATATATAATGCACCTTGCTGGCAAGATCCTTCAACAAAGATGCAAAAAAAGGTGAACAGCAATTATTAAAATGTTAAAAACTCTGTACTTACTTGCTTTTTCTTGTAGAATCCCTTCTTGTCACAATTTGGAATATGAAAGCCCCTAGGACTCAAGACATTCAGGATCTTTAGGTGGTTTAATGTGTCTTCCATTTCTCTACGACATGGACCCTGTTAACAAGCATGTTTTAGAAAACACAAATGAAACTTCACTCCCAAATTCCATCTTTCACTCAAGAGTTAATAAATCTTTAAAGGGCAAAAGAAAGCACAAATCCAAATAAATCCATTAAAACAAAGAGAGGGCTGAATACGAATAACAGCAGATAATTCATAAAAAAATTTGACTTTCTGCTCTATTCAAGGTAAACTGATTTCTAAAGATTAAAGGCCTTATGCTATGCTGAGGCACATAGTGGCAGTTAAAATCGCAGTCACGAATACCTTTAGGAAGGCTTAACCGGTATGTAAATCAGTCACATAGAACATAAGTTTAGAAAAGCTGGCCTTGTACCACGTGGAAAAAGAAGAAAGTAAGCCACTGAAAATACATTACAGGATAGGCCTTCCCCATTGACATTTAATTTTTTTTGTGATTCTGCTGGATTTGAAAGCTTAAATTAAATTGATTCAATTGAAAATAAGTGGATTGGCATAATGTATATATAAAATACCTCAACTTGGACAACAATTCCCAATTTCAACTGAATCAAATAGATGCAATCATACAGACGACCAGTTGCACATAGCAGTCTCGTTAGATAAGTATATCACTTTTTTTTTCCTCTTTTTCTTCATCTGAAAAAGGCTGACAACAAGGTAGTGAGGATTAGCTCTTAGGACAATGACCCAAAAAGAGCTTCCAGAAGCACTTCTAAGAGAATGTCTCAAACACCATCTAATTTTATCTCACGGCAGCCCTTCAGGGTAGGGAGAATAATGCATGACAAGCCCCACTTTGAAGTCAGAAAATCAAAAGCAGAGAGCTTCACATTTTGCCAGAGGCTAAGAAGGCAGTCAGTGTCAGCAGTGGGATCAGGATTCAAGAGTCACAGTCTACAAACTCTGTGCTTAGCTACACTCCTATATGGGCATGACACTGACTTGCACCACCAGCCCACTTCTCCAGCAGAGACATGAAAAAATTTCTTTGGTTTCATGGTTTAAAAATATTTAAAAGTTGCTACATTGACACAAAGATTCATTTGGTGCTGTTTTTAATTAGTGAAGTAATGACATTCATACTTTCAAGTGGTAGTATTAATAGTTTGTTCATGTAAAGTACCTTTTAATGTGTCTGAAAGCATACAATCTCCATAGTACTACGGGAGATTAAAATGGAGGTTTTTGGCCAGTAAAGACCTTCTTTGTTGCCTTCACTTTTTCTTTCTGAACCAGTCTCATAAGTTCTAAGCATGGGCTTTAAATGGCTTCTCTTACTGGTCAAACATACTGACTGCAAGTGACAGATATTCAAAGATTTGATCCCAAATTAGGCCTACCAAAGATCAACAGATTTTAAAAAATTTTATTTTGAAGCAAGCTTGCAAAGTCAGCCAGACCAGTATCAAAAGGCAACATGCAGACACAAGTAGAAGAGCATTTGCTGGCAAAGGGACCTGTCCTTGATGGACTTATTTCAAGTTCTTAAAGACACCAGCAGCCTTGGCAAAGTGGTATACCTTTGCTCATGGACCCAACTATCACTGCTCATCCTAGTTAAGAATCTACTTCCTCAAGCAACCAACCTTCATTCTTTTAGTGATGGGACTTTTACTTCACATTTTCAGGAGGAAGACACACTGGAAGGCAGCTACTGAAGCAATATAACTAGATGGCTGGACATGAGTGACAAACTAAAAATGAAGCTACTCTTAGAAGCCACACTCTGTTCAGGCAGAGGTTTTCACCTCATACAAGTTTCAAACCTTCTTTTGAAGATGAGAAGCCACATCTGCTTTTACCATGCATGTTTTGATAAAATGCGGAAGCATATCCAGATGCGTTTTTCAAGCCATCTGACCTAAGACACAGATTATCAGCTGGATGTCCAGGAAGAGAATTATTCTTGCCCTCAGATTAACCACACTCTGACTGCCCTGAAAATTCACTGGACACAGTCAGTAGGATGCAATGGCAACTCATGTGACCACAAGACTTTGGATGTAGGCAGTAGCACCTACAGCAACTGCAAGTGGAGGTGATGCTCAGCATATCATATAGTGACTGACTAGTCAAGACCTTAATCCTGAGCTCAGCCTAAGTTTATCTCCCTTGATTTGCACCAGGCAACGTATGAACACAGTGCCACTACACTCAATGTGAAACATCTTTTCTCCATTATTGCAATTCAATTACACAGTTTGCAACCAAGATTAATGATGGCACTTCAAGTCCACTCAAACAAATGTGTGACAATTAAAGGGAAGAACAGGAACTTTCGGCCTCTAAGAAACTTTAGTGGAAGTCATGCTCGTATTGATGTAAACAGCATTACATTAGTCCTATGTGTTTCCTGAGCACAATCTTCTTGGTCTGATGATTGTGTATGTATTTGCAGAGTCAATAGATTTACCAGTTAAAATGCCAGAATGTCCTAAAAGGCTGCAACCACCCTTTAGCTATTTAGTGTAATTATTTATCTTTTTATATCCACAACATGCATGTGTATATACACACACACATTCACGGGCTAGCAAATGCCCTCCTATTTACAAAAAATACTTACATATTCAGTCTCTTGTTTGGATTCAGAAGAGAAATTCAACGTATCCGTACTCTGTGAATCATATTCGACTTTATAGCGTTGTGTATCTTTGGCTTGCACTTTCCTGATGATATCTATTTTGATGTGTGGTGGATGTGACTTGGAATCTGGCACCCTGTGAGAGTTTGGAATGGCCTGATTTTCTATGCTGCTGTCTTCTTCTGAATCACTGAAATTTCCTTCAAAAAGAACAAATGCAGAAGAAACAATGTTACTTGGCTGCCAGCTTGGTGCCTGCAAGGGCATAGAAACATAGAATCACAGAATATCCTGAGTTGGAAGAGACCCACAAGGCTCCTCCAGTCCAACTCCTGGCCCTGCAAAGGACAGCACCAAGAATCAAAACATGTGCCTGACAGTATTGTCCAAATGTTTCTTGAATGCTGTCAGTCTTGCTGGTGAGACCACTTCCCTGCAGAGCCCATCCATCCTCTGAGTGAAGAACCTTTTCTTAATATCTAACCTTTACCTCCTCTGACACAGCTTCATGCCATTCCCTCAGATCCTATCACTGGTCACAAGCAAGAAGATATTACTGCTTGCATTTCTGCCTCCTCCTGTAAGGAAGCTGTAGAGCACAATGAGGTCTCTCCTCAAACAAGCCACTAGATTAGGCTATGTGTTTAATTTTCCTTTTTACAAAATAGCAATATACAAAAAAGATGAACTATGTAGCATTTCCCATGTGTCAGCACCTTTGTTGCCACGCGCTAAGTTGTGTAAGTGAAGCATTCTCATGCTCAGCGCGGCCTCGCAAAGTGCCCAGCTGCACCGCCTGTGTAGGCTGCAGCCACGGCCGCAGGCCCGGGAGCCACGGCCGCAGGCCCGGGAGCCACGGCCGCAGGCCCGGGAGCCACGGCCGCAGGCCCGGGAGCCACGGCCGCAGGCCCGGGAGCCACGGCCGCAGGCCCGGGAGCCACGGCGGCGCGGGCCCCTGACTGCCGCTGCAGTGCCGCCCGCCGGCGGCAGGGGGCAGGCCTGCGCCACACGAGGGAAGCCCGCCGCAAGCCCAGCGGCGCGGATCCCTCCCCTCCGCTACTGCTGACTTCATCAACTCCAGATAAACGCGGCCGGCTTCGGGCAGTCACGGGCTGCAGCGTGGCTCTGCCTCTCCCAGGGCCGTAATTTTCTTTTCTTTTTTTTTTTTTTTTTTAAGAAGTTAATACTACAACACTAGATCACTGAGTTTCCTGGTTCTAATTAGACTGTTTTTCCTTACTTTATTCAATACACAGAATGGGGAAGAAAAAGAACAGCACACTTTCTTTTCTCTGCTATTAAAATAAAAAACAACATCTTGGTGTACAAAACACATTTTAAATGTAATGGACAAAAACCATCATTCATTCTGTAGGGGTTCCAAGGACAAACCCTGTTTTCATCTTGAGCTTCAAAGTATCTTCTCTTCAAACTACCATCCACAACAAGTCAGAAGAAGCACATTTTTCTAACATACTCCCTAAGTTCAGCATTCCTGTACCTTCTAAGATATCTGTTTATGCTGCATTCTAGTTGCTGTCTTAGCTGCTGACCACGGTTTTTTTTTTTTTTTTAAGGAAATCCTATTGGGAATGCACAATGATAACATCGAGTAAAATTATAAATTATACTAAAATTATACTTGATGACTCACTAAAAAAAAAAAAAATCACAAAAACTGAGAAACTCAGTACTAAAAGTCCATGTTCACATAGATTGTTAATGCTAAATATTTCTACATAGGGAGTGCAGTGGCACTGCCAAAACACAGGAAAGGGAGAAGGAACATAAGAGGAAGAGGGTTCTGAGTTAACATTTTGGTACTGGTGGTTTTAGCACAAGCCACTGCTGGCAATGGACATAATTGGCCAGGAAAATCCAAATCACAGTGCAAATGGATTAAGGAAGTTTAAGTACTAAGTCCAAATTTCCTGGTTTTTGTGGGTTTAACTCAGACTCTCAGCGGTATTTGAACATATTTTTGGTGGTTTAGTGTCTTGTTCTGAAACAGCACTATTTTTCCCCCACATTCTAAATGAAATTTTCAAGAAATGAGCCACTAAAATGTTATAAACCTGAATCTAGGTTTTCTGCAATCAGTCCAGTTCATTAGTTTTTCTCTTCTTCCAAAAAATAAGTAGAAAATATTCTTAACATGCGTTGAGTATCCATGACCATGTCTGGTCATTTCAGTTCAGAAAGGCCACTATAGCTCAATAGCACTTCTTACACTTCAGATTAAAACAGTCATATTGCCACATTCTAAACTGTAAAGCATATTTTATTAACTCAGTTTCACAAAACTTGGTGCCATGCTAGCTTTACATCCTCATAAGAGAAACAGAACTGCCATGAGAGTTACCCATTCTCTTTTAAGAGATTAAGAGTTGCAAATGCACACTACTATTCAACACTTGTGTCCAAAACAACAACTGGAAAGTCAGTGGCCTACTACAGTTTCTGTTATAATGCTACTGTAATATACTCTGCCCTATACAAACTTCTAGCAATTTCCGTGAACTAGGAAGGACTAGCAGATTAGCACATGATGCAGGACCTAGCTGCATGTAAAGGAAATTACGTGATTCTTCTCAGAGGGGTGTATACCACAGAGTGTTGGCTTGAGAGCTGGGAGTGGAGCGGTCCTCATGAGGAAGTGGGCACTATGTGTCATATAGATTCTTTCTTGCACACCAGGTCTGCAAGCTTCACTCCCTGAATGTGAACTGTAAGGCTCCTACCATGCACTTTTTAAGGAATCAAAAGCTCCTACTAATTTCAAAATCAGAGTTCTTCCTCAGCCAAGAACACAGAAATAAGAATTCAGCTGAAAATAGAAAGATTTTCAACTAATTACAACTCTGTCTTCCCCTTTCTCTAACAGTCAATGTTGAAAGCACTACCCCTAGATTAAATACCATCAAGTCCTAAGTACCGAGAAGATGATTCTTGTTTCCAGTGTTACTCCAAGGATGAACAGGGAGCCAAGCTCACATGATGAAGGAAGCTACTAGTTGTTCCAAGGAGATTAAAAATATCAGTTAATACCTCCAAACTCTCATTCAAATTGTCACAGCTTGGAAGCAGCACATAAATAATTATAATAAGGCATTATTCTATTCTATTGTTCTAACAGGCAGTTAACTGGAGTATTGGTGCCACTTTCTCAGCTAAGGAATGGCTAGTCAAAGAGTCCCTACAACCTGGCAGAAAATCTTCCAGCTTTTTAAAAATGCCAACAGTGGAAAGCCTTTTGACACACTTTTCTATTAAACAAATGTTAATATACTCGCTGTTGGTTAGCAAAGAATTTAATTAAATGCTTGCATAGAGGGACTGTTCTCTCTCGATTTGAATCCCAAATTTCCTTAAGTTTTAAAATATGTATGCTAACAGAAATTTTTTCAACCATCCCTTCCTTTTCAAACAAAACCCATTCTGTGAACATCTCGCTTACAAGACATAGAAGAGGTACAAGAAATCTTCGTTTGACCAAGGATTTATTTGCAGTACAGACAAAAAAAAAACCAACTGTGCACTGTGCACAAACGCTTTGTTCTGAATAACCACTTTTCCAGGCCAAAGGGATATTTAATTTTGTCTTCTGGATTTTTGTCTTCTCCTCTCTGTGCTTAGACTTCCCTGACTTACCCACGCTGCAGTGCAGCAGTTAGACGACACTCTATAGAGTTTTTTTGCTCACTCTGTTTCCAGGTACACCGGGGACAAACGGCAAAGATTCCACCCTCTCTCTCCATCCAGGCTCTGTAGCCTGCCAGACCCATGCACCGCAGAAGCCACCTACAATCCCTCCCCCACTCTCTCTCTTTTTTTTTTTTAAATTAAAAAAAAAAAAAAAAAAAGAAAAAAGAAAGAAAAAGCAGCTCCGTCTCTTTTGTGAGGAGCTAGTTCTCAGCATCGGCGTTGAAGAAAACCAGTATGTACATAAATAAGTTATAAGAGGCAAATTGCCCTTTCCTTCGGCCAAAGCACGGCTCCTTCCTTCCAAACGATCCAGGCTCGGCTACGTGGCTGCCGGCAGAGCCCCCCGCCCCCGGGCCGGCAGCGAGCGAGGGCCGTTTCCGGAGACAGAGCTCTGCCGCGAGCTCGCCCACGCCTCCCCGCTCATGCTGCTCTCTTTGTAACTTAAAACAAAAGAAAACGACACACACGCACACACAAAACAAAAACAAAACAAAACCAAACAAAAACGCACAAACAAAAAAAAAAAAAAACAAAAAAAAACCATCCCAGCAAGAAAGCAGGTAAGAGGGAGAGCGGCGCGCAGGAAAGCCACCCCTTCGCTTCCCCACCCCGGCCGCAGCCCCTTACCTGCAGCGTGCGGTCCCGGCAGCAGGAAGGCCCGCAGTTTGCTGCCCGCCGTAGCGTTGGTGCAGAGCCCGCGGCCCTCGAGCAGCGCCTGCAGCGGCCGCGCCTCTTCCCGTCGCGGCTGGCAGCTGAGACCCGCGCCGCAGCGTTCCGTGTAGATGCCGCAGGGTTGCCCCGGGCGCAGGGCGCAGGTGAGGCAGCAGCCGCAGCCCGGCTCCCGCACCCGTTCGGCGCAGTCGGGTTGCAGGGGCTTGCACTGCTGCAGCGCCCGCGCGTCGCAAGGCTCGCAGCGGACCACCGGCCCCGCCAGCGCCGCCGCCGCCCGCCGGACCAGCAGCGCCAGTGCCGCCGCCGCCACTGCCCACAGCACGCCGGGCCGCGGCACCATAGCAACCGGCGGAGGGGGCCGCCGGGAGCCGCCCCCGCGCGGGCCCAGGACGGGCAGAATCCCGCGCGGGCGATCACACGCCGCTGCGGGCCGAGGGAGCGGAGAGCCCGAGCCGCCTCCGAGGCGAGCGGAGCCGCCGAGCGCTCGCAAGCCTGCCCGCGTGAGGAGGCAGGGAGCCGCGCTGCCGGCACTCGCACGCCGGCCCTCTCTGCAGTCGCTTGCCCGTAGTCACATCAAGGCAGCAAAAGCTCTCTAGCAACAAAAGCAACTTTTTCTTTCTCTTCTCCCCCCTCCTCCCTGCAGAGCGCTTGAATTACTCGGCTCGACAGTAACTTTTCTCTTTTTTTGCCACACACAGCACTTAGAAAAAAAAAGGAAAAAAAACCTTTGCAAAAGTTAAATTAAAAAAAAAAAAAAAGAAAAAAAAAAGCTGAGCCCAGACGGTCAGAAGAAAATTTAGAATTTAGTCCAAAAACATTTCGGAAAAGGAGATAGTACCGAGAAGGGAAAAATAAGGGTGGGGGAAAGAAAAACCGAGGTTCCCTTCGATTTATTCCCCGTGCTGCCTGCCAGCCGCACTGCTTCGCTCTACTCCCCGCCACTCCGCACCCAGCTGTCCCCCGTGCCGCCCGTACGCCCTATATAGCGCCGCGGCCGCCGGCCCGCCCCGCGCCATGAATAACGCGCGGCGCGGCAGGAAGAGCCGGCCCTCGGCGGATCCGGGGTTCGGTCACGCAGGGCTTGTGAGGGCGGTGCAGTGCGGGGGAAGTAGACGGGGGACGCCGCGCTGCCGGGGGTTTACGGGCACTTCTTAGAAATCAGCCGTGAGGGGTAGGGCTCTGGCGAGAGGACCACGTCGTGTGTCTCTAGTTTCAAGAAAAAGTGGTTTCTCTGTGCCTGTGCGCTTCCCCGTGACCGTGTGTGTTTCCTTGGCACCGAGAGAGGCGAGAGAAGCTCGCGGAGGGTGCCCTTTTTTGGACTCCTAGCTACAATCCCGTCCACTTTGGGGCTGAGAGCCGCGGCCCTGCCGAGGTGCGCATGTGCTCGCACCCGCCCGCCCGCAGGTTCGGGGCGTACCTTGAAAGCGGCTTACAGCTCACATGACAGCTGCGTTGCCAAGGAAAACTGGGGGGAAATGTATGTGTAGACCACACCCACACATTCAGGCACCCCAGCCCCGTTTGAGAAGATGTTGCTCTCTGGCCCGGCACTCGGTCCATATCTTGCCCCATATCTTCCTGGATGTGCCTCCCTTAATGTTTTTTTTTTAAGAGTTCTTTGTACTCCTGAAACTTTTCCTTCCATACATAAGAAAACAGTTTCCATTGGAATGTCCTCACAAATCTAGGATAAAAAAGACAAGCAATCCATCTCCCCAAACTTCCATGATCGAAATTCTACATGGATTTTTGCACAATGTATGTATTTGTCTTCAGGCCACTGCAAATTCTCTTTCCATTTTGCTAGGCATATTTTGCTCCCCTGTTAACTTGGCTTAACTTTGATTGAAAAAATCTGAATTGGCAGTGCCAAATTTTGTGACCATTTTTTCTGAAGCTCTACTGCACTCTCATGAGGAACAGGATGGTGAGGTGTATACATAGACAAATATACAGTGTTTCAGTCAGAAGCTTTCCTCATGAAAAATAAAAACAACAATGCTCACAGTTACTGACTTAGACAAATATGTTCTGCTGTGGGAATTATGAGCCAGACTACCGTTCTACTTTCAACTCCATCAGTAACACTGAAGCTCATCTTTCAGCAATACATCAGCTGTTCAAATGTGTCAAAATTCAAGTGGAAGAGAAGTATATATGTTATTGCTCAAGGTACTGTCCACAGTACTGTTAATCTTGAAAGCTGTACTTTTTACAAGACATGTTTTTTAGATAATTAGAATAATCTTTTCAGTTTTCTCTATTAATTCAGTACTTATACCTTGCAAATAACATCTTGAAAGTAGCATAGTACTCAGCAGGATAAAAAAAATCTGGTTTCGTATGTGAATAATATGGAAAGTATGACTACTACTGGTGTAAGAGTAGACACTTTTCCTTGGGAAACTAAAGATGCTTTAGAAGAGAGATCAGCCTTGCTTAACTCCCCGATGGGTGACTACCAAGGCTTTTCAGTATTCTTTTGTCTTTGTGCTCATTTTGTCAATTGACCAAAAGAGGTCGCAGGTTGTCCAGGATTGAAATACAGATTCCCTGTCTGCACCGGCCCATCTACAAAGGGGGAACTGATCAAACCCTATATCCTGCATGTTTGGTTTCACGGTGGGTTTTCTGGGGTTTTTGGGTGGGTTTGTTTGTTTGTTTGTTTGGTTGGTTTTGTTTTGTTTTGTTTTGTTGGGTTTTTTTCTGTTTGGTTGGTTGGTTGGATATTTTTAGGTTTTGTTTCAGATTGGTATTTTGGATTGGTTTGGTTGGGTTTAGTTTGGTTTGGTTTGGTTTGATTTAGGTTTTCCCCAGACTATTGCAGGAAAGCTTGCTGTTACTTTTTTGTAAATTTTGGTTTTAATAACTGTTTGTAGGTGATGAAGTCCAAAACTCCTTGGGGCTGTTTGACAGCATGTATCAGATTAGGTCTAGCAGGAAGAGGAGGCCTTCTTCATTCACACTGTATGTGTACAGGTATTTTTTCAGTTGGGGTGAGCTTGTATAGCATGCTGCTTTCAAAACTGAAACAAAAATGCATAGGAAATGCTGAGGGAATGTAAGTAAAATGGGGTAAAGGGAATGGGAGGAATGAAAGAGAACAAGCTTTTCTTTAACCAGAGTTGTACACCTCTCACACACTAATATCAGTGTAACTTATATTTCAGACTGTGGCAAGAGCATTTTCATCAAGCTGAATTTTTATTCTCACAATCAGAAAGACTTTTTTTTCCTTTCTCTTCTTTGTTTAATGATGTTACACAAGCTGTGGTGCAGCATTTTGAAGTCCTGTTAATCCAAATATCTTCATTGTCACAAAATAGAAGAAAATGCCCTTTTAAAAATACACAATTGTTGAACTTAGTATATATTTTTGAATAGCAATAATGGAGATTAATGCAGCATCATGGCACTTTGACCAAAAGAACTGTAAATGAAAAATTAACCACAACAAATATGTAGCTGGATCACCTTTGCAAGGAGAAAGCCAGTGATGTGTCAGAGGTCGGGTGGGTCTAACAGCTTCTGCTAAAAACATAGAAGTTTGCACTGTCTTAACCAATGGGCACTACAGTGATATGAATGACAGAATTTGGTTCAGAGCTGTACTTGGAAATAACAAGATGGATACCAATGTGTCTGGAAAGCCACATTAGAAATTTATGAAGAAAAAAGACAAAACTAAAAACCTCAATGTGCACCTATAGCTAAAACCCCAGCACCTGTAGCTAAGAGTTGAATTACACTTACATCCCAAACTTCACTATTATTGATGGAGCTGTTTTACTTGAAAAAGACCAAGCTCTAAATATGCAAAGTAGCAATGTTTATAAAGCTGTACAGAATCTGAATATTCATATTTACATCTATTGTTTATTCTAGAGGCTTTCCATTTTTTCCTGCTTATTCAGTTTTACTGGGAGGAGAGGGAGAGACAAAAGTCATGTACTGAATCTCTACAGTCAATTCTAAACAATAGAAAGCAGAAGAGGCACTGCTTCAATAAATTCCATGTCCTCCCATATTATGGAAGCACAAAAAGAACGTATTTTATTTCCCCCTCTACTTCATCCTCACACCTTCTTCAAATTCATCTCTCTTCTCTAGTGCCTTAGCTGAATTAATACCTTTTGGTATGTTTTTATGGTATCTGTGCTTGTTATAGGGACAAATAATGGAAAATAGAATTGCGGTTGAAGTAGCCCTACTTTCAGCTTCATGGTCACTTTATGGAGCAATCCTAACTTTTTAGTGTAATTCCTTGTAGTACATGTGGTTATAGCACCCAAAATGTAACTGTCAAGAATGTGAAGTTCCCTTATAATACCATTTTAAAACTCTTGTTACTTCACAACCCTTTTCCTTTTAAAAGCAAAACAGAAAACCAAACCAACAAACAAAAACCCATAACAACAACAAAAACCAAACAAAAAAAAAAAACAAAGAAAAACAAAAACAAACCAAAAGCAATCAAATGAAAAACCTTCAGAGAACTCTAGAGATACATGGCTCATCTTGGGTTGAGGGCTAAGTCCTCATTTAAAAAGTATCTCTTAATTTTGGTATCTCTGCTCTTCTCTTTGCCAACCTTGAAATTTTATGTACAATACATTTTTGAAGTAAAGAGAAAGCAGATATCCTAAATATGTTCCTGCTCTTCAGAGGAAGAGTACTGACATTTACAATGATGCCAGCTGATATAATACTTAATTGAAAACCCACTTCACAAATCACTGCTTTCTCAAAGGCAAGGAGTAAAATCTCAGCATGATTTGTCAACTGTTTGTAAAAGCATAGCTTAATGAAAATTTCCTGCAGACTTCCTTCTGGTTTGGGGCTAGACATGAACACTTCAGGTGTTTTCCGTCTCTTTAGACTCTTATGCCAGGTGTGCAGGCTTACAAAGAACAAATTCTAATGGACTCCTCAGAAATGCTACCAGGGTAGCCAGCTACCAGGTACTGTGCTCCTTGTCTGAATATGGCAATCTGAATTGAGTGTAATGGAACAAACTGGATTTGAAAGCAGATAAAATTAGGAAACCAAAGGAGAAATAATGAATGCTTTGATGGGAAGACAACTGAATTGAGTCATTTCTTTGCTATTAGAGACATTCATAATGAAAGAATACATATTGATGGTATTACAGAAACAGTTACCAAACACTTCCCTTTTCTAAGGCATCTTGGAGGAAGGGTATATAGCTGATAGGTTTCCTTTTACAAAGCTCTTACCCAGAGATGTGCTCATATCTTTTATGTACTAGTTAGACATTATATAGTGATCTGGCAATAAAAATCTTATAGAATTCAAAGATAACAAACAGGGAGATTAGAGGAGGAGGAAATGAAGGAAAATATCTAGCTTGCAGGACTTCTTCATAAAAAGAGATTACTGCTTGACCAGATGTTCTCCACACTTACACTGCAGTCAGCAATCTGGGAATTGTGCACGTTCCAAAATGCAGACGTCATAAGAGATTAAAGGAGACATGCTGCTGCTTCTGTCTGCTGGAGATAGACTTACTGACACTGTTGAACTTCTGTCCACAAGTTAAAAAACAAAAACAAATACAAAACAAAACAAAAAAAAAAAACCAAAACAACAAAAATAACCCAAAACAACCTTAATAAAAAATCATATCCTACCTTAAAATCTCAGTGATGTGTTGAAGTGAAAAGACTTCAGATTACTGGGAGAAGAATACAGCTAAAACTGTGAATGGAGTGAATGGAGAACTGACCTTTACGCATATTTGATTTTGAATAAATAGGTTATGTTTTAGGTCATTCTAAAAATTAGAAGGACATGAACATACCTCATGTTAAGATACATTTACATACAATCAAGGTCAGAAGACAAAAAGTGTAAAAAATATGTGATAAATTAATTTAGCACAAGTTCATTCTTTTCTCTATTCAGTCTCACAGCTTGAGGACATGAAGTTTCAGTAGAAGAATATCTCATTATATTTATAAAATGTCACCTATATATTATAGAAAAAAAGGCAGTAATTTTAATACCTGTAAATCTAGATGCTTTGTTACCAGGTGGCCTTCAGAATAGGACAAAAACACTCCTAAAAACTTCTCAGGATATAAGTCAAGCAAAAAAAATACCAAGTGACTGCTCTGGCTGTTCGTCTGCACGGTCACGTGTAGGATGGCTCTGGGACAGCCCACGCTTCAAAGGACAAGTCTGGACTCTTCAGATTTTCAGTCTTTGGATTGTTTATTATTTCTTATCTATAGAATTTTTTTTCTGCCCAACAGAGGTCTGACCAGCAAGGCAGCCAAGGGCACTCTGACCTCCGACTGGGCAGTCGTCTATTTTTATACTAAAAACTACATACATCATATTTACCTTTATTTCCCAATACCTTTCACCCATATTAGCAAGTGCACCTTCACCATGGACCAATCCCAAAGTGCCAACATCACCACAGAAAATGGATGACAAGAAGAAGAAGGAAGAAGGGCAAGACACGCCCTGATCCCTCCATCTTGTCTCCATAACCCCCCTGTACCTAAAATCTATATTTCACCCTGTAAATACTTAATTCTTACACCATTCATCCCCAAGTGACTCTCTTGTCCTCAAACAGGTGGCACATCCCTTGCAGGGTCAAAATCCAACCACCAGGCGCTTCTGGCAACATTCCAGGATTTCCGAGCCCCCCCCAAGGGTTCTCTCAGTAACTCTGGACATCCGGAGTGATGTGCTGAGTTCCCACAACAAAGTTGTAAAATCATCTATCATAGACCACTGTTAGAGCTGAAAGCATATGCTGTGAGTTGTGTTGAGAAGTTTCCTCCAACAACAAGAATGAAATGTTCTGGAACAATCTGTGTGCAAAAAATGATAGCTAGTCTGAAGTACATTTTATTAATTACACATGTCCAAATCACATATTTCAACCATTTCCAGGTGAGAATGGTATCTCTAACAGCCTATATATTGCCCCAGTTGATGAATTATTGATTGCAAATTGTCAGTATTTGTCATACCTTCTGTCTTTTCAACTCTAGTTTTTTGTTTTGTTTTATCTTGGATGTCAGACTATGCATCTTAGTCCAGCATTGGGCAGCACTGAATACCCAAAGCCTTTTTGGTCTCACGGGTGTTAAGGTCCAGCTTTCTGTTGATTACAATGGGCAAGTCCATCTGAATGCCTACTGTTATGCATCTCAACCCTCTGGCTGCTAATGCCTAAGAAAGTTATAAAATCTTTAAATAACCAATTATTACACATAATTTTTATAAGTAACTGACATACGCCACTAATACCAGGAAACTCACTCACATTATTTGCCATCAGTCCCCACTTTGCTTCAATTTACTTCCTTATTGCATTTCTTCAACTAGGATTTTAATCTCTAGGAAGACAGTAGTAGTCATACTTTCCATTTTATAACCCATTCATAATTTTGAGCACCTCTACTAATTAATTACATAATATTGATGTCCGTCATGGATACACTGACAGAGAACAAGTAATACATAATTTCTGATTAGCAAGCCCCTTTTCAAATGGCTCAAACATTAACTCTAAATTTTTCTTTTTCTTCTACAATGTAGGCTTGTATTTTTAAGAAGACTTCAGAAATAGTATCGTTCTCTTGGATGTGCAGGGCATAATTTCAACAAAATATACTAATTAGTATATTCAGAACCTTTATGCACTTCACTATGTATATTGCACAATATGTGCCCAACCAGCCTGTTAGGTTGCAAGAATACATGTATCTCGGGCTGTTGTATGAGACCAATCCAGCTAGCTCTGGACTCTGGCCCACATGGACAAAATAAAAGATAAGAAGCGCTCTCCTCCACGTGGGAATGAGTGTCCAGTTTATTGGCTTGGGAATGAACACTTCCAGTTCCAGTGACCACCCAGGTGGGAAGAAGGGCGTGACAGTCTTGCACTGGACTTTTATACCCGAGGGGATGGGGGCAGGGGAAGAGGACCGCGGTCAATGGGATACCATTGAGGAGGAGGGAGGGGAGAGTAACCAGGGAACAGACCACCAGGGTGTACAGCAGAGGGATGCATGAGGGAAAGACCATGAGATGGGAGAGGGGAAATAACAATCTACGTGACATACCATATGAAATAAACAGGGCCAGGAGACTTCTTCTCCTGTGTAATGCCTTTATTAAAAAGTGATCAGCTCAGGATTGGGCGGCTCGACGGGTCTGCAGCGTCCGTCGTCTCTCCCAAGGCGACTCAGAGGAAGAGGATATGCGCAGCTTTGTCCACCAGGGACAGAGCTGGGGATCAGACCCTCTTGGGAGCCTTCAGGGCTTGATCCCATAAGATGTTCCCGTCAGATGGTGCCCCTCCCACTCAGTCGGCCTGGTCTCACCGCCGGGGTCAACTCCCATGGTCAGGGCGAGAGGGTCCGAAGGTGTTCCGCGTCTCTGCAGGCTCAGCACTCGGTTCCTCACGTCCAGACATCACTCCAGTCTCTCAACTCTTAGGTGGCTCGTTGTTTTTGGGGTTTCTCCATGAGTTTGGAGATGGGGGTCCCACAAAGCATTCTGGTCTTGCGAGTCACTTTGCACAACCCCCCCCACCTTCTCAGGTGTCTTCCCTATTCTGAGAAAGGTAAAACTTAGCTTTGGGCAAGGTCCCCACCCAGGAGAAGGGCCATTACCTCGCCCCAGCCAGGGCTTTTACTAATACAAAAACAACCATTAACGACAACGACCCGTGATTACAATAACAAAACACACAGAACTTGGGCAGGGCCAGTGGTCTGGCTGCCTTTTTGAAACTTTTTCTCATAAAAAATATTAACCGAGTTTTTGTTCATAACAGTCCTCGCTCTTTTTCTTTGATCGAGCTTAAACTCTAAGCTCACATCAACTCTTAATTTTTGTTTTGAATCTACTATAAATCTCTTGTGCACTTTGGTAATCATGGTTACTTAACCTTGTTACTTTCCTTGGTTTCTTCAGGTTTGTCTTCACGGCAAACACTATTTTACTGAAACAGATAAATAAGCATAGTAAAAATAGCAATCCTCCAAGTACACACACAGCAAGAAAAACTACCTTTTCCCACACATCCTTTTTGAAAATCTCCAGGTTCTCCCACCCACTGGGATCAAGTGTAGGAGTTTGATCTTCATTATTTACACATGCTAACCTTTTTATTTCGTTTGAAATGTTCCTAATAATTGAATTCTTTATTTTTAATACTGCCTGGAGCCGGATAACTTTGTTTAACATAGATATTGGGATCCGAATTTGGCTTTTACAATTTTGGATTTTCTCAATTTCTATTTCACTGTGCCTGTTCTGTTTAATTTCTCCCAAATCATTATATATAGGAACTCCCAAACTTGATCCAGTTTCTTTGGGCAACAAGAAAATTGGTTTTATCACTCTAGCGGTGCAGCTGCCAGACAAGATCAAACCTAGGGGTTTAAGGCTCCCCTGAAATGTGTTCCTAAAGGGGTTTATCTCTTTTCCAGTACACTCATATAAATACTTGTAACAAACAATTTTTCTTACCATTTTCACCATTTCTTTGCTTTTTACTAGATCTGCTGAGCTTGTTTCAGCAGCATCCCATTCAAAACACAACCAGGCTTCCCCTATAGGGCACTCTCCTAGGAGTGGCTGCCTAAAAGTGGCAGTATTGTATACTATCCAATACACTCTCTTATTTTTTTGATAAAAGACCAATTGGGAGAGTTTAACACAATCAGGGTCAGAACTGATGTGGACTCTCGACAAGGAGCTCACTTCCTCCTCACAGAGGGGTTGGTAGCATTCATTGCACGGCTCAGCTGGGCTCCCCTGAGCACCACCAGCAATCAGAGCCACCAGCACTACCCTTCCCAAGAGTCCGGTATGGGTCATCTCACACAGCCTGCCCACCCGGCCTTGCCTCTTGGGGAACTTTACTGAGGAAAAGCTTCCAAGCTCTTTAGAGTCCCTTCTACCCGTTTCTCTGGTTAAACCTCTCTTGGTCTGTTCCCTACCAATTTTGGTTTCCCCTCCCAGGGGAGTGTTCTGTAGAGGATTAACCTGGAGTCTTTAGAAATAAACTGGGGAACTTAACTAGAATTACTTATTTACAGTCTTAAACTTTTTACCAACCTAGTTTACACAGAACAGTCTTAAAACATTTTAAGCAATATTAGAACTCTGATACCAATTTTTTTTTTTTTCCACACAGTTCAGTCTTTTTGACTCTTCCTTCTGAGAGTCATCTTTAAATCACAGTATACTCAGGTGAATTAACTTGTGAAGCAGATGAATCTTGTCCAGCGCCGGGGGGTGAGAGTGATGTGGACTCTGGTCCAATGCCAGAGGGGAAAAACTGGGACTCTGGCCCAATGCCAGAAGGACAAAGGGGTGGAGTCCAGTCCAATGCCAGAATGCCAGAGGGAAAAAAAAACTGGTGTTGAATCCTGGTCCAATGCCAGGGGGTGAGAGTGATGTGAGTCCAACCTTTTCCTTTTGGTCTGCACAGTCGAGTTAGTAATGAAGAGTACCTGAAACGGGCTTTCAAACACAGGCATTAGTGGTCTGCAATTTAATGATTTTATCAAAACTCAGTTTCTCTGTTTAATGTTATTGGTTAATTTCTCTTTTTCCATAGCTTTCATGTTTCTCTCATCAACTTCTACATACTCTGTATTTTGCAAGGAGTTGTATTTCTCAGCTAACTTAACTCCCAAAGTATTTTTATTCCCCTATTTTTCTGTGTATTTAATTCACTGGTTTTTCTGTTCTATTTTTCAAGATCTTATCTATTTATCTCTTGCTTCTGTTTCTCACTTTCACTTACAGCTTAAATACTTCTTTCAACCCCTTACACTTGAATTTTTTTTTTTCTTTTTTTTTTTTTCTTACGCCATTCTTCTACACAATACACTTCCCTCTAAGGAGATGTGGTAAAACTTATAATGCACAATCTACATTACCTCTATTCTAATTTGTCTATATTCATTCTCACACATTCCTTCACACCCTCAAGACACAAACTGGATCATTATTGCTAGAAAATCACTGTGGCTCCCCTCACCTTGGGGTTGGCTCACAGGTCTGAGTATCCCTGGGCCTCTTGGAAGGGCCCTGGCTCTGGTTGCCTCTGGTGCACATTCACCTGTGAGGCTGTCTGCGTGTCACTCACACTCTCACAGCTACGGCTCCCTCACACACCTGAGGAGCACTAGTCTCGTTTGCAGGTCACACACACACACACACACACACACACACACACACACACACACACACACACACTCTTTGGCCACAGCCCCCACCCGCCTGGGGGACACAAGCCTGGTTTGCAGGTCACACATACACACACTTCCACTGCCCCCTTCCCACGTGCCCGGGAAGTTGAGGCTGACTTTGTGACTCACTCTCACGCACACAACAAGACAACAATAAGGTACCTTTTACTTTCACATCACTTATTACAAGTTAAGTATTACTGGCCAGTTTTGGTGCTATTGGATATCCTTTCTACCTAGCTGTTTTTGTCTAACTTCAGATGTTTTTCACTATACTATACTATACTATACTATACTATACTATACTATACTATACTATACTATACTATACTATACTATACTATACTTCTTAGTACTTTGTTGAGACAGGACTTATCTGCTCCTGTATCTACTCAAAAATTCTAATTCTTCATTTAAGGGTCCCACTTCAAAGTTTACCAAGGGCTCTTCTAGATGTTACATCAGGTCCCCTATAGTGTAAAGCCCCTGACCCTCTAATCGTCACCTTTAAGGATCTTCCCTAAATTATCTTGTTCCCTGGCTATTGCCTCATCAAGACTGAGTTTTCTACAAAACCTCCTGACGTGTCCTGCCTTTCCACAGTAAGAGCAATGTCGCTCTCTCAAAGGGCCTTGAGGTGCCTCCATCCCTCTTGTACCTGACAGTACTGACTTATCCTTGCCTCCTCCTGGTGGTGGACCCGCCCACCCTGCACTTTCTCTAGCTACAGCAACCATGATCTTAGCCTTGGCCTTTGCTTTATCTTCCTCCCTCCTTAAATACACCTTCAGTGCCTCTTTTAATAACTCATTAATGTCCTTCTCTTGCCAATCTTCCATCTTTTCCAGTTTTCTCCGTATATCAGGCCAAGATTTGGTAACAAATTGGACTTTTAGTAGCATTTGACCTTCCGGGGTGTCTGGGTCTATTCTGGAGTACAACTGAAAGTTCCGCCTTAGGCGGTTAAGCCAGGCAGCAGGAGCTTCATCTTTCTCCTGTGTACCCTCAAATGCCAATTGGGTGTTAGTTCCTTTGGGAACTGACTCTTTGATACCCCGTATTATCAAAGACCTATATTCCCTCATGGCCTTCCTCCCCTCCTCCTGATTAGGGTTCCAGTTGGGCTCTGTTAGTGGCAATTTCTGTTCACCTGTTGGCACCTGGGGTCCTGGACTGTTATCTTTCTCCCAAATTTTTATGCCAGCCGCCCTTATCATCTGGACCTCTTCTGGAGAAAATAATATACTCAGGATGGAATTCATCTCCCCCCAAGTGTAGATATTTGGACCTAGAAATTGATCCACTTGGTTGGCTATGCCCACTGGGTCCTCAACTAAATACCCCAACTCTTTCTTGTATCCTCTCACCTCAGAAGCAGTTAGGGGAGCATTCACAAAGCCAACACCTCCCGCCACTCCTCCCATAGGAACCTCTCTGAGGGGAAAGAGTCTCTCTGCCTTGGAGGTCTTGGATCTGGTGCTACAGTAAGGCCCATCTTCAGATGCCAAACTACTTTGTGGGTTTTCTGGGTTACCCTGAATGTTCTGCCCATCAGCAGGTGTATTTGCTGATAGCTGTTTACTGGGCGGGGAGGCATTTGTGTCCCAACTAGAAGGAGGTAAAGGGACAGCAATAGGAGGGGGAGAGGGACCTGAGTAGATATTAAGCGGAGCTGGAGAAGGGGTGGAGAATGCAGCAGGTGGAGTAGGCCCTTGTGGTGGTGCAGAAGGAACTGGAGGAGATACTGGGTTTATCATAGCTGAAGCTGAAGAGGTAGGAGTGGGAGTTTGAGCAGGTGGTAATGAGATGGCAGCCGGGGGAGGAACCGGACCTGCCATTTGAGGTGCTTGAAGAAGAGGATTATAAGGTGGAGGGGCAGAAGGAGGCAAATAATCCAGGGGTCCCATCTTTTACTAGTTCTATCATCCCCTCCTTCATTCCCCTCTTTCTTACTCTGTACCTTACAAATTCGCACCCCTTCATCCCCAACAGCACTCTTTAACCAGCAAGCCACATACAATAATTGCTCAGGATCAGTATCCCCTCGAGCTGTCAGATAATTATTTAATTGTTGGCACATCCACTTATCCTTTGTCCCACACCAAGGCCATCCTCCTTGCAACTCTAATTCTGGCCACGCTTCCATACAATAATGGATCATTTTCACTTTATCTAATCCCTTCGTGGCCTCTATAGAATCCCATTTTACTAACAGTTCTCCTAAGGGACTACTAGGAGGTATATCCCTCAGTCTCTTGCCAGTCTTTTTACTACTACAACATCCCATTTTTCAAGTCTCAATAAAAAATCCCGAAGGTGCCTCTACTGACCGGGAATTTCAAAAAAAACCTTCCTTGAGGAGCTCCAGCCTCCTCCACTGAACTTCAAATTTACTGCCTGATGCTCAGGACTTTATACTGAAACAACTGCCCAATCTCTTGATTGCCCAACTTCCCAGCGTCAGGTCTTACATCTATCGGGACTTAAACACACGAAGCCACGGCCAAGAATCCGGGTCGTGCCTGACACCCTCAGTCAGGAGAAACAACTGCCTGATTTTTAGTTTGCCTAACCTGCCAATTTTTAGGCTTCACCGTATCAGGACTTAAAAGCAAACCGCAGCCTCCTTTGCTGGGGTTTGTGCCTGACTCCTTTGTCAGGACTTACTTTGCCTGCAGGGCTTGTGAACCACCCGAATCCTTCTCGGGACTGACAAATCTTACTCGAATCCTTCTCGAGACTTACAAAAGTGCCTGACCTCCCTTTGTCAGGACTTTGGGGTGCGTGCCACTCATACACAGTAATTCACTCTGCACACCCGGAGTGGGGGGGGCCCTTTATTCCCCCTTGGGAGACGACTTCACTCACGCTAATTCCACTCGCGTCCTCCTGTTCCTGGCCGCTATTCTCGCGAAAAGACGGAACCGCAGTACTGAGGGGTCCACTCTTGCTTTGAAGGTCCGGCTGCCGGCCCTCGTCTCACTCACACACACATGCGCACGTCTCCCACTCCCGCCACCGAGTTTTTCACCAGTCCGGTGCTCCGGTGCTCCTCTGCGTCGCTGTCCTGAGCTGGTCCCTCTGGTCCTGGTAGCCAGCTGTCCTTGAAGATCCAAGATGGCCAGTCCTGAGTCCTCTTGCGGCGTGGCTATCCCGGACGAGTCCCCAGCTGAAATAAACAGGGCCAGGAGACTTCTTCTCCTGTGTAATGCCTTTATTAAAAAGTGATCAGCTCAGGATTGGGCGGCTCGACGGGTCTGCAGCGTCCGTCGTCTCCCAGGGCGACTCAGAGGAGGAGGATATGCACAGCTCTGTCCACCAGGGGCAGAGCTGGGGATCAGATCCTCTTGGGAGCCTTCAGGGCTTGATCCCATAAGATGTTCCCGTCAGATGGTGCCTCTCCCACTCAGTCGGCCTGGTCTCACCGCCGGGGTCAACTCCCGTGGTCAGGGCGAGAGGGTCCGAAAGTGTTCCGCGTCTCTGCAGGCTCAGCACTCGGTTCCTCACGTCCAGACATCACTCCAGTCTCTCAACTCTTAGGTGGCTCGTTGTTTTTGGGGTTTCTCCATGAGTTTGGAGATGGGGGTCCCACAAAGCATTCTGGTCTTGCGAGTCACTTTGCATAACCCCCCCCCACCTTCTCAGGTGTCTTCCCTATTCTGAGAAAGGTAAAACTTAGCTTCGGGCAAGGTCCCCCCCCAGGAGAAGGGCCATTACCTCGCCCCAGCCAGGGCTTTTACTAATACAAAAACAACCATTAACGACAACGACCCGTGATTACAATAACAAAACACACAGAACTTGGGCAGGGCCAGTGGTCTGGCTGCCTTTTTGAAACTTTTTCTCATAAAAAATATTAACCGAGTTTTTGTTCATAACACCATACTCAGTACAAATTTCCCAACACCCAGTGCAAAACAACAACTAAATAAACTATTTGCTGCAATACAACATTAGGTTTTCAGTCTATTTTCTTTACAATGGCATCCAAAAAGAGTTTTGCAGGACCATGCACAGAATTATAAAGGAGCAAAATTAGAGTACAAAAACTGTAGCTTCCTGTTTAATTTTCCTGCATTTATTAGGATTAGTGTAGTCACATGAAAATATAAGAGAAATTCTTACAGGTAAGTGTTTCTTAATTGCTTGTCTCACAAGAAGGTTTTGTTTGATAGATGGTTTGCTGTTTTGTAAATACCTCTTCAGTGGGCATTTCTACCTAGTCCCAAAGCAGAACAGGAATAAAAAAATCAAACCACAGGTAACAATACTTGCCAGAAAATTCAAATTATTTCATAACAGTGCGATATCTCTTGATGACAGAAGATTGGCACAATACAGTAATACCACTGCGAGCAATCTGATCCTAAATCCATCAAGTATAATGGGAATCTCTGTCCTTTTAGAAGCCATTAGTTAGGGTCTCTAGCTGGAGCATAGTTTTGGGCATGAATTTCTCCTCGGGATGTGGAAACTGCAGAAAAATATCCTAAGATTTGCTATAGACTGAAAGGAAGAATTTCACAGTAAAATGACAGAAAAATACTTTGTTTAAAAAAACTCATACCTAGAAAGAGAACAGAAACACATACTACATATTTGCTAATGCATGCTTAATATCACCTGCTGTCTAATGCTTCTTCTTGTTTTTCTGTTTTTCAAAATTCCATCTCCCTGAGGGTTAGTTAGAAGTTTAGTGTGACTTTTTAAACAGATCTTAGGTAAGTCGGGTTACAAATTTCAACACGTTTATCATTGCACAAAGCCTATCTCTGCAATTCACAAGAGTGTTGTTTATCTTGGTTTTGGCTCTGAGTCACAAACTCAGTCAGTTTTTAGGAAAATCTTGAAAGTCAAATCACAGCATATAAACAAACATTCTGCTTATTCTGTGTAAAGTAGTTTCTCAGAAGGATAAATGTCACAAATTATGCTGGAAAGGTATGTGCATCTCCTTTTTATACATATGGGTGTGACCAGAAAACAAGGGGACTAAATCAAATCCCTTTCTTGCTGCTGAATTAATTGACAATATTCCTGATGACCTGGAAGTGGTTGAGTCTGAACAAATGAGTGGCCCTTTAAAATTAGGTTTAGCAGACTAGTACAAAACAGAGTTTTGAAGTGCACTCAGTGTAGAAACAGGAGCTTCTGTGCTCACTTCTTCAACGTACTGATCTGATATCCCTTCAACAAACTACTTGATCATGTAGATTTTTATAGGCACCTAGAGTAACAACACCATCCCTGTAGATGTTATGCTGTTTACTAGAGGAAAAGGACTGTGGTCTATTTACTATTGAACATCATATTTAAAGTAATTTGAAAATATGGGCCTTTGGGGTTCACTTCAAAATTTAGGATGAGAGGACAAGGCCACAAGTTGTGCTAGGGGAGATTTAAATTCGATATTAGGAAAATTTCTTCACCACAAGGGTTCTTAAGTACTGGAACAGGCTGATGAAGGAAGTGGTTGAGTCACCGTGGAAGCATTTAAAAAATGTGTAGATGTAGCATTTAGGAGACATGGTTTAGTAGTGGACTTTGCAGTATTAGATTTATGGTTGGAGTCAATGATCTTAAGGGTCTTTTCCGACCTAAATGATTCTATCTTTCTCTGATATCTGAACAGAAGTAATTGTGGAGAACATCTACAAGAAACACTACTGGCTTTCAGTTAAATAATCTCTCATGGGGTGTTACTTTTAGGAAGGTAGTCTAGGACAGCCCATTGTGGAATCCATTTCACCTTGTACTCCCACTGGTTTGATTGCCCTTTCATAGCATTGATAAGAATTAATGGAGCTAGAATTTTGGAAAGTTGGCAGGAGGGGAAAGAGAATGAAGTCCTGCATATCATACCTTACTTGGTAGTAACTCTGGACACATAACTCTTCACTAGGAGATTAAAGGAATGAATACATCTCTCCCCCTACTATCTAGAAAAGGTAAAGGACATTAGGCATTATTATTATATGTTGGTATTCAAAATGTAACCTGTTCAAGAACTTGTTAGGTATGGGATGCTGGGTTTAAACCCAGAATTCAATTCTGAAGTCTGACTTAGGAAACTTCTAAATTATGGATGAAAACTGACAGAATCTGATGTAAGTTCTTTCATTGCACAGCAGTTCCTCACCCCCCAAAAAATTCCCACACTTGCAGAAAGATGAGTCTATCCCTGTCCTTATTGGCTTCTATATCTTAGTCTACACTTAAGACTATTTCTGCACTAAAAATCTTCATTGAATTCAGCCAGATTGGTCAGAAGTATGATGATTGCAGCAGTTTTTACTGATATATACACATGTACACACACACATATATATATATATACTTTTAAATACTCATATATAGTTTTATTATCACAGTAGGACATGGAAAGGGTTGTACTGACAAAGGTAATAGTCCTATTTCTGCAGCTGTGTCTCTCCTAAGTGCATTTTTTACAGTGTACAACTGTTTCAACCTGCTAGAAAAGTGATTTAAAGCAGATGCTTCCTGAGATTTCTGGGTTCATCTACAATCAAATTTCCTAGCAAGAATTCTTATTACTTTGAATTAAAGAAGAAGAAGCTAAAGATAAAGGCTGTCTCATTTATGTTCATATTTAAAATGTTACTCTTCATTTTAACCAACTTAATTAATTTCCTTAAATTGCTTCTAGTTCCTAAATTACTCTCAAAGGAAAGTACAGCCTGAAAATTGTCTTCTATGGACCCCATATACAATTGCAGCATTTTATAATTAAAACAAATGTTAAATGTTTATTGACAGACAAGATCTCTCAAATTATGAGAATACTAAGTTCAAGAAAAAGACTACTGCAGTCTTGCTGTTAATAATATATTCCAAAATAGCTTGACTTCCACTAACACTACCAGTTTCATTCTGCATATACTCTCCTGTAAATCTTCATTGCTCCTCCTAATTCTTAGCATTGCACAAAATAAATCCATCTGAATGAGGTGCATGACTTTAATTTTTCTTCTTTACAACTGACTTTTTTAAAATTAAATCTGCTTAAGGACTGAAATGCCTTATAATAATCTACACTGAGAATTGGCTTAGATAGAAGTTAATTAAAAGCCACTTTGTAGAGAGACTAGGTTTTAAGGTTTTCTAAGCTAGGTTACCTCTCTATAAATCTAAGGACTTGACACACAAAATATTTATTATTATTATTGGAATAGCACATTATTATATATAATACAATAATGATTATATATAATAGAAAAATCCATATTGACAAATGTATGCAAGTTAGACACATATATTAAACTTTCCACGAGAAAATGTGAGTCACACAGCAAGTTCCGTATCCACATGTCTGACCAAAAGAAAGAACTCAATGGAATACTATTAAAAAACACTTTTTCCATTATTCTCTGTTAGAGGTAAACAAAAAGTGAAATATGCCTCTACAAAATGGAGCAGTTTTGCTTTAATAATCTAACCAGAGGTCCAAAATCATCTCTGACTGAAAAAGATGAATAATAGCCATTAGATTTTTTCCAGACAACTGAACAGACTAGCAGCTTAGAAATCTGGAAATTATTAAACATTTAAATACCACTCATCTCCCTCCTTGGATGTTAAAAATATTAAAAACAATAAAGAATCATTTGAACTAAGTCATCTATTGTCCCATGTTGTAGGATCTACAAGATGTAGCAATAACAGACGATACAGTAACACAACATTCTTAGAAAAAATCTACATTTGGAAATAATTTGTTAAACTGTGAATTTTGCACTTTTAAAAGCAACAGCACCATGATTTTCAACCATGCATCAAAAATATGCTAGTAGTAGTAAGATGAAGGCAGTATTTTGTCTTCTGGAGGCATTAATATCTCCATATGGTGCAATACCTTTCACTCAATTATGATATACTATAATACTGATTGCTACAGTAATTGTGCCTTCCTTAATTTATTGTATTACAGCCCTCTTAATAATCTACTACTTTAAATAGCAAAGATTAGATACTATAAATACTGTTTATACTCTGCACTAGTTCAGTACAGAATAAAGAGGCTTACAGTACTCCAAACAAATGGGAGCTGGATTAAACTTTTAGTATCATTTAATTCCATTGTTATAAAAGACCAACAACAAGCTGAAGCATTAGAAATCAAATAATCCTTGCATTACTTGCAATGGGAAATACTGTTACCACCGAATGAAATGTAGCTAAAGCTGCTGAGTGCAGCAGTTACTCTCTGTCACGGTGCACACCAGGAGCAGTTAAATGTCCTTATTCCACAAAACTGTTGGAGTAATAGGGAGCCACCACCCAAAACACAGGCCACATGCATGGCTGGTCAGATGCTTAGCTGTGTGGGTGAAGGGATTTCTCCAGGAGCTTAACACAAACAAATGAGTTGGGCATGTGCTCAGAAGCAAAACAAGCAGGCTAAATGGCAGAAAATGATGCTGTATGGAAACTGGGTACAGTGAGTGGAAGGACAGATTATTTCAAAATGTATTTTCTGCTTCTTTTCAGGAGTGTATGCAAAAACTCCAAAAGAATAAAAGATTTAGTTCCATGTGCCTCATAAATAAAAATCATCAGCCAGCCAAAAAAACACTAACCCACAAATCCAATTAACCTTCTACCAAATAATCAGCTACTCAAAAGTGACTAATTTCATGTCTTGAAAATTGTATGCTATTTTTCCTAGAGCCCATTAACTCCTTTTACAAAATCAGCCCCTCCCTGCCACAATGCATCAGTACTTAAACATTTGTTTGATGGGGGATCAGGCTTTGCTAGGTTAAGTGTTAGGCTGTGCCTTTCCCTTTTCTCTTAGTCAAAGAAAGTGGATAGTTCTGAGTCCATGGTAATGTTTCTAAATACAGAAAGATATTTAGAAAGACTTCTGATCAAATTGACAAAGGTCTGTAATTAATGCAGATCATTTATTTTACACTGGGTATCAATAGAAACATATGGCATAAATAGAGATGAGTGTACAATTTTATGGTCACATTACATAAATTTAAACAAATCTCACCCTGAGTTGGCCCACTAAAGTCCAATTTTAAACAATCTCTCTGCTGCTTAAGCCTATAAATAGCTGGCATAATATTGAATTCTTGAGAAATACCTTAATGTTAAGGCCACTTGCTTCATGTATTTTGGATTTGCTGATGGCTCTTTGAATTTGGACATGACTTCATATGACATTTCCGGAGAGAATAACAATATTTTGTTAGGAAAAAAACACATGAACTTCTAACCCAATGTGCAGATGAAATTGGTTAGTAACCTCCATTGCCTACATTGTGTTTGAAACTACTACACCATAAAAAAAAAGCTGTGAAAAGTCAGCATTTGCTGTTTAGACCAGCTTATTTGTGATCAATGTAATTAAGATGAAACTGTCAATGTTTCTTGTCCATGGATTCTTTAAAATAGGATAAATAAAATGGCATTTGCTGAACTACCTTCTTCATGCTTTATTGTGGCTGCTGCCACAAGCTCCAGAGCTCCTGCCCACAAATATCATTAGAAAAAGACAATTGACTTCTTAGACAGAATTTATGCACCACATTATTTTCATACTTGTACCAAAATTTGAACCCTTGGATCTTTTATTTACAAATTGCATAATCTTAAATATAAGATTATTTTAACAAGAGTCTGTTATGACTTCCATATAAACAAGAGAGAGATTTAAAAGGAAGGCAATTGGCTCAACCTAATCTTATCATGCCAGGTACATGATATTGTAATAATGGCATCATAATTATTCCCGTAACAATAACAGTTCTGAAATGGAAGCAGGCAGCCTGGTTTTGATGGGTGCATGTATAAACATAAGAAAAGAGACAGTCTTTGCCACGGGCTTTCTACTTCCTTCTGCAAGCAAAAGGAAGAAAAGTTAAAGAGGTTGCCTGTGGTACACTATTTTAAAAGTCCTCCAAACTCTTAATGAGAGGGTAAATGTTTTGCACAGTTGTGCAAAGTTTTTCTTCCTTATATGAAAATAGACCTATTTCTTAGCATGGCGTTGTTTCTATATGAGCAGAGTGGTTTGTCAGTAGGTCAGAAGCACAGATGCAATTGTTCCTTCACACTAAAAAATGGTTTAGTGAAATTATCTTGCTCGACTAGATTGGGGGCATTAGACTATCTAGGCACTCAGCTTCAGTCAAAGCAGCTGTACCATTTACATGGTGGGCTGCCATCATTTTCAACAGTACAGCTGTGAGGGGAAGCAAACTGTGCTGTGGGTGCTGGGGTAGGAGCTTCATAAAGAGGTTTTGTTCCCAGGGGACTGCAGTGTTAAAATCCATCTTCAGTTTATACATATATAAATATAGGCAGGTAGGTATATATATATATATATGTATTTTTTAAAATGCCTCAACCCAGAACAGAGTTTTTTTCCTAGTGTAATTACACAAGCTCTCTCAAAGACTTAACCTGATTTGACAAAAGCTGCCTTCTGTCAGCATGGCTGTGACGAGAGCAGGGGTTCTCTTTAGCAAAGCTGTATTGGCCACAATGTGTGAAATTTTTTTATTAAACAAAAATACTGTCTTCTTACATTAGCACAGTGTCATAGTCTGACTTCTGTTTGCACAATCTTTCACTGACAGGCATAAAACTACAGTATTTGATGGCAGCATGAAGGCAGATGGGGTATGAGCTGCTGCTCAACAAGGTTCAGATTTTAGTTGAGAAACATCTATGTAGCAAAAAACTGACAGGCATCTTTGTTGGCGTATCGTAACGCTGAACAAACATTGCATGCATACAGTGAGGTTTTTTTCTCATTCTTGCTGTGATCTCATGTTAAAGAAAAAAACAGAGATGCTACCATATGTGGTACTTGCCCTGTGCCACTGGGATCCAAGGTTTCTACAGGATACTTCCTGTATTCTGTAGATAAATAAGTGCTGTGATGATTCCTTTCTTTTGTAAATGCAAGAGTCTCCACCAATAGTCTCAATCTCTCCAAGGTATGAAGTAGGCCTATGTATTTTATTAACATTCGGTTAATAAAACAATTAAAAGATGCAACAAGAAAGCCGAGTGATTGCTTCTCTAACACCCCCTATTTGGGGTCCCACACAGAGGACTGCAAGAGTAAAGTTAAGGGGATTGGAGGCTGAGAAGCTAAGTGTTACTGCAAGGAGAAACACCAACAAAGCTGAGCAGGATACCTCACTCCTTCCTTGCACTAGAGCCACTGACAGTTTCATTTCATTTCTTAACAGGAAGGGCTTGTTACTAAGATTAAGAAATTATTCTTATTTACCTTAAAGAATCAAGAGAACTGGTCTCTGGGATTTGGTGAAAACTGGGATGCTTGTAACACATGTGTTCTTCTAAGACAATATATACTGCTCCTGGCTCTAGGGCAAGAGAGTTTCTAAGCACCTTTGTGGCCCAAAAGATGATGCCAGTCTCTAGCTATACCACTGCTAGAAAGTGAAATCATTTTCTGTCTTTGGGATTAACTAGTATGACAAGATTTACGTCTGCAGTGCTAAGCTTTCTTATAACCTCAAGCAGAGTAGCCACATCCAAACTGCCGAATATATCTCCTTCAGGTTACCACATAACCACAGAGCCTCATTGAAATTACAGTTTCAGGAGTGGTCCCACTTGCCTTGCTGCCCCAGACAGGAGGGAGACCAGTGTGCTGATGTTTTTGACTACCTAGTCTTTGGGTAGAGAAATGAACAGCTTGTACCACAGCCCTTAGTAACAATTTGACAGTATCAAGAAACACAGGACAAGGCTTGGACTTGTGAACTGTCTCTGTTTAGCTTAATAGTATAAACACAGATTTTTTGCATGCAAAAGGGTTACATGAGTTCAAGGACAGATTGGACAAGCACTTGGAAGTTAGGTCTACTGAGGGCTGCTGAATAGCCAAACCACATGAGCTACAGAAAATCCCCTGAGCTAAAAACAGCCAGAGATTAGAACAGTCAGAAGATGTGTCACATATAGTTGTTCTGTTCTCACTCTTTCCTGGGAATCAACTCAATTTCTAGTCTTAGAAACCACACAGACATACCTCTGGTCCTCACCAGTAAAGATATTCTCAGGCTCTGAGGACTCACTGAGACCTGCACTGAGCTCAGCTTTCTGAGACTTTATCGTTACACATACATGTAGAAACATACAAATGCATTTGCTTTGAGGTTTTTGGGGTACTTTTGAAGATCTTCTCCACTGCACTAATGATACCTTGAAATGTCAGGAGTGCTATGCTGTCACTGCAGCCTCAGCTGCAAGTGGTCTTAGAGGAAGATACCAGAGCAGACATTTCGTACCCAGCTGCAGCCTGGTGTCCAAACTTTGAGCCTGAGTTTCCTACACATTAAATAGATGTAGAGTACATCAGGATGTTTCACTTCTTTGCAATACAAGCTTTAGTTTGCAGGGTGCCTGATAAAATACATTCAAATTGAGATTAAGAAAGGGAATTACACGTTTTGGTAACACTGAGAAATATGATATGAAAGTGGAGACAGTGGAAGAATGAGGATCCACTTGAAAAATTTCATGGTTTAGGAGTTTAATTTAATTTGTCTAAACACTATTCTTCCAGTCATCTCCCAAAGAAAAAAACCCATCTAATAACACAGGATTTGTGCACCTTTCCCACTTTTGGTACCACGTAGGAGTTTTCAGAGATCCTTTCTCCCTGAAGAGGGAAAATCACTCTCAGGGAGAAGAACAGCAGCCATATTGCCAGGTGCTCTCCCAGCAGTGACAGTGCGGGGGAGAGGGCCCATTTGGGGAAGCCCCTGCAGGGCTGCAAATGAGCGAAGCAGCACCGCGGGCGGGGAGGGTGCGTGTCCGAGCTGTGCCGCGCCGAGACGGGCACAGCGCCGGCACTTCGCTCTTGCCCGGCTGCGGGCGGGCAGCGGGAAGCAACGGCAGCCCGCGGCAAGCGTGTTCTCCTTCTCCTTCTCCTCCTCCTTCTCCTTCTCCTTCTCCTCCTCCTGCTGGCCGGATGCCGGAGGTTGCCGGGGAAGCGGGGCAGTGTGCGGTCACCGTCCGGCCCGGGCGGAGGGCACAGAGGGCGGCGGTGCTGGGGGGCTCCAGCAGCCCGCGGCCAACACCCACTGTGCTCGCTGGTGGTGTGCTCCTTTGTGGTCCTACCCTGCCCGCTCCCTCTGTTACAGTTTGCCCATAAACCTGGAGTCCCCTCCGCTGAAGTGACCAATAATTAAGTGGACCCAATGAAGAGCAACCAGTGCATGGCTTCCCACATGAGCAACTTATGTTGCTCTGATTTGGAGTTCTGACACAGAAAGGGCAACTTTCTTCAGGAAACATGCTGCATCTTTCCAGATTTGAGCTGTGGTGCAATCTTCATGCCAAGCCACGTGATTTTTCTGGATGTGTTTTTTAGACCAAAAGGTCCTGGTTGTTCTTCCTTTTACACCACTGGAAACCTTTTGCTCTGAATGGAGCCACTATGATTTATAATGTGCCCTCGGACAGAGAGGAGCAAGGGCACATACTGCCTTTCTGCATGAGGTTCTGTGGCCAGTGTGCTGTGCAGATGCAGCATGAGTTCACCTGCATGCAGGCTGGATCAAGCATGTGCCTTTTATTTCTCTATGGCTACTAAACAATGTGCACCTTTTATTTCTTTTATAATGGCCACTAAATTATGTGAATGGTGATGAAAAAACAAGTCTGAGTTTTGTGGGCAGGTTTGAAGAGGGTTTTACTCTTCAAGGCACTGCTACACAATGATTGGCAATCCTAAAAGTATTAATACCTGTCCTATATGTTAGTACTTACCTGTACATGGAATGAATTGCATGATGGGCACATGTACTGGCCACAGAAAGCAAAAGGTCTGAGTCAGTCTCACAGACTGGAACCTCTGTGCCCAGAGAGTCAATGTATTTCTGAAATTTATCCCATGAAGGCAGTCTTTCTTAAGGATAGGAGTAATAAAAAAAAAGAAAATCCTTGTAAGAGATCAATTAAACTGTGTACAGTGGGTTCTGGAAACTTGTCTGGGACTGTTAACCAGGTTTCTGAGAATGACATTAATGCAGGATCTAGAAAAATTGTGGTACTGTTTGCTTATTATTTAATGAATTTAATTATTTTAATTATTATATTTGAATTAATGTAATTTTTAATTATTTAATTTCTGCCTTTGAAAAATTACTCTGAAGGTAAGGTCTAGAGATTTCTTAATGATGCTAGAGCTTAATACAACTAACACATATGAGTGAGGAATGTCCTCACAGAGCTCTATTTGCCATTAGCTACAAAAGCACTTTGTATAATAATAAAGCAATTAATTAGCCTTCTGATATCAGTAGAGTCAGATGCATCATTCTGTCCGCCTCATCTGTCCACCTACTTTTACCCAGATGGAAAGGAGTCCTGATGAACACCGTATTGGACATGAGCTGGTGGTGTACCCTTGTGGCAAAGAAGGCTAATGGTATCCTCATCTGCCTTAGGCCAAGAAATGCTAGCAGATTGAGGGAGGTTCTCCTTCCCCTTTACTGAGCACTGGTAAGACCGCATCTGGATTACTGTGTTCAGTTCTGGACTCCAGACATTCCAGTAAAGAGCCAGAGATATGATTAAGGGGTTGAAGAATCTCTCCTATGAAGAAAAGGATGGAAGAGCTGAGACTGTTCAGCCTGGAGAAAAGAAGACTCAGAGAGAATTTTATAATTCTCTCTTTATAGAATTTTATAATATTATTTTTATATATAAATACCTGAAGGGAGATTGCAAAGATGTCAGAGCCAGGCTTACAGGAACCAGGCTCAGTTGTGCCCATTGACAGGACCATAGGCAATGAGCACAAAGTGGATCACAAGTAGTTCCCTCTGAACATCAGGAAGCACTTTTTGACTGTGAGCATGGCCCCAGGCTGCTCAGGGAGAATGTGGAGTCTTTGTTCCTGAAGATATTTAAAAGCCACATGGACTTGGTCCTGGACAACCATCTCTAGGTGGTCCTGCTTGAGCAGGAGGCTTGGACTAGATGACCTCCAGAAGTCCATTCCGACTTCAACCATTCTGTGATTCTGCTTGAGCCCTGTGAACTTCCTAGCAAACACTAAAGACAGATTTCTTCTGAAAACAAGAGATGTTTTCCATATGAGCACTTAGCCTTTATAGTCTATGAAAACAAAATGTTATTTTATTTTTCATGTCTAGTAATGGTCAGCAGCATTTCTTTTTGCTTCTTCTAAACTTTTATTCTATAACAGTCAAAATTTTTTCCCTTCACACCTCCTTAACCCTAGTGCCATCTGAACCAGAGCATTCACAGAATTCCTTTCTGATCTACACAGAACTCTTCTGCCTATGCATTAAAGGTGTATGCTTTACTCATATCCTGCCTATTTCTTTTGTTAAATCTGAGTAAATTGATTCCAGCATAACTTTAACCCTTGCATTACACTTTCATCAAAACTAAGGACTGTCTACTGCAACTCTTGTCATTTGCCACAGTTAATGAAACAATGGATTGTGCCTTTATGTAGGGGGAGATAATATAAGGTTGTATAGAAAGTAATCTTACCCCTTAAGGAGTTGCAGCTGAGCTAATTATTAAGGATTAGGAGCAGGCCTGATGTTAACAGCTGCAGCTGTCACCAATAGTAAGAAGAGTGTTATAAAAGAGTGGATTGGTTGGTTGAAGGGAGCTGGAGTCAGTTGCCTACTGTGAGGACAATGAAGAGTCAGTGCCTCGAGGGGCTGTCTACAAGAAATGTCAAGGAGGTATGAAATTCTAGCAATAAGGAATCCTTGCAATAAAATGACAATAGAAACTTTGTAATATAATGACAACACCTTTATGAGCCAGAACACTATCCAATCACTCCAGAAAACAATAAATAAAAACACCTTTAATAGTTTTGAAGGCAAGATGTTGAATTCATCTTTGAGTCACATCTGAGATTTATGGGTTTCAAGGTATTAAATAAAACCAAATACATACAAAAATCTTAGCAGCTAACTTACTTTCATAACAGTAAGTCAGAGGGTAAAATATAACTGATATATCCTAGCTCTTACAGCCCAGGAGATATGCAGAGCAGAGGGGTATTCAAGGAGACAACAAAAAAATTAAAGGAGAATGCACCAAGATAATCTGATTGACGGATGTATAAGTGCATATATTTCTATATACAAATTCTTACATTCTGCATTCTTTATGTGAAGGCTTTGAAGCTGAATTGAAATTTGAGTTGAATTTAAATTTAGTGAAAGAGGAGGAACATTTCCATCTCTTTGAGGGATGGAACAGGGGAGACAAGAATATCTAATTTTTATCCACGGTACAGCTGTTAGAAGAATGTTGACTTAATGATTACAATCAAAACAGAAAAAAAATAATTCTCTTTGCTCAGCTCCATTAGTTACAGTTCCAATCCAATTGGCAGATAATACTAAGGCATTTGTTATATGCAGTTTTTAAATAAGTTGCAATGCTTTAGATGTCCAATAGGTCTTTAAGCACTAGCTGAAACATTCCTGTAGTAAGAAGGGGGATTACATACCAATGTTTTCATTTTGCACCACTTTTATATGGCAATGACTCCACTAACTCCACTGTCATATTTAGAAAGGCTAGATTCAAAGTTGTTTTTCTTGGAGAAAACAGTTATACTAAATTCTGTCAAGAGTATTTAATTTATAACAGTAAATGAGATATGTGTTTGCCTTTTCTCTCTAAATTCTAAACTAATGGCATTTTTTGACATTTTGGCTCTCAATAGATATCCTTCTGGACATAGCTCCTACATGCAGTAGTAAGTTGCATTTTACTGAAAACACTAACTCTTACATCTGGTAGGGAACCCGCACTTACTAAGAGCAATTCACCTTAGTTAACACGAGCCAGAGCAAAGACGTATATAATTCAGGTTATTTGAACTAACCAGGTTCATTTTGGCAAAAGTGAATTAAGGAATACTTATGTGTTCCTCCCCAGGAACTGAGGAATCAGTGAACTACTTGACTACATCACTTATAAAAGCAGATGGAGAGAAATTATTGGAAGTAGTCTCATCTACCACTACCACCATAGCGTCCTGTGCAGATGCCTACAGCCTTAAGTGAGACTTTTCAAAGAAGCAGAAGCGAGCTGGCCATCTGCTGCCCCATTCAGTCCCCTGATTATTCTTCAACAATAACTGCTTACCATGCTCAGCTTCGCAGTGGAGGTGACAAATCATTCTCCTAAGAGACATCACCCAGCCAAAATGGGTGATGTCTCTCCATAATATTGCACTAAAGAAGAGAGAACAGAAATTGAAATGCTTAAGGAACTGGAATGGTCCTAAAGGATTTTAGTTATTCCAGTAAAACTGAAGTATTATGTTACAATTGTACACTGTAATCTTTTTTCATTTTTATTGAGCTGCACTTTCAATACTGCCTTCAGTGCAGCATGATTATTCAAAGCAGAAAAAGATTTGTATAATTATCACTAACTTTGTTTAGACAAGCCAGTAAGACAACTTTCATGTAATACAACACTGCACAACAAGTACACCCTAAACAAAATCATTCTCCCTGATAAGTGTGTGTGACTATATGTGCATGTCTACAGATCAGATGGCAAGATTTGTGAACTTGGATATTTAAACTTAAGCTCCAGAGAGAGAAGCCACATTTTTAAAAGTGCCTACATCATATTCCTTGACAAATATGAAAGTTGGGTGTTTAAGTCATGTAGGCAACTGAATCTCATGTTCAGATTCAGAATTTTGAACCTATTCTGGCAAGTAAAGGTGCAAATATGCAGCTTGTAAATTTTTCTTATGGATTGTCCAAATCTAAAGGTTTGTAAAAAAACCTGATTTTTGGGTCATAATCACATGCCAGACATGCAAGTCCTCCACTTAATCACTTGATGGAGTAAGTTTCCTCAGGAGCAAGATGATCCTGCACCCTAGGTGGATTACATATTCTTAAATAGCAATGTAGTAACTTGCACTCCCATGAAGTGCAAGATCACTCCACATTTTCCTCTGGATTTCCTGTTCCCTCTTCAAATTACAGGTATCTGATTTTAGGTGTGCTGTATTAACAGATCAAATGAAGAGGCACATTGCCTTTGCTTCCTCAAGAATGAGAAACAAAGGCAGAAAATACACATGCTCACTCTTCTTGAAAACTTTCAGTGGTGAATGCTGAGTCTAAGTTGAGAGCTACAGCCATCTAGCTAATAGGAAAAACCAGGAACAGTCACTTTAATGGAATCTGAGTAAGTTTATATGTTTCTCTTCAGATTTATGCACCTCCCCTTCACATCTAAACTTAATCTACACAAATAAGAACATTTAAGTTAAACTGTATTTTTAATCAGCAAGTATTTGCCATTTTTAGATATAGGTCTACCAGCTGACGTGATTGGAATGAGCTGGCATAGAAATTTACCTTAGTGATTGGTAAGTTTTTTCCTAACAGTTTTCTTTGGAACACTGAACAGGAAAACAGAAGATTGGCCTTTTTTCCCGTTATTTATATGTGAAATTTACAGGGTGTGGAGAAACCACAGAAAACTCTTGAAATTTCAAAATAAAGCAAATGGCCTGTTGAGATATTTTTTGCAAATGATAATGTAAACCACACATTAACATAAGAAGGTTTTTAAAAATATGTTACTTGGACATGAACTTAGGAAACATTTAGAGTCAAACTGAGGGGACAAGAACAGGTATTTCTTTTGTCTTCTCCAAATGTTTATTGTGTTTAAAATTGTAAATTAATTTTCTGCAATTTTGCCTGAATTTTCTGCAATTTTGCCATGAATTTTGCCTTTGTTGCCTAGCCTCCCGTATGCTGGTGAGAATCCAGTGAATACCTGTCCATGCAATGCTAAACCTGCCAATCATTGGTTGATCAGTAACAGTCATACTTTCCTTATCCAGAGACATTGAAAGACAAGCGTTATATCCCTCCCATCTTAATCTGTGAAGCAGCAGGTTGTACAGTCTATTTCCTGTCCTTACAAGTCCCCAAAACCTTTGCAATTCGGTAACACAAAATTTAGAGATGTATGTAAATGAAACCTATTAGTCATAAGTGCTTACAACACTATCTTTGTTTTCCAAGGGAAATGAAACAGTTCACTAGATATATAGCACGGATTAGCATTATAACTTTGTGAAACCTTATTTTTAAATTCCTAATAGTTTATTTGCTGAAGTTACCCAAATAAAATCTACATTTCTGAAATTTATTAATACTTTTGCCTTCACTCGTTCCACTTCTGGCATTACATATTTCTTTCAATTACCCTTGCTCCTAACTCTGAAGAATTAATCATTAAAAGAATCATTTTAATAATCCTAAAATCATTAAGAGGATGGCACTGAGATAAGGATGGACACTTGCATAAGGGTATCTAAAAAGTGTGAAACTGTATTTCTATTCCTTTGCTGGATGAAACTGAAATATATGTAAGTCCAGAAAGTCAGCTGAACACAATATCAAGGTAATTCAGTTATATAGTTAAAGATCTATTTAGTGATCTAACAAAGATCAATCTTACAGCCTATTGGTTCTCAAGACAACTGAAACTAGTTGGATAATATGATCACTTAAAATCATTCTGCAGAAAAAATATTGGGATAAGATTTAGATTATTTGTAGTAGAAAAACTGAAGACCTGGTCAGGGTGTACTTGATCCTCAGTGGCAGTGTACAAAAAAATAGTGTTAGATTACATAGTTGTGTAAGCAAAAATCATTCATTCATATTAGTATAGTTTTATACTAATTTGTTGTTGGCATATTTTATATATCATCTCAAAAACTTCAGTAGGCAGTAGAAATATTTGAGTATAAAAGGTAAGCGTTTTAACAGAAGAAATGTAACTTCATATTTGTAACTCTATATTCAGCTGATAGGAGATTTTTCATTTTCCCTTCCATTTTTTGTAATAAATTGAATACTCAGTTTATTGATTTTACAGTTTTGAAAGAGAAGCTGCTTCAGTTCTCTGTAGAAAGATAGATACAAGTGATGGCAAATGTCAAGACTTTTAGAGATTAGGTTTGAATAATATTACATTAGTCTGATGGGAAGCCGACTTCCGAGACTGGTATAAAAGTTATTGTGAGGCATGTCATTTATGCTGTAATAATATCCCCAATATACTTATAACAGCATAAATACTTTGAAAAGGGGAGGAGTTTCTATCAGAAAAAGAAAAAAGCTTTGCCTACTCAGAGGAAGATAAATGTCTATTTCCCCTCTTTACCTGAACTTTACAAAAAGTTCCTGTTAAAGGGAAGTGTGCACAACTTGTGCATATCAATGCCAACCCACAAAAGCAGTGATTGAAATCACAGATTAGGAAAACTTTACAGTGTGCAAGCTTAAAAATCTCCACACCCCCTACTCCCCTTACGTGGCCTTCAGCTGTCTGCCAAGATGGGAAGGGAATGGAGGTGGCTTTGCTCTGCATTCCTGGAGCCTGTCACCTTAGGCAAGTTGCTTCTACTCTTTTGCCTGTTACCCTCTAGAATCACAAGGGTGATTTAAATGCTTCTGCTTTCTGCCTTTGTCCTTCTGTTTGAAAACATCAGAATATTTAGATTGGCAGCACCACCTTTTGCAGTTTGATCTGGAAATATCCCAGTACTAATGTTGTATTTGAAACTGTTCGCTCCTCTAGAGAAGTGATTAACCAAGACTCTATTTTTATTTTAAAAATGGGAAAAGCAACAATAAACCTATAGCTTTCTTGTCTTGGTGTTGTGTCCTGGAAGAATTCCAGAGGCTCTGAAACTAAAGGCAAATACTTCCAGGTTCCTTTTTTGCTTTTTCACTTGTTTTAATCCCAACATATGTCTGAAGAGCTTGACTTACAAGTCTTAAACATTTAAAACACTTCTACAGAACATGTAGAATGGATCGCAAAGAGGTAAATCAAAAGACAGTCAAGTTGTAATACTTAGCAAGATACTATGAGATCAAAAGTCTTCGGTGACTTTTCACTGCAGCAACCACAGAAGGAATCCCTTTAACATTTATGAAACCCAAAGGCAGGATAAAGAATAGGATAAAACATGCCTATTTCTTCCTCCACTGAAAGATGGAACTGGAAAATCTGTGATCTCTTGAACTGTCTGGTCAAAAAGTGGGCAGAGAGAAAACACAGCTAATACAGACTAGAAAAAATCTGTCCATCTTTTGTGTTCCTAATGTTTCTGGAGGCCTGAGAAAGGATTGCTATAACCAGGATGCAAAGATGCTCATGAAAGCACAGATAAATAGAAAAAGATATGAAATTGATATGATTACAGTGTTTTCAAATCTAGTGGTGAATTGAAGCACCTCAGATTAAAGCACTTTCGTTCTGTGTCTATGTTTGTTGTTGAACACAAATGTGCATTGACATTGCAACCCAAGTTATCCCTTTTATATTTCTTGCATGTCCCTCTCACCTATAGATGCACCTAAGCTCTCTCTTCCTATTCTAGCCTTGCTTCTGGAAATAGGAAAATACACTAGCAAGTATTGACACTGTCTGAAAGTGAGCCAGCATGTATCCAGATGTAGTTTAACCATTATCTTGGCATGGTGCCCCAGTGCCCTGAGCACTAGAGCTTTTAAGAAAGCTCTATTAAGAAAGTAATGGTACCATTGTGTCAGGAACTTACTGACTTGGCTGACTCATTTCTATGTCTAAATTCACCCTTTACTGTCACACATAGCTTTCATGTTTCTATAGGCCCTACTGGATCCAGTACAGTTCTTTCTTCATTCCTGTTTTTTAAAAAAAAAATTGTGATTAGAAAATTACAAGTATTCCAGCTTTTACTCTCATATTTACATGTGTATGCATTGATTTTTAAATTTTTAATAACCCTTTTCCAGATTTCTATTCTTCTCTTAACGTGGATTCTTCATTATCCATATTATTCTGATAGCTCTTTTTTTTTCCATTTCAGTTTAAGATATATTTCTGTGAGTACAAATTACTAGAACTATGTGAAATATTGTACCCTGGCTCATGCTGGTGCCTTGCATAATGTAGAAGGCAGGACTTGTTTTTTCCTCTTTCTACTGCTGTGTCACCCTGGCAAGCTTCCTGTCATCCTTTGCTTGGCTATTTTATTCTGTTTCATATAGCTTCTCTTTCACCTCTAGCTGACAAAAATCTACTTTTTAGGAAATGCTTTTGTCAACAGTACAATAGTTTCTGTTAATAGTACAATACTTGTACTATGCAAATCCACTGTTGTGGCTCTATCTTAGAGGTGTCAGAGGTCAGGCTTTCTGTGTAGTTAGTCTTAAGCAGTACCTTAATTTAACAGTCAGCTAGAATCTCACACACCTTGTTCTCTCACTAATGACAACACTGTGCAGTATCTGTCCCTACGACTGATGAGTAAGAAACATCACTGATGATAATTGCATCTTGGGGACTTCCTTTTCAGTATGTGCACATTTTAGCTTTCTGCTTAGTTTTTGGTTTACTGAACTTCCAGTTCATATGCTGACAGCCCTCCTGAGTTCCTTAAACAGTAAATTCCTGTGTGGTAAAGTACAGAATTATTTACCATAATCTCTACTCTTGGAAACATTACATTTACTCTTATCTTACAAGAAAGTTATCTTGATGAATGTAAATTATGTCAGTCTAAACTAGTATGCACCTCTGTTAAAGAAAACCCCATTACAGTTTAGCTCTCTTTCCATTGGTCTTCACAGCTTTTTGTTCTTTGACTTTGAAAATACATGCTAAGGGCTCCTGTAGAAGTGACCAAACTGATGGGAGTGCAGCTACCTAGATCACTTCACTAATTCGTCCCCAAAAAACTTTCTGTAATTAGATATGTTATCTCTAGTCCAAGGCCAGGTTCTCTATCTTTCCACCACATATTTCCAAACTGATAAAATCATTAAAAATGTCTGCGACTGAACTTGCATTTTCATATTTAATTCTTCTAGTGTTTTAGCTGGTCCCTTTTTCTTTCCAACTCCTCCTTAGTTTCTTTCACACAGTCTGCAGCCCAAACTCTGCTGTTACTTTGAATATGATAATGAAAATACCATTCCTCCTTTCATTCCTGATTAGATACCCTGTTATTACCCTCATGATCTTAATTTCTACTGAGAACTAAAGTATCAATTTAGTGTGTAGGAGGTCACCTTTTCCACCTTTAATCATTCTTGAAACTTCTCCCTACTGTAAATTCAGTTTGTCATATATAACCCAAAGTAATAGTCATGTACAACTCAGAGTGATTTGATTCAGTTGCTTGAGTCCAGTGTTATCTTTTAGGAAAAGGTGTTTTATAAGGTACACATTGCTTTCCAAAATAAAGTTAAGTATGAAATCATGTTAGCTCATTGACTTGGGCAGCTAAGCATCCACGCCCTCACCATTTTGAATGGTGTGGAATATGCTTTTAGCCATTTTTGTCAGGTGTGTTTGCTGTATCCTGTCCCAGCTTCTTGACTATCTCTTGCTCTGCTCGCTTGTGCATTCAGAGCATGAAAAAAACCCCTTGACACTGTGCAAGGGCTGCTCAGCAATAGACAAAACACTGGTGTATTATGTTGGTTTAGGCACAAAGCCAAGACCGCACCACATGGGCTCTTACGAAGAAGATTAACTCTATCCCAGCTAGAACCATTATATTAATTCAGTAACAGAGAAACCAATCACCCATCACATTCAAAATTTGTGATCATAGCATGTTCATGACTTTCTAGAATTTCCATATCCCAGATTTATCTGTTTTTATATATATATACTCATGACCTCTGTTTTTGTAAGTTATACATTCTGTATGGATAATGAAGAAGAATAGAAAGAAGTCAAATCCTAAATGCCCCAAATCCTAAGGCAAATGTTAAAAAATTATCTGGAGAGTTTTTAATGTATTGGTTTTCTAACCCATCTCATGTTGTGGGTCCTTGAATTTTAGGCATATTGTCATGTAGTCAATATATAGTCATATTTGCACAAGGGTCAGCTTAGCCCCACATCATTTCACATTTTATTTTCTTTTACTGCAATCTGTACAAGACTATTCTGTTGGACAGCAGCTTCTTTTGATTCTTCAGCAAAAGAAGTAGTGTAGGATTGGACATAAATGTGATCATGATGACATGCCTTTCCCTTGTGAGCCAAGGCAGATGTGCTTTGCAACATTATGCTAAGAGCTAGTTCCCTCAGATAAACATTTAAGCACTAGACCAACAGATTGTCAGTATTATTTTGGTAGTAAAAAGAATAAGGAGAAAACCTATCTGTAATAACAAACTTTGCTGTGACAACTATGTTAAGAAATGCGTCTTGTTACAGCTAAAAAGGAGAGGGCACGTCACTTGTTTTGCACCATAATTGAAAAATCTTTTCTTTTGCTTTGTATCCCTCTAACTCAGCATTGTATATACTGCTTCATAAAAGTTTCCTCTGTGTTATGTGTTTTTATCCTAATTTCCCTTTATGATATATAATGTTGTCCTCCTTTTTTCAAGGACATTAGTCATACCTTGAAGGCCAAGGTTATCTGTGCCATCTGGATGATCAGAATTATTGGTAACTTTTTGTATTTCTCTGATGTTCAGGGACCTTCACATGCTCCTGAATTGTGTAGGACCAAGAAAATTCACTATCGTTTTTCTACCTGAACCATTTCTGTAATGGTCAAAGAGATACCTTTGTTATATTTATATTAATGAATCATTCATGTTGGAAAAGACATTCAAGATCATCTATTCCAACCTTTAGCAAAACACTAAATGTCAATGCCAGTTAAACCATAGCACTAAGTGCCATGTCCAATCCTTTCTGGAGCACTCCCAAGGATGATGATTCCACCACCTCTCTCATCAGCCTGTTTCAATGCTTGGCAACCCTTTCACTAAAGAAGTTCTTTGCAAAGTCTAATCTGAAAGTCCCCTGGTGCATTTTGAGGCCATTTCCTCTTCACCTGTCACTAGTTGACAGGGGAAGGGGACAACCCCTAGCCAGGGACTTTTTTCACCTTTAAATTATCAATAAATTCTGTCATTATTTGTAAAGTTGAAATTCTTAGGAATTTTATAGATCTCAGTGATAATTATGCGCAAATTTTCCAGATCTATATGGCATCCTTTTGTCTCCATCACGTGTGCTCATGCATGCACACAGACTTATTCATGTTTCAAATATCCTCAGCAGCACTAAACCCCAATAGCAGCGGTGCATATCCCTAGCTGTTCCTGTAGAATAAATTCCTAATGTTCCTAAAGAATAGACATGGAGTTTAGAACAACAAATGAAGATGGTACAAAGGCAAATGGTGGAAAGCTGCCATGAGCTTGTGAGAAAAAAAAAAAAATCAACCTGAAGACATCTGATGGGAGTTCTGTGTTCTTGTCCTTCATTGCATGGAGTCTTAATGACACTTGAGAGCTTAATCACATTTCTCTTACTCCAACTCACCCCATTCATTTCAACAAGACTGATTTGAGATTCATTATTATTCAGTATAAGGAGTATTACAATTTTTCTGTAATTCAATAACCGTTTGGTTACAAGTATGCATTTTGAATCATAGCTACGGATATCCTTTTCTAAATGTACGCCAAGAATTTTTCATTTCATAGTGATAATTTCCTTTCTTTATAATATTAACTTTGATCATAATAATTTGATAATATCCGCTAGCAGTGCCATTCATGCTGTGGAAGTAGTGGAAAAATAAAGATTGATTTGAATCAATGAGCTTTACATTCTTAATGTGTAGTATTATATTTACCTGCTTTGACAACCTCTTGTCTACTAGTGAGAACCAGAATCTGAGTTTAAATATAAAGAGACTGGTGTTGTTTCCTACTGCCACAGAGATGGCAATTCCTGTCCTGCCACTGATTTTGAAGTAAACCTCTCCAATAAATATATTATGTGAAAATCAGTACTGTATATATGAGAAGAAAGGGATATTCTAATGCACTCCATAATGTAATTGTAGCTTGCCACATGAACTTTTTCTTTGAACTTCATGCCAGCCTCATTTAATTTACAAGAACAATGAAAAGAAGGTATAATCCATCATAGATGACAGCCATTTGTTTCAAATCAAATTTCTCTAATTTTAGAAGTAAGCCTAAATGCTGAAATAAATGAAAACAGTGGTATTTTTCTTAAAAGTGGTTAAGATTCTGCAAAGCTAATAATTTCATTTCTTTTTCCCAGTTTCTGCAAAACTGATTTCAAAAAAAGATGAGGCCAGATGGCTTAATGTAATTCTCAGTGAGAATTTACTAAGGTCAAGATATCACACTTGTTTCACAGCCAGGTGAGATGTTGAATTATGATGACTCTTTATGTCATCAATGCTCTTTATGTCACTATTTATCTCCTCACTTCAAAGAACATAACGTGCAACAAAATCACAGATAATCTGGCTGAATAAATAATTCATCATGCAGCCATGCATTCTGAAAAGAAATTATAACTCCGATAGAGTTTCCTAGCTATGATTTTGTGTTGTCATTTATTAATACTTTGCTTCTAGGGTAATCCATATGCAAATGAAACAGTAAACAACTTTGTCTTCTGCAGGAACGTATCAAAGTAAATCCTCAGAGAGTCATGTTCTACTGCTTGAGAAAACAGCCTTGAGTCAGCATTCCCTCCTCTCCTTTCCCCCCACCTTCCCTCCTTTGCTCACGCTGGCAGGAAACAAAAACAATTTCAGCATATTATACAAAATGTGTAGAATTTATATGATTATTATGTGATTATTTCAGTCCTGCTGTATATCAGCCATGAAAGTGTATTGATAGCATCACCAGACATTTCCTAAGCTATTCAAAAATTATCACCTGTCTTCTCCACTTTCAATCTGAGACATTAGGCTAGGCTTAGGAAAAAAAAATTGACTGCACTTTCCAGAAAGACGGGTTTGTCTGGTTTGGTTGTCTGAGAGTTATGCATTAGGTTAACTTACATGCTCCCTTATGTTGCTTTTCTGTTAGGGTATCTTCAGTATCCCAGAAGGCAGAAGAGTAAAACAGATAGCATCTACTTTTGACTCAATGGCCAAATTGAGAGGCAACATACAAGTGGATGCAAGATCTCTATCAGTGAGTGGATGCAAATCTTGGGGATTCTTACCCATCCCAAGCAAGTTTAAGCTAGTTTAATTTAAATGCCAAGTGTGGCAGAAGAAGGTGCTATATCAGGTAAGGTTTCCTGGGATTAACTGAGGCCTGATCCAAAATTCAAGGGCTTTGAAGCAGATTTTGGGTTCCCACCTGAGTCTAGTGATGTGGTTAACTGCCAAAACTGGTATGCTGTCATTGCAGGGTGATATTTTAAGATGTGGTCAAGTAAATAGTTTAATTTCTAGAAGTGCTCAGTAATTGTTACCCCTAAAGTCTTAGTGAATGCAAATATAAATTTAAACATAAATAAATAAATAAATATGCATGGTGTTCCAACTCGGCACTCAAGCTTTAAAATATCACTCACACTGCACACTCTGCTCTGCTAAAATAAACAATGCTCAAGTATATGAATGAATTTTACACAAAATAGCCCATTCAATTTTTTTTCTCTTCTCTTTTTGCAAGTTCCTCTCACTGTGCCACTATTTGTTTTGGCGGTTGAAGATTTTTAAGTACAAGTGAAGACTAGCATGGATGACAGAACTTACAGCTTTCCACATGTCTCTACCAAGATATCACATTCTTGTAATAACAGTCAAGTTCCTCTGCCCATGTTACCTGGAGCAGTTCCTAAGATTTTCAACAAGGTTGCCAATTAGAAGGAATTGTAACATTTTGTTCATGTGTGTGATACAAGACCTGCTGACTAGGAGTTGCTGAAACTCCCTCCTCATTTCACAATATTTAAACAGTAAATTACAATACTTAGCATTTTTGTCAGCAAGCTGAAGAATTGATTAATTGGTTGATTGCATGCATGCCTCCTGCTTAGTGATTATTTTCAGCCATAACTGTTCAGCCTGTTAGGCTGTGAAAGCTGCTTTTAATCTACAAGGATGTCAAGACACTTGTAGACAAAGGGTTCAGGTAAAACTGGCCTTGCTCACCTTGAGTGATCCACTTGGACTCTCTCAGACCTCCTGGGTACAATGATTAATGCACAGGCTGTGTGAAAAAACAAAGGCATGGCAGGAAATGAATAGGGAAAATAAAGAAGAAAAGTGCTGGCAGAAACAAAAGTGAGAATGAAAAACTCTGGAACCTGAACTTGTGCTCTGCATGAAAAATATTTTTACCCTTTATTGTACCTATGAATGTGCAAGAGGATGGCAACAATGCTATGTAGTGAAAGGGTAGAGCTCATGGAACAGAAGCTGGTTTTAGGGGGAGCAGATAGGACTATCAAAGTATATGTAAAAGTAGAGCATTCCCCATATCACTTGATACTGAGCTGTCAGTACTGATGGTGTATACACATAAAAATCACATAACATATTGCATATGTTATATTGATGATGATGCAGAAAAATAGAGTCCCCCAGTGGGAGAGTTCTTTCTCAATCGTTTGTTCTGTGGCCTCTCTGCCAGTGGCCTGATCGCTGACCAAATGCCATTATCCCTAAGGATATTTTCAATATTGATGGCTTCTTCTCCTGAATCAAAGTGGCAAACCCATACATTCATTTCTACCATTTTGTTGTTTGGAGTTTTTTTCTTCTCTCCTCCTAGGCTACATGTAGCCCTGATTTGTTCTCTCTTAGCAATGTTGCAATGGGAAGAACTTTTAAGACTTACTTTTAATATATCGATCCTCAAAATATGCTCATCTCTCACCACATATTAGTAAGAATTGCTTGATTTTGCAAATCTTCACATCTGAAAACACGCCACCTCCAGTTCCATCCATGTTTTGCTTATTTCAGTATGAATTACACAACTTTCTCCACAATGCATGGGCATCTTCTCCACAGTTTTCCTATTCCATTTTCACTTTCCTGCATTTTTTGGTAGCTCTTCTGTTTGCCCACAGGAACTTAGCACAGCCACCACATCCTTCTGGAGCAAACTGAGATCACAGCATTGCATTCAAAGCACTAGATGCTAAAGCCTGTGCTTGTTCATTGAATTTTTTCAAGTGAAACAACGTGATAGATCTTACTGAAATGAAGTTCATGAAAGGAAAATTCCTCCTACTCTCATACCTAAAGTAGCACAAGATAAATAGTTCTCTGACTTCTCTTTCTCCTTGACTGTTGACAAAAGGCACAAGAAAGGATCCTGTTCCAGGGCATAAAAGTCCACCTATTATACATACAGGGTCTCTGGGATACAGAAAATTGAGGATAAATGCAGGATCAAGGATTTCATCTTATGGTCTATTTACACTGTGTTAGACATGAAAGCTTCTAGCTTAAGAATGTTTTGTTGCCTTGTTTTAAAATATGTGTTATAAGAACATTGCAGAAAAAGAAAAAAAAGGCAAATCCAAATTTTTAAAAGAAGTGTGAGATAGATTCATTTTTTTGTAAGAAGAGATATACATACTGTATACATGAGATTGTGCCCCATGTCAGGCACATGATACTTCTCTGGCTAACTTTTTGAATCTTATGTTGTAGGCTTTTCAAAGGGTTGAAGAGTAGATGCTCCATAAACTGAACTATTTAGTGGTGACTTAAGTATGTCTACTACTCTCCTACATGCAAGACCTTAGCTAAAAATAGGGCAGTCAATAATTTCCTATTACTGTTCTTCTGATTAGCAAAATCGCTACTAATATGTTGACTGGCAAAGGAAGACTGTACTGAAGCACTAGCCATGACTATAGCAATCAATTTTTACAGCCCTGTGAGAAACCTAACTGGAATAGTGTTGCTTTTTAGCATCTCAGCTTCTGGAGTCAAGTTATTAGGTGAGGAACTCATTTTCTTTTGAAGAAAAGATTGCTTATCCAAAAAAATTGTTATTTGACACATACCTGCCATGGCTCCCCAAAAGAAAAACAAATAGATGCCCAGACAGGTTATTTTTAGTAACTGCATGGTTTCATATGCTTAATTTATAAGTAGTGAACACTTGGGACCACCAATCTGTGAATAGTCTTTGGAGGAATTGCTTGGGCCCCTTTCCAACTTCTCTGCCTGACAGGAATTTCTATGAGGGGGATATGGAGTTTATAATGAACATACCCTGACATCTGGGCTGGGGAAGCTAACAGACTGCCTTTGTTCTCAGCAGTTCCAGTGGTTTCCAGTGCAGTGCAACATCCCTTAGAATACTCTTGTTTCAGGAAGGGGAAGCAAAGCCATGAGAAGAGATCCTGAATATGATAGCAAAAGCTGCCCCCTACTTCCAGGAGAGTATACACAGGGAAATGGAAGGGTCAACTGGCATCAGATGGAATGTTGTCCAGCTTGTGTGAGCCCATTACATAGGTTCTAAACAGCAGGAGGCTCTATATTTAGAGAGGGAGAATAATAGCCAAGACATGGTGCCTGGTTCTTCTTCAAACTCAAGTCTACTTGCATACATGAACAGACTCCCATTGATTTCAACAGATAAGACTCCACCATTTCAGTCCTGTAGCACTGCTGACTTCACAATACTAAGGGAAGTCTAGCCAAAGTAAAAAGCACACAATTTTGTTCTATGTGCCACCAATGTTTTTAAAATCGCAGAGAGAAAAGCAACTGCCTCAACACTTCTCTTCCTACAAAGGCCTATTAACACATTTTTTACTCTTTCCTGCTTGACTTACTAAGATCATTGAACTTTTTCTACAAAGTTTATTTTGTAAATAAACTTTGTTACTATGGTTGGTCAGAGTTGAGTGTCTGGTCAGAGACTAAAGCAGAGTTCTTTTGAAAGGTTATTCATTCTTTCCACTTTGAACCTATATAGTTGGAGAAAGAAAAGCTGAAAGTATCTTGGTCTGAGCCAAACTTCTTGTGTTACAAGAGCTATGGAAAGAAGTGAAAGATTATTTACAGTGCAAATGAAAATCAATTTGAACCTGTTCCATGCCATTATGTGAAACAGACCATGCCTTGTAATTCTGCTGATCTCTGTGTAGTCATAAAACAGAGATTTACCTCTCCAACAATTAACAGCTACAGATGTCAGACAATTATGCTGAATGAGTGTGCTGCAACTTCATTAGTTTTCTTCTTTTGTCTGAGCTGCAAATTTTGAATGTTGCCCAGTTATCGAAACTCCACCTAAAGTGCCTAAGATCAGAAACAAGCCCAGTATGCTACTAGAACAAGTAAACCATTTGTTGACTCATGACCCATCTAGATCAGAAGCCCTCAAGAATGTTTTATGCTAAATAAATAAATAGATCTATGAAGTTAACTGATTGCTCCATGCAGAGCAGACTCAACACTTAGTATAATATTTGCCTGAACAGCAGAAAAGCAGGCAGAGAGCTGCCCTGCAGCTCTGCTCTTCCAGACACAGGAGAATTAAAACACAGCTATGCCTACTCCCTACCACCTGCTCTCTTCACCTTCTCTGAAGAAGACATGTCAGCACAGGGCAGAAAGCACAGCCTTAGGCTTCTTTGAATTATAGAGATGACTAAACAGTCCCCAGCTGGCTCAGGATTAGAGGGATGGACGTAGGTAACTTAAAGCCACCTTTCTAACTACTTAACAAATGTTTTTCAGTTGGGTAGAGGGCAAAATAGATTTGGTAGAGAAACTATCATTAAACAGAACTTGGGATGCTTCCCCTGATTCCTTATGTCATAGTGTACCTTCTGTGACCTGGCAGACAAGGTGGTACTGTACATGTCTTAATATCTTCCCTTGCTAAGACTTCAACTGCTCTTCAATTTATGCTGCACTGTTTTAGTTCTCAACTAAAACAGAGCGACCCCAACATTCATAGTAGTGATTTTAAATTAGAAAGCGATAGGATTGTACTTGCTTTAGGGCACAGTTAACATGTTCTTAATTTGGAAGACTAAGCATAGACTACATACATCTGAATGTACAATGACAAGCCATTATCATCAAGTGTAGCTACAACATAGTGGCCTTGTTTATCTTGAAGTTCCCCACAATAATACATTTTACATATTGAAGACTTTATGTGAAAACCTACATTTCAGTGGTAGAGGATGAGTCTCTGAGACAAGAAATCACACTTCTAGTCACTGATTTCTTAACAATGGTGTAAAAAATCTCACTTGAAGTCCTTCAGGGGTGTACTAGCTGCAAAACATTTCCTGTAGTGGCTCTAAGGAAAATGCAATGACTTTAACAGTTTGTAACAGTTTCACCCACTTTGATACTGGTAAGTAAGTAAGATCAACTTTTTAGACTACGGTGAATTACTGATGAAGTAATTAGTAGAGATGCTTAGGTTGGATTCTGTTACATGAACTGCAAACTGAAAATTCAATACAGAGCCATCATGGTTATTTTAAAATTCTGAATCTGCTACTCAGAGTCCATCAGAATTGATTTCCAAGTAGGCGTGACATTTCTTCATTGCTGTGTGAATCAGCATTTATCTCATAATCTTCAAGATGTTCTAGTCTTTTAAATGTTATTGCTACTAAGACCATTGTCCTTAGATGCCACTGATGTACAGTCTTGGCATAATATATTTTTTGTTTGGTCTGATCACTCATATTGAATCCTTCTTTCTCTATATGCAGATCTTCAAAAAAATCTGAAAAATGATTGCATTTAAGTTAACATAACATCACTGATCAGTCAGAAATTTTGCCACGATCTCCACTGGCCTACACAAAGACACTGGGCCTGCTCAGATTCTGCAGAAAGCATCCATGCATGGCGCCTCACTGAAAAGCAGCAATTCCATCTATTATAAACTAATTACCAAGCACGAAGAAGAGTAAGAATCTGAGATCTGTCTAGAGTGTAGTGGGCAGTGCCCTCTGCCTCCCAGGGAGCCTAGCTGCAGCCTGAGCTGGGAGATTACAGACTGTAGATAGATTTCTGGGAAGTACCTGTGGTTGTGTTTTGTGTAATGACAATACACTCCTCCTAAAATGTGGAAAACATGAGTACAGTGCTCAGACCACTGCATATGAGTGGTCAATGTCAGAAAGCAGATGTGTGACAAGTAATTTTATGTGAACACAGCATTCTTGAATTGCTGGAAAGTGCTCCATTTGGTACAGTACGTAACCCTGAAGGACTGACACACATGGCCCAACTCATCATGACAGTAGGCCTGTCTCCCCATAACCCCTATTCCCTGGAATGTGATGCATCTTGCAAATACTTGGACTAGATGGTAGCAATTTTCTGAATGCCAATGATGGCACTGATGATGAATCTGACATTTGCTACTCCAAGAAGATTTTAATGAAAATTTCCATGACTTTTGTCCATTTCCCTGGCAACTTCCAGAAAACAGGTAAGCATGAATCATGCTTCTAATCTTAACTGTTGCATTAAGGATTAAAGAACTAAGCATGGGCAAGGAAAATAGCACTCCATTTATGTTGCAACTGAACAAGTCCATGATTCCACTGTATCCACAAATATCATGTGCAATAAAAGCATTGAACTGTGCTTGCTTAGGGGTCCCTAGGCTTGAAGGGGAAATTTCTTGGACTGGAAATGGGGTGGGTTGGTTTCTCACTACCCAGCACAATATTGATCTGCAAACAATAATCATCTTTACTTGTTCAACTCACCCTCTCAAGGACCATGTCTGCACATCTTGTCATCTCCAGTCACTTGCCTTGTCCACATTGTAAATTCTTATTTGGCAGGCACAATGGCAGATCCCAGTAATCTTTTAAAACCAAAAATCCATCTAACTTGGAAATTATCACTACAGGGCAATAGACGTACATTCCTATGCATAAACATAAGCAGCCAAGAAAATTAGTTAACTAAAGTAGATGAAATATGCTCTAGGATACAAGACGTTAGTCCCTGATGAATGCTGTTTTGTACACAAATTGTCATGCTAATTTGGAAAAGGTATGACTGGGGGTTCCCATGAAGTTGAGGTCAAACTTGCACTGCTACAGATTTTAGAAGTACTTACATCCAATACTAAAGACCATGGAGCCACAGTCTCATTGACAGATCTTCTTTGGAAATACAGAAATCCTGGAGAAGGAAACTAAACAGAACACAGATATTTTTGTGTTGCAAACAAAATAAAATGCTTTAACAGCCTGATTTTTTTTTTAAAGAATGACTGTGAGTTCACATATACAACATATGCAGACAAACCTGCACATATAAGCATGTCTTCACATGCTCATCATTACTAACAGAGATATCATTAAGATACTGTCCTGAGGGTTCTGCAGCATTTATAGCATATCTGACACCTGAACCTAGGCCAATAGAACTCATCCGTGTATAAATAACACACTCTCCAAGATAAACAAAATGTAAAAATGTTCCTCTCTTCCTGACAAATAGGCACATAAAACTTCTAAGTCCGTGGCAATGCTGTTCTTCAGAGTTCCCAATATGTAATTAAATTAACTAAATTGTTAAATGTACCATGTGCTAGGGCAGTATACCAAGACAGAGTATTTTAGCAAGCTAATTAGATGTATGATAGGAAAGTGCTACATTTTTCTGTAGGAATAAATCATTCAAAACTATGCAAAAGCTGAATGGGTAGCTTTTAATCCACCATTTCAAATTCACTCTTTTCAAAAGGGCATAATTTTGATACTCTGCAATAGATGAAAAGTAAAGTAATGTGGAAGAGAGCATTAATAGTTGGGAACCTGAGTAAGTCAGTAATATTCAAGTAGCTATGGACAAATCTTCAAGGACTGTTTGGTACCACACCAAATAAAATATCCAGACTTTAAAATTCTTGCTTTATGGCAATTCTCTTCCTTCCACAGCAATCACTCCCACTCCTTCCTATACCATCTTGCCTTTCACACTCTCTTTGAACTTAAGTAGAGCAAACAGCATCAAAGAGCTTGAGCAAGAGGTAACTGCCTAGATGTGGCACAGACACAGTCAAAGGAGGCTCTGTAAGATCCCTAAGCACACCATGAGAGAGGTGTGCTGACAGTATCCTCTTGAGATTTCTATGGGTCCTCTCAACACAGTTTAGGAACTCATAAACATAAGTACTTTTAAATTGTAAGGGTAAAAATAGCAGCTTTCTGGGCCAGACTAAATCTGTTTTCAGTAAGAGAATGACTCTTTGAGAAGAGATCTGCCTTCATGGTAGGTTTCCTTGAATTTTAGGAATTCTGTACCTGGACAGGTAAAAAGCATTGAGGGGCAAAAATTTGCTAATTATGAATAAATTTTTATCAGAAGCTGAGTCACAGAAAAGTGAGTCTGTGTGTCCTTGTTCCTGATGTTTTCTATGCAATTCAAAGCAGTCCAAAACAATCCTTTGAAAGATTTTTAATACAGTTTCTGTGGTCTTTACAGAGCACATTGGAAGACTATTAAAAGGTTGGATTTTTATGAACAGCCAGTCTCAAGATAGGCAATCTGTTGCCATGTGTTCTCTCCCATACCTGTACCACAAGAGCGTAAAAAGCAGCATGTCCAGATTTAGGCCTGTGCACCAAAATAAAATCTTGCCTTGCAAAAAATATACAACTTCCACCATGCAATTTTGTGCATGCCATGGCAAGTTAGGGAGGTAGTAATGTGCCCTAATAGGCACTCCCCAAAACTGCTACATTCTTTGTCTTTAGCCAAGGAGCATTGAGAAAATGTGGCATTCTTTTTCTCTCCTGGAAAAGATAATACTATGTCAGAGAATTTATTCTCCATCTGATCATCCTAATATCAGTAATCTGCTGGTTTGACATCATAAGAAAAGGGATCTCAGTCAAAGAGATAACTGTATCCCCAATATGAGGTGTGCAGCCTGCAAGTCAGCACAATGTCTATGGTGCAGAGACGAGCCAGGCAAACACAGCGCTCGGGTACGGACACTGAAAGGTGGAATGCTGCATGGAGCAGGTGGGCTTCATGGACCTTAAAAGCAAGGAGAGGAAGGGGCTAACAGATTATTTTTGGGAAGGGTTTTTATTTGCCTTTTTTTTGTTGTTGGTGGTGGTAGTTTTGTTTTGATTTGGTTTTATGTTGGGTTTTCTTTTTTTCTTTTTTTGCCCTCCTCCAAGGCAACTGGACAACTCAGAGAAAGATGCAAACGTGAGAGTGAAAGGGTGAAAAAGGAGCAGATAAAGAATGGACCTCTGCCTCAGGTAGAAAAGATGTTGGTGCCCTAGGGAATATGAGAGAAGAAATGTAAACAAAAGTCACAGTTGTGCAAAGCTTTGGAACTGAAACAAGCATGTAGCCCATCTTTGATGCCTTGGATAAGTGAAAATCAGTTCAAGTTCTTAGTGCAATAATGCCTTGCTCTTGCTTTGCATGCTGGCCCTGTCTTACAGTCGTACCCAGATAGACTCTGTGCCCTTTTGCTGATAGGAAGCTCATTAATGTATATGGAATGATCTATATAATGAGCACCTGCATATGCAAGTATCTGCTCACTCACAAATTCCATGTTAGAGAACTGTGCTGATTAGTAACGAAGCAAGCATGGGTGGGCTTGACAGCTAGAAGGAGGACAAAATTTTTCACATTGTGTTATATCACAAAAGGAGCATATTTCACCAAAATTACTATCTGTATTTCTTAGCAACAGAATCCTTTTGAAAAATATACCAACAAAACTACAAGCTTATAAAACATTACCTTTAAGCAATTTGCTGTCTGGCATGAAGTCTGCTTTTCTGGCTACTTTAATGGTGGGTTCTTCAAACAGCCAATGATTATTCAGTATTTTCTATGTAACTGTAGTTAAAGTTTAAAAAAATCATAATTACTTTCATTCTCATGTTCTTAACTGAAATTTTATCTTTCAGGAAAAGCTGAAAATAACCCTCAGAAAATGTGATAATGATTTACCCTCTTCGAAACTCACCAGTGGATTCCACACCTATTTTGGCAATAACACTACCTACTACAGTTTAAAAGCCATCATTTACTCTAAATACAGCTTATTCCAATCCATTTAGGTAACTCAAGTGCCACTCATGTAATTTTGAAAAAAAAATTAATTTAATTTTATTTCAGTTGAACAAATGACAGTCATAAAAAACCCCCAAAGGTCTAAGCTAAGTAATTAATTGCAAAATTCAACAGACCTACTGTACATTAATAAATGGGCTAAAGACAAATGAAATATTGTTTTATGGGGAATAGTTAAGGAAATAAGCTTCCATATTTGAAAATCTGAGTAAAAAGAAGAAAAAACAAGTATTTTATATTCTATGGCAAAAATTGTGAAGCAATGGGGTTTTTTAGACCTATAAACAAAAAGCTGTTGTAATCATGCATTTGTTTTATTATGTTGCTTCAAGGCAGAATATAGTTTCAAATTCTTTGTACATGTAAAGGTACATTCTTCATGTACATTTAAATCTGAATTCACTGTCTTTAATCCTATATTTGTGAATAACCTAGTGATTATATCTTAAGTTACAATAAAAATCACAAATAATTTTTATGGAGAAGTAGATTCCCTAAGACTTTAAAAGAAAATAACTCATAATTCCTACATGTCACTAGCACTGAATAATATGAAAGAGGAATACATTTCCTAGTTTTCTGTGCACTGCACTTGTAGCTGTAGGCTTGAATCAGAGGCCAGAGGTAAATTTCTTTTGATCTTCAAAAACATGGCAAAGAGAAAGATTCTAGACTTCTAGAGACTGCTCTGATATTTTCCTAGTAACTTAATTTCTAACTGAAAAATGCATAATCTGTAGCCCAGATTTGTGCAAAATATTTTTGTATTTCTATTTCTGCTAAATAATAATCAGGAACAAAACCATTTCTATTACATACTACTGCGGAAGACTACTTAGTACTGTCTTTTTAGGAATATAAAAAAGATAGATGACATCTAGTTAGATCAATTAAGCACTTACATTTGATGTCATATATTTATAAAAACTAGTAATTTGAAACACTACCTTTTATTATAAACAGAACCACTTTAAGAAAGAAAGTCATAGCTATCTCTTTTCCTTCAATGTGTGGCTCGAGCAATACCTGAATCTCTGAAGATCCACAGTTAAAAAAACCTGAACCAAGATTTGCCAATATTTGTAATTCACTTTTTACCATCAGTTCCAGTCATATAACTCAGAATTTAGCAAGTTAATATCTTTTTCTTACCTAAAACTTTCTTAGATATAAATTTGCATAGAATAATAAAAGCAGGAATTTTAAAATGTCACATATGAACCAGAATTGCTTAATCAGTATTTAGAATGACCTGAAAATTGGTCCATAATTGTCAGGGTCTAAGGACCAGAGCTGTAAAACTATTAGTCCAAGTACTTTCCAGCTTTAATGATCAGAAATCATTAAGGCTTTGTCATTCTCTTTTCCAAATACAGGCAACATTGTTTCATAAAAATATCAGTCTTTGGAGGAAGATTTACACATGCATTTAATCCACATAGCAATATTAAATTTAGTTATATTTTTTGCCTGAATGTTACATTAGCTCTAATTAAAATGATCTGTTATACAAAAGGATCTATCCTCTTTTTTATCTTCCTAAGGACCGCTCAAGGTTTCTGATTTACAAATTCAGATTGACAAATTTTCAAAGTGTAAAAAATTACAGTTTTCATTTTAAAAATGGCCAGCTTGACAATATAATTCTTGCCAAACTTTTCAATTTTTTTCTTTCTGTTCCAGCACAGAGTAGAAACATTGAGAAACCTTGAAAGCAGCCACAAAATTATATTTGTCTCTAAGAGGGAGATATCCTGTCAGTGCAGAACTTTCTGGAAGCTTCTTTTTAAGAGCCATTAGTTCTTAATGTTGGTAGGCTACACTGGGCATTCATTCAAAAAGGTAGGTCCCCAAGGAATAAAAAAATGCATTTTAGTTACATTTTGCTTGCCCATGTTATATTTTGAACTAGTGCAAATGAGTCTCTGAAAGAGAAGTTGGCTAAGATGTATGTTTTTGGAAGGGTTTCATTTTTTAAGACATAAACAAAAATTAAGTATCTTCACTTCTGGGGAAAAAAATCTTTAAGATCTCAGTAATTAAGAACTCTCTGTAAGCTCCAGGATTATCAGAAATCGAAATCTGCCCGTGGCTGTTATTTCTGAAAAAATTGAGGAAAAATTCAATGGGCAGAGCATGTATTTGCTGTTTGTCGGGAAGCCTAGACCAAATTTAACAAACCTTGAGAAAGACACAGCAAATAAACCACAGACAAGTTGTGTAAAAATTGGTAAAGGAATAAGAAAGCATGACTCCAAGGTTGTCAAAGAAGTGTAGGAAGAACAAAAGAGAGACACCAATTACAGTTTACTACAATTAAATTCTACTTTGAGAAGAAACAGAAGAGAAAAAAAAAGCCACCATAAAACAAGTCCCTGAGGAGTGTGAAGTGGGTCATCAGCTCAATTACGTGTATGGACCTAGAAGCAGAAGGGCGTTGCTGGAAACAAAAGTTAGGTGGCTCTGCGGGTGACTCAAGGAGTGAGAACTGTAACCTAGTTATAGAAAAAAGGATGGGATGAGGCTTCTCTGATTGTTTTGGTGAGGATATTCTAAAACCTTCAGGGAAATTGACCTAATTGTAGTTCTTACTTTGTCATACGTACACAAAATAGTGCAAGGCTATGAAAGCAAATGAGTTCATGAAATGAAAAAAAATTGAATGAGCGCAGGTAAAATTTTCAATAACATGCAGAGTGGGAAATAGTAATGTTTCTAGTATAAGCCTGTGGACATACAGGTAAGTTAGGAAACAGATTCCACAGAACATCTGGATTTCCTTTGTGACAAGCATTAAATTAACTTGATTTCTTGTATCAGAAAAGTCTCATGGTTCCCAAATTCTGGGACGTTGATGGCAACTGCAAGATAAACTTTAGCCAAAGGCAGTGAAAGAACGTAGTCTTCGATTATAAAATAACCTGAGGTTGATCAAGACCTCAGCAAAGCTTAAGTAGTGAATTTTTCCTGAAATTCAGAACAACAGTGAGACATGGGCATTTAACAACAAATGGGAAACATGAATGTCACAATCAAACTGTTAGGCTTTTATGCACAGCTATATAGTCAGATTGTCTGTGCACATCAGCCAAAGTTCAGTTTCTTCTAAATGCTAAATCTTTACCAAAAGTTAAATTTTACATTATTCAGTAAGCCTGATTTTGCTTTTTCAAATCATTACAAAAGCATCAAATTAAAGTTGTTGCAAATGAAAAACTTACTTCAGTCTTGGTAGTCACTTTGATGGTCCCAGAAAGCTAGGGACAATTACATTGTCTTAGAATATTTGCTTTTGTAATGAGTAGTTCTGGCTGTACACAAACCAGCAGAAGAAACTCAGGGCAGGTCTGTGGGGAAGGATGCCACGTTTCTACATTTTGCCTTTGACCCTTTTTACGTTTGATATCCTCTCTGAAAGCTTGTCTCTTGCTAATCATTGCTAGTTATTAATCAGTGCTTAATTCTGAAGGCACATTTGAATTAAAATTTCTTTGTCTGGCAGGAAGTTTCAAAGTCAACCCTGAAATAATTTTTGGGAAGTGTTTCTCTGCACAGGGAGACAATTACCATCCACTGCACCTACCATAAAGTTGGACTGTACAAAAGTCTCTTTATAGAAGAAATCAAATTGGGACCTTTTGGACTTTCTGTTTCATGGAATACCAACATTTAGAAACTGTCATCTGAGTTCCAATTTGAACAATTCTTGCAAAGATGAGCTTTGGCAACAAAAAAACAAAAAAAAAAACAAACAAAAAAAAAATTTGCTATGTTTCAGTGTTTCAGTTTAGAAAAGATCTTTAAGATACTAAAGGGGTGACTTTATATCCTGTGTTAAGATATGTCATACTACAGATGTCAAGCAGTATGTTATAATATTCAATTGATTCTATTTATTTTATAGTACTTTTACTTTGGAAAGTGGTAAGAACTCAGTCTACATTATGTTAAAATATCTTTCTTATTTTGCTAAATTATTTTTTTTGTTATTTGAGTTGTAACTAAACAGTTCTGTATGTGTAATTTAAATTAAAAATTATAGCCACAGGTCTTGTTATATCACCATACATTATCACTGTGCAAACACAGGAGAAAAATAAAGTCAAAGTAAAATCCATTTTGCAACACAGTATCATAGAAAAAGTGATTTAGCATTTTTTCCAAAATCTACATATGTCATCAAAATAGTCGTGAATGCCCTTTGAAAAATATATTTTCTAAAGGTCCTGGCTAGTAGAAAATATTCATAAATATTTTCAAACCACCTTCAGCTGCTGACCTTTGTGCCTTTTCACCATTCTAGTTTTCCAGACTAAGTGTAAAATGGAAAGATTTGTGTTTTTTAAAAAGGAGGATAAATTTAATGAGACTAACACTGTGGTTTGCTGTCTGACAATTGCATATTGTCAAATGGATTTTTGTCCTTACAGTCAAACTCATGGTTTTGTGCATGGTTGTTTTGTAAGCACATGTAGGTTTTTTTGGTTTTGTTTTTTTAAAAAACTAGAGATACTCTTTTTAATTGAGGGAAAGGGTTTACTACAACGCAAATAGGAAGACAGTTTTTGGGGACATTATTGTATTTATGTCAGTGACAATATATGTTACATTTTCAATTTAAAATTTTACTTTAATTTAGTACTTGTTTTAAATTCTCATAACCCTACAAAGCCAGCAGTGCCAAGATAATCCCCTATCATCCCCTTTCAGCAGAAGTTCAGACAATTTGGGAAAGAGTCTGAATTGCAACTTATGAGTCAACAGAAGTTATTTGGCCAGGGTGTCATAGTTTAACTCCAGACAGCAACCAAGTCCCATGCAGTTGTCCACTCACTACCCCACCAACAGGATGGAGGAGAGAATTGAAAGACTAAAATCTAGAAAACTGATGTATTGACATAAAGACAGTAATAGGTAAAGCAAAAGCCACACATGCAAGCAGAGCAGATCAAGAAATTAATTTATTACTTCCCATGGGGAGGCCAGTCTCCAGCCATCTCCAGAAAAGCAGGACTCCACTCCATTACATGTAATACTGCCCCCAGTCCAAACATCCTTCTCTTCCTCCTTTATTCTGCTACTTTATATACTGAGCATGATGTCACACAGACTGGAATATCTGTTTGGTCATTTAAGGTCACCTGTCCCACCTCTGTCTCCTCCCAGCTCCTCACACACCTCCAGCTTCTTCACCAGCGTGGCAGTACAAAAAGCAAAAAATGCCTTGGCTCTTTTCAAGCAACTCAGGAAAACCAAAAACATTTCTATATTATGAACATTGTATTCAGCACAAATCCACAACATAGGTCCCTACTAGACATTGTGAAGAAAAGTAATTTCACCCAGCCAAAACCAGCACAGGGAAAAAAATTGTTTCATCTTTCTACGGAAATGGTTGTAGAAAAGTTGCTTTTGAATTGTAGCCAAAATCTAAGCCTGAAAGCTGCTTTTGAAGGTATCAGGGTTTGAACCACTCCTGCAAGTGGTCTGTTCTGCCTGGTCTGATGCTCCTGTACAAGGTAGGCATTGCACTACAGCTGTGGTTCTGGTACCCTGACCTTCTTCTAACCACACTGTGCTCCTGGGAGCATGATTGAGTTCAGAGGGATAGTCATCTGGGAATTTGGATAATACAGTTTTTAATAGTGAGGCTTCTTTAAAAACAAAAGGAAAACAGCCTTTTTCTTTCTTTCTTTCTTTTCCTCTCCTTCCTGCCTCACCCCATAATGCTTTCTCAAAATCAAATTGTAGATTCAGTTAGTTAAAATTGCAGAAATGGTGTAGGTCTATTCAATCTTCTAACTTTATGGTTGTCATGGTTATGGAGACAAGTGGTGGGGTTTCTATCACTGGTGGGGTTTCTATCACTGTTTTATTTCTTACCACCCACATCATGGCATGAGTGTGGTTTCAGCCAGACAAAGCACTTCAGCAAGATGAAGGGACTTCAGCATTTTTGCCTTCTATAGGACTTGAATTATTAAAATAGTTTAGCTACAATAGCTGATTATTTATAAAGGTATCCTCCTGAAAATATCCCCAATCAGGTCTGCTTTAAAGATCTGTGAAGACCAAGAAATAAATCAGTTTACCAACAATGGGAGTGAAAACTCAAAATTGCTAGCGTTCAATGGAAATATAAAGATCTCACTCCAGATTTCTCTCAGCTGTTCTACATAGTTTGCACTGCTTCTGCTTGCTCAAAAAACTCCAAACCACATCTGCCACAGGGAGTACAAAGTCTAATGGAAAAAGCGTGTGATTTAGTATGAAGCAGAGGATGAGATTTGACTCATGAGATCCTTTCAAATATGCTTGTTACAGCAATTATAATCCTAAAATGCATTGTCTTTTCTGGTTGTTTTTTTGAAAGAAAAAAGTATATGCATGTGTAAATATATATATATATATATATATATATATATATATATGTATATGTATATATACACATGCACACTCATACATGTATAGATACACATTGATACACTTCTGCATATACATTTATGTGAGCATGTATATATGTGTGTATAGATATATGAGGGTCACTACAAAGGAAGCACTGAAGGTATGTTGATCACCACCTCCTTTGACTGTGGCCCAAAACTCCAAGAGAGCTTAAAGCTGGGTAACAAGGCTTCATTTGCTGGCATATGGTTCTGTACTGTCTGCTGTAAATCTTTGGGAGTTAGTCAGTACTCCTTGGGCAATATCAGAGACATCTCTTTCATACTCTCCCTATGCTGAAGCCAACCAGAAAGGCTCATGGAACCTTTGACCCTCAGCAGTAGTGACCCTCAGCAAGTATCTGCCATAGACAGGAACTCTAGAAACACAAAATAGCTTTTCTTCCTCAAAAAGAAGACTAGCCATATTCAGGTGCTTAATTATTAACTAATTATGCTTAGTTAACTGTTGGAGAAATAGAAGTTTTGCCTATACCCTGGATAAATTAGAATGTCTCTGTATTAGGACGAGATAAAAAGTACCAGAGAATCTTAATATTTAGCTAGGCAAGGAAAAAAACATTTTGTAATTTATTAAAAGTAATTTAATGAAGATTCCACATTGTTTGCTTTTGGGAAAGTCTTAGAAGTCTAGTAAGTTCATGCAAGAATATTTCCTCATGGAATTTTCTTGAGGAATATTAGATTAAAAATACCTCTTGTACAGCCTTGTGCACAGGAGCTTTTTGTGTGTGTAAATAAAGTGATTAAAAAAAAAGGAAATCATTAAGGTTGAAAAATACTTCTTAGAGCTTCAAGCCCAACTGTTAATAGAGCACTGTCAAGTTCACTACTAAACCATGTACCTCAGTGCCATAGCCATACCTTGCTTTAATACTTCTTTAACTGATTCCACCACTCCCCTGAACAACTTGTTCCAATACCTGATCTCCCTTTGAACTTTAGCACCTTCAAGTTCATAGCAAAACATGGTGTATTAGTTAAAGTCGGTTATAACAAAGCCTACCCTTCATACACCTTCTGTCAGTACACTTCCTTCACAACAGCTTTGCTATTCCAGTATTGCCTTATCCTCAGTGTTGACTGCCAATTTTGCCTAATTATATAGTCTGCTTACAAGACTTAGAAAGTATCTAGCGGCAAAACTGATTTCTGGAGAAGGGTAACTTCAGCATCTATCATCCAGCAGCTTCTTAATTCAGAAGGGGCCTGTTGTTTATCTACCAGATTTAAAAGGGCTGTTAAATTTTTATTTGCAGCTATTAATCATCTTAAGTTCCTGCTAGTTTTTAGTGAAATATTCTTGTTTAATCACAGATATGCTGAAATCATTGCATGATGGAAAAAATGCACCAAAGACTCCCAAGTTAGATTTCTTTTGATAACTATAATGCGGGTTCAAATTTTCTGTAACAAGATACATGGGATAATTTATTAAAACCAGAAAGGAATGCACAGTGATGGAAATTCAGAGAAGATTTTTCATGCCATAGTTGTTTCGTCTGTACAGAAAATATTTTACTTCAAAGGCAGTTGTCAGGTATCTCAGGGCTTACATATAATGGCATCTTGTCACTGCTTCAGTATAAACTTTAATATTGTATAATGGCTATTAATCCAAGAAAAACAGGTTTTCTTTGAATTTGAGCATTCTCTTTCAGCTTTTGCATTCCAAACATTTCAACTCAGGAATCAGTAAATGAACTTCACTAGAAATAAAAGCTGAGATTGTTAAAAGTTCATTGTGATTAGTGGACATTATGTGATTTGGCCTCAACTGCTGCTAAAATTCCCTGATCAGTCTTGCCTAGTATTAAAATTGGGTAGAACGCAAGAGTAGGGAAGAAAAGCTGTAGATGTTGAACAACTGAACTTTTTCTTTTCCTATGGCAGTGATAGAAGGCCTGTATGATTTATTACTGCTAGCAAATCTAAACTATGCAGCAGCTTGCACAAATAGCATCCAGTGGCTGGTTGAGATGCCAGAACAGCTGCTTTATGGATACCTCTGTGCAAAAGACTAAGCAGGTGGTTGATGTGGCAAAGGCAGGTAATGCTGCAGGTTGTATCTGCACAGATTCAAATTTAATTGCCTAACATGAGAGGTAGAGCCTGTAGGATGTATATTGGCTGTAAGATACCAAGGATATTTTGTGTTTATTTTTCTCAGTATTAGCTGCACGTGAGTTAAACTTCATTTTGGCTCAGTTTTGAGAGGGCAAAATAATTTCAAATAAACTTTTTTGGATTTTCTTTATAATCACTTCCTGGTCATAAACCTTCAGATGGAGATGCTTGCAGACCTGAAGCACTGCTAGCTCTATGATCCTTATAGCTAGTTCCTGAACTATAGGCCAGCAAATGGTTTACCAGTAAGGGTGTTCTCTTGTGAGAACACACCCCTGGCAAGTGTATTTAAAAAGGAACTTCAGTACAGATCACCCTGCAAATGTGACATAATTTGTAAAGGGGACAGAAGAATGGGTACAAAGACTTCCTGAGGATGGAGACCAAGAATATACAGGAATGATACTCTGAGACAAGCTGAATGAAGGGGGGGAACCACATGCTATGACATTAATAAATAAAGGAGTTTAAAAGGCAGATATGTTCACCAAGTGGCCAGAAGAAACTGTGGGAAAATGCAAAGACTATTTAAATTTTTTTTTTTGCTAGCTGCTCCCTTACCACTTCTTTCCAAAAATCAGACCTCTACACGCAGTGTCAGCAAGGAGGCTTGAAAGAGGGACAATCACTTTGAAAAGTATCTGAGATATTTTGCAGCACTGAGCCTGCCTGGAGATCTCAAACAGGACACTAGAAGAAGACTGTAGCTAGTAGGATATAAGGTCACAATATTGTTGACGGAGTAATTGCTCCTGTATGACACTCTGGAGTGTCCTAACCATGTGTATGCTTGGTGTGATCCTGAGAAGAGAAGGGAGGTAAAATAGATATAACACTTTTCCATTTTCTTTGGAAGCTTCTCTGCTTTTCAAAATAAGTTAAGGTAGCTTGGGTCAGTGAGATGTCTGGTGATGAAGTAATCTATAACTCTTTATGTACTTTGAATAAAACAGACATTGAATAAAATACTTGGGCATTACTTGGAGCTGGGACTGAAATCTTATATTCCCTCTTCCCAGGTGAGTACTGGAAATCACATAACTGGGAATTTTCCCACTCCAGTCTGAGGATCCTGAGTTGCCTTTCTACCTGTCTTCAGTATTTCTTACTGGCTTAGTATCAGTGGTTTAAAGTTCTAATTCCTCCTGGCAGACTCCTAGGAATTTTTGGCTCCGATTTTTAGATGTCTAATTCAACTGCTGCAAACAGTTGAATGGCAAACACTTTTAACACCAACTGCTGTACTTCACTCAAGCAGCCTAGGAACCTGACTATAATAACTCCTCAAAATCCAACCCTGTGACTATAATAGGATACTGCTGGAAGATGAACAAACTGCCTGCACTTGGGAGAAGAATGTCCCCATGTTTTTCAAGTACACCAAGAAAAATTAATATGCATTTGATCATTAAACTCAAAATGCAATGACTTCTCAAGAAGTACAGTACATGGTGTTAGGCCAAAGGCAATTCTGATCCCAAGGTATTATTAAAGTTTCAACATTTTGGCCTCTACTGATTTCTTTCATGCGATTCTTAGAACTATTACTCAGACAGTCCATGTTAACTGGCAGATGCCCAATGGCAATATATAAAGTACATATTTTACCACAGTTTCTGAGCTGCGTAATTGATGGTTTAAGAGTATGAAATGAACACCAGCTTGTTCTTAACCTCCCCTTCTAGACTTGAATATATTATTGGTGCAAAAGAACATACCTGTAACTCTTTCAGTATTCCTGATATCTTTGACATGTATTGTCTGTATTGTCGCTATTAGTTTTTGGGTTTTTGGTTGTTTTTTTTTTTTTTTTTTTTTTTTTTTTTTTAATTTGGAAGCTCCTAAACCTGAACAAAATCAGAAGCATTTATGCAGTATTAGTAAAGACAGGAGTGGATTACTGGGGACCCAACTTCTGAATCAATTGTACTATGTACCATTTCTATTGTGTAAAGAGGAAAAAAACACCACCTGCTTCATACTGCCAGGTGCAAAAAGAAAGGGTTTTCCATTGGCCTAAGTAGAGAAAGCACAGTCCCTTCAAAATCAATGGCAAATATCTCACTTACTTCATATTATAATATGTAGCAGAATTTTTTGTTCCAACGCTTTCCTGAAAACTTCCTCTTCAAATATGACTAAGAAACAAACTTGTGAGCACTTTGAATTACATTAAATATAAGAAGCATTTCCCGCTCTTTCCCTTTGGAACATTTTCATTAGCATGTCACCTGAGAAGAGACTCACAAGCCTTTTTCTTGCCATCTGTATAGGAGAAAATTTCAGCCTGAGTTTTAAAAAATCATTTTAATCCTTTCATGAAGTATAAAGTAAGCCAAGTCTTAAACCTGGGATTCCAACTGAATGCAACTAGAACTTTAAAACAAAGCAGGCACAATTTTCTGACACGTATTGCCTTCCAGCAATAGACAAAGGTTCTGAAATTTCTACTCTTTGCACTGTATTTGTATATGTGTAATGTATTCTGTCAACAGGACAGAACAGGAATAGTCAACTCTAAGAACAGAAAAATTGTGTGTCAGCCTCTTTCTTCACAATCTATCGGGTTAGTGTGAATAAAAAAATATGTTTCTTTAATTTGCCTTTTTTTATGTTGACCTTTTGAATGTTATATTTTATACTTAATCTCTTTAGCTACAATGACAAGACCTATTTGTTTTTAAACAAAATCCAACATTTTCACATAATAGGATAAGTTCATACAATGAGGTATAAGAAAAAGCAACATATATCACAAGAATTTTATCAACAACAGTTGGCAATGCTTCTGAGCTGTCCACAGGTCTCACTGATTTGATCCACTTGAACACAGCCTCTTATATATACACAAAAAGATGATAATTATTTATTTTTTGGTTTTTCTAGGATAAGCCAGTGTAATTACCCCAGTGAACCTTATTTCATAAACCCTATCACTCCATGTGTAAAAAGGCTTTAGAATCTGGCAGATAGAAAGCCAAAATTCAGAGGTGTTCCTCCTTTTTGTCCTGCAGAATGATGCCTGGATTTGGATGAGAATTAACAATACCCATTTTCTTTTTCAAATCCTTCTGAAAATCTCCATTTCCTTCCTGGTATTTGCATAATGAACTAAATCTTTGGCAGTCTGCCAGGTTAACTGCTTGCCACATAACAGCCAGGCTGAATAGGAATCCTGAGAATAGGCTGTCTACTCTTGCAGGTGGAAAAGTTCAAACTTCCCAAGAATCTCTTATTTTAATTGCAGAATATAATCCAAATAATCAGTCTTTTCTCTGAAAAAAACTCCTCACCCCACCCTACTTCCTTCAAGCTGGAGAAGATCCAACAACGATGGATCTTGGATCTTGTGGCCTTGTGGAGGAAAAAAGACTCCTATCGCATAGAGGCTGTTGGGTAATTTAAACAGTTCTTCATTACTGAATACTTAGGTTTCACTCCATATTGCTGATAGCAAGTTCCTAGGCCTTGCCTGAAAACATTCTTGCAAAAATTAAAGCATTTGAATGTTGTAGGTAAATCCTATGGCCTTTTATTTAAAATTCCTCTACACCTTTTTCCCAAATTAATTTTGAATTATGATAGCCTATTCAACTGAGTAAGTCTACAAATTCTAGCTAAAATATCATGCAAAATTCAAATGGGAGCAGGGAGCTGTGTATTTTTTAGTAAGCTGGTTAGTAAAAAAATGATAATACTATGGTTGCTATTAGTAACTTAAATAAGTCTCAGTAATCTGTTAATGTTCTTCCTATAGAACATTATCCTAATCTTGTATCCTAAACAGTATCCTTAAACTTGTTCTGTAAAGAAAGGCCCTGCTGGTAAGGGTAGGAATTCTGACATGTTTTTCTGTCTCTGAACCTCGCCACCTAGTAATTCTGAGAGGGATATGTATCTTCCCTAACTTGCCTAACAGCCGTCTTAGTACCTCAGAAGCTATAGCTTCTGTCCATATTCAATATGCTCATATTGTTCCTCGGTAATCTTCTTTAATATCCCCAGAGAAAATGCATATAAAGAAATTGTAAGAATTATGTAACAGCTTTACTCCAAAGGATGTGGAGCGGTCAGGATGTAGGTTCTTACAATTTGTAAGTACACGCCTCAATACGATGTTTGCCACTTCCTCTTAAGATGCTGAGTACTATACACAAGTCCTGGGAATAAAGACATTGTCTGTGATCAATGGGCATAGCACAGAAAACAGGAAGGCCCTTGTGTTTGTACTATACTTAGAGCCAAGAGTTTGTTTCCGCACTAACGACAGGAAATTTTGAGCAATAAGGATCTTGCTCCAAAAATGACATTGAAAATTAGATGTTGTAATGCTCCCTTTATAGGGGAAAGGATTTAGGCAAATATCAAGTGAAACAGTGAATAGCAAATTAGCTAGGAAATAATTTCTATTAGAAAAACAGAAAAGTCCTTCCATTTTTGTGTTTTCAGATGTGGCCCATCAAATACTTCTGTATTCTGTATTCCAAAGCAATCATTTTTGTCCTTGCATTCTGGTAAATCTCCCTACAGGATGGTCAGACTAAGCATGCTTACTTTAGGAAAGCACACTGTTCAAGATTCAATGGGCTAGCTTTTGGCCTATGAGTCAACACAACTGAATTATTTTTAAAGCATAAATCACATTGTGAACTTTTTTCACAATGTACACTAGAGAAAGGACTATGTAGTTTTTGTTATTTTGGAATACTTTAATTATAGATTAAAGGTAAGGTGATGGTGTTTCCACCTTGGAGTGGAGAGAGGATAGGATGCTACTTAATCAAAAGGGAAAGGGTTCATAGTCCCATAGTTCCAAAGTCCACTGAATAGTACTCACTTAACCATTTAAGTGTTTAAAGATATAATAGACTTGACACTCTGATTTAATGTAGGAAAAGCTGCTATACTCCAGTAATGAAACTCAGTTTTGTGTCTTCTTTGCGAATATTACTTTGATTTAGAAAGCCAGTTGGCTCCGGACCACCACATACATTGAAGGGAATTGAAAACACTTGTAATTAATATTTAATAGTATTACTATATACTAATTACTAATTAATTACATTAATGTATATATAATACATTCCCTGGTAACATGACCTGCCAGAAAAGAGACAAAAAACCCAAGCAAAATGGAGAAGAAGAAATAGAAAAAGAAAGGAAGAAGAAACAAAGTTAAGAACATGTAGGAACTTCAAAGCGAATTGCTTATTCTAACTCAGTAACTGGGATTGTGACAATAAAGGTGTTATTCTTCTGACCAAATGTAGAAAGCAGCACTGAGTATGGTAAACGATGAATTACAATTCCTTTATAATCACTGGAAAGAAAGATATACTTCCAGGAAGCAATATATATTGTACAAAAGTAGACAACTGAAATAGGTCAAATACAGATTTTCCCAATGTGTGTAAATTTGTGTCTAACTTTTGACAGTTGAATATACCATATTCACCATTGTAATATCATGTGAGAAGCCTAGCTATAAGACTGAAGTAAGCAGTAACGTGATTGTTGGCTAATGAATGTAATATCTCTCTATTTCTGTGCAAAAAGTCTCAATAACAATGTCAGGGAAAGGCAAGATTTGAAACTACACATTGATATTCTGCCCTGTTGATCATAAGAACAAAATCTGTCTTACTTGTCTGGAAGAACTGTATAAGTCATCAGGAAAATAAGGCAGAGAAACTTGGAATTTTAAGTAGTTTATTGACAAGATTCTTCTGCACTCTTGTATTATGCACTGCCTCATTTTCCTAAGAAAAACAAAGGGACTAAATACACCACTTACACCTTTCCAGTGCAGCCAAATTTGTCATTCCAAATACAATTCACTTTAAGACCAAGCATGCAACTCACATTTGTAATCCATTCCACAGACAAGTATTGTAAAGTATATTAAAGCAAGGTGCAAAATATCTTCTCTTGAGAAAACCTCCTGTTTTAGATTTGAAAGTAATCATGCATAGTATTTATATCATGTTGAGAATACTCTCTTCAGTCCAAATGTGAGTTTTGGTGTGGTAAGAAGATATTAGAATTGAGAAGATACCAAGAAAAGAGAGAAGCATTTATCTGGCTTAAAAAAAATGAGTATAAGCTTGCATTTGAAATTGAGCAAGTGTTCTAAGGAATCTTAGTGACATGAAAAGCAATATAGTAAAAAGTAAAAGCAAAGTATAATATTCTCTGTATTTCTTTTGAATACAAGTTTTCAAATCATCTTTTCTCTGTATTCTTTGTCCTTTTTCTACAAAGGAAACTTCCTCTATTTGGGATAAAGTGGGCAACATTGCACATAAAGTTTACTAAGGAGGTATATTGTTGTTACACCAAGGTCTCTTTCCTGATTGGTAATTAAGCAATATAACATTGTTTGGATTATATAAGTAGGATTATGACTCTCTTTTAGATTTTTCACCATCAGGTTGTGCCTGCCATTCTATTGTCTGATCATTCATTATTGTCAGATAGTTCTTGATCAGTTTGTTTGAAAAATCTTCATGACTTCAGTGACTTGAAAAATTTGTCACTACTTCAGATTCTGTATGTGCAATTCAGTATCTGAGTCTCAGCAGTAATTTCTGGGTATACTGGGGATAACTTTTCACTTTAAAACCAGATATTTTAATACTATCTTTTATATCCCAACTTTTCCTTTGTAATTACACACAGAAAAAAACCCCTTTCCATGGTGATTTGGCTCCTTTCAAGTGAATTTAGAGAAGGACTTTTCCAAAAGCTTTGGAAATCCATGTACAAATCTTTAGCAGAATGTTTGTACTTGTTATAAAATTATTTTGTGTAACTGTGGTCTTGCTTTCATAAGACACAAATTAAAACTTAAAGGAAAGCTATTTTTTATTCTGTTATTTTGTGGAAAGAGGTTCTGTAGGATCACTGAGCTTGCCTTCAAAAACTTTTTTAAGAGAGGAATTTAAAACAAAATTGGTAAATTTTGAACCAAATTAGAATAGTAATAGTGGAAATTTGGAAGAAAATGAAACTCTTTAAGTTACTGGTCCATAAATAAACTGGAAGAGAGCAGCAAGACTGGTTATTCTGTAACTGTGGGAAATACTGCAATAAGGCACCGGGGGAGAATCTTACAAATCCTGTGAATGTAGGACCATTCTCTTTTCCAAGCACTAGAGAATACACACTTGAGACAAACCCTGTAAATGGGCAAAGGATTACTCAGGCTTTTGTTTAATAGGAAAAAAGTATCCTGAGTGCCAGTCCTCCAAAGAACTATTTGTTCCTTAAGACAGGATATATGTGTATCATCCAGATGACATATGCGCCTGCTTGAGAGCTAAAAAAAATTCTAACCAGGAGCTCCTATTTCTCCATTCAGAATGACAACCTTTTGGGCAGGCATTTACACAAACTGATAATATTACAGAGCTCATTAGAAGGAAATCAAACAGTTCCTTATAGTGGGTGCTGCAGTGCTCATTTGGCTTTATTGCTGAAATAGACTGTTTTTTGGGATGCCAAGTCTCAGATCAAAACTAGGTGGCTAGAGCTTATTTGAGCATGATGGAAGCAATAGTTTGAAGGTAGCAACAGATAAGCACTTCACAGATCAGCCACCTTATCTGGTAATATCTGCCTGCTACATCTTACTCAGATTTTTCAAATCCTAAAGTCTTTCAAGATCCTCAGATTCTAGAGCAAAAATTCATGAAAATGGGATGCTTAGGGACACAGTTCAGTGGTGAATCTGGCAGTGTTAGATTGATGGTTTTACTTGAAGTCTTTTCAAATCTTAATGATGCTATGATTCTATGTTTCTTGATATTTTATTTTTGTTACCTCAGAGTTTATAATTCTGTGTGATCTACAATTAAAGATATCATAGAATTGTTTGGTTAATTAAAACTCTGCAGCCTATTTCTAGGTAGGTAGAAATTTTAAACTTTTGTCTTACAAAAGTCTAAAAAGTTTTTCTCTAAATATGAGAAAATTTGACCTTGTATTTGTATTTAGGTAATACAAATATGCTTGCATCTGGCAGAAAATCTATGGTTAAGAAGCCCACAGACTAAGTGACAGGAGTCTAGATGCAAAGAATTATTTGGTTTTTGAAAATCACCTCATGTTGAATATTTTGCATTTGGAGGCATGCAGAAAGATTCCTCCTTTTCCAGCAGACACTTTAGCAAGCACGTAAGAGGTTTACAGATTAAGAAATCCTGTCAATAAGACTGGTTTTCAGTTGTGATGACTTAGAATGGTGAGCCATCACTCTATATTTAAAATTTTGATAGTATTTTAAATTTTAGTGGAAAGTTCCTTGCAGTGCTGCTTACTCTACTCTAAAGAGGTGAATTTTCTGTAAAGTAGAATTATAGGAAAAAGGATAGAGAGAGAAAGATCTTAAAAATTATTCTGAGGTATAAAGAATCTCAGGCGCTGTATAACATGTGACTAAATTGCCTAAGACTCCTTAGGACTGTCAAAGAAAGTACATTAGTGCTTGATGGAAGAGGAGATTTAAGTGGTGATTTTTCATTTCTTGTTACATTTTCCTGAAGAAGTGAAAAGCACCTGTAAAATTCCACAGCTAATATTTAAAATCAGATTAGTCACATTATTTATGATAGAAGGAGTTTCTCCTTCCAGTCCTAAAAGGAAATTGGACAAGGTGGCAAGCATACAAATAAGTCTCCATGGATGCAATGAACTTAATGTGAATTTTTACTCTTGTGATCTAGAACTAGAAGGAGTTCCTAGAAGATGGTGGATCTCCACAAGTATCCCCCTTTTATAAGTTATTTTATAAACTACCAGAAATAGTCATGTTGTTATGGTCCAGGATTTCCACCATCCATAGTCAGCTATAGCATCCTACTGCCATCATGTGTTCAGCTCTCTCAGGGCATAGTCACACAGTCATTTTGAAAACAGCTGGAATGTTTTCAGATATTTCTGCCTTTTGGCTGTTATTTACTTCTGTTAGGGAGCTTTCAGTCCCTAACAGAAAGTACCAAAAGAGGAGAAATTTAAGTTCTATCAGCAGTGTCACTGATGTGCCTCAGTAAGCTCAAAGGATGTTATACTGCTCTGTATTATAAGTGTCTGATAAATTATGGCTCAAGCACACAGAAGCTCAAAGCACAGCTCCTAGCCATTTGGAAATTGTTGGTGCATGTTAAATTGACTGGAGTCTAGATTGTAGATGTTGTTCAGGAATAAGTCCCATGGGAAACACAAGATTCATATCTGTAACTGGTGACTGTAGTGTTTGAAGACAACATCTTGAAACACTCGGTTCTTTTCCTACCTCCACTCTTTTCAAAATATACCAACATCACCACAGTTAAAGTAGCTCCTCAAATTACTACTCAAATTGACTGCAGCCTCCACAATCCAAAGATCAAAGATCCCAGGAGAACTTTCATCACTATTTGGGGGTATGTTTGTGTGGAAAGGCATGCAGATGAACATATTTTTAGTCTGAAAAAACGGAATCATCACATTACTTTTATATGCTGCCAGATTTCATATACTTTCTTCTGGAAACAACAAGTAAAGGTGTCCTTATTTCTGCATGCTGAGCCCTTACAGTCAAAAACCATCAGTCATCCACACTCCACCCTCTAAGCTGTCCAGCTGAGATGCTGGAAAAAAGAGTGACTGCTGAGGCACAGAGCAAATCCCCTATCTAAATCTACTGTAATATACCTTTTTGATGCAATACTATGCCCATCTCTATCTCTTAATGAAATAGAGCACAAAAACTGCTCCCTACTTTCAGACTGAAGAAGCTGCTATATTTCAAATTATCACTGCTTTCCACCTGGAATAGGATCTCTGCTGTTTCGGGAGCATACTGCTCCTGGAGCATACTCAGGTACAAAATTCCACATGTCATCCTTGCACTACAAGCACTGTATAAATGATAAAAAAAAAAGATGAAGAACAGAAAAAATACCAAAATTAATGTGATACAACACACAGTAGTGGTATACCTTGGCCGCATTCCTAAAATCTGACATTGTTCTGCACGACATCCTTGTCTCTACACTGGAGAGACAAGGATCTGATTAATTAAACACTCACTGAGTAAGGAATAGGCTGGATGGTCACACTTAAGAGTTGTGGTCAATGACTTGATGTCACCCAGAGGGACCTTGACCGGCTTGAGTGGTGGGTCTGTGCAATCTCATGAAGTTCAGCAAGGCCAAGTCTAAGGTCCTGCTTCTGGGTCAGGCAATCCCAAACTGGTCAAATACAGGCTGGTCAGGGAATATATAGAGAGAAGCTCTGAGGAGAAAGACTTCAGGGTGTTGGTTCTGCAGAAACTCAACCTGAGCCGACAATGTGCACTGGCAGCCCAGAAAACCAAACATGTTCTGGGCTGCAACAAAAATAGAATGACCAGTGGGTTGAAGGAGGTGATTCTTCCCCTCTGCTCTTCTTTTGTGAGACCCTGTCTGAAGGAGAGCCTGTGTCCAACTCTGTGGTCCACAATATAAGAAGGATGTGAATCTGCTGGAGCAGGCCCAGAGGAGGGCCATGAATATGATCAGGGGACTGGAGCACCTCTCCCATGAAGACAGGCTGAGACATTTGGTGTTCAGCCTGGAGAAGAGAAGGCTCCACAGAAGACTTCATATAAGCTTTCAAGTACCTAACGGAGATCTACAAGAAAGCTGGGGAGGAGCTGAGGAATTAGATGAGGTATAACAAACACTGTGACAGTGGTGAGACGTTGACACAGGCTGCCCAGAGAAGCTGTGAATGTCCCAACCTTGAAAGTGTTCCAGGCCAGGGTGGACAGTGATTTCAGCAAACTAGTGTGGTAGAAGGTGTCCCTGCCCTGGGCAGGGGGGTTGGAACTGAATGTTCTTTAAGACCCCTTACAACCCAAACTATTCTATGATTCTATTAAATTGTATGGGGACCACAAATAACTCACAAATAGTTGAGAGTGTCCTTTAATGCCTTCAGATGATAGGCAAGCTACAGTTAGTACATTGCAGAACACATATTCTAGTTATGTAAAAGAAGACCATCTTTCTTTGAATTTATTAGTGCCTAAAAGTAGAGTTTTACGTAGAATAAAAGCAAATAAACTTCAGTAAACAGGCAAAATCAAGGAAACATACAATTCATCTCTTCTGACATCATAAGCTAATAATGAAAGCAAACAAATGACAACAGCAAATTTTTTTCGCCTTGACTTCCAAGTTTGAAAACATCTTTAATCTTTTAAGTTAAGAAAAAAATTAATAAGAGAAAACAAGTATAGATTTTAGTGGAAATGCCATACATGTGAAAGTGGCCACCATGTATATTTTTTAAAATTATTTTTCTTCTGTTTTCTTTTAAGTAAAATACTTATAAATAATTGTAATTCAAACCCTGTGCACTAGACAATTCACTTTTGCATTCTTGCTGTCAGTGTCAATAGTTTATTCTTTGAAGGTCTAACCTCAGGTGCCAGACTTAGCCTGTTAATGCTAGGCTACATCCTCTTGATGGAATTCCAACAAATCCTGCAAAATGGTTTTTGTTTTTTTAAGATTCAAGTTTCATTTGGAGCTTGGAGTCAAAGGAATTTGGAAAGAATGAAACTATTTTTTTTTTTATACCCAGCTCAGCACAATCCTTGTTGTTTATTTAACCATTTAGAGTTTGAACACCATTTTATAGTGCTTACGAAAACTAATTTTATTTGGATTTATTCTAATTTTTTATTTTTCACAGATGAATGTTTATTTCTACCTTTATCCTAAAAGATTCAAAGAAAAGAAAATGGCCTTTTTGCCATTTTCTGAGTGACTGAATCAGTTACTCTGGCCGAATACTTAAATTAATTTCCCAACAATGGATTTGGGTCACTGACAATTTCGTGATGAAGTCAACAAGTTCTTTAAAAGATAGAATTTTAAAAATGTTGCACAAGAATTTTTCATTCCAAAGCATACTTTTGATAGAGAGCTAGACTTCTTTTTCATCCATATATAAAGAAATATGTGTGCAAACAAGAATGGACACATATATACAGTCATGCAAAGAAAGAACTCATGGACTCAGATGTATTTTTTATTTTAGTTGCTATTAAGGTACTTTCCTTCAAGTTTCACTAGCTTCCTAAGCTCTTCCTAAATTCCTCACAGTACATTTGTTTTATATTGCAAGGAGCTTAAATCACAAAAAATGAGAATTGTCATCTTTACACAGGTCTTTCTTTCCTGTCTTATAAATACTTTCATCTCAGGAGTTGCTTTTTCCAGGATTACTCCCTTACCTCAAACTACTAATGTGGGATGAAAAATTTCCAAAATGGATATTAAAAATATTACAAGTAGAATAAGGGATATGAGGGCCAAAACCACCCAAAAGGAAGAAAAAGAGAAGAGAAAGGGAAGGTTCCGGGAAGGTTCTGGGAAGGGAAGGTTCTGGGAATGTTCCGGCAAGGCAAAGGCAAAAGCCAAGGCAAAGGCAAAGGCAAAGGCAAAGGCAAAGGCAAAGGCAAAGGCAAAGGCAAAGGCAAAGGCAAAGGCAAAAGCAAAGGCAAAGGCAAAGGCAAAGGCAAAGGCAAAGGCAAGGGCAAGGGCAAGGGCAAGGGCAAGGCAAGGCAAGGCAAGGCAAAGTGAAAGGGGAAGGGGAAGGGGAAGGGGAAGGGGAAGGGGAAGGGGAAGGGGAAGGGAAGGGAAGGGAAGGGAAGGGAAGGGAAGGGAAGGGAAGGGAAGGGAAGGGAAGGGAAGGGAAGGGAAGGGAAGGGAAGGGAAGGGAAGGGAAGGGAAGGGAAGGGAAGGGAAGGGAAGGGAAGGGAAGGGAAGGGAAGGGAAGGGAAGGGAAATTGTTTACTGGTGGAAGTGAGCATCTCTATCTTCATTGAGAATTATGCTCTTTAAATCCATTGAAACCATGTGGACAGCATTGAATAATATGCCGTTCAACTTCTAATGCCTCTGAAAGACTGGATTTGAAAACACACAGATTATGTCACATACCTTTATTATTTCCTACAAAACGTGGGCATTTAAAAAACTTGCAGCCCTCAGCAGAGAACTGTGGAAAAAAAGAATGAGATCTGAAAGTGCTTCTCTTTCAGTTATACTTCTAGTGCATGTAGTACAACTGGAGAATAATGTGAAGAAAACATTAAAAAAAGAAAAAAATCAGACTTTTTACCACGATGATACTAAGAGCTTTTAGCAAGAGCCATGCAGTTTAACACAAAAATTCAGCATTATCTCTTTCATTATGGGAGTAGAGGGAATCAGTTCTAGCTCTTTTATAGCCTCTCTAAAAGCAGTTTTTTAAGGTTTTGCTAATTTAAAAATTGTGATGCTCTTCTATTTTACTTTCATAGTTGAGTGTTTAAAATAAAGAAAATAAATACTTATTTAAGATTTACATGTAATTAGTAAACTCAAGAAAAAAGATTGATGTTAACTATGGTCTTTTGTCAGACTGGCTATTTTACTGCATGTTAATGTTGCACAGAAGAATATGACATTTAAATGTTTTCTTAAATCAAAAGAAAGAGAAAATAAATGGTGTGCCTTAGAATAAGGTAGTTATGCTAGCTTAAATGAAACTATTTTTAGGAAAAAAACAAAAGTGGAAACTTTCAGGGAAATTCAAGTCTCTTGAATTTTCCAGTTCTTTGAACTATGGTTCACACTAGCACAAACATGTTTTTTCTGGCCCTTAACAGAATACATGCTGAGACCTGATGCATCTTTTCTTATATTCTCACCAGTTAATTGTTTCAGTGAATGCTGCACATTTGTCTACAACTTGAACAGGGAGTGGGATTCTCTGTATAACTTGACTACAATATTCCAGCCTTCTCCATCAATATCATTATGTCAACAACAGTCTGTTACAGTTTCTAGCTTCTTCCTTGAAAAGCCAAAACATAAGCAAAGAAAAAACAACATTGATGGATTTTTTTTAAATCTTCAAGTTGTTCTGATCTTGCAAAGAGCAAAGCAACCATACGTTCCAAATTCTTTCAGAGTATTTTCCCATACTACATTCTTTGTACTGTCTTCCAGTGAAGTCCTCCTGTGTAAATGGTCTTCCAGTCTGGTACATATATCTCAGTGACCTACTGATTTCTTATATGTTGGTCTTGGCTATATGGTCCTTCGATTGAGATACATAACAGTTTTTAAGAGCAGTCTGTTGTATGTATAGGATGTTTCTAATAGACAATTTCACAGAAAGAGTCATATAGGATTTAAAGTGAAAAAATCAGCTGACCATTTAAAGTTTTGAGACCAGATTGTAGAAGAATGCATGAAAGATCCACAGGCTTTTATGTAGCCTCAGCTTTTAAAGGAGGTAATTCAGAAAGAAAGCAGAGTAAATATACAAGCAAGAATTATTACCTTCCTTTCCCTTTCCATTGCACACACTGCCCAGGCATACCTTGTTTAATATGCATATCCATGTTTCCTCTTTTCCATGGCATGTGAGACCCTGTATAAGAAGTTCTTGGTCTAGCTGGGCTTTCACACAATTCAGACTGGCTTCCTGAGTGGGTTAAAGAGCAAATAAACTGCTACTCTCAGCACTACCCTGAAAAAGAGCAAGCTTGGGAACCTCAGTACTACTGATGATTTGCACCCATTTGTCCAACACCACTGATTGGTTTTGCATTTGATCATGATGTTCATGACATGGTGTCAAAGCACCTCTTACTCAGACTTCACCAACTGATCTTTGAATTCAAAAGAGCCTGGTTACACCATTATTACAGAAAGAAGAAACAAACGAATAAATGAATGGAAAAATCATAAAGAAAACAATCCCAACATTCTAGATATAGAGACATATTGACACACAATTGACATAAAAAATATGCTACAACCAATAAGAATTCACTGAAAACATTTTTTGAAATCAGATAGGCAGAAAATGAAAAAAAAAACCACCAACTCATCAGCAAAACAAAACCCAAAAATCTTAGCAACAAAAATTACTTCAAGTGGGTGAAGGACAACATTACCTGGTTCTGTGCCACTGACAATTCTGTGCTTTTCAAATGTCACTTGCAGCATGCTCTTCAAGTTAATGATTTGAATTCTCTTTGGGTTGAAATTTGTTCCAGAAATAACAGTTTAGATCATATTAATTTCTGCTCTGATCATATTAATTTCTCCTGAAAAATGAGAAGAGTTTTATGGCATTTGTGATATAGAAAAATTAAGGAGGGAAAAATACCAATTGTTCCCTTCCCTTCCCAAACCTTCCCAAACCTCCCTGAACCTTCCCTTTCCTCTAAGCTATTGTCCACTGTAAGGTATTTATCACCTTAGCTCTTCAGGAAAGAACCCATTCTAAAATTGTGCTTGTGGTCAACATATTAAAGCCCCAGTTTTGCTCAAGCAACCTCAGCTTTGCTATAAAGTGTCCTAAATGATAAGAACAGTAAGGAAGCTGATAGGTAAGAAAAGGAAGGATTAATACTGAACAAAGCAATACAGAGTGTGAATAATCTGAGTCATCCTCTAAAATGTGTGTAATGTAGAAAAAAGTAGATCAATCTGCAGCTAATAACATACAATGTTTACAGTACAACAGCACTTAGGAGATACTTGTGCCCAGTTAATTCCCTGGGACACAATGAGCACTGCAGCTTCCTTATATTTTAGGTAGTTTCTCAAAGTCATAATGACATCTTTGGCAGATGACTAGTTATTACTTTAAGTAAAGAGATGGGTTAAAGAGTCTCAAGACATTCATAATAAGAATAGTAGGGATTGGGGAAAAATAACCAAAGAGCTTCTACGTAACCATTTTGTATGGGCCTCTCATGAACATTCAGTTTTCATTACTACATGAGAACTGTATTTTATCTTGGACAGAACTTTGAAAAAGCACCAAGGTACTTCCTCTTACCAACAGCTGGAGGTCGTTTCACTATCAACTTTATAGAAGATTTTTGTGTGCTAAAAATGAAGAAGGAGAGATTTCCTTTTTTTTTATCCACCAGTACACCTTGTACCCTACCGCTGACTTCCCAAGGTTGGCAGCTTGGGAAGACTATGTCTAGGACATCATCTTGTTATAGAGTCTTAGCCTCCTTCATAGATTCCTAACAATTTACTTTGCTTCACTTTTGCCTTTCCTGAAATTTCCACAAAATTATTTTCTTTTAGCTATGTGACACTTGTTTAAATTTAAATTGAATGATCATTTTTGTTCTATCAAAGCAGCCAGCAGTAATAAGAATATCATGTTTCAATATCTTTCCCCATGCTTATGGTTATTTCATTTCTGCATTAACTTTCACTGCATGGCTGTCCTGTAAAGTTCCTGTGTACCATGGGCAACAGTCCTAAAATCGATTGTTAGGCCTTTACAATGAGCTCATTAATTTTTCATCAGAACATGGGTGTTGAAGATAATGGAAACTTTCTTTTCAGTATGATAAGTTGATTATCAGGCTTCATCTTTAAATAAAATTGATTGTGCCCAAATTTGTTTGGAGTAGGGGGTGGGGGTTTAATGTTTTTTATTATTTTATTTTGCAGGATAAATGTGGATTGCTTACAATCTCTATTTCAACACTTTGTGAGTAAATTACTCCATGCAGAAACATTATTGTTGACATTTAGTTGGGAGGTTGCCTCATTGTTGCATTCAGGAATCTAATTGTTCTCAACCAGTCAAGTTTCAATTTTGAAAATATCACTCTATTGATTCATCAGAATATCTGATTCAAGTCAAAACTGAGAAGATCATGAATGCTGTGTTATAGGAAAGAAAATCCACCTCTTGGATAAGGGATATGAAAGATCTTCATTCATTACAGCATGGACAAAAGATTAACAAAACCAGTACCCTAATAGAGCTGACCACTGAATACAGGTGTGAATACAGGTGTGAATACAGGTGTCCACCTCCCAAAGCTGTCTCCTCAAACAGAAGACAAAGAAGGAAGAGGGGGCAACTAGTGTAGCTGCAATTTTACCTCACCAAAAGATTTTGAGACAGAATTCTGCCACCTGAATTAAATGCTTTGCACAGAGTGCTGTCTCTGGCTTCCATAGGCATTGGACCATGGGCCACTGCCCATATCATGATATATTGATTATGTCAACATAATGACACAAATGTCTCACCAAAGGTGAGTTCTCTTTCATCAGTCTCTAAATACATATCTCGTTTTCACCATCATTTATTTCCATCTTGTTCTATATTTTAAGATAACCATGTCGTGCAGACTGAATAAACTGAACTGCTGCTTTCAGATTTAATGTAATTTACGTAATTTTGTCAGCTTGACATAAACTAAAATGTCAGCCCCTTTTTTTTAAAGAAAATTTTCACTATTTAAGGATATATACCATCAATAAGTTGACTAACTGAGAACAAAGTTCCCTACCTTTTGCTTGTGAAGCTGATGGTGGGAAAGTGAGCATGGCTAATAAGTTACAGCTCACTAAGCAGCATCATAGATATCAGAAGCACGTGGTTTAATGACAGATAACATAGCAATGGGGAACAAAGACACATGGACCTCTGCACAAGTTTCTTTAAGAGCTGCCATAATAGACCCCCACATAGTGAGGTGCCTATAAGTACTAGCCTCATCATTCCTGCCAATATTAAAAAGTTTCTGCCCTATCAAGCTTACAATTGGGAAGTCCTAATTGATTTCCCTTCTTCTTTCCAGTAGAATGTAAATCTTTTACATGTGTGGACACCCAATCCAGCAAGGTGCTTAGCTTAGCATTGAAGATGTCTGTGCTTTGCCAATGCAGGAGCAGCCATAACAGGTCTAGGCTCTTTTTTTCAGGGATATTTTTCCTCCCATAATTCTTCCACTGCTCACCTGATAGGTGATGGGCGCATGTCTGAGTTGGTTTACCAAACTTTTCCTGGTCTAACCCAATTCCTAGTCCAATGAAAGTTGCTACTGGTGTGATCCACATCTTTCACCACCTTTGAAAGGTCCTGGTTTGAGCAGCCATTTGTAGCAACGAGGACCAAAGACACATGGACCTCCTTGCTTCTCCCAAAGAAGGTAATTTATTGTAACAACCAAGAACATTTATGTTATAAACTTGAACCAAAACAAGCACTTATCGCCTGCCTGCCACTGCAGTGTCACTGTTCATGCATTCCTTTATCTAATCAGCTCTCTGATCATGGGTTGTCCATGCATCTCCTCAACCAGTCACTGCCTCATGCATGAGGCAAGCACATGCCAGCTATACAACCTGTTGTCTGGTTACATGACCTGTTTCTTACCTCCCTGTTAGCTGAACCTTTCCCAGAGTGCTTTCTTTTGAGCAAGAACAGTATTGAATATGATTTCTTGTCTCCCACAAGCTATAACAGAGTTTTCAGGCAGGTTTGTAACCAGAGCAACGGAACTACCTGCTTCAGCTGTTTCTTGGTGGATGTCTAGAGGTGAAAATGTTGAGTCTATGCTATGGTTTATGCCATTCCCCTACATGGTTAAAAATATCCTGAGCACCAGGACACATTTCAAATTCATAGTCAAGTACAGCGTCAGTCAGAGCTTGACTTAAGTGAAAACTATGAAGCCAATTCACCTATCCTCTCATACAAAAATCCAAATAAGGGAAAAAAATATGTTGGTTGAAATAGTGAAATGGCACATCTCATTAACTTGTGTAGGCCATTATAGTTGAGAATTTATATGATGTTTTAGCCTGAGTCAATGCTTCACTCAGTAACAAATGAATTAAGAATTTAAAGTTTCAGCTCAGCCATAGCCTCTTGAGGTAGATGCAAAGGTTCCATAACAGTCAGTATTAGTCAGACCACGTGCAGCAACAGGATCACAGTACACAATTATACACAATGACTGATAAGTCACTTGATTAACTGTTTGTCTTGTCTTTTTTTTCATTTACTTGATTAACTGTTTGTCTTGTCTTTTTTTTCATTTGTCCTCATATAATGAACTACTTTCAAATGTTCTTACTGAAGTATATTTTATGGAAATAAGTATTTACTGCTGTTTTATATATTTGTATGTCATTAATAATTGTGAGTCAGTAGAACAAGTAACAGTTGCCTGATTAGGTTGATTTCAGAGACAAAAATAATTCTGTTCCTCAGCTCTATAAAAAGAATAACATAAACATGAAAATTCTGTAGTGTTTTACAGACTGAAACCAAGAAGCCCATATTCTGATACCATCTTAAGGAAAATGTAAATTCATGGCCACCTTTTCTTTGCACGTGTTTAAGGAGAGCTTTGGGTCTTTCTTTGATTTGGTGTTTCAGAGTGTGCAGACATGAAGATCATGGCAGCACTTTGAAAATGTGTGAAATTAGAGAAGAATATTGATAGTTCAAAAGAGAGCATTTAAACTTCAATAATAGAATATTCCTGGAAAAGGTCTTTGATTTAAGAAAATATGCAAAAAATAATCTTTTATAGCACGTAGAATCCATGGAAAAAGAAATTACACGTTTAAGAAATTAGACATATGATATCTCCATAAAGAGATCAGAATAAGCAGAGTTAAGGACATTCTAAGCCCATGTAGGTAAACTTAGGAGGTAAACAAGCAGGTAAACAAGGAGGCTTTGTAAAGATTAAAAAAAAAATTCAAAAAAGAGTGACATGTCAGAAGAGAGTGAAACCCAGTGATACAGCCTGAGTAAAAAACTGGCCCATTGAGAAACACTTTACATACAAGTATTGCTGATCCAATCTTTCCCAGGTTTCACTCTTAAGGATTTTAGTATAATCAAATTTTCTTCACTGATATAAGTAATCCCATTGCTTTCATTTTCTTAGTTAGTCCAGAAAATGGACATAAATGCATATTCCAAAAATATTGGACTAAAATAGGCCAGTAAAATCACATTCTGCTAAGACTAAGACACAATCTAGGGCAAATTAAAAAACCTTCTGAATTACTGTATTTGGGCCCTTTCATGTAAGATTTTTTTATGCAAGAATAAATCCCATTAAAATCTACAGAGAAGAACACTAGGAAATATATTATATTTATCAAAAGATTAAGAAAGGTATGTTAAAAATGCTGGGGAGAACGTAGTTTTAAAGGGACACCAAATTACAAAAAATGTAAAAGATATTTAAAACCATTTATGTGGAAATTCTAGTTTGATATAGAAGCCAAAATCAAGTCTAGTCAATCAGTCAACCCTGATTTCCAGGGTTTTTCTTTATTTTCCTTAATCTACAAACAACTTAAAGCCTCAAATTTTAACAGCATCCAAATGAGAGAGACAGATCTTGACAACATGGACAAATATTAGAGATGGATGAAATAAGACAACACAGAGATAAGCCCAAATCTTTGCTAAAATAGCAGATGGAAATTTGTGATAATTGAATATGTACTGTTAATTTTAGGTTTTTCTACAGTTTTGTGCATATATGAACTAATTCCTGAATCTGGGGCTAGAAGAGATGGTGCAAAACTGATTAAAACAACATTAATGTTTTCAGTGGGAATGGAAGATGATTGCATTAATATTTTCACATGTACCTTTTTTTTTCATGGGATTTCCAGTACAGCTATTTTTAAGCAACAGGAAGTTTAGCTAACTTAGAAATAAAATATGAACAAATAGGAACATATAGATTTTGGAGAGCTGGATTTAACCTCTTCACCCTTCCTTTTTTGCTTTTAATGTCTTCTAGCATATGAATAACAAGCAGAAAAAGAGAGGCAGAGGGGAAGAAGAAAGAATTTCACATTCCTGTATTTCAGCCAGCACATTCCTTGGGAGCATAAGTGAGGTGGTTCAAAAAATGCAGACTTTGGAATTTATGTGATTTTGGTATGTGTAGCAATGCACTTCGGATGTATTAATAAAAATGGTTAAAGAATGTGCACCTTTTCGGGGAGTCATTTAATCTACTTAGCTCTACAAATTTCAACATGTTTTTTCATAGATTACTCTGAATTAAAAGTCTCATAGAAGCATCTATAAACATCAAATCGTGCAGTTGTTCATGAATCTGTCAGTGGAAGAGAAGATAGTGTGATGCCTCTTAACAAAGCTTTAAGAACCAAGACCCTTGTATACAAATCTCAGCTCTGCCACAAATGTCCTTGTGACTTTGAGAAAAATCTGTATTTCCCTTTGCCACCCTTCCTACTACCTGCACAGCTGCTAAAGTTTTAAGTGCCCCACATTTACGAGATTAAGTTAGTTTAATCGCAGGTCGTTTAACTGTTCATGCTCTCATTCCAGAGTTGGTAATGTTTCCACTGAAGAAGGCAAACCCGCAGCCAGAAAAAAAGTCTACATTTCTTCTCCTACTAGATTGCATCAGCTTTTCTGGCCTATATCCATCAAGACAGCTGAGCAAGTAGGGGAAAAAAGTCCATTTAATGTTACTGAAGATATTTTAAACAACCCTATAAAATAATATAATCCCTATTTATAAGTAATGCAAAATCCAAATCTACATATAGTAATCTGAAAATATTTTACAGTAGATCAAATATTTTTATTTTCTCTACCTCTGTGCAGTAAATGCATGCTGTTCAAAATGGTCTTACACAAAGTTTTTTAAAGTAGCATTAGTATTTTTAAATCATGAGAGTTAATCCTGTCAATGTAAACATTCAGAAAATCCAAAGATCTGATAAAAAGCCTATAGTAATAGCTGAGGGTTTTACATTTCTTTTGCTTGAATACTAAAGATTTGAAGAAAGATGAGATAATGACACCCTTGAGATTACAGATGGGGATTTTTCCCCTATGAAAAATTCGTAACTGCATGGAAGTGGAATGACAGAGGGTTAAAATTCTAAAAGTTACAAGAGTCTTGATTTCAAGATGCACGATTACCAACACTGATGGATCAGGAGCACTATTTTCCAGCAAGTGGCAGTAGAATATAGCATGGAGAAGTACACACCCAGGCAAAATCAGTCAGTCATTTTCTTGGTTTGGAAAGACAGTTGTCTGCTAAGGAAGGCAGGATCCTCCCTGGAAATGGAAAAATGTAAACACCCCTCCCTCCAAATTGCTATAAATTTTAAGTTAAGGGGGGCTCTCAGGCAAAAATATGGGAGCAGGAATAACAGTTCTTTATTAGGGAAGAAAAATAAAAATATAAAATAAACATACAGCAAACTAAAACAAGACCGACAGAGTCAGAATACAACCCGACACCCTGTTGGTCAGGGTGCAGGTAGCAGTCCAATTGGAATTGTGGCTGCAGTCCTCCTGGAGTGTCAGGTGTGGTTGTGTTGGAGCAGGGATCCCTTAGAAAGGTGTAGTCTTCCTCTGAAGATCCAGTGGAAGAGGCAGCTGTTCCTCTGGGAAATCCAGTGGAGAAGCCATGCTGGTGTTCCAGAATCTAAAGATTAAATCTGGGTAGGAATGTTTGGCTCCTCCCTCTGGGCAGAGCATCTCACAATGGGATGTTATAGTCCTTATCAGTCATGCAGTGACATTCAATAGCCTGTTATCAACAGATGTCTCCCCAGAGGGAGGATAGGTTGTGGAAGAGATAAAGGAAAACTGCCCACCTAACAGAAGACAGCAGCCATACAGATGGTAAATAAAATACAATTTTCTTGGCAATCCAGGACAGTCATAATTTAGAATTCAGTGATACGCTAAGTCAAAATATAATAATTTTTTTTTAAACTTTGTATAAAATTATGCAATAATCAGACCCCATGCTACTGTAAATGAGACTTCACCTGAGCAATGTGTTCAATTCTGGGACCTTCAAAATAAGAAGGATGTGGACCTCCTGGAGAGAGTCCACAGGAGGCCAGAAAGATGATCAGAGGGCTGGAGCACCTGTGCAGACAGGCTGAGGCAGTTGGGATTGTTCAGCCTGGAGATGAGGAGATGCCAGGGAGACCTCACAGGATTTTCCAGTGCCTAAAGGTGCCCTACAAGAAAGCTGAAAAGGGAATTTTTACAAGGTTATGTAGTGATAAGGCATGAGGTAATGGCTTCAGACTGAAAGTGGGTAAGTTTATATGAGATATTAGCAAGAAATTCTTTACTGTGAGTGTGGTGAGGCGCTGAAACAGGTTGTCCAGAGAAGTTTTGGTCCCTATCAGTGTTCATTGCCAGGCTGGATGGGATTTTGAGCAACCACGTCTGGTGGAACATGTGTCTGCCCATGACAGGGGGTTTGGAACTAGATGATCTTTAAGGTCCCCTCCGAGTCATACCATTCTATGATTATATGCATTCTAGGCAGATCTTGGAATTATGTGAAAGTCTCCCACCTGAAGATGTGATGCACACTAGAATCAACTGGCCATATCCTCCAGTAATTAAATTTTCAGGTGGTGGAATGGCAAGAGTTTGTGTCAAAGTAACAAAATATTGCTTTTTCCTTGTTATTTCGTGATTTGAACCATTATTGAAGACATCTAATGATTTTGCATTTTTCTGAAACAGACCTGGAAACACCTGTAATATAAACTCAAGTCCTGTGACATTGTATGTTTGTTTTTAGTAAATAGACAGTATGCAGTGGAATTTCCATAAAATAATTTTTTTATTTGACAACTTAAATTTTTGGATGTATGGCTCATGGTACTGGTCTTCTGATTTAACTGGAGTCATATAGGAGAATGCGAATCTGGTCTAAGACATTGTCAACTACAATTTTCCCATGGACTTAAATAGGATCACATCAAATTGATCACACTGAAACATTTTTTTTCAGGTAACTATATTTAGCTGCTTTGAATAAGCAGTCTTCGCCAGTCAAAATACATACAGAACTGAACCAGTCTATGCACATTTATATTGGTTGTATTATATTGCTAGTACTTTTCAGCAAATCCCCAGTAAAAATTTCAAGCTAACTACCCCCTATTGCATTGAAATATTCTTTGTGTTTGATTTTTCCCTCTCATCTTGTTGTGTTGTGTGCAAATTTTAAGTCTCTTTTATTTTTTCATTGCTTTCTGTGCGCTGTTTTTCTTCATTGCATTTACAGACCTAGTTGTTCTGAAAATCAGGATCTGTGCTGGTATGGTTGGAATTCAGTGATTTTCATAAGCATAAACAACTAGATTCCTGATCATTGTTAATTCTGACTAGTGAAATGTCATTGTGTATGTCATCAATTATCCAGTTTATATATGCGGCAGAAATTGGAAAATACTCATCCACATACAGGAAGGAGAACAAACATTGGACTGAGAGACCTAAGCATTTCCATGAAGTATGCCCAAAGATTTTCTATTCCAAGGGGGATGAGGTTCCCAAGACCTTGCTATTATGGCTGCCTTAACCCATCTGAGGTGCTGAGGATATGCTTCAGCTCCAGCTGTGCTACACTTTGAAGCTGTTCCATGTGATCTCCATGTTATTTCTATTCTTTTTCTTGTCAAGAAAAAACAAAGCTTTCAGTCTCTAACTAAAAAGAAATAAAGGAAATAAAAAGCTTGCTGCTCATCAATCTTCAAAAAATTTTGCTACTCTTCTAATCACTGTACCCAGAAAAATGGATTAGACAGGAAAAAGTCTATGAAAGTAGAGGGAGAGAGTAATTTATGAAAGAATGTTGATTATTTATGACATTTCAGAAAGTTCTGGGGATTCAATAACTTCTAGGCAATTTCAGCTGCTGGGAGTACAGGCTGACATAAAATTCCAGCTCCACTGTTCAGTAGGTCTCTGAGGAAATGTGTTTTTCCCCTGCTGCCGGCAGTTTAGTCTAAACTGAAGCTGAAGTATCCTTTAACATGTATATATGATAAACTACATAAAGCTCCATGAGAGAAAGAGAGTACTCAGTGGCATATGCTTTTTGTTTGCTATTTAAAGCATTTGTTTGCCATTTTGAGATTGCCATTTAAAGTGGATTTTGAAGAGCTATTGCTACTACTGTGTTACAAGCCATGCGAATATGACTTGTGAATGTTTAGTGTTGGATGTTTTTCTTGGGTTTTTCCTTTTTTTTTTTTTAAAAGCCTTTAAAAATCCATTTTCTCCTGGAAAAATTGATCTGCATTTTGAGCTCTTCAGTTTATATACTGCACTTTGGCTTTCAATATAAAATGACTTTTTTTTTTGGTATCGCCAAGCACTGGAAATAAACTTCTAGATAAATATATCTAAGGTCATATTGGTTTCTATTGTTGCTGCCCCATAACAGAAAGATGTGACCACTTCTCTCAGCTTTTGGCTTTCCCTACTTTAAAACCCTGATGTGATCATCAAAGGACAATTTAATTCTTGAATATTGTTTTCCTTTAAAAATAATCAAAATTTCCTAAGAGGTGAAAAGCTGGCGATATACAAATAACAGTAGCAAATTCCTCTTTGACAATCCTTTTAGTGGGTTACTTGAGTACAAATGGATTTATTTTCTTTTCACATGCCTAAATGCAGTGGGTTTTATCCCTATTCAGAGAGGATGAACTGTTTATTTGAGTGCAAGATCCTGCCTTTAATTACATTAGAAATAATTTTGCCAGTAGGCTTTTTCAGACTGGAGGAATCTTTATTATAATAACAATGATCTAAAAAATAGAAAAGATAAATACCATAACTTGCCTATTTACAGGACAAAAACATGCCAGAGATATGGCAAAAACATTGTTTTAACTCATGACAGTTCAGCTTGTCAACTATAACCTAACTTCATATTAAAAAATAAAGAACATATGGAGAATTTTGAATATTGCATGTCATGGTTTAAGCCCAGAAGGCACTTAAGTACATTGAAATCTCTTGCTGACACTTTGCTCCCTGTGGGGAATGGACTTGAAAAAAAATTAGCCATGTTGGGATAAGAACTGCTTAATAATTGAAGTAAAAGAAAATTCAATACTGCAAATAATAAAAATCATAGCAGCAACAGCAACAACAACAATAATCATAATATAAATAATAATAATAATAATAATGGGAGACAGAGAAGGGAATAAAATCCAAGAGAAACAAGTGGTGCTCAAGACCACAGCTCACCACCCACTGTCTGGTGCTCAGCTGGTCCCTGAACAGCAATTGGTGGCTCCCAGACAACTCCCGCTAGTTTATATACTGGACCATGTCCTATGGTATCCCTTTGGCCAGTTCCGGTCAGCTGTCCTGGCCATGCTCCATCTCACCTTCTTGTGCGCCTCCTCACTGGCAGAGCATGGGAAACTGGAAAATCTTTGGCTCAAGGTAAGCCCTACTTAGCAACAACTAAAACATCAGCGTGTTATCAGCATTATTCACGTGCTAAATCCAAACCAAGGCTACTAAGAAGAAAATTAACTCTATCCCAGCCAAAACAAGGACATTGTATTGATTCATTTTTCAATTATGACAAAAACAACCTATTCCTATGCTTATCCTTACCAAATTTATGTCACATCAATGAAGAAACATATTTTAGGTTTTTATACTATTTTAAAATTAGGAAGATTTAAAAAATATATATTTGCCAGAGAATGTACAGAAAAACATCTACAACTTGATGGGTACCAGACTTTATTCCATGGCCTAAAAACTGTAAGGCATCTGGTAATGTCTGAGATGCCAAAAGATCCCACCCAATCTCTAGCCACCACTTTGAGACTGCATATGTCCTAAGGCTTTTGTGCCAGCTCCTTTGGAGACAGCTTGGATATCTGAGGAATTCTCTAATGACCCTAGAACAAGAAGTTTCAGCAAACAAATTGAGCTCTTCAAGCTTCTGTCCCTTCAGTTGTATTTTTAAAGCATATTTCAGCTGTAGAAAGTACTGAGAGCCATTTAAGTTTGTCTCTGAAGATTGCCAATCAGGTTCCTGCCTTGGTAATTCTACCCGTAAAAAAAAATTCACTCATTGTGCAAAACACAAGTCACAGTCACTTAAAGTTGATGGAAAGACATCCCCCTCCACCAGGTGATTAGAACCAGGTTGTTATAAGCGCAGTTGCAAACATGCTGCATTATTTCAGAGTTTTGGCAGGTATACAATCTTCTTTTGTTTTTCATCCACTGTTTAAAATGCTCAGCAGAGAGATGAGTAAATAACGAACAAACAAAAGATATAGATTTTAGTTTTATTTGAAATTGAAATGGCACCATATACTTAGCTTTTGACATGGATAATGGGGCCATGGCTTTAAAAGATTTTATTAAATCAACAGAAGTTCTAAGTGCAAGCCTAGCCTCCCTGCCTCCCTTCCCCCTCACACCAGGAGTTTTAAAAAGCTATTAAGTTTACATTTGAACTAATATTTAAGTACTAGCTTTCTTGGGAAGCCCAAAATATACCGTATGCCAAGTTGTGCTGTGGCAAACTCTTGCACTTTTCAGGTGACAGCCGTACCTCCTATTCTGCTTTCAATCAGCTTTCCATATTGACAGTCTGCTGCTAAATTCCATGGAATTAGGCAGCAATAGATAGCTAAGATTATCTTGTGAGCTCTGCATTGCAGCAACATGTTAGTGATTAAACAAATTATTACTGTGTTTATCTGTGCATTTTTCTCTTATTTAAAGATTTCATTTAGTCCATAATGTATTTGCAAGTAACTTAACCTCTCAGTGCCTGAGCTTTTGAGTTGTAACATTGGGATAAAGGGATAAAGGGCTTACCTACCAGCATATACAAATCAAATTTCTCAGGTGCTTAAATATCAAAAGAAAGGAAGTCATATGTGTGCCAAAGAGACAGAGATCAGTTTTCAATGCACACAGAGGTTGCTGGAGTTTCATCAGTAAGCCCTATTCTTTCTCTTTCCAATTACATGTATGTGTATTCATGCTCACGTTCAATTGACAGTTGCAAATCAAAAGTTTATTTCTTAAGAGGCAAAGTTTTAAGAATTTACAGGGGAACAGAAGATGGTAGTGGTACTATTTTTAAATTCTACGTTCTAAGGGGCACTACCTACAATTGTCTGTATGCCAAGTCAGTTAACATTACTCTACTTTTTGAAGCATAGTGGTTCCAGCTTTATAATAAAGAACTATAGTAAAGAGCTGTTCTGTGTAACATCGAGGCATTAAAATGGCACTTTGTAATGTGAAAGGGGAGTGTGGGTCAGAGACAGAGACTCACACTAGAGTTCTTGTGACAAACAGCCTTGAGTTTATTCTCCAGCTTGTTTTATAGGCGCTCCAGTTACACATGTGATTTGTTGAGGTCTTAGCCCCATCCAGCTCTCTGGCCAATGATACATCTGCATTTAGAGCTGAATGACATTGGCTGAGGGTGCCTGTGCAGATTGAATCCAACCTATCCTTGCCACCCAGGGACTCCAATGCCATAGCACTTTTCCCTGCCTCAATTAGTAAACTTGAGAAGCCTTTAGCTGTGAATTTTAAAAAATCTGATCATGGCAGTTGATAAAAACACTTTTGAGGCATCTGAATTGTTGGCATATTTATTCCAAGATAAAGTTGGGATGGTACAATTTCAAAGAATCTGTGGTGATTCTGCACTAAAGTATACTTTTTGTCATATAGCATTTAGTAAAAGTACAATCTGACTAAGGCCTAATTTCAGCCAACCAAAATTTGCTTTGACATTTGACATCGAATAATACTAATTTTAGGTAGGAAAACAAAGGATTTAAAACACTGATAATTTTTACTTGATTAGCCTTCCCTAGTGCTACCAAGTTCATATTACTTATATATTTCTCTATTTTTTGCTGAAAATTTGATAAAATGAATAAGCCATCTTTACGTAGGCAACAAAATCTGGCAAAGGTATCTCTAAAGTCAGTTCGAATTGATTTTTGATAGTACTATTCAGTGCTGCAGAGTCAGAATAGCAAGGGCAACAAAACAAGCTGTTACCTTGTGTCCAGAGATATAGAACATTTGTTTTAATAACTGGATTTCTAAGAGAAGCTGGGGGAGGAAATCAGGACTGGAACTTCAGTTCTCTCAAGGAGCTTCTGTGTTTCTTAATTTGTACACTATGGGCAATACCTATAGCACGTATGCCCATACTATTCTGACTGTAATTTTGTTACTACACCTAGCACAGTAATATTTAATTTCAGAGAAGATTTCAACATACATAAAAATAATTCTGGACAGTGCTGCATTACATGAAAGGTATTGCAGTCTTACTACCCAAGGCAAATGTCTGACAATTTGAGTAACACTGCAGTTATTTGATATGGACTAGAGAGGCGGATCTGCTTATGTCTAGGTTTCCACAGCATTCAACTGTTTAGTAAGAGCTGATCCCAGACAGATTTATAAATCTCTCAAACTTCACACAAAAATGTCTACTGAACTAAACTTGTAAGCTCTAATAAGTATGTTAACTTAAAGCTTGTTGTCCAAGTAGATGCACTATTTTCTTGTCTTTCCCTTTCTCTGAACTATATTTTAGTTAAAAACAGAGGTTGGAATAAAATATGTAAGAAATTTCAAACATCCTTATTTTCACTGCTAGAATTTTGGTATCAACTTGTTTTATCTTGATATTGCTATGAGAACCTGATCCATATCAATTGATTTTTCAACCAGTTGAACTTAAATTGTCTTAACAGGCACAATAGGTTTGAAAATTGTTGAAAAAATAAAATTATGCATCTGAGCAAACTAATAAGTCAGCAACACAGTTTGAAGTAGGATTCTGCAAGCCTGATCTGTGCGAGTATATTTGCATTATTTTGTCCAATGATACAAAGTATGGCGGCCTGCTGAATGTACTTCAAATATTTTTCAGCCAATTCTTGAAAGCTATCTATATATTACAGAACTTGAAAATGAAATTTGCCTAATCAGAAGAAAAAGATAAAATTTATTTTTAAAAAATCCAATAAACAAACAACTAGAAATTGATATTGTTGGTAAAATAAATATTTTTTAAACCAATTACACTTTTACCTTCTGATCAATTTTTCATAAAAATAAAACTTTCTAAAAAGGCTTTTTAACCTGTCATTTTCAGTCAGGTCAGTACTTATTTTCTATTTCACCAAAAATTCTATATGGTACTTCAGACCAGAGGAAGTAAAACTTATAGAATGATGCTTTTCATTGAATGAAATGCTGTAGTTCTGTATACAGAGGTGGAGATTTGTGCTAGAAAAGATCACTGACATGGAAAAGACTGACTGGGATAAGGCAGGATATGATGTACAAATTGTCTCCAAGCCAGAAGATAGCAATCAAGTTTGGGCTTGATATTGGTCAGACAACTGGAGATATTCACCAGAGATTTTCAGAGCAGACATTTCTATCATTGTGGAAATTCAAGTGATTTCAAAAACACAGGTAGTTGAAAACTTGAAAAGAAGTTTGTAGCGTTTAGATTTTCATTTGAAACCCAACAATGCAATTCTAAACTTTCATGACTAATGGGAATAAAAGAACCGTATTTTTTTGAAAGAATCATGTTTGTAAGATACACCTTAAAAGTTTCATTTCAATCACACTGAAAAGACACTAGTGTATTGTCTCCAACTAGTTCACTCATGCAGTTCAGTGTCCATTTTACAAAACATGGAAAAGTTACCTTGGAAACAGATTTCTAATAAACTTTTTTTCCTAATGGGGAATTGCTTTAACAGTTTTTGGTTGAATTCAAAGCTGATACAGGCAAGTGCATTTCTGCATCAAATCTTTCCTACTTAGTAGGCCTCTAATATTTTTAGTCCAGAACAGTATGGACACCTCTTGGAGAGAAAAAGTAATTGAGCAGCCAACTTCCAAAATTAAATATTCATGCCCTGATTTAGGTGCTCTTCTAAACCATAAAAACCGACAATCATGGACAAAGATTGTCTAACTAATCAAAGTAGAAAGTGGTATGTTTATTACACCAGTGGGCAGCATGGGGTGAGGGGGGGGGGGAGTCCTCCCCGAAATGCATGACCAAACCACACAAAGATTTTTAGCTTTTATTTATTTCCCCAAATAACACATATGCATAATCCCAGTATCTCCCATCCCTCCTTTGTATTAAAATAAGATTATTTGTCCTTCACACACACAAACTTCTTCTGTTGAATTGGGTCAGTGATCTCAAATTGGGTCAGTAGTCCCAAGGATGAAGTCAGGAAGGTCTTCGTCAGGTCTCTATGACCCTCAGGCATGATCCAAGGCCCCTTGCTTCATGATGGATTAATAGAAAGTCCAGGTCCTTGGCATTGTTCTACTGGTTGCAATATGTTCCTATAATGGTTCATTTGCTCCACTTCTTTCTACAAATGAGCTCATATAATATAACAATTAGCTTTAGCTTAAGCATCTAATAATCATTAACCTATTGTTGGTGTATCTAACTTCAATATGAATTGGTTCTAACCCTCAGCTAAAATCTTAACCCTTTAAAATCATGATTCACTTCTATAATATCATATAAAGCAATTTCATTGTAATATTAACGTGAAGCCGAATCACGGCATATGTCATGCTATTATGAGGAAGCTAAGGGAGTCGACCACATCCTAATTGACCAGCATCGAACTCCGATTTATTGATCCCACTTACACACCTTTATAGTGGTGTTAATTAAGCTTATACATATTACAAAACCCGAGCTCATCATTGGCCACAGATTACACATCAACCCCTCCTTTGTTGCCGAAACCTGTGATTTTCTTGTTGAGACTAATACTTGTTTGTCTCATCCTGTTATTGACTTGTTATTTATCATTCAAGGCCTCCATGTTTTCCACCATGCCTTTATCAGCACTTCCTCGAGGACGTGGTGTTTACTGTTGTTAAGGGAAAAGCCTGAGAACTTGCTGCTTACAGCTGCCTTTTATTTTTTAACCAGCTCTATATGTTCATGGCCTTTTTTCCTTCAAGCCATGTCTGAGCAAAATTCTCCAACACTATTATACAGAAATTTCAAGAGAGAAAAGAAATCTTTTGTGAAACCTCCTTATTTCTGTACAGAAGATATGAGGAGCTAAGCAAGATTGTGCACTCAGACAATTTCCTTCCTTGCTGCACCACAAGCACAGGTGGGAGAGAGGAACAGGTATTGACTAACCCTCTATTTCACAGCATACATTCTTCCCGATGCAACGATGTATTCAAAACAATCAACCAACAGAACACAAGAGAACATCTATGTGCTACACATAATCTTTTTCAGAACAAGGCTACAGCCAAACAATGGAGTAGTAGTAGTAGTAATTTACTAGCACTTGTCTATCCTAGTGACCAGTCTCCCTGTCACATTTCTTTCAGGCATTATCTGTTTCATGCAGAAGCTCCATCATTCTACAAACCAAATAAATTGGAAAGAGAAGCACAGCCTTAAAAATAAAAAGAGACAATTTTGAGAAACAATTACTATTCTCTGTTGGCTATAAAGAGAACTGAATCTTTCCTCATGACATGAATCCACTTACTAGCAAGTTCCTTTAAAGAAAAGTACAACCAGAATATGGCAGTTCTGTCCTATAAATTATTACATTGTAGTCCCTGATCATCAATCAATGGCATGGACTGATGCATATAATTTACTAAAGAACAAGATAATATTCAACTTAATTTGACTCTCTAAGTCAGTTGCCTGAAGAACAGAATTCTGCAGTGCATTTGAAAAAACAAGGAAACAAAAACACAACACAAAATCTATATCTAACATTGAAATGTAAAAAATAATTGGAGGTTGAATTGAATCTTTTCCTGTTTGCAGAATAACATGAATTATCCTGTGAGGACATTTAATACTGTTATATTCCATTTCATCGAGACTGTGACCTCAGATGCTATGACATCAGAAGCCATCAGTCAGGCAGCCAGAATGCCTACATGCCTGTACATGAGCTTTTCCAACATGCTAGATATTAAAGATCTTCATGCAAAGGAAAATATACTAGTATTTCAGGATCATCTTTGTTTAGACGTTAGAAAGGATTATGTAAAACACATTTTCTTATAGTTCAGATTTTTTATATGTGAAGTGTTATATTGTCAATCTGGAATATTGTTATAAAAATCATCAGGAAGGCATATTTGAGCATAAGATATATTTCATTGCACCCATGAAAGTAAAAAAAGTTACTTAAGCTTGAAGACCAAAGATGTATCAGACATTAGGAAGTTCTAGAAATAAGGATATCTGCTCTGTCAGGAGGTATGTAGGCGTTTTGGTTTGATACAATTTAAAGAGTGTTCTGTGGAAGGACTTGTCTCCTCTAAGAGTTCCAACCATCCCCTTCCATCAATAAGAAATAATTACTAACAGATGAAAATGCAAAAACAACAGTTTATTAACAAAAAGAATGCCAACAGGCAGGAGAGGGGAAAGTAAATAACTACTAGATATCAAACTGTTGGACCTCACCCCTTCACTGGAACAGAGAGACCTAATCTGTTACATGTGCATACTATCATTTCTCAAATACATCAACATGTCATTTCAAAAGCAAGTATTAGAAATTAAAGGACATCAGCATTGGGTGACTAAAATTATTAATTCAATTACAACACATTTTCGCACTCTTCTTGCTCCAGATGTCTGTTTTAACTTAAATATTGGGCATCTTCCAATGCAAATTTTAGCAGTATCTTTGGAGGAAAATTGAATGATGCAAGTGCTATGATTATTTCCAGATGTTTTGTTGATAGCTAGGTAGGTAGGTACTGTAAGAAAATATCAGAGACCACAAAAATGAATTTAACAGGAAAAGGCCATGCAAGTACATATATTCTAGAAAATCTTTATTTTTAGCTCATTGTGTGTAATGAATTAAATGCGATTTTCTGGAGGAACAGTAGACATATGCCAGAAATGATAAAACTTGTTGTCAATTCATATACAGAGAACCATTAATAAAGCAGTTTTTTCTATTATGAAAATATCTAAGATATATCAGCTAGTTATTTAGAGGTAGCTGTTAGAAACAACTTTTCCCCTTCATACCAGCCTGCTTTGTAGATACATGTGGAGACCATCAGCTTCAGCCTCCTCTCCAGTATGTTCCTGCAGTTTGAAGGCTGTCTATCCACACAGATTATTTCCAGGGTCTGGGATTAGAAGAACTAGAAGACGAGGAGAAGCTCTTTTGCAGTTTCCTTCTACACCAATTTGGTGGCAATTTTAGTTTAACTGTTAATGTGGCAGATTTTCAGGTTTTCACGCTTTCATTTAATTTTTAAAGCATTTGAAAAGGCTTAGGGTCTTGATTCAGCTGAATTCAGAAAAACCTCACATCTGTGACTGTCATTTGTCCATATCTTGAAAATTCCTTTTTATATACCTTTTTGTACAGATTCAAGTTATGAATCTTTTTCTTCTTCCACTTTCAAAATTTTTCCAGTCTCCAGAATCCTCCTCTTCATTCTTTTACCAAGGCTACGCCTTTATCTCCGATGCAGTAATCAAAATTAGGACAAAAGCTTATTTATGGCATATAAACATAGAATCTTTAGTTGCCCTATTCAAGTTATCCTTCATTGCATTTTTTTCCTGACTTTCTATCCCTTCAGCATGTGAAGTATCTAAAGGTAATAATAAAGTCTCATCTTGTGTTCAGAAAAGTTTAGATCTCTTATCAATGCAGGAGGTAACAAAGCATATGAGTATAGCACTTCTGTGATACAGTAGACTTCACTTACAAATTCTGGCTTCCTTTCGCCTAGAGACAGGCATCTATATACCTGTTAATACCTAATTTCCTCATCCATCCTCAGACACTGGAATGTTGTCTTGTGTGCATACCACTATCTCTCATTTTTAAAAACAATTGTTTCAATAAAAGGAGGAGTTGAATCCTAATGATAGTGCTATAAGAAGCAATTTAATAAAGTATTGGGACACACAAAACATGATGGACTTTGGACCTGGTTACCAGAAGAGATTTGATAATTAGGATGCCTTGGCAAGAACAAACATCTTTGAAGATTGCAAGAAGATTAAATCAGACTGACTTACAGAAAAGAAAATTACAACAAGACTTCTACAAGCAAGCAATATTGTAAAATGCATATATTTGTTTATGTGATGATTAACCCAATCATTGAAGTAAAACATTACTAGCCTTCCTAAAATAGTATATAAGCACAGGCAGTCCACAATACATTTAGATTCTTTTGACCATCTCACAGTCTCCCTGTCTCTCTCATCATCGCTGATAAAAAAGCAGTGCTTCTTAACTAATTTCTAACTAATGATTGCTTGGCCTCAAGTTTTTCACAACTCACAGCATGACGTCATATACATTTTGTACAATTCCTTATGGAATATCCTCTGTTATAGAACTGCCATATATATGGATGTATTGGGTTTCCATGAACTGGTTTTTGGTACCAGGGGGACTACCAGTGTGGCTTTTGTGAGAAGTTGCTATAAACTTCCTTCATGTACAGCAGGGCCAGTTCCTGGTGGCTGCAAAGACAGATGTGCTGCTGGTCAAGGCTGGGCCAATTGGAAATGGTGCCAATGCCTCTTTGATTACAGGTTTAAGAAGAAAGAAGAAAAGAGTTATTTGCCCAGTTTTCATTGCGGCCAGAGAAGAGCAGAGTGAGAGCATGTGAGAGGAACAACTCTGCAGACACCAAGGTCAGTGGTGAAGGAGAGGAAGGAGGTGCTCCAGGCACAGGAGCTGAGATTTCTCCACTGCCTATGGTGAGGACCATGGTGAAGCAGCTGTGCCCCTGCAGCCCATGGAGGACAGCAGGGATGCAGAGGTACACCTGCAACCCATGAAGGAGCCCACACCACAGTGGGTAGATGCCTTGAGGAGGCCCCATGCATCCTGTGGGAGGCCAATGGCAAGAGGAATTCTCACTGGACCAGCTATGAAGGACTGCACCCTGTGGAAGAGTGACCCATGCTGCAGAAGTTTTGGGAGGACTGTTGCCCAGGGAATGGACTCACATTGCAGCAGTTCACAGAGAGCTGTTACTTGTGAGATGGAAGTTGAAGGACCTGTGGGAGGGACCTCATGGTGCAGCAGTAAAAGGACTTGTCTCCCTGAGCAGCACGAAAACCACAAGGGATGAACTGACCATAACCCCCATTCCCTGTCTCCTTCCACTGTTGGGGTAGGAGATGGAGCTAGGTAGTAAGGGGGAGGGTTTTTCTAAGGTCTTGTTTTACTTCCCATTATCCTGCTCTGATTTTGTTTATAATAAATTCACTTCATATATCTGATTGGAGCCTGTTTTGCACAGGATGGCATTTGATGAGTGATCTTCCTAGTCCTTAGCTCATGAACCCTTCATTATATTTTCTTCTTCCTGTCTGACTGTGGAAGGGAGTGATAGAGCAGCTTTGGTGGGTGTGTGGCATTCAGCCAGCATTAACCTACAGCACTGGATCGCACAGAAATAGGAAAGTTTCAACTTTAAAGCAAAACCAGAGCTTATGCTACCTTCTGCAATAGTCTCTTGTGACTTATGAGAATGAATAGAAAAATAATTATTTCTCCAAAAGAAAATGAAATAATAATTATTCTTTCTCCAAATGTAGGATACTTCTGGCTACTCCTTAATTAAAGTAACCTACATACAACAGGGAAGATAGTATGGTATTTAAGTTTTAAAAAATTGGTATTTAAGTAAAGAAATCACCGGAGACTGATTTATAGTGGGATTTGAGTTGTAGACAATTGTAGTTACTGTGGTAGATTTGCACAGTTTAACTCAGTTATCCTTTTAAAAAGGAAATGCAAGATTACCCATAAGAGTTTCAGTTACAATAAACAAGGATAAATAAGTCACTTTTGCAGGAAAGATCTATATTTTCCATTTCCACATTGCCCCCCCCCTTTTTTTTTTTTTAATACTTTATTTTAGGCTGGAAAACTCCATGAGGTGGAAACTCTGTTTAGCCAGGGACATTTATTCTTTTAAAAGTTAATCCTTAAAAAAAGTCTGCTTTTCTTGCTGTAATGCATACTAATAATTTTAGGACTTTTAAATTATACTTTTCTTTCTAGGATTCCGCAAATTTTCTTGATATTTTGTTATGAAAATTACACATAAATTTCAGTAAGAGCTGAATAAATTGTTTTATTGTCATACATGCTCATGCCTATTGTTACTACAGATGGATAACTGCTCAGATGCCTAGAGATGTTTCCTTATAACGTGCCAAATATGTTTTGCTTAATATGTAAATTTAAACCCATACTAAACTGCAGACATTACATGGAAGTTTACATTGAGTTTTATTTTACCCCTCCTTCATAATGTTTTAAATTTTATCTATGGAACTGTTAATGTTGCTTCTGAAATTTCCCTGCAGTTTGTTGTCAAGTCCTTACACAATATGAATGGGAGCTTTAGTTACCTAAATTTCAAAATTGTTATTTAGAATGAAACATGTTGATCATCTTGAGCGCCATCATGCAGCATGTATAGAACAACCAGGGGATCAGGTCCAGCCACTTAGTTTATGAAAGGCAGGTCTGTTCTGAGTAACTCGATCTTCTTATGACAGCAAGACAGCAAAAAATGAGGGAAAGGCTGTTTATGTTAGTGCTGACTATAACTATTTGGACTTTTGTAAAACTTTTGATGCCGATTCTCACAACATTCTCCTGAAAAAACTGGCTACTCACTGCTTGGATGTGTCAACTGCTTTCTAGAATAAGTCTTATAAGTTGATTAATACCAGATATTTTTAACTGTTTGTCCTCTTTTCTCTTTTTTCATACCCCAGGCACACTCCAAAGAAATACATACAGTTTTCTATTATGAATATTATGACATTAGGCACTCGAAGATCTGAAAACTCTGAAGCAAGAAGTATGTTGACTACTTAACTCATTGCTAGTACACAATATCAAAAAAATTAGATATGTATGGGAAATCCTTGATCCATTTTTTCTCCATCAAAAAGAATTAATTTTAAAGTGCACATTAACTTCTCAAAAGTCAAGAAAGTCTAGGAATGCCTTCTGGAATAAAACTGTTTTTTAAAACCAAACAATCCATCCTTCAGAGGATGTATGAATCACAAAGTTGTTTGTTTTGTATAGCAGGTTCACAGCCTATTATTTTACCTTTCCACTTTGTTAAATATAAAATTTCACACATTGTTTCCCATAGAGAAAAAATAATATGTAATATGACTGAGTTAATGCAGTTGAAGACAAATGGTTTCTCAGAGTTTGACTGTTTCTGTATTGCTCAGGATCTTGAAAAAATGTCATGTTCTATGTAGGTCCTGTTAAATAAGATAATTTACACACTGGACATGTACTGTATACTACTCTATTTTCAGGCTAAAATCTGATGCTGCAGATAATTTAGGCAAAGCTGAGGGAAGCTACTCAGTCATACGCGTGTGATGATAGGCATTGCAAAAATAGAAAGCACACTGTAATTTATTACAGTTCCCATTATTGGTCCAAGCAGCCAGCAAATCATAACAAAATCATGAAACTCCTAGGTGTTTTAACTGTTTTGCTACAAAAATTAGCTAAACGTATCATATTAGGTAAATGTTTAAGGAATTACTTATTTTTCTAACTATTCCATCCCTGAACAGTAGAAATAGAATCCTTGTAGCACTTAAGATTGATCTGTAGTATGTTGTTCTGTAGTATGTACATAGCATGTAGTATTCCTTTTGTTTGTTTTGAAAAAAAAAAGATTGTATACATGATTTTGCACTGAAACATTCTCTCCCAACTTTCTCCTTGATTGTGCAAAACTCATCAGTATTATTGAACACAAATTGAATCAAAATAGAGAATGATTTGCAGTAGAATACTTGAACCCTACATTGTGAAAATTAGGGAATTTTTAAAAAGAAACAGTGACCAATGTATTGAAATATTCATTGGGAAAGAATATTTTACAGAACATTTCCATAGAGAAAAGCAAAACAGCAGATTTCTTAGAAAATTTACATTTGGCAGCTGGATTTATTATCTCCACATGTTGCCAAGCAAGAGAACTTTTCTGAACCAAGTGTACTCAGAAAGGGTATCCTGTAGAGTAGTTCATACTGTTATTAATGGCAAGAAATAAATCTGGGTTATCAACAGAGTATATATTGTTTCAATACATCTACTTCATCTCTTATACTGTCAGTCTTTTAAAACATAAGACAGATTGCTGGAAGGTCAGATTTTGTTCCCATTAAAATGTGAATAGAGAATAAAGTCAGACACAAGTAGGCATGAGGCTTATGCTGAAAGATCTCTGTTTCCTTTCGTATGACAGGAAAACTTCTAGTTTTCAAAACTAAACTTACAGTAGGAAGTCCATGCTGATGACTACATATACTTCTGCACTTGTTCATAGTGATGAAGATGTTCAAATGTGGTTTCTAAGGAAGACAGTGAATCCATGTAAGTACTATAAAACCTCCAGAAAGCACAAGGAAAAGGTAATTGAAACCTACCTTCATAGTCTGAGCTAAACCATAGGAAACAAAAAGAGATGTGGGAGGCTTTTTGTAATGAAACAAGATTCAGCTGAAGAGAACTGTTTCAAATGTTTCCTTTTCCACATTCAATCTTTTAATGTGAGAGCCCCCTTTGATTTTACTCCACAGCATTTTCTGCACTCTTAGACCACACCATCATTATTCGAACAAATAGAGACTGTTTATTAAGCAAAGAAGGAGAGAACTGCACACCCAAAGTAACTTTCTTCATTTTTTAAAAGAAGCCATGCAAATTAAGATAAAGCATGAATTCTGCTACTCCTAAGTTGGTTTGTGCAAAATTATTTTTAGCACGATTGTCCTACAAATAATCAAGATGCCTCTGGGTTGTATGTGAGGGTTGATTATTGCCACATGTGAACAGCCTAGAGCAATTAAGAGCCAACTCAGTATTAGCAAATCAGACTTTGCAAGGGCCCTGTATTTGTTTGTTACCAGCCCATAAAAATCTTTCTTATCATGACCACCAGACACAAGCACAGAAGCCCAAAGGGATATAGTATTCTATTGATATAAAAATAAAATACAATGTCCAGTAATCATAACTGTTTCAATGCTTCTGTCAGCACAATTTTCCATTTTGGAAAAGATTGTGTACATTCTACAGGAATTCTGAAGGCTTCTAGGTTTTTGCAACACAGCCAAGTTCTTCTCTGTTAAAAGGCAAAGTAAATAAGGGGAATGATAGAATTAAAAAAAAAATTAAAATGGCTCCTGGCACAAACAGGACATGTTAACAGCATATTTTTTTACCATTTTCTTCTAGAATTTTGACAATTCTAGGAGAAAAACTACCACATATTCAGATGTATTTATCCAGGTGTAGCTAGTCTGTTGGCTTCAAGTCTTTGCTTGTACTGCAACCACAATGAAGCATAGAATTTCCTCTTCCAGTTAAAGAGGTCCCCAGGCAAGGGAGCTCCAAGACAGCTCCAAATGGCCAGGCAATAATCTCTATGATGTTATACTTGTGGCACTGACCTCTTACTATGCTCTAACGGTACTTTATTGGAAGTTCAGGTTACCTTTTACAATACAGAGAAAAATTATTGTCTTTGCTTCTCTATCCAAAGATGCTTCTCATGTTGTTTCATGCTCAGAAATAATATCTTCGTTTACTCATGCGGTGATGAAAATAACTAATATAAACTGATCTGTTTGTCCTAGTCATGGACATGATACCTGGATTTTTCTCACAAAAACATATTTTGCCTAAGCTAATTTTTTTCTGACCTTGCAGTTTCCTTCCTTCCTGAAAGGAAGGACAACATGGCTGCATAAAATAAGTAGTGTGACAATGCTTGGTATATTGTTAAGCAATTCGACTTGACTCAAGTTCAACAATACTTACTTTTAAGCACTGATCTATTCCTAAATTTGTAATTTGCAGGGACTAAGAGTTACTCCAAGTTATCCATGTGTTTGGTACTTTACTGAATTACAGCTCAGTTTTGACTCCAGAATCTGATAAAAATTTAAGATACAACTGAAGGGAGATATTTTTTGTGAAGATCAGAAGTGGAGTCTCTGGACAATATAAATAAACAATTGCTACAAATTGTCATGTCAATTTTTTGCTCTGAGATCATACTGTAGAGCAAGGAAGAAAAATCTCCTGGCTTCACAAACAAGCATTTGAGATGGCTGAGAAGAAAATATTATTTTCTACAGAACCCAAAACTTATTTAAAACCTTATTGTCATAAGCTGAACCTTAAAATGCCATAAGCTGAAGCAAAAAGTTCGATTAATTTTTCTTTAATGTTCAAGTTTCCTGGTTAAAAATATAATTTTTAAAATTATATAATAATTTTATATAATATATATAAAAATATATATATAAAATTTATATATAATTATATAAATTTATATTTATATAAAAATATAATTTTGTTTTAAAGGTGAATTGTTAATCCACAGATAAAAGACGCAGATGTGTGTTGCGTTGACTTACTTTACTGATCCTTATAAGGGACTTGATTTAGTAGGGCAGGGATTGGAGTTTGAATTTGCAGTGTTTCTTAATTGTGAAATGCAACAATGCTTACCTCTGTCTGTATAAAACAGTTGTGTCTTAGCTGCTTAGAGTTTATTTATCCACCCTGAGGTGTTAGTTCTGGATGAGCAATCATGGGTTTACATAGGCTAAAAATCTGCTTCTAAAACTTATACAGAGAAATCCTTTGTTTTCTGCTGGAAACCAACAAGTTTAAAATAAAGTTTTGGAAAGCTAGAAGAACAACATTGTGACACTTGAAGCCAGCTGAGAAGGTTGCCCCAGACCAAGGAATTCCACCATGCAGAGATGGTATCTGTTATATACTGTGCAATTTAAGGAAACTTCTCTAAGCTTCTGTCTATCCAGTAAATTTTTACAGGTTAGCACCTCCAAGTATATGGACATAGGACACAAATCCCCATTGGGTACTTGAAAAAACTTTCAATGTCATGAAACACTTAGTTCTTGTAATAAGATTACACTCCAAGAAAGTTATCACAACAGAATGGATAGCCAATAATACATTATATTAGCAGTTCAAAACTGAATGTGCTGGATTAGAATTATTTAACTCTTGTTAATAGTTTATTTTTATTATTATTATTGCCATAATTACAGGTTACCTCACTAGTCAGTTATTGTAGCATGGGTCCCCGCTGGGTAATAATTAGCATTGACTCCATGATTCCAGAAGGCTGGCTGTTTAATCACTTTGCTATGCTATGCTATGCTATGCTATGCTATATTTCCAAGAAAACTCATTGTTCTTGCAGACAGTCCAATACAGCTTTGACCCAATTGGTCAATTGAATCCAAAACACTCTTTGGTAAACAAATCTCCATAACACATACCACATGTGCACAACAACAGGTGCAGCAAGTGAAGATAAGAATTGTTTATCAATCTTTTCCCTGTTCTTCTCATAGCCTTCCCCAGGAAAATGCCTGGGAAAGTTGTGCCTGTTGCTTTCTGTGACCAGAGAGCTGTGGCCACAGAAGGGAAATAAAACAGATTGCTTGCAATCATGCAATCAACATGACTCCAATATGACTCCAATTTATAAAAATAATTTTTAGAAAGCATCTTTTCCCAGCTTGCTTCTTTAGGAAATCTGAGACCAGATCACTTTTAAGTGGTGGTAGTGTTCACCCTGCTTTAGCATGGATTCTTTGAGGAGGAAAATTTCAGCTTGACATGATGTATGGCATTACCTTCAGAATACAGTGACATTTTGGTGACCTTTTTATCAGGGAACTGAATAATAGTGAAAAAAAAAAAAAAAAAGAAGTGAAGTTGGCAAGAATTTCACACATTGCACACAAAATATTTGGAATTACAATGACCCTTCAGTGTTCAGCCCCCTAAAACAGCCCAGCAAAGCACAGCACAGCACACACTGAAGGCATTACCTCATGGATGCCTAGCCGCTTACACTTTATTTGATCACCATCTCTTGCTGGAGAAAGTTTTAACTAAAGCACAATTTAGGCATTCTGTATTATAAAATTAGTTGTTCTTAAAGTAATATATATAAAATTCAATTACTACATGTAACATTTTATGACACGGATTTGAATGTATTTTCCTTTGTTTCCAATAATACTCTGGGTTGTCAGAAAGACTTGTCTTTTTTTCTATCATACTGGGAGGAAAGATAAAATTTATAATAGAGGTTGCCAAAGGTGAAGGGATTGAAGTACTATATGATACAAAATTAAATGTATTTATTTGAGAAAAAGAAACCCCACTCCTTTGTCAAAAATATATTTAGTAGAATGACCTATAAATACTGCATATACTACATATCAGGCACTATTGACAATTTTTTTTTTCAATTTCCCAATCTGTTAAACAAGTTCTTATGGAGCAGATAACACCCCTCTGCCCCATCAGACACCAGTAAAGTATTTAAATTCTCTGGCTGCATATATGGTGTAGATATGCTCTCAGTTTTATCTGTGAAGCCTGTAATATCTGAGCAGAGGAATGAAGAATAAACAATGCAAAAGTGAACTGTGCAACCAGGTTGGAGCAAGATTAGATGGGTTTTTCATGATTTACTGTGGTATAAGAAGACAAAGGAGCAATTCCACTAGGGCTTAGACTTCAGAACTGTGATCTCTCAAGGAAAACAGTGTGCAAAAAGTTATAACTATTGAGTCTTGAAAACACAAGGCATGGTAGCAGTGAAAAAGTTCAACTTTAAAGCAAATCATCTATCACCTGAGTGTGATAAAATCTATTGGTGCTTCAGAAACTAGAAAGCTCTCCATCTCCTTACAGCTGTTTTTTTAACCAAGGTCTCAAGCCCTTTCAAAGTGCAATGAAAATGCTGCTTCTCTTTTTTTATTTCTTCCAGATGAGACAGTAAATGTTCTTCAAAGTTTCTCTGTTTCTTCAGGGATTCAGTTCAGATAAAATAGCAATCAACCTGAAATTTTTCACCCTCTCAGATTAAATCTGTATTGTTCTGTATTAAATTCATATGTGTTAACGTCATGTTGAATCTTGTTGGATTGAAGGGTATCTGGGTGTTGGGCACCATATTATCACAAAAATTACTGCAAACACTCTGGATTAAAACTGCATTTTTGCTTCAGGACCTGAACTGGGCTTTCATAAGCCAAAATATCTAATTCAATGAGCACAGTTACAGTCTCTTCAATGACTTCAACAACAATATATAACCAAAGATCTAGTGTTGAAAACTGCAGTGATGAGACAGAGCCAAGTTCTTTCCAACTTCCATGTAGGGAACTCACATTTTTATTTTCTCAACAGGTCTGTTTACACATCTCATAAATGTTCTAAATGAGAGAAAATGGTTATCAGTGGGTTATGATGATGTATTGGGTTTGCATGGTCTGGTTTTTGGTAGCAGGATGGCTTCTGTGAACTTCTAGAAGCTTCCCCAATGTCAGGCAGAGCCAGTCTCAGGAGGCTCCAAAGATGGACATGCCACTGGCTAAAGCTGGGTCAATTAGAAACGGTGGTAATTCCTCTGTGATAACAAATTTAAGAAGAAATCAAAACAAAGGTTGAGGCACAGTTTTCATTGTGGCCAGAGAAGAGCAGAGTGAGAACATATGAGAGGAACAACTCTGCTGACACTAAAGTCGGTGATGAAGGAGGTGCTCTAGGCACAGGAGATGAGATTTCTCCGCTGCCCGTGGTGAAGACCATGGTGAAGCAGCTGTGCCCCTGCAGCCCATGGAGGACCGCAGGGATGCAGAGGTACACCTGCAGCCCATGGAGGAGCCCCATGCTGGAGCAGGTGGATGCCTGAGAAGAGGCTGTGATCCTGTGGGAGGCCCAGGGAGAGAGGGCCTTGCTCTCAGGCCACACCAGACTGTCCTTCAAGGAGTGCACCTTGAGGAAGACTGACCCATGCCGCAGCAGTTATGGGAGGACTGTTGCCCAGGGAATGGACTCACATTACAGCAGTTCACAGAAAGCTGTTGCTTGTGATACGGAGTCATGTCAGAGAAGTTCATGGAGAACTGTCTCCTGTGGGAGGGATCCCATGGTGCCACAGGCAAACAGCTCTTCCCCCTGAGCAATGGGATGAAGCCATGCGTGCTGAACTTACCATAACCCTCATTCCCTGTCTATCTGTGCCATGGAGGTTGTGCGGGAAGGAGGGAGGGCTGTACGGAAGGTGTTTTTGAGGTCTTACTTTTCTTCTCATTGTCCTGCTCTGATTTTGTTAACAATAAATTAACTTTATATCTCTAATTAGAACCTGTTTAACCTATGGTAGTATTTAATGAGTGCTCTCTCTTCCGGTCTTCATCTCAACTTGTGAACCCTTGGTTAAACTTTTTTTCTCCTCTGTCTGGCTGCAGAGGGGAGTGAGTAAGTGGATTTCATGGGTGCCTGGTATCTGACCAGTGTCAACCCATGACAGATGAAAAAGCAATACAGAATAAAGGAAGGTAAATGAAATAAAATATGCACAACCACACTGATTGTTGTAATGTTGCCAGAGAGATGGTGGATTACTGAAATAAGCACATGTAGTTATTTTCCCCACCAAGACCAAATATTTGATAGGAAGCTGTTTCAGGCTTTTCCTATTGTAGACCAGATTTTAGTTGCTAGAAATGAGCCAGGGTGAGGGTCTTTGTTGAAGTACAATGAGTTTCCTCTACTGAAAATAGTGTGAAAATAGTGTTAGATGTAAAAATGACTTAGACAAACAAACCTAACAAATCTCAACTCTAGATACATCATGGGAAAAATTAGGGATCCAAAAGAAAGAAGAATGCTGACCAAGAAGATGCCTACATCAGGCATAAAAAATATTTTGAAAGAGGAGCTGAGTCAAAAAGTATCCTGGACTGTCTTCTGTAGCCTAATCTCTATATCAAACCCTTCCCCCTTAAGCTCACCAAAGGAAAAAGCTTTGTCATATTTTATCTTAAATTCCAGACAGAACAGTCTGCCAGTCATTAGGAAACTAATTTTTGGTTACTGTCCTGCTTCAGGATATATGACAATTTTTATCACCTTGGTAAATACTTAGCCCAGACAGATGTAATCATTGCATCTGTGTTGCCCTTGGACTTTTCTGTGGAGAATGATGATTTTTGTGGTGATTATTATTAAACTAGGAAGGCAGAATGAAAATTAGCGGGACATAGCAATAAAGCACAGAAGACATCCATATCACTAATGACCAAGCTGCTTTTACAGATTTTTTTTCCCTATGTTTATATGCTGGTATCACATTGTCATCAGCGTAGTTGGTATGGAACTTCAAAAACACAGATTAACATTTCCAACAGTGTAGCTCAGTTTATTTGTCTAGTGATTTTAATTTCAAGGACAAAAAATACCCATGGATTTTTTTTTTTTTACTTGGAGCAGAAAGGAATGGAAACTCAGTTTCTTTTCTATTTGTAAGGACATGTACATCTGGTAAGACAAAAACATTGTGGAGGAGTCCCCTCTTAAACCACTGACAGCACAGCGTACAACAAAGAATGCAAAGGACTGAATAGGTAGATTTAATGAAGTTTTATTTGTTGATTTGTCTGTTCAGTATGATAACAAAAAGTGCTAGATAGCTGCTTAAAATTAACATAGAGGCCCCAAAAATTCTGAATATCAACATTGCTGATTAGTCTTGCATTATTACTTCTGCTCAGCTTCAGGAAAATATCTGACATTTTTCCATTTCAGTGTCATTTCTTACCCTCCTTTGCAAGTTTTTGCACAGGAATCTACAATCCAAGGAGATGTAGGCTGCAGGAACAAGTTAGAGTCTGGAAATTCGGACTTTTCAAGTTTTCATTCCATATGTGACATTCTATTCACAAACTACAGCAAGATGCTTCCTCTTTCTGTCTCAGATTGCCCATTAATGCACATCTCCAAAAGGGCTGCAGGTGAATCTCTGAATCTCTGCTTACATATCAATTCTGCCCAAAAGCCATGTTGCATGGATTCCTGTTCTATATCCAAGAAAGGCAGAAGTGGCAAAGCAGGCCCTGTATAGCATGATGGCAATAAAAATTATATTTTGATGAGATAATGGGACTGCAGACACTAAAGCTCTAGTTGAGGATCTATTGAGTTTACTCCATAGAAAGTAATGATTTACACTTTCCTTTCCCCCAGGCAAAAAAATTTGAATTCATAGCCTTGCTAGAAATTGCCTTCAAGGGAATAAGGCAATGAGCTAAATAATTCTACATACCTTTCAAAAGACCATGAAAGATTATTAGATTTATAAAGCACTTTTATATTTCTCATTGCTATCTGTATGCTCATTTTGCAATTCCATTACTGAATACTGTTGTTGTAAACAAGAGACATTAAGACTGAGTGACAAAACATAAAAAGGTCAAAGTATTATAATTGGAAAAGATTTTTTCCAAGATACATAAGGCACAAATGCTCAAATCCTGGTGATCTCTTTACAACAATATCAGTGGGGGTTACCCTACTACTGCTGATGATCTGCTGCCCTGTCCCTTGCCTACCAATGGTCAACTGCTAGTAGAAAATCCATGCAAATTTTTGCACACTGGCATGTCTACAAATACATCCTTCACTGAATAAACTAAAAAGTCAAAAAAGTCTTCCTCTAATTTAAAATAAATATGAAGTCAAGTATATAAAAATGAATGAGGAGTAAGTTATTAACACTGTATAAGGATAGTGTCTAGCTTCCACTTTTTAGATGAGATATTTTGCTTTGGAAAATTTGTAAAGCACCTTTTTATAGGAAGTATATTTTCTGCTTGTTAATCCAAGATATTCATGCATTATTTCCTATTTTCATTGTATCTCACAATCTTACTTGTTTATGCCATTTTTTTCTTTTGCTGTTTATATCTCTCCAGAGCACTGTAATTAAATTTTAAATTCTTAAGATACAAGGATACCTGTGTGAGCATTGCTTTGCTCACTGAGAGAAATCCTCAAACCAAACAACATATTCATAATTTTTCAAGCCTCCCTGTAGGAAGGGTGGGAATCAATAACCAACAGAAAGACAGGAAAGACAGAAAGACAGGAATAAAAGAAAAGCATTACCATGGATTATGGAAGCAGAATAAGCTATTAATATATTTAAAGCTAATCTGTTTTTCTCTGTAGCTGAGACTATGAAGATCTATATATTTGTAAATGGAAAATAACACCTTACAGTTTCTGGATAAAAATGATCCTGCCCCAATGTTCTTCAGTATGAAGTCATTGAAAAATCCTATTTCTTAGACATAATTGAATAGAAATCCCTGCTGATTTTCACTGACTGAGGTATCACTTAAGCAAACTTCCAACTGAACTTCTGTCCACTCAGCTTCCACATGTGCACAGTTTGTGGTAATTGGGAGTGGGACTGCAGGCGAGCGTCATCCCTAATAGGCTACAGCTGTGAAAAGCAGGTGACTAGCATTGAAAGGAAGGAGACATGGAGTGCCCAAGTGCACTGACCTATTACAAAACAGAACAGAAGGCACACAGGTGCAATGAATGAATTATAAGGGGTATAAAAGGTTGGGCTAAAGAACAAGAAGGGCAGATGCCTGACGCCTTCTGATGTGGTATGGGTAAATGTTTGAACACTTGTGAAATTGTATGGTGTTTTTCTGTGTATTATGGCCATCTGGACTGTGGCATGTGCTGTGACATCCACAAACCATGTATTGAAGTACTATGTATTTATATATCTCAGTGTGTTCCGCAAAAGCAGTTTAGTCCAGTTAAGCTGATGCCTCAGGTTTTAGCTTTTATGTTTTTCAGATTCTGTACTGCTTTAGTGTGTGGTTCTGAGCTTTGTATTAAGGGATGGTAAGCCCTCTTCACAGAGTAGGTAGACAAAACATTTCCTTCTGTAGCTGGGGACCAAGGACAGCCAATCCAAATCTCAGGCCCAAGAGTATAAACAATGGCAGAATGAAGAGAGAAAAACAAGAAGGATGGTACTTCATAAGCCAAAGCTATAATTGGACAATTAACTCAAATATGCTAATAGACCAGAAAGTGTGAGACCCTGTGACCAGTTGTCCATTTTTGTGACTATTTTGGTTTCATCTTGGGTGTAGCCCTGGCTGGACTCTTGTACTGCCCGAGGTGTGTGCATTGAGGCCTGTTAATAGATACCTACTTCGTTCTTTAACTCTGCCTACCCTCTGTTCTAGGTCAGCCTTCACAAGGCATCAGTTCTATTACATGAAGTTGGGGTTTTAGGACCACATATGTAATAAATTAATAAATAAATAAATATTCTGCCTCCTGATAGAAGTTTGCAAACAGGATGGATGTCAGACTTACTTAAATATGGACTGAAAGAGAGAAATTTCATTTTTAGTTTTTTCATTGCAGAAACTGGAAAACCAGCAGGGCTTTACTTTCACTAAATGTTATCACTTTTAGTAAACCTAATTTCAGCATGTCTATGTAAGTAATGTTAAAATGTTAAGAAATAATAAGGAAATATTCCAATAATAGATATATAAATTAGGTTCTCACTGGTATGTGCACTTCACTTCTAAAAACTTAATTCTATTGGCAAGTAGAATTGAAATTACATTGATTTATGTACCAGGGACACTTCCAGCTGCTGGAGTTTTGTGATCTCTTCGTTAGTAAATTAGATTACATGTTTGATTAGAACCTAAATAGGGGCTCAGTAGAGATTTATATGCTTTTTGTTAATGAAAACAATTTATATTCTATATTCAATGATCAATCTTTTTTATAATCTATATTGCTATTTCCTTTTTAAATTAGGGATTAAGAGGATACAGAGATACTTCTAAAATAGTATAAGTGCCTCATTTTTTCTTGCTTATTTTGTCCCTTGTCGCTGCTGCTTGTTTCATTCTGTAGAGCTTATGCATTAAAACTTTATCCAGCAAACAACTGGGCCTATTAATATTGTTTTGCATAACAGAGCCTAATATGAATCAAAACTCATTGTGGAGGGAGGGGAAAAGGTAGCAAAGGTACTGAAGAGACTAATGGTAATAGTGATTATCTGAATTCTAGAAACATGTCCAAAGCATTGCACAGTGAACTTCATGGAAAATGTTTCACAGACAGTTCTTTTTGCACAGACACATGTGCCCAGCCTCATGGGTTACAGACAACAAGATTTATTAAAAGAGTAAATGAATACATAATGTGCTCTGAAAATCGTTTAAGAGATATCAAGTAAAATTAAGTAAAGACAAATATCAATCATGAAGCATTTTTTGTAAGTGGAAATATTTTTCTTCAGAACAGAATAATGAAGAAAAATGGAGACAGCTGATAAAGGTCCACATACAAGAAAATGTTCACTATAAGAGTTCTAAAGAAAAAGCAACTGCTGACCTACATAGAGAAATTAATTACCCAATGTGACATTACTTGAGCAAGCTACTGCTACACCAAATTTTTAGGTTTTTTTTTCAGTGTGGTAGTTCCAACAGAAGAGTTTGAGGTATCAATTTTGTCATAAACTGATTCAGAGCATTTTCCTGGGAGGATGAAAGCATGAACTACATCTTGCTACACTTACCTAAGTTTTCTTGACACTTCCTATGGTCATGTAGGTAGCTCACTATAGCTTCCCAAGCGTCCAGTTACTTTTAATCTCCAGTTGTCTTAGTCACCAAACCAAAACACCATCTTCTCTATTTAAGACCTTCTCTAGAGAAATTTCTCAAATTCTCTGTACATATGGGTGAAGAAGCTGATTCTTCTGTCCTAATTTATATCAGTAATTGAAATGATTGATTTTTTTTATTGGACTTAGCACTTTTCCCACTTTGTCTCCTCCTTGCTCTCATAAAATGCTCAAGGTATATTATTTGTAGCTTGCTCTCATTTAAAATTGCTCCATTTGGTGTGCAAGGATTAAAGAATAGCGTGTTATGCAAATATTTAGACAGAAGAAATTCTTACATTCATGGAACTCTGATATGTGAATAATTTATGATATTTGTACTGCCAATTGATTGTTGTATCATGTTGATTCAGAGTAATGATACTACCACGACAACAAAGTTTTCAAGCTCTCTACTTGGGTGTATTCTGACCATACTTTTTTTTTTTTTTTTGGCTATGAACCACCCAGAAGGATAAAAAAAAAAAAAAGGACTCAAATACTGAACATATTGATGACTGAGGAATTGCTTATCAGCTGTCTAAGCATGCTGTGCTTAAATAAAAGGTAATACTTGAACTGGTTTCATCAGAGCACTAACTGAGCACTTTAGAGAGGTTCCATCTGCATGTGGGAAAAAACATACATAAAAGAAGAATTGTTCGGTATTCCATATTGTAAGACTAAGCTTTCAGTTGTAAAACTAAATCTTTTAAAGTGAAATTTTCCACACTGAGCTTTAGCCTTAGGATGACCTTTTTTTGAAAATGTAGGGAACAACAGCTCAGCTGTTTCCAAGAATGAGGTCAGTGACAAACATAAGGTCTTGTACATGCATGAAAAGTCTAGTAATATTTTGGTTTTTTACAAGTCCTCATTCACTGGAGGAGGGGCATGACATGCTATAAAATGATGGCTTGTGGACCAAGAATATAACTTACTTCTTTTGAAAACTAGCAAACTTGTACACATTTCTGAAGGCTCTAAATCTTTGAATAATTGCCTTTTATATTTTCTTAGACTTATTAGAGGATTAAGAATTATTCTGAAAGTTTAGGTTTGCATGAGGTATGCCTCAGCTGAGTGGTTTCTCAAAAAGGTGAGTCTCACATGCCTAAGCTCCATCTCCTTGTGCTAAATCTGTCTCATAGGGCTGGATTTTATGCAGCCAGAACTCCAGACAAGCAATGGAGTAAGAAAACAACAGTTCTAATATGTAGAGAGCAGAAAGTTAAGCCAAGAAAAACAAGCAATAATATTACATTTTTCAAATTAAATTCATCCATAAAACATTGTAAACTGATCTTCTCACAATCTGTTTTTGCATTTGTATTTCTGGAGCATTTTCGTTTCTGGCTTGGTGGAGATCAGTGTTGCTGAAACACAACCTTGTTCTTCTTGTTGTAGTTCAAGTAACCAGGAGCCAGAAGCAGTTTTTGCAGGCATTTTTTGCACAAAAGATGCATTTGTCAGGAATAGGAAAAAACAGGAGTGGAGAGGGATAGACAGCAATTATTGACAAAATTCAAGAAAAGGGGACATAGGACTCTGTGAATCACTGGAGATGAAAGGGAAAATCGAAGACTGGAAAAAAACTATGATTATGCATTTTTCTGAGGTTATATGTAAAACACAGGGACTGCTAACAGGAAGATGAAACTAGGACTTGACAAGGTAGATGACAGAGACTTCACTGGAAAAACAATGGAGATTGAGACAGTGTAGATTGAAAAACAGTGGGACAGAAATCAGAAGTGAGGCAGAGACAAGGAAAAAATGTGAATAAACAATTCACAGTTTCACCAGGGATAGGTGAAATCTCTATTGCAAACAAAAAAAAAAAAAAAAAAAAAAAAAAAACAAAAAAAAAAAAAAAAAAAGCTTGAATCACTAAAATGAATCAATCTTTGGATCTGAACTCCAGGCCTGAAACCTCACAATTCTGTTGTTACCCAGTGTCTATAAAAACGTGAAAGCAAATTTTTAAATTCATTTCTAGCATTGCATATTGGACATGGCCTTTCCTTACTCAAGTGAGACTTACATTGCCTATTTAAGTGACAGTCCTGCATGAGTGATGGTCCCTAAGCATTTTAAAGTCAGGGACTTGGAGAAAAGAAGGCTCAGGAAGGACCTTATTTCTGCCTGAATGGAGGCTGTATCCAGGTAGGGATTGGTGCCTTCTCCCAGGAAGCAAGTGACAGGATGAGAGGAAATGGCCTCTAGTTACACCATGAGAGGTTTAGAATGGATATTAGGAAAAATGTCCTCTCTGAAAGGATACAAGGCACAATGAATAATCTGCACAGAAAAATGATGAAATCACTGCTCGTGGAAGTGTTCAAATGGTGTGTGAATATGGCACTTGGATACATGGTTTAGTAAACATAAATAAATATTGGTTATGTAAAAAAGAAAACTGGAATTACTTGCAGAAGCTGAAAGCCTGTTTAATAAATAAAGACAGGAAAAGAAAGCATGGGTTCATTGTTAAAGCAATAATGATATTCTGGAGCACTACATTCCCTGTTTATATTTTCACTGAATTAAAATGCAAATAAAACATTTTACAAGTAGTCATTAATTATCCAACTTCTCCTTGACGCTTGCACAATTATATTAAGAAGTGATATGCTATCATATTTGCATCTGAACTTATTCTTGAATATACAAGGAAGTATACCACAACAGTTGTAAGAACTAAGGTTCTTCAGATTTAATTTAGACATTCAGAATTATTAAATATTTCTGTGTAGAATAATTTTCTGACTTACCTGCTATTTCTACATGGGGGATATTACTACTCCCTTACTTTAAGGAGAAGAAAGGAATAGATATGGGGCATTAAAATACTACCTGTGAAGGGTGCCAAGAAAGGAATAAATATGGGGCATTAAAATACTACCTGTGAAGGGTGCCATAACAAAGTCTGTCTGGAAACAAATGACCCCTTCACAAAAATGAAGGAAAGTGCAGTAGTGAAGAAGGAAAAACAAAACCAGCTAGTGATTAAGTGAGAGGTCATTTGGAAATCCCTAATCTGTGAAAGAGCAGTTCAGGATTTTCTCATAACACTGCACACAAAAACACAGGAAAAAGGCTATCCATTAAATTTTTCTAGACATTTGATGCTGAAATTAGTTCTTCAATGCTCACAGCAGTATATGGATGCATGCATGTATTTTTGATGGAACGTATCATTTTTAGCTAATACACACTTAACCAACATCTATCTGCTTAGCTAGTTACCAGCAAGATAACCAGCTGGTATCCTTAACTGGATGCCAGCAAGGGGACCATGCCCTCATACATGTACCTGTACCTCTGTAAGGAAGCATGCAGTTTATTTCCCTACTGTACAATTTTGAAGCTCAGCATATTCCTTAAAATTGTGGGAATCACATTCTCTGAACCTGAGAAAAGCAGAGAAAAGAATGATCAAAACAATTCCTATCTCATTTGCTGCACCTGTGTTGTGCCAAAGTAGAATGCTATGTGGAGATTGTTTACCCAAAGTGATGGTGTTTTGTTTCCTTGGCCTGTCAGGGCCAAGCACATGTGCAGACTGTTGGTCAGCAGACAGTCACAAGATTCTGGGCAGTTGAGTTGAGTTGGGTGCTTGTGCAGATTCAGTTTAGATGTAATGTAATACAGAGTAATATAACATGAAATAATATAGTATAATAAAGTAACTAATTAGCCTTCTGATAAGATGGAGTCCTCCTCATCATCTTCCCCCATTGTTGGGGTTGCCCTGCTTTTACTATAAAAATGATCTGCAAGGTACTTTTACCTTTACTTCAAATTGTGTCTCAAGGCCAAACCAAGGGAAGGACACTTGAGAGTGTGATAGAGATGAGGTGGTCAAATGGCACTCTATTATCAAGAATAAAAAAACTTATAAATAATTATATAAAAATAGTATATAGTTCTTTAAATTCCTCTTTCTGCACTACATACTTTTTTTCCCATATTACATATAGCTTGGACCAAACCATTAGAGGCATGGACTCTATTTTTGCACTTAGAAAAATTCATTAATGGAACATCTATTAAATGTGGCTTCTAGGTACTGCTGTTGTCGTAATAAAAGCAAGTGCAGTTGGAGCTATTTAGGTGACTACTGTAATTTTACAAAATGTCTCCATTTTTCAGAAAATACCTTGTACATATTTTTCTTCTTGAGCTTCAAATGCTATGGAAACAGTGTCTTTTTCAGAATTTTCATGCTTCTTTTGGAGTCTGGGAAGAACAGGGAGGAGCCAAGGCAGTACAAACCATAGCTCAAATGGATATCTGGAATGGTTGGTTACAGATGTTTACATGACTAGGTGTGAAGTTATGGATTCTTCAAGATTCTCATGAGATTTTATATTCTTCAGAAGGAATTTTGAAGATGTTTATCAGCCTAGATCAATCGTTATTTGAGGCTCAAAGTTTTAGAGAAGATTCTATCATGACTTAGCGCAACAAGTCTGCAATTTTGAGGAAAAGTGTATGTGTGTGTGTGTGCACAAATGCAAACTTCAGATTAGGAACAGCTAGATCTGAATTAAAAGCAATTCCAAGTAGATTTATCTTGTTGCTACAATCTGAAGCTTCATATTCATAACAATATTATACATATTATTCAGTGAACTGAAGTGTTAAATATAAGTATTACATATGGCCACTAGTGCTGAAGTCTTGATTAAAGGTAGAGAAGAACTTCAAATTCTAGTGAAAAAAACCCAGTGAAAATTCAAAAGTATGAAATGGGTAAATTAATTGCTAATTTTTCTCTTTTTTTCTTTATTAATAATTGTGTGAGTAAAGAGTTTTACCAGAGTGTAATTTCATCATTCATTGTCAACAGAATAAGTTTGGACATTGTTAATTTTGTTTTGCAAGTGATATTGTACTTGTTTGCTCCTCCTCCTGCCAGCCATATAGACTGTTGGCTCTGGAAAGGCAGATTTAAAGGGGTGAAGATATACTTGTTGAAGAAGAGAGGAAGGGAAGGATAGGAAAGGTAAATGAGATAAGGGGAGAAAAACACTATAAAAAAGAAGTTGAAGAAAACTCTGCCAGGCATAGTTTATTGGTCTTGACTATTCATCATCCCTTAACAGTAACAAGAAATAGCAGAAATCAGGATATTATTCAGACTTATCCGCCATGAAGAAAGCTGACAAATTTGGAGTAAGTTGTATTTAGTGCTATCAGCTTAATAGATTTCCTAGAGAAAAGTACATTGAAACACAGACACTGCAACTTTGAGCATTAGATCTGGATCTACATAAAAAAACAATTGCTTAGAAAAAGTTTCTTAGTTTTTAATATGCTTTCAGAGGAAGGAACAAACTAGCAAAAATGGAGCAAATGGAAATAATTATGCATCCAACAACTGAAACCTCAGCAAATGTAAATTATTCAAGATGAAAGAGCTAAGTTTTACATTACCAAGGATGAGCACATAAAGCAAAAAGACCTTATTGTGAAATGGATAACATTTGGGAAGTTGTAGCTGCCAAGTGTGCTCCAGAGAGCTTTTCCTTCTGCCTCACTCAAATCGAATCTTTCCATGAGTCTCCTTTTTCAGTACACAAGCACTTCACGACAAATTCACAAAAGAGAATTCAGAAGAGTCAAATTCACATTCAACTTAATGAACTTGCTCTAAGACCATATATATCAACTGAAGACACACCAAAGTAGATTTTGAGCCTGATTAAAATAGCAGCTTTTTTTGTTTTCTCTTATTAAGTAAGACCTGCTAAATATTCAGTTCTTGATTTTTTTCAGACTCAGTTTCCTCACACTGAAGAACATTTTGATTAGCATATCACAGTATAATAGGCACCCTGAATTACATTGTGAAACATGTCCTGCAGATTCTAAAATTGCAGGACATATAACAGCATAGATGTCCATAATTCAGCAGGCCGAGCTTTGAGTGGACTACAGTGGTAATTTCTGAACCACATCTACATGTACACTTTTCATTTGCATTTTACTTTAATGTTTCTGTTTTAGTAATTTTCACATACTACACCTTGCCAAACATACCAGATTTACTTGATTACTCAGTCAAACCATGAATTATTAAAGTATTGTCTGATGAACTTTGTGTATTTCTTGAAACTGTCTTGAATTTATACTATATTTAACCTATATCAAAAGAGAGTTCACTTGGTTTCTCAAAGTTTCACATACTAGAGCATCTGTAGCATCTGTATTTCAATGGACATGCATGCTAACAGGAATATCACAACTATGGAAAAGTCTGTAGTTTTCTTTTACTTTCAAAAGGAACTTTCTTTTACTTTCAAAATCATTCCCAAAAACTCTGCTTCAAAAATATTTATATGTATATAATCAGACCAGTTCAAAGATATTTTTAGATGTATTTGAAAGGCTGTATTTCAGATTTCAACTTCTAATAACAGAATGAAATATTGAATTTTTTTTCCATGTTTTTTTCATAAGAATCATTTCAGCAAAGCAAAATTGATAGTTTGAGGGCTGGGGGTTTGGTTATTGAGATTTCTTTGGGAAACTGACTTTGATGAAACACCATTTCTGTCAGGGGAAAAAAAAACCCACAAAAAAACCCCCAAACCAAACCAAAACATAAACCAAAAAACCCACAAAACAGGAAGAAACTAACTGACAGTTACGATTTTCTAACAAACTTTAAAAAACCTTTCATTTTTAAATCCTTCATCTATTAGAAATCTACAGGATTCCACTGCTGCCACATAAATTGTTTTGGATTGGTACTACAACAAACAATTTAATAGATGAAGTGGAAACTCTTGGAAACAGGAAGAAAGTTGCTAAAATGCAGCTCATTCTTCCACATAAGTACAGTGACTGAGAACTCCTGTCAGCAGCATCTACAGAACAAGAAAAAATATGAAAGGTCTCTTGTATACACAGCAGGGTTTTCTGCCAGGAGAATTTTGCTCTAAATATCTAATATGTGAGTAGCCTATCTACTAATGCTTGAATTTATCCTTTATTCTTGTTTGAATTTATTCATCTTTATTTTTCTTAAACTTAGCTTTAGAGCAAATATGAGGTTTGATTGAACTATGAGGGCAATGCCTTCTGTTTTCTGCTTTGGATTACTTGACACAGACTACTCATAACTAAGAGACAGAATGAGAGCAACAACCTCTTGGATGTCAAAGTTGACATCCAGAATTGCATTTTATAGTAATTACAAACAAAGGGTAATGTCGACGGAAGGAGACCAGGACATCAATTAGATCATCACAGGCCCAATTTTATTGAACAGTACAGCAGGTTAAATATAGTTCATAATGAGCTTCATACACATTGCAAAAGTTGAGCTCAGGATTGGTTAGTTACATATCAGCAACTACGCCTACTTCTGCATTCTTATGGTTATACTTTTGATACTTTCTACATATTCTCAGGAAGAATCTCTCCTCCCTATCCTCATGTTGTGGCAAGGGCATTCTGTCCTTGCCTGTCATTGGTCACCGACTGCTGACTTCTCCTTTCAGCTTACTGACTGCTGACTCCCCTCTCTCAGCTTAACCATCGGCATTATGTCAGCATGGCCTTTCACAGCTAACCAACTATTAATACTTTCCACATTTCCCCCGTTTTCTTCTTGAGCAAGGAGATTAGTTTGCCAGGTTTTTGCTATTGTACGGCTGACCATGTTTTGAATACAATTAAAAATACAAGGCAAAATAAGCAAAAACAGTAAAATTACACCCAGCAGTCCTATAGCATAGATCACAAGGTTCCTCAACCATGGCCCAAGTCCTAAGCTTTTAAGCCATTCATCAATTCCTAAACCTTCTTCTTCCTTGAGATTGTGAAGTCCCTGTTACAGTTCTTTTATCTTAGTGTGAATGGACACCAAATGATCAGACAGATTCATGCAACACATTCCCTCGAACTCTTCACATCCATGCCCTTGTGCTAAGAGCAAAAAATCTACAGCAGCTCTATTTTGCAAAACAGCATGGTTAACACTTTGCACATCTGCGGTTAACATGTCTAGAATTTGTGATGACTTGTTCAGCTCATCCTTTGCCCAGCATCCTATTTGTTTTGCTAAATTCATGGCTTTATTGGCAGATCCTCCTGGCAAGATAGTTGAAACTACCACCTGTTTGAATGTACCCCAAAACTGTGGATCTCCTATTTGGCTGCAGTCTAAATCATGTATGCTACGTCTTTTCCTGTTCGAATTTTGACTCAGCTGCATTAGCAAGGACACATTAGGATGAAACAGTGACAATTTTCCCAAATAACAGGGTCCACCCTGTGGTTTAGCTGGTATACCATTCCACGCCTTATCTCCACAAATCAAAAATATTCCTGTGGGTAATTTCATTGGTGCCGTGATATTTGTGCCATTACATTGATTGTAATGCTGCTGAGAGAATTTACTCACATTCAGGGATGAATCTAGGGTGGCCCATGTTTCTTTAGGTTGGTTTAAATTCTGAGCATCCAAAAATTTGAAGCTAAACCATCTGCCAGCTGTAGTGTTAGACATGCTGGCATTTGTACTTCCAAAAAGATCCAATTCTTCAGGAGGAGAATGCAAAGAGGTGTTAAGTGATTGGATTAATAAGCATTGACGATAGCCATCACTCTGACTTGCAGTATACCCTTGTTGTACTGGCAATGTGATGTTTGACATGTTAGACATACATAAGGTTCGATTGTTTATCAAACTGCAAAATTCTCCAGGAGACCACACCGCAAGTCCCACCAGGCATGTTAGAAATGGGTTAGTGACTCCTCCAAGACTAAGACAAAGTGATGATTGGTTAGTTTGATTAGCAAGTGTCACCCATAAATTTTCTCTTGGTTGACTAAAGTGTGTTATTCCTACTGCTTCACTTGCTACAGCATTGAGCAGTATAATAAGAACAAACCTCATTTTTCTTTCTGCTTTCTTTGTTTTTCCTTTCTTCGTTGTCTTTTCCCTGGTTTGCTAGATTGTTTATTGTAAGGCTGAGTCAATTTTTGAATACACTGATCTAATTCCAAATCATCATCCTTGCTTACAGGTATAGCATGAGGCAAATCAGCTTTACAGCGAGCTGCTATGATGCGTGAGGCTTTATTAATTTCAAATATTCTAAGTATTTCCTGCAACTTCCACCTAAGATATGCTATAACCACTTGTTCTGCACTCTCAAAAAGCTGTAATCCTGTCCGACCTGGCAGGCCAGTGCTTTGCTCAAGAGCTCTAACCCAGAGAAAATTTTGAATCCACTTTCCAAAACAAGGTGCACACCATAAATATCCTATTGACCTCTGTGAATACCAATAAACCTTATTACAATCTGCACAATGCAAAGCTATCCATGCATAGCACTTATCAACATCCCTTTTACAAACATAACAAGGAAGTGAATCTAAGTAAGGACCAGTATAAAAGTCTGGTTCTTCAACCCAATACAACCAATTCAATGGTGGTGATTGCAAAGCCTCTTCAGCTTTTTTACTTCATGAGGCTAATAGTTCACGGTCTTTCTTTAATACAAGGTGTATTTTATTTCATAATCGTAGTTCTTGTTCATTATCTTCTTCAACAACTATATCCTCCCGAGGGTCCCACAACTGTAAAATTGTCCTAATCATGGAAAAGTAATTAGCAATCACTGATATCCTTACTCAGATGAGATCGTTCCCTTTTTTGCCTTCCTTTTCTTATCTATCTTCAATCTTGCTGCCCCTAATTTTACTGGTCCTGCCACTTGCAAACTCAATTTTTGTAACTTTTCAATGCAGCAATCTAGTGCTCTATCAGGATTCCCCTTGAAGGGTCCTACAATCGAATGCTGCGTTAAAGGTACTAATTTCCTACACCTTATAGAAACTATGCGTGATTTACTTTGAACCTTAATTCTATTCACAATACATTGTACCTCCCATCGATAATAAGCAAGAATTTTCTGTTCAGGAGACTCATAAAGATTTAAAGCTATATATGCATTTTTCCCTGTTTGTCTCCTTAATTCATCTTGCCAACTTTTACCCCACGTGTGCTCGTGCTTACAAGTGTGACACCACAAATCCCATAATAATGATTGTTCTATCCAAAAAGTTCTTTCACAACCCCCACAACGTAGGGCTATCCAGGCAGCACAATGTGAATTGTGACAGTCAAGGCAATGTTCTTTCGCTAGATTTGTTAAGCGAAAAGTTGATAATGAGTCAATAAAACCAATCAACTCCTGGGATGTCCAATAGTGATATGTTAGTGCTCTGTCCACCACCTTCGAGTGCCCCTTCAATTGTAACAGTAGTGGTCGTAGAACTAGAAGCAGTTTCTTCCCCAGTCGCTCCTTGTCCTCCTCCGTAAGGCGGTCCACCAGAGACTGCATCAAAAACAGGTTTAGTCCACTTAGCAGGCACCCACAAAGGCCCTGTAGGTGAGGAAACACAAAGATACCCCCGACCCCAATATAATACTTTTGCAGGTTTTTCCCATAATCCTGTACTCAGGTTCTTATACTTAACCCAGACCTCTGTTTCCTTAGTATTTTCCTGACCTGACCTCGGATGATGTTTAATTGCAGGAGGGGTATCGTCTTCCCCAAAAATGCATAAATGGTTAATCACATACAAAACCTTAGCCAAACATGCTTGTGGATCTCCCAAATCTTGATGTTTCTCAATATACTGCTTAAGGGTACCATTTGCTCTTTCCACTATTGCCTGTCCAGTAGAGGAGTGTGGAATACCTGTCACGTGCTTAAGAGACCACTGATTCAAAAATTTCTGGACCCTAGCACTTACATAAGCTGGACCGTTCTCCGTTTTGATACTCTTTGGAACTTCCATAACAGCGAAGCAACTTCACAGGTGTCTGATAACGTGTATAGCTTTCTCTCCTGCCTGAGCCGTAGCCCATATGTAATGACTATATGTATCTATAGTGACGTGCACATGCTTGACTTTACCAAATCTAGCTACATGTGTAACATCCATTTGCCATTTCTCATTTATTTCTAAACCTCGAGGATTAACCCCGATGCCTAGACCTATTCCACCATTACGGTAACTACATGTTGGACATGCTCTAACAATGGCCTTAGCTTCTGACAAACTCAGCTCAAAGTGTTTTGCTAATCCTCTTGCATTTTGATGATATCTACTATGTGCTTCTCTGGCCAATGTATGCTTATCAATAGGACAAGAATTATCAATGGGTAGGGTAACCAATTTATCTGCACATTCATTCCCTTCTCCTAAACCTTCAGACCATTTATGACTCCTAATATGAATCACAGAATACGCTGCATTTCTCTCCTGTAAAGCCTTCCTTAACTGTATTAGTAACTCATACAATCATTTATTATTCACTTCCTTAATTGCTGCTTCCTCTATTCGTCTGACTACTCCTGCAACATACATAGAGTCTGTGACCACATTTAAAGGTTCCTGTAAGTTGGACACTGTCCATACTACTGCTAACAATTCCAGAGTTTGTAAGCTATCTGCAGGGTCTGCTGTGAGGAGTTGATGCTTCCATTGTCCTTTTTCTTGCCAGGTGACAGCAGCACGCCTTGATTTCTTTCCTGCATCTGTAAAAGCTGTAATAGCTCCTTCTATGGGGTATTCTTCTCTCAAAGGTCGAGTAATCCGGTTCCATTCTGTCATCCATTGCAAAACTCTAGGCGCTAATTTGCTAGTCTGTAATTTAGCAGGTGACATCAATAATGCTTCCTGTAAATCCTTCGAATTAATCAAGTACCAGTTCAAGGTTTCTTTTTCCATAGGCAATCTAATGGTAGCAGGTTCTCTACCATCCATTTCAAGAATTCTGAGACGCCCCTTTTTGATTAATGCAGCCAATTGTTCAATTTTTGAAGATATTGTTTTCTTATGCCATAGTGGTGGTGACAACCATTCCAACACCCGTATCTCCCCCGTTTTCTTTTGTAGTTGAGAGAGAGCACCAAGCAAGTGGCAAGGGCTATTCCAGATAGTAAGGTCAATGGAGTGGTCGAGTTGTCAACGAGACACATACCCTTGCTGTACACAGTTACTAATTTGCTGCAAAGCAAGATGATGCTCCTTTGTCAGGTGTACAGGAGTAGTAGGGTCAACACCCTTTAACAAAGGCCGTAGGGTTTCTAATAAATGATTTGGTATTCCCATAATGGGCTTCAGCCACTGTAGGTCTCCCAGCAACTTCTGTGCATCATGTAGAGTCTTAATGTCCAATTGTAATTCCAATTTTTGAGGTATTACTATTTGATCCATCAAAGTCCATCCCAAATATTTCCAGGGCCTTGTGGTCTGAATTTTCTCTGTAGCAATAACAAGTGAATATGCAGCAAGAGTATTTTTAATGCTGTCAATCTGTAAAGAGGAGAATGGCTGTTGCTGTGCAAACAAAATATCGTCCATGTAATGATATATTATAGTTGCTGGCCATTTGCGACGTAGTGGCTGTAATGCAGCATCAACATAAAACTGACATAAAGTGGGGGAATTCCGCATGCCTTGCGGAAGAGACGTCCATTCAAACCTTTTATCCGGTTCTCCACGATTCATTGCTGGCAAAGTAAAAGCAAATCTCTTCATATCATCAGGATGCAGCCCAACAGTGAAAAAACAATCCTTTAGGTCAATAATTAAAAGTGGCCAGTGTTCTGGAATCATAGCTGGATTTGGAAGACCAGGCTGTAAGGCCCCCATTGGTTCCATTTGGTCATTTACAGCCCGCAAATCATGTATCAAACGATATTTCCCTGATTTCTTCTTGATTAGAAAAATAGGTGTATTCCAAGGGCTCGTGGATAGTCATAGGTGTCCCTTTGTATATTGTTCCTTTACCAATTCATGGGCATGCATAAGACTCTCCCCTTTTAATGGCCATTGCTTAACCATCACCGGTGTATCCGTTTTCCAGGTGAGTGGAATGGGGAAAGTCCAAGCAATGGCAATTACCCCAAAGGGTGCTGATTAGTTAACACCACTCCCAATTGTGTTAGAATGTCCCTTCCAATTAAACAGGAAACTGTAGGAGGCAGTTGAACAATTGAAAACACAGCAGATACTTGTTGATTCTCAATGCACACAGACAAAGGTGGCGATCTGCTTGCCAATGTAAATCCTCCTACTCCTGTGAGCATGTTTGATGATGGAAATAGAGGCCAATGTTGTGGCCACGCTTCTGGAGAAATGATGCTGGTATCTGCTCCGGTATCCAATAATCCATACAGGGTTATGCTTTGATGCCCATAAGTAATTTCAACTTTTTGCTTTGGTCTATTTTGTAAATCCACAGTCAAAAGTGTAACACCAGTAGAGCCAAAACCTTTTTCATTCCGTGTTTGCCCAGTAAATTATTGCATTCCCAATGTCATTTGTGATAGTGGTACCAGTTGTGCGATACGTTGTCCTTTTGTTATTTTAATCGGAGGATAAAGGGTGTAAGCCATGATTTGTATTTCCCCTGTAAAGTCCGCATCAATAACACCAGGCAAAACAAATAATCCCAACATGGTTGTGGAGGAACGTCCTAGTAATAATGCTCCACATGTTTGTTCATTTAATATAAGAGGACCCTTTACTCCAGTGGGTATCCTCTCAGGCCACTTCGTCATTAGTGTGACGTCTACTGCTGCTGCTAAGTCCAAACCGAGGCTCCCTGTTGTTGCAGGTTGCAGACAGGAGCTGGCAGCGATGTTACAGCAGCAGCTGGTATCTCCTATGTCACGGCGGCAACTTGTGTCTGGGCGTGGCCCCCGTGATTCGCGCTCCGCCGATCGTTTCCCAACCGGCGCCTACAAGCCATAGAATTGTGGGAGCTGGATCGGCAGTGTTGACACCATATGCCAGTTGCTCGGCACGTTCGGCGTGTGTGTCCTTCATTGCTGCATCGGTAACACTTGATGAATGGTTTTGAACCTCCTTGTGTGAATGCCAGTGAGCTGCTTCGGAGAGGAGCAAGAGCAGCTAACACCTGATTCTGAGTAGACTCTGCTTGCTTTTGCAATCCTAATCCTAATCCTAATCCTAATCCTAATCCTAATCCTAATCCTAATCCTAATCCTAATCCTAATCCTTTAAGGCTTCTGCTATAAATGCCCGTGAAGCTGTTGACATTAATGCCATTCGCTCTAATGCTTCCTCAATAGTCCAATTCGCCCCTAAAGTAGCTAACACTCTTTGTGTTGCTGGATTGCTATTTTGCAAAACACACTGCTTCAATAGCGCCCCCTTCAAGTAGTCTGCAATACCAGCCCGATCTATAGCAGTAGCTGCTCTATCGATAAAATTTCCAAATGATTCTTCTCTACCTTGTTTGATGCCCATATAAGCCGGTAACCCTCCTGACTCTTTAACCATATCTATTGCAGCACACACTAACCGCATAGACTCTCTAAGTTTATCTGCTCCCGATATCATCTGTGCCTCTGTACGCAAATATGCCCCTTAGCCCATCAGCTCCTCTACTGTTACTCCATGTAATGGGTCTCCCTGGGCTCATTGTACAGCAACCAACTCATTAACCAGAGCTTGCCAATGTGCATTAAACAATAACTGCTGATGCTGAGTGAATATCAACCGAACTGTTCCTCTTAAATCATTAGGGCATAAAACCTGAGTATTAAAAAGATAATCTAGCATTTGCCTAACAGGTTCACTTTTTACTCCAAACTGACTAACTGTAGAACGTAGCTGAGTTAACAGCTTCCAATCTAAGGGAGTATATTCCGCTATATTATGCGTAAGGTTCCCCTGTGCGTCATACTCTGGTGTGTATGTGACCGGACATGCAAGACTAGAAGCTACTTCCACCGCCTCTCCATCCCCCATTTGCATTACTTCTTTTGCCAAAGCAGCCCAAGCTTCCCTCCTCTGTTTAGCCATGTCCCCCCATAGATCACAGTGTGCCCCTGGGATGGGATCTGACTCTTTAAGGGTGCTATGCTGCTGGCGCTTCGGTACAGACACCGAGTTTTCGCATGGGGGAGGCGGTGGAGCAGAAGCTGGCTCGCGCGGGGGAAGCGGCCCCCCCACTGGAGCTGACAGTGAAACCAGAGCTGGCTCAAGCGGAGCCGGCTCGCGCGGGGGAAGTGGCCCCCCCGCTGGGGCTGACTTGCTTGGGGGAAGCGGCGGAGGCAAAGCTGGTGACAGAGGCGAAGCTGGCTTGCTCCCACCCCCACCATCTGACCCGCCTGAAGCTGGCGGCAGAGGCAAAGCTGGCTTGCTCTTACCCCCACCATCCAACTCGCCCTCCCCCTCTGACAGGAAGGGTGCAGACGGTTCCACTGTGCCTATAGGGAAATCCTCCACACCACTTTGCTGGGGACTCTTAGGCATAAGTATCTTACTTACAGAAGGTGCTAAGGGATCATCCTCACGACCATACCCTATATTCCTCTTATGAGCTTCTGTCGCCCTTTCTGCTGCCTTTCTCTCAGAGACCTGCTGAAGTAACGTGTTATACACCACCCGCCATAACTTTCCTAATTTCTTTGCTGACTTATCATCGTCTTGTCGGATTCCATTTTTCTCTTTCTCTTCTGTTTTATGGTTGATTTATGTTTGCTGGTTGTCGGTTTCTCTTCCCGGCTGATTTATGTCCGGAGATAGCTCAGGGATGCCACTTGCTCGGTTTCTCGGCTGTTTCAAAGACTTGGAAAGGCCCAGAGTGGCCTTGGACAGCCCAGCGCTTCAAAGGACGAGGAGAGACTTCTGATCTTGTTTCGGTCTCAGTGTTTATTAATTGTTTATCTAAAAGATTTTCTTTCAGCCCGACAGAGGTCTGCACAGCAAGTCAGCCATGGGCACACTCCCGCAGCCCCTGGGGCGGTCACTTATCTTTATACCCAAAGTTACGTGTACAATATTTATAATTTTTCCCCAATACCTTCTACTCTTATTAACCGGTGCACTTTTAGTAAAGACCAATCCCAAAGTGCCACCATCACCACAGAAGATGGAGGCCAAGAAGAAGAAGAAGAAGGATAGGACACGCCCCAATTCCTCCATCTTACTTCTTTAGACCCCCCTGTACAGAAATCCTAAACCCTGTGTATTATACTCTAACTAACTTATCTCTTCATCATTCACCCCAGTAAAATCCTCCCAGTCCTCATACAGGTGTCATCTCCTGTGTAGGATCAAAGTCCTGTGACCAGACACTTCTGGCAACATTCCAGGACTCCCGAGCCCCCCAATGGTGCTCTCGGTCAATCTGCACCCTCATCCTGAGGTGCTGAGATCCCACATCTCCCCCTTCTGTTTGCACTAGGAAAACTTCTTTCGCTATCCGATTCATAGTGTGTTTTAAACATGCAAATATGCATGGGATAACAAGTATGAGGACTAGTAGAATTATTAAAACATAGAACTCTACCCTTAAAATTCCTCTCCAAATGGGAGAGATGTCAAAGAATTCTACCATACATTTTGCTTTTGCTGACTAATAGGTATATTACCCCCATTGCTTACTGCAATGAATGAAAGAATGATGCAGATAAGCATCATAAAACTCATGGCTTCGCTTCTATGTGAAATCATTGTTTCGCTTTTCTTTCAGGACCTTAACAGAGAATTCCCCCCAAAGTCCTTAGTTTCTTTTTATTTCTCTTCCAAGTCGTCTTGTGCAGTCTGAGTCTCGACTCCTGTCTGAGTACTCGTCTCTTTGTTACTTGAATCATTGTTTCTCGGATCCACGTTTTCATGTTCTCGCACTCGAAATGGTTTCACGTGTCGTACCGACACCCATGTCAGACTTCGATCTGTGGAGACACAAGCGAAAGCCTTGCCCCACACTAGGTGGCGCTGTCACCGGCCTCCCCAGGTCGGACGACAGCATGAGCTGGACTGCCCCTCGTCCTGTCAACTGCCGTGTTCGTGATCTCGTTTGAGACCGTGTCTGCCTGGCTTTTAATTCAGCTGGAAATGGAGCTTGAACACCAGAACGTCTCCCTTGAAGGGAAGGGACTGGGACTCCGAGGGTTATAACCAGAGGTACCAAGTCTGAAGAGGGTGTGGAGCCGCTGGGACATAGGAACCCGAGCACGGCCCCTCCTCGCCCGAGACGTCACGGGCCCGCCCCCGCCCGCGCTCTACTCTCGGCGCATGCGTGCTCTCCGAGCCTCTCCCCGTCTCTCCTGGGCTGACGTCACTCTCCCCCCCTTGTTCCACCTCCCAGGTCTCCTCCCTCGGTCTGCCCCTGACTCTGTCTCTGTGTCCATTCCTCCCGCCGGTGTGTACGGCCCGCCCCCCGCCGGCACCCGGGCCCGCCCCGCCCCGCAATTCGAGCCGAATTTGTCCGCGGGTTTTTGCAAGTTCTGCCCGCCGCGCGCGTCTCCAGGACGGCCGCCACCCCCCGGCGCCGTGCTGACAAAAGCCGCACCGGGACTCGTGTCTCCCGGTATCTCTTCTCCCGCACTCCCCGCCGGCTCCGCCGCTACCACGCCGTGCCCCCGCGAGGAAGCGCCCCCCCCCAATCCCTTCTCTGTCCCCCTTCACCCCCCCTCCGATCCTGACTCCCCTGTACTCTCCGGAGTTTCAGGACGCTTTAGGAGTTTCCTGGGGTTTCTGGGTTTTGGGACCGGGGCTTTAATATTTTTTCTTGCTCTCTTTTCTCGAGAGCCCTTTCCCCCTGGCTTCTTAAGGCCAGAAATAATTATTTTTTTTTCCGGAGCTTTGCTCCCCCACCCTTCTGCTGAGGATGCCGCAACGTTTCGTTGCTCTCCCAGTCTTTTCGACTGTGCTGATATGCTTTTCTTTTTTTTTCTTTTTCCGGGAGCCTTGCTCCCCCACCCTTCTGTTGAGGGTGCAGCAACTTTTTCGTTGCTCTCCCAGTCTTTTCGACTGTGCTGATATGCCTTCCAGCATTAATCTTGCCGGCGAGAGCAGCTTTAACGCTGTCTCGTCTTTTTTTTGTCATTAAGAAATATAAGTGCCTATTGATTTCCTGTCAAAACCCCACTTCGAATAGCAGGCATGTTTCGGCCAGTGGGTAATTAAGCCTTGCCCACAACAATAGCTGTTTTAATACTTTCTTTGGGATCTCTTCTGTGTGTGTTTGAGCCACGCCTTGTAAGGCGGACAAAATTTCCCGTTGTTGTTGGGAGAGTGTGCAATTATGTTCTTATATTTTGACCTTCTCACCGAATCTGTCGTCAGAGCTGTCCGAAGGCTCCCGTCTCTGTCCAGCAGGTCACAGGAGAAGAATCTGGAGGCGCCTTCCGGTTCCGATCCGGGCTGCTCTGCTACGAACTGTCTTCGGTAGAAGCTGAGAGATGTAATTCTCAGTGACTGCGGTTTTTTACAGACTCTTCTGGCCGTGTTTTTTTCTTCTTTTTCTTTTTTCTTCAGGCTTCTCTCCTCAGGAGCTATCAGTGCTCTCCTGAGAACTCGTCCTAGATTGGAGCTGCCCTCTTTGCTCTTTAGCTCTTGAGCTTCAGCTCTTCAGGGCTGATCCCCCCCCGAAAGGTTTGGTGGGGAGTAGCCCAAGCAGGGAACGCCAGATGTCAGATCCCATTTTTCTCTTCTGTTTTATGGTTGATTTATGTTTGCTGGTTGTCGGTTTCTCTTCCCGGCTGATTTATGTCCGGAGATAGCTCAGGGATGCCACTTGCTCGGTTTCTTGGCTGTTTCAAAGACTTGGAAAGGCCCAGAGTGGCCTTGGACAGCCCAGCGCTTCAAAGGACGAGGAGAGACTTCTGATCTTGTTTCGGTCTCAGTGTTTATTAATTGTTTATCTAAAAGATTTTCTTTCAGCCCGACAGAGGTCTGCACAGCAAGTCAGCCATGGGCACACTCCCGCAGCCCCTGGGGCGGTCACTTATCTTTATACCCAAAGTTACGTGTACAATATTTATGATTTTTCCCCAATACCTTCTACTCTTATTAACCGGTGCACTTTTAGTAAAGACCAATCCCAAAGTGCCACCATCACCACAGAAGATGGAGGCCAAGAAGAAGAAGAAGAAGGATAGGACACGCCCCAATTCCTCCATCTTACTTCTTTAGACCCCCCTGTACAGAAATCCTAAACCCTGTGTATTATACTCTAACTAACTTATCTCTTCATCATTCACCCCAGTAAAATCCTTCCAGTCCTCATACAGGTGTCATCTCCTGTGTAGGATCAAAGTCCTGTCACCAGACACTTCTGGCAACATTCCAGGACTCCCAAGCCCCCCAATGGTGCTCTCGGTCACTCTGCACCCTCATCCTGAGGTGCTGAGATCCCACATCGTCTAACACTGTATCCCACAGTATTTCCACAAACTTCTTCCACTCTGCTAGCTCATGAACTGTATGTGGGTTAGCAAAGATACCTTTAGCATGGCCGTAAGCTAATAACCCTGGTAACTCCTTTTTTAAATCTATCCCCTTTATTCCTCGCTGTTCTAAATACACGGCGAAGAGGTCATATGCCGCTTGCCTATCCATACCTATTAGTCAGCGTGCGCTGTTGCAGCTCTCCAGGCTCCTGCGGCACGTATTGGCTTGAGTCACCGTTGTGATCCCCAAGGGTGCTTTAAATTCCGGCACCGTCCCGGCTGCAAGGACCCAAACCCAACTTCCTCGACCGTGGCGTAATCCCCTTTTACTTTTAATCCGAGAAAAAAGGACAGAGATTCAGCGTTGCCCACATTCTCCACCATTTGTTGACGGAGGGAGACCAGGACATCAATTAGATCATCACAGGCCCAATTTTATTGAACAGTACAGCAGGTTAAATATAGTTCATAATGAGCTTCATACTATGTATTGCAAAAGTTGAGCTCAGGATTGGTTAGTTACATATCAGCAACTACGCCTACTTCTGCATTCTTATGGTTATACTTTTGATACTTTCTACATATTCTCAGGAAGAATCTCTCTTCCCTATCCTCATGTTGCAGCAAGAGCATTCTGTCCTTGCCTGTCATTGGTCACCGACTGCTGACTTCTCCTTTCAGCTTACTGACTGCTTACTTCCCTCTCTCAGCTTAACCATCGGCATTATGTCAGCATGGCCTTTCTCAGCTAACCAACTATTAATAATACTTTCCACAGGGTAACTCTGTTTTTTTATTGCATTATGTAATTCTTGATGCAGCTGTACCACACAGAACCTATCACTCTCACTGAGACATGCTAGAAGGACAGGCTGGAGCTACTCAGTAGCCAGTGTACCTAAGAATCTGAAATATCACAGTGAAGGAGAGTTCAAAGAGATGAAACTCTAAAACAAACAGAAAATGGTTTTGTTGTTTTGTTTTATACTACAGAAGTACCCAGAGAGTGCTCAACACAATCAGGAAAGGAAATAATGGTAGGCTAGCTAGACTGTCTGAAAAGCAAGTACTGCCTTCTGCTCTGGATGTTAGATGGTCTTTAATGTCAGCAAATTTATTGGGTGGAATGGCATAATCTTGAAGTCTGGGACCAATTCAGGTTAGTAGAGCAGCGTGAATATGTCAAGATGAAAGTGGCAAAATTCTTTATTCAGTGGATCTCTGAAACTCTTGAAAGCCGTCCTACAAAACAGAACTCAAAAATGACCACAATTGGGAAGGAAAGAAGGGATGTGGCTGCTGTTTGCTGTTAGGTGCTTGCAGCTTAATGCCATCAGCTTGATTTCAACACCTATTGCCAACTGTAACTCATAGGGCCATGTGTGCTCATGCTGGACACAGACCTAAATGTGAAAAAAATTCTGCAAAAGGATGCATAAGTTTTTTTAGATGACACAGACTTTTCACTATCAGTTGCATCTTCCATGTTTCAGAATACAGAATCTCCCAAGAAGAATTTTTCTTTTACTCTCTCAAAAGAACCCCAGTAAACAAGATACTCAACGCTTCCAAGATTCTGTATTCTCAAAACAGAAACAACTCTACAAGAAAATTTGGCAATATTTTTTTCTTTATACTAATTAAACCAGTCCAACAATCCCAAGTCTTTAGAGAATTTGTGAATTACTGACCTATTTGAAAAGGCATCATACCTAATTTTCATTCCTGAATTCATTAATGTTTTGAAAAACTCCCTTGCAGCTGTTTCATGTGACAAACAGGGTGAACAGAAAAGAGCCTTGATCTTTTTTTAAAGATTATTTTGGGTGCTCTATTTTTAAGAGTCTTGATATTGTATAAACCTGCTAGGAGAATTTCTGGAATTTAAAAATAGCAGAAGGATACCCTAAGATGTAACCTGTCAGCTAAATTCACAAGCTCAGTACTGACACTGTTTAAGAACACAGTTTTCCAACAACAGGATTGTTAATTGTTTGTAGTGCAGCAGAATTACAATGCCACTGTAGAACACAAATTTTGCAAAATACATACCAGCTTTACAGGAAAGATTACACAAAACATAATGTCAGATGTTGGAATGTTGGGGGACACAAGGCAGATGATGAACTTTGGACCTGGTTAACAAAAGAGATTTGATAACAGGATGACTTGGCAAAAGCAACGGAACTTTGAAAATTAGACCTCGATTGCAAGATTAATTCAGAAAGCTTTACCAGACAAAGAAAATTCCATTAAACTTTGCAAGCAAGAGATGTTGTTATATGCATAATTTTGTGTATGTGATTTTAACCTAATAATTGTAGTACACATTACTAGTCTCCCTGAAATAGTACATAAGCATTTGTATCCCACAAAAAAAATAAGATTATGATCACCCAGTCAGTCTCTCCATCTCTCTCCATCACCGCCAGTCAGATTTGGACACATCTAAGCTTTAACAGTTCTCCAGCAGACTATAATGCATCATAACCCAGAAAACAAACAAAAAAAAATCTCAATTCATAAAAAAACCTCTAAGGGGATCTGAAAGAGGAAAAAAAATAAGATATCACACAGATCTGCTTTCATGTACATGCCAGCTAGCCTTTATCCTACTATCTTTAGGATTGTCTAAAAATAGCCACTAACATCTAACAGTACTCTAGACAAACATTCTAGTTACAAGCTACCTTACTAGTATCTAAATTGTGACCAAAAACCTTAGGAATGTTTGCCTTATCTGCTAGTGTTTCCAATCCTGCCAGTTACACTGCTTTACAAAATATAGAACTGAATATGGAAGTTGAGGAAAACTAAGAGCAGAAATTATGAGCTTTAATAAACACATTTTTACCTTCCTACTGAGCACAGTAGATAACGGTAACCACAAGCAAACTGAAGCATGGTCACTTTTTCAGTCCCACTGGGCCAAATACTCAAATCAAGGGAAGGACACAATGTGGACCACTGAGACAGAGCAAAAATGAATGCAGAAAAACCCCTAAACAACCTATTCAGTTATAATAGACTATTGGAAAAAAAAAAGGCTCCCAATATTACCAGTTAGATTGTGCCTGGGCCAGTCTGACCCTCGCTGCTGGGCCAAAGGCAGCAACTGCGGCGTGTCACCCCAGAGATACCTTAGCTTGCTGGTGGTTGCAGCTGGGCACTGAACAAGTCCAGGCTTGTAAGGGACCCCGTTACCTCAGGAGGATAGCTTCAGGCGATGGTGAAGAGAAAAAGGAGAGGATTCTGCTGGAGGGTTTAATGTCCAGAGGTTTATTCCATGGTTACAGAGGTCTGAACGTGAGGACCTGCTCCAACAGAACCAAGGACCGCATGGTCTGATCACCTTTTTAAGCTCAGGGACAGGGGGAGGGGAGGTACAGGTGAGCCACCAACCAGGTGAGAGGGGCAGGGTCTCAGGGGAAGACGACACCCAGACAGGCCAATGACCCCTGGGCCTGAGTGGCATCCTTTGAACTTGACCAACCACACGACGCCTTGCTGGAACGTTTAGCCTGATTGACAGGACTCACTCAGCATGGGGGCAAGGGGGAAGGGATAGACGTATAGGCACACCTGGGAAAGTGACCTGGAAGGCCAAAATGGGACAATACAGCACACCACAACATCTCCCCCTAGTTTTGTTTAAAAAGAAGAGGACTGTGTTTGTGGTGCAGAATGATTGCTAAACCATGGTTGGTAAATCAGTTCTTCCTCTACAGGAGGGTCAGTGTTTTCCACTGAGGCTTCTAGGTCATCCATTGGAGCACTGAGGGCTTCCAAATGGTAGACCTCAGGAGGGGGAGATGAGCTTGAAACTAACTTGAGAACCATGCGTTTGATTAGTCCAAAAACAATGCTAAAAACTACAATAACTATAACTAAAATAAACAGCACTAAAAACACAGTTTTCAGAATAGATCCCAACCAGCCCGAGAGTCCCCAGCCATTGAACAGTCCATTCAGCCAGTCGTCAGTTTCTCTCTTGATGTCGCTCACCATGGTTTTCATCTTGTCAATTGTGGCATGTACGTTCTCTGCCTTTGATGACAAGTCAAGACAGCAGAGTCCTTCAAATTCTTCACAGCGATGGTTGTGCAGAAGGAGCAGATAGTCTATGGCTGCCCTATTTTGAATGGTGGCTTGCCTGGTGATTTCCTCATCTGATAAGAGGTCACTCAGGGCAGTAGAAGTGAGGTTTGCCTGTTTTGCAACCCAACATTCCAATCGGCCTAATTCGCCCATGGTTTTTGCTGCCGAGATCCACGGCAGAAGGACTGTAATTGCGGTGGCCTTAAGTCTGGACCAGTGAACAATTTCTGAATTACAGTCAGGGTCTAATTGCCTTAGGTCTCTTTTTTTGATAGCCAATGTATGTGTGTTGTTTTTAGTTTGCCAATGTATTAGGTTTGTTCGATTTGGTGTTAACAGGCTCAGCTTGCCAAAGGTACATGGACCTCCGAGCAGACGAGGAGGGAGACCTGCCCATGCTCTGTCTCCACATATTAAAAACACACCTTTTGGGAGTTCACGAGGCTTGTAATCACCACCAGATGAGTGAATGACTAAAACTGAATTTTCACACCAGTTCTTGTCTGTGTAGTGTGGGTTGCTAGGGTCAGAATAGGTGTTTGGTTTAGCTTCATGATATGGTAAGCGGGAATTGAATTTAAAGTGAATGCAAAAGGTTGCATTCATGGAGCCTAAGAGATGGAACTCTTGTGGCTCCCTTTTTGATACTGGTAACTTTCTCGCCCACTCCTGCCAAAACAGTAAAGGATTGTCAGCAGGGTAACGGCCAGGGGAAGGTGCGAGTAAGTTAACTTCATTTAAGGCACTCCACATTTCATTTGGGAACTCTGAGGATTTAAAAGGAACTCCCACCAGGCAAGTTGACAGGGGGTCAGAGGCTGTCGCGGTGGAGAGGCAAATGTGATCTTGTCCAAGGGCTCTGGCCAGAGTGGTCCATACATTCGCTTTGGGCTGAGGGACTAACCAGGAGGTCATTGGAGAAATGATCACAAGTAGGACGAGAAGCAGGCTCGGTCTCATGGCGTCTCGAGACTGCACACGAACAGCAGGATCTAAACCAGTAAAAGGAAACTTAAGACAAACATATATTACAAACTATTCCAGATTGGAGGTTTAAATGGAATTTCTTCCAGAGAACATGTGCGGCGTTTTCTTCTCCAGGCAGCATGAGCAACCTGGGGTGCTTCTGTAGATTTCTCTGAGGCCTTGGGAACATAGGGCTTTACCCATTTGGAAGGAACCCACCTTAAACCAGAGGGGGTGGACACACAGGCGTATCCACGTCCCCAGGTAACCAATTTGTAAGGTCCCACCATTTTCCAAGTCTCAGGGTCCTTTACTAAAACTGGAGGTTTTTCCTTAATTAACCTATGATTGCTCCCCCCAAAGTGGCGTAGGATGGGTGGGTTCAGGCTGTCAAAAGAACAATTCAGAAAATTGATTGTGAATAGCGCCCTGGATAACCGGATGTGGGGAGGTTCTACCTTCAGAACCTGTTGTTGCTGGTCCAGGACCCTTTTAATATCACGGTGAGTTCTTTCTACAATGGCTTGACCTGTAGGGGAGTAGGGGATGCCAGTTTTGTGCTCTACTCCCCATTGCTGCAGGAAGCTCCCAAATTCTTTGGATTTGTAAGCAGGCCCATTATCAGTTTTCAGCTCCTTGGGGATGCCCATGAAAGAAAAAGCCTGCAAGAGGTGCTTAGTAGCATCAATAGATGATTCTCCTGTGTGGGCAGAAGCATAGACCGCTCCAGAAAAGGTATCTACACTAACATGAACATATTTCTGCCGTCCAAAAGACTGTATGTGTGTTACATCTGTTTGCCACAGTTCACAACTGTTCAGTCCCCTTGGGTTTGCTCCCGTACTCACTGTAGGGAGTGCATGTTGTTGGCAATTTGGGCATGTGGCCACAATCACTTTGGCCTGTTCTCGAGTGATGTTAAACTGACGAACTAGGCCAGGTGAATTTTGGTGGAAAAGCTGGTGGCTGATTTTTGCCTGTTCAAAAACATTTGGGAGAGTGGCCATCACTGCAGGTGCAGCAAGAGCATCTGCCCTTCTGTTGCCTTCAGCGATAAACCCCGGCAAGTCAGTGCGTGATCTGACATGCATCACATAAAATGGTTGCTCTCGGTGAGTGACTAACTTTACCAGTTTTGAGAGAAATTCGAAAAGTGCGATGTTAGATACATCTTGCAGTATTGCTTGATCTGCCCTGGATACTACTCCTGCCACATATGCAGAGTCTGTAATCAGATTAAATGGTTCTGAGAACCTTTCAAAGGCCCTAACAACTGCAGCTAATTCAGCAACCTGAGGTGAACCTTCCACCTCAGCAATGTCTGTCTCCCACTGCTGGGTTTGAGGATCCTTCCAAGTCATAACGGACTTGTGGGACCTCCCGCATGCATCTGTGAAGACAGTTAGAGCCCTTTTTAAAGGTCTCCTACTTAGAGCACTTCTCAGTTTTAAGGTAAATTGAACATCTTGTTCGAACAATTTGTGAGCGGGCCGCGCTACCGAAATTTGTCCTGAGTAGGAATCCAGAGCAAACTGCAACACTTCATTTTCTTGAAACAATTGTTCCAGTATTTTCATAGTATTTTGACCTGATTTTAACTTAACTGGAATGTGAATGCACGTAAAATCACATCCTGCTAACTCCCTGATTCGGGTCCTTGCTTTCCGGATCAGTTCTGCTACCAGCTCCTGAGGCTTTGTCAGTCTCTTGGACCTTTTGTGACTGAGGAAAACCCATTCTATGATCAAGAGAGGGTCCCTCTGGTCCCGGTCCTTTTTTGGTGTGTTCTTTGCCTTAGGTGTTTGTTTTTCCTCCCACTGGAAAATAATTCCATGGAGGTGCAGCAACTTACCTAGGATGATAAATTTGAATGGCAGGTCAGGCCGGCATCGGTTGGCCTGTCTTGTGGACATTGCAATCTGAACCTTTTCTAGAGCTTTCCGTGCCTCTGGGGTAACAGACCTAGGAGCACCTGGGTCCTCTCCCCCTTTCAATAAATTGAAAAGAGGGGCAAGGTCTTCATTAGTCAGACCGAGCCATGGTCTTACCCAATTCAAAGACCCACACAACCTGTGGACATCCGCAAGGGTCTTGATCTTTGGATTGATTTCTAATTTTTGAGGAACAATGGTCCTATTTCCAATTTCTAAGCCCAAATACTTCCAAGGTGGCATCTTTTGAATTTTCTTTTCCTGGAGCTCGAACCCTGCAACAATCAATGCATCGATCGTTAGGTCAAGCGCATGCGTGAGTAAATCATCATTGGGGGCACACACAAGGATATCATCCATATAATGATAGATGATGGCCTTCTCTGCGGCTGCACGCACTGGGGAAAGCAGGGAAGACACATACCACTGGCAAATAGCTGGAGATACCTTTAATCCCTGAGGAAGAACGGTCCAATGGTACCTTTTCATAGGGGATTCCATATTAATAGAAGGGACTGAGAATGCAAAACGCGGTGCATCGTCAGGGTGCAAGGGGATTTGGAAAAAACAATCCTTGATATCAATAACAGCTAATTTCCAATCTTGGGGAAGCATTGTTGGGGATGGCATACCAGGTTGGGGAGAACCCATATCTTCAATTACATTATTAATTTGTCGGAGATCACAGAGGAGCCGCCATCTCTTTTTGTCAGCTTTTTGGATGACAAACACTGGAGAGTTCCATGGGGACATGGTCTCCACAATTTGGCCCTTTTTTAGTTGCTCTTCCACTAGCTCCTCAAGCACCTTTATTTTTAGTTTACTGAGCGGCCACTGTTTCACCTGAACTGGTTTGTCTGTTTTCCACTTCAGTTTTTGGGTGGGGCGCTGTTGTTCAGTGACTGCTGTACAAATATGCTGTGGAGAGTCTGGAATATCAATTGTGACACCCCACTGGGCCATTAAATCTCTCCCTAACAAAGGTTCCAAATAATCCAACACAAATGGACGGATATTTGCCAATTGTCCGTTTGGTCCCTCAAATTGAATAATGCTTTTGGATTGTCTTGCCAATTGCAGACCTCCTACACCTTGAAGGTGACCGGCAACATTTTGCAAAGGCCAATGTGCTGGCCAGTCTTGTACTGGAATCACTGTGCAGTCTGCACCTGTGTCTACAAGCATCTCAATGCGTTTAGACTCCCCACCCCCACTGACATTACACCATAATTTGGGTTTGTCTTTTCCAATAACTTGGACCCGGGCGACTGTGGGCCCTTGTTTTTTGATATTTTCAGGTAAAGATGGCACAGGGATAGCTTGTGCAACAATTTGTCCCTTGGGAAGAAACAGGGGTGGGTGGAAACAATGCAGGCCGAGAACAAATTGCTCAGGATCTGATGTTGTCATTCCCGGAGCAATTTCGATCTCTTGTGGTGTGTGTTTGGTGTCCCCAATGACGATGTACTTACAACGAATCCGGTTCCAAGTACCTTTCTGTTCAGGATTGACAGAGACAAAATGCCAATCAGTGTCCTCCAGATGGAGTGACTCAGTCAGCTGCAACCTGTAAGGCTCATTGATAGAAGACGTGGTTAACACAGGATCACTTAAATAATACACAGTCTTTGAAGCACCTGCTTCACTTACACAATCATTAATATTATCGCGCGCTTGATTTGTTGTGCTACCCTTATTCCCTTGGCCTGCTCTTTTTGTGTCTGTGCGCCTGGCAGGCCGGCGCTGGCTCTTCAGTTTTTTTGTTGTTGTTGACCCCCAGGGAGGGCTTGTAGTTCTCCTCCCCTGCCATTTCTAAATTCATCAAATTCCCTTTTCAGGGGGCACTGGTTACTCCAGTGCCCTAGGTTGTTACAAAGCAGGCATGGTTTTGTGGGCTCAACCATTGCTGGTCTCCGCTGCTGCCCAGGGTACTGCTGTGCTGAGGGGAAAGGCGCAGGGCTGGCAACGGCGACACGCTGAGGTGGTCTTGGCAGCAGCCTTGGTCTGGTGTGTTCAGCTACACTCATCAGAGGCACTTTCCTGTTACAGACTAGAAGCATGTCCTTTAACGTAGGGGTAGGTTCGAGAGGAAGGCTCAGGATTGCCGCTTGACACTGTTTATTAGCATTTGTAAATGCCATTTCTTCTAAAATTGCTTCTCTAGCATTCTCTTTTTTAACTTGTATTTCAATAGCTCTAGTTAACCTTTCTACAAATTTCAAAAAAGGCTCTGATGGTAGCTGTTTAATTTTACTATAGGGCTCAAAAGGCCCCTCATGTTGTAGGGAAAAGAATGCTTTTTCAGCTGCTTCCTTTACTTTTTCGAGTGTTTCTGCAGGAATTGCAGTAGCTTGGATCGAGGGAGAAGACCATTGGCCCTCACCACAGAGGAGCTCAATGGTGATAGGGTTACCACTGTTGTCTTTGGCTGTGTTTGGATCAGCATGCAAGCCTGGGAGAGCATCATTCAGCATTTGTTTCCATGCTATTCCCCATAATTTAAATTCCGTGGAGGTCATTAGACAGGAAAAAAGCTGTTTTAAATCATGTGGAATCACTACAGTCCTACTCAATTCAGAATTTAAAAGGCCACGGAAATATGGACTGTGTGGACCATATTCCTTATGAGACTTACAGATCTCTTTAATCAATTGTCGTCCAAAAGAACTCCAATTAGCAGTTGGAGCTGCTCCCCCCTGAGCTGCAGGCTGAAAGGTAACAGGAGCCAGTGACAACATGGGACTATGCATTGGGTCTGCTGTTCCCTGCTCTGTATCCCTTGAAACAGAAGCATTGGGATCACAGCTACAGGTTTGGGGGATGGCAGTGGGTGTGTCCCCACCGTGGGAACCCGGGGAGGGGGCGGGGACGCAACGGGGACAGGGGGCGGGGACAGGGGGCCGGCAAGGGGCGGGGAAACCGTGGGAACAAGGGGCGGGGTCAAGGGGCAGGCAGGGGGCGGGGACACCTGGTGACATCACATCAGCAGACGCCCCCTGGGAGGGGTAGAGGGGCGGAGCTGAGGGTATTGCAGGAAAGGGAGGGGGAGGGGGGAAGGTATCACGAGGAACAGAAGGAGAGGGGGATGGGGCTGGAGTTTCGGGATGCTTAAGAGGATTTTGGGAAGAATAAGACCAGGTTTGGGAAGATGCCACGTGGCATCCACCATCTTGTGGACCCCCTAAGGGCTGGGGGCCATTTTGGGTAACACTACTCTCTGCAAAGCTAACACGTGCTGTGGGTTTCTGAGGATGGGACACAAGGGATTGGGAAAGGTTCCACGCAGCCTGGCCAGGGCCTTGTGGAGAGGGCAACTCAGGCATTTCAACAGAATTTGGGCGTCGACTTCCCAATGAGTTTGATCTGTTTAAAATACTAAGTTTTGGGGAAAGAGGTTTAGGGGTTTTAGAACTAGGAGAGGGAGAAACAGGGAGAGTAGAGGTACATGGCTTTACATTTGGCTTTTTCTCCATTTCCTTTTGTTTGAGCAATGCTGTACGAATTTGTAAACTCCAAAACACAAATTTAGCCGAGGGGGCATTGCCAGATTGTCCTAAGGTTATCAATTCATTTCCAACTTTATCCCAGAATTGAATATTGTGGATTTCTTCAGGGGAGATTTGTGGGAAGTGGAGGAAAAGCCATCTTATAAACTGTTTCAATTTTCCCTTTGAGAACTTCACATTACTACTATTTAAAATGCTAACAATATTATAATACACTCCTTTTTGTACAATGCTGAGTTTCAAACCCATGTTAGATGTAAAAAGCAAAGTACTAAATCCTGCCTGACCAAAAACAAAGCCAAAATCAACTACCGATTTCAAAAAAAAAAAAAAAAAAAAACCACAGATGGAAAGGGATAACGAGCCGACAAAAGCTTCACAATGCAGCTGTATTTACCGCTTTTAAAATTCCCGGGCAGCAGCAGCAGGGCACGCCCTGCTGAGCTGAGGCAGAAACAAAGCCTCCCCCCCCCGCCGTGGAATGCAGCCCCCCCGCGGAGCAGAGAGAGCAGCTACGCCACGTGGCAAGCCGAAACCGGGGCCCCCCGCACCGCGTGTGCAGAGAACCCCCCTTTCCCCCACAGAGAGAGAGAGAGAGAGATCTCCTGACCACGTGGAGAGCCCGAGCACACTGTGCTGCAGAGCCTGGGGGAGGGGCAGAGAGCACTCCCGCTCCGGCGCGAATTCCAAAAGACAGCAAAACACGCGGCAGAAAGCTAATAGCTAGAAATCAATGAATTCCCGTCTGTGGGGCTGCGCAGCCAAAAATGCAAATGCAAAAAGGAACAGAACTCACGGCAGAGTCTGTTTTTGAGCTCCTGCCCTACCGAGAGCAGAGATACTCACCCGAAATGGAAGCTGTAGCTGGCTGGGTACAGGCAGGTCTCTTCACCGGAACAGGACCTCTCTTGGGCGAGAGAGGCTACCCTGTCCTCCGTCTGGAAAATCTGCTCACCAGAAAGGAGCTGGGCTTTCCAGAGGCGCCGAACAGTCCACGAAACTTTTTCTGGGAATATTCCCAAAGTCTCTAGCCGAGGGCCTTGCAACCAAAGCCCCTTTCAGCTGGATGCACGGCTGCCAGAAGCTTCTCCAAGCTACTGCAGGTCCGTCTCAGGCTGCAGAGTCGCTTTGCCCGCCTCAGGGACGCCAAATATTAGAAAAAAGGGCTCCCAATATTACCAGTTAGATTGTGCCTGGGCCAGTCTGACCCTCGCTGCTGGGCCAAAGGCAGCAACTGCGGTGTATCACCCCAGAGATACCTTGGCTTGCTGGTGGTTGCAGCTGGGCACTGAACAAGTCCAGGCTTGTTAGGACCCCGTTTACCTCAGGAGGATAGCTTCAGGCGATGGTGAAGAGAAAAAGGAGAGGATTCTGCTGGAGGGTTTAATGTCCAGAGGTTTATTCCATGGTTACAGAGGTCTGAACGTGAGGACCTGCTCCAACAGAACCAAGGACCGCATGGTCTGATCACCTTTTTAAGCTCAGGGACAGGGGGAGGGGAGGTACAGGTGAGCCACCAACCAGGTGAGAGGGGCAGGGTCTCAGGGGAAGACGACACCCAGACAGGCCAATGACCCCTGGGCCTGAGTGGCATCCTTTGAACTTGACCAACCACACGACGCCTTGCTGGAACGTTTAGCCTGATTGACAGGACTCACTCAGCATGGGGGCAAGGGGGAAGGGATAGACGTATAGGCACACCTGGGAAAGTGACCTGGAAGGCCAAAATGGGACAATACAGCACACCACAACAATAGACCATTTCCAAAAATATACAGAGTTGAAGGGCTAAACTTTTGACATATGAACAACAGATAAAATGAAAACGAACAGCTGGAAAATATATTCAAAATTAGCTTATTTCTGTGTATTATCTTGGGCATCAGTTCAAATCCAATTAAATTCACTGCTAACACTAAAAATTACCTCAGTGGCTTTGGAGACGAATCTGATTGACTCCAGCTTGTTATACTGATATATATACAGCAACTTAACTCTAGCTAATGGAATCCCTTAGGGATTTTTGAAAGGCAAAGGGCTAAGTACCCTCAACTTTCCTGAGAGGGGGTGCTTATCATTCCACACAGTATTATCTCCCATCTATGAGAACAAGAACAAAACTTGGTATGTAAGTGCTGGCTTCTGCTGAACTGAATCTTGCAAGCCTTTTTTGTACTGGAGTTTGGGCTGTGAAAGCAAACTACTTAGCTATCTATTTTAGATTAAAAGTTAAAACAAAGAAAAAAAATAGTAGTGGGACAGTATTGATTTATTGGCTAGTAGAAGGCAAGGTGTTGATGCTTAGCCACAATTCCCTGCTGTTAAAGAGCGACTCTAAAATGGAATGGACTGGCAAAATAACCTGATTCTGAACCATTGGCCAACATGTCTTATTTAGACCAGTCAGTAACTGTTACTAGGACATCAGTCCACAACAAATGTTTATGTTTGGATTGAATGAATTGCAGGATATTAGATGGCAAAACAGTACAGTATCTATCTTTGCCTTTCCTTGGATACTGCAACAAAACAGTCTAAAAAAGCAGTTGGAATGACACTTGAACTGAATATGTTCTAGTTTTAGAAGCTGTGCTTTGGAAGGAATGCACAAAAATCTTCTCCAGGAACATTTGAGAACGAATTTTTTATTTATTTCAAGGAGAATCCCACATAGTGGTTGACATTTTTCTTAAACATTTAAGATGTTCTCAAGACATTCAACATAGATCCTTTTATACAGATGGTACAAAAACCAACTGTATACTTCATATAGATTTTCATTTGCTGCTTTTCGATGGTAGTAACAAATTTATAGACATCTTTCAGTTCTCTCAGCATTCCAGGAAGTATTTTCTGCCATTCAAGAAAAACAGAACACATTCTGTTAAAAGTGTCTTGGTAAGTCTCAGCTACATGCCCTTTGTATTTATTCACCATCTTGTTTTTATTCTTGGATATTGTTTCAAATGTGCTGTGAAGAAACTCACTTGGCAATGAGCAAGAAGTCCTTAATCTAGACTTCAGGTTAGTAGAGCAGCATGATTGCTGATTACAATCACTGGCATTTGGTTAGCTGATGCATAACAAAGGTGTGCCACCTTGAGCAAGCATCAACAGAAGACTACTTTCCCCAAAAACAAGATCACCCTGCACAAGGAGGTATGTAAATTGTGCAACCCAGACTGCAATATATAACACAAGTTTGTTTCTCAAAGGCTAACTTTCTTGACAAAGTTAGGAACTATTTGTAGAACAAATTTGTCAGCATGTCCTAACTTATCTTCACTAAAACCTTGTACAGTCGCTAAGTAACCAGAGTTAAGCTGTCTCTGGATATGTTAAAAAAATAGTGGATTTGGCACTCAGTGCCATGGTTTAGTTTATGTGGAGGTTTTAGGTTAAGTCATAAGTTGATGACCTCAAAGGTCTTTTGCAACCTCATTCATTCTGTGATTCTGTGCCTTATGTTGCTGGACTTGGCCCTCTATCCAGCCTGTTCAGGTCCCTTTGTACAGGTCTCCTACCCTCCAACAGATTGGCACATGCTCCCAACTTGGTCTCATCTGCATATTTACTGATGGTGGACTCAATCCCCTCATCCAGATCACCAGTGAAGATACTGGCCCCAGTATCAACTCCTGGGGGCCCTCACTAGTGACTGGCCACCAACTGGATACAGCACCGTTCACCACCATTCTCTGAGCCTGGCCACCAAGACAGTTCTTAACCCAGCAAAGAGTGCTCCTGTCCAAACCATGGGCTGCCAGCTTTTCCAGGAATATGCTGTGGGAGACAGTGTCAAAGACCTTACTGAAGTTCAAATAGACAACATCCATGGCCTAATCTGCATCCACAGGTGGTCACCTGGTCGTAAAAGGAGATCAGGTTAGTCAGCACAACCTGCCCCTCCTAAACCCATGCTGGCTGGATCTGATTCCCTGGCTATCCTGAAGGTGCTGTGATGGCACTCAGGGTGATCTGTTGCATAATCTTACCGGGCACTGAGGTCAGGCTAACAAGCTTGTAGTTTCCCAGATCCTCTTTCCAGCCCTTCTTGTAGATGGGCATCACACTGGCAAGCTTCCAGTCATCTGGGACCTCCCCATGAGCCAGAACTGCTGGTATATGATGGAGAGTGGCTCTGCAAGCTCATCTGCCAGCTCCCTCATCACCCTGGGATGGATTCCATCTGGTCCCACAGATTTGTGAGCATCTAAGTGGCTCAGCAGGCTCTGACTGCCTCCTCCTGCATAACAGAGCAACTATTCTGCTCTCTTGTTGAAGTGAGGGGAGAACGACCATCCTGTGATGCATCGAACTCCATTTATTGATCGATCAGTCAGCTTAAATAATAGTGTTAACGATCTTCATGCATATTCTGAAATACAGGTTTATGATAGGCTAACAGAGAAAACTCTAACCACACCTTTTGTTTTACTACACCGTTGATTGTTTACACAAAACAAAACCAGTGTTCTCACTGTGATGCGAACGGTTCCCAAAACTTCCACATCTGTTCTCAGGGTGCCATCTTTTCCCAGAGAGAGTGTTACACTTGTTATGAGAAGACTGCCTGAGAACTTTATTGTTTATACAATGATGCCTGAAAGAGTCTAATTGTTTATAGAAGTCAGGCTGGGAACTGCTTTGGAACTGCTTTGCAACTACCTTTTACTTTTCTCTCAATTGCATGGCTTCATGGCCTTTTTCTTTAAGCCATGCCTGAACTAAACTCCTGACATTTCCCCCGCTTTTTTCTTTTTGAGAAAGGAAGTTAGTTTGCCAGGTTTTCTCTATCATCCTACTAACCATCCTTTGAATACAGCTACAAAAACAAGGTAATATAAGTAAAAGCAATAAGAGTACACCTAATATCCCTATAGCATATATTACAAGGTTTCTTAGCCATGGTCCCAGTCCTAAGCTTTTAAGCCACTCATCAATACCTAATCCTTCTTCTTCCTTAAGTTTGTTGAATCCTAGCCGTAGCTCTTCTAACTTAGCATGAATAGATACAGAATGATCAGATAAGTTCATGCAACACATCCCTTCAAACTCCTCACACCCATGGCCTTGTGCTAATAGTAAGAAATTCTATGGCAGCTCTATTTTGCAGAACAGCGTGATTAACACTCTGTACATCTGAAGTTAACATATCTAATATCTGTGAAGTTTTATTCAATTCACCCTTAGCCCAACCTATTTGTTTTGCTAGAGTCAATGCTTTGCTGGCAGCACCCCACGGTAGGAGAGCTGAAACCATCACTTGCTTAAATTTACTCCAGAACCATGGATCTCCTATTTGACTACAGTCTAAATTATGTAAGCTACGCTTTTGCCTGCTTATGACTTAATTGCATTAGCACAGATATATTAGGGTGGAATAGTGATAACTTGCCTAAATAACAAGGTCCACCCTGAGGCTGAGCAGGTATACCATTCCAGGCTCTATCTCCACAAATTAGAAATATACCCGTAGGTAATTTCTTAGGTGTTATGATGCTAGAGCCTTTACAATGATTGTAGAGTTGTTTAGACACTATGTTTGGCTTTAGAGCTGAATCCAGGGTAGCCCACGCTTGTTTATGTTGATTCATCTTTTGAGGATTAGAATAATCAAAGCTAAACCACCCACCATCGGAAGTGCTGGTCATGCTAGCATTTGCACTTCCGAAAAGCTCCAACTCCTCAGGTGGAGAATGCAAAGGAATATTAAGTGATTGAATTAACAGGCATTGGCGGTAGCCGTCACTCTGACTGGCAGTATACCCTTTAGGCAATTTGATATTTACCATACTGCGCATACATAAGGCACGTTTATTAATAAAACTGCAGAATTCTTGAGGAGACCATACTGGAAGTCCTACCAAACATGTTCGAAAGGGGTTAGTAACTCCTCCAATGCTGAGACAAAGCGATGTCTGATTAATCTGCCTAGCAAGTGTTAACCATACATTATATCTAGGTTGACTAAAATGTGTTACCTTTAATTCTTCAGCTACCACTACACCAAGTAATATAATAAAAGAAAACCTCATTTTTCTGGTTTTACTTTGACCTTCTTTTTCTTATATCTGTTTTAACCTTACTGTTCTCGAGGCCCGAAGACCACACCTTTGTAACCTTCTAATGCAGTTGTCTAATGCCTGATTGGGATCTCCTTTTATAGGCCCTACAATGGAATGTTGTGTTAAAGGCACCAGTTTTCTACACCTTACAGAGGTTATATATGATGCACTTTGAGCTTTAATCCTTTTCAAAATACACTGTACCTCCCACCGATAATAAGCCAAGATTTTCTGCTCATGTGACTCATAAAGAGCTAAAGCTGAGGCAGTGTTTTGTCCTGTTTCATTCCATAGTGCCCACTCCCAATTATGTTCCCAGGTATGTCTATGATTACAGGTATTACACCATAAATGAAAAAGTGACAACTGATCTACTCAAAAGGTCTTGTCACGACTCCCACAACACAGTGCAACCCAAGCAGCACAATTGGGGCTGTGACATTCAAGACAGTTCTCTTTTGCCGGTCCTTTTATATGGAAAGATGATAATGATTCAATAATGTCAATCAGTTCTCTGGTCCTCCGGCAACGGCGTTTTATCCCAAAGGGTTAAACGCACCCCCAGCTGAGCCACAATGTCCGGCCTTATCAGGCATTGCAAGGTAGATGGTAATTGGACTAAGAAAAGAAAGCTGTTAGGTGTTTTCATTCATGCGAACCTGGAGAGGAGGTGAACGGCAAGTCTGAAAACAATCTTTTTTGTCCTTGAGATTTTCACATCCACCCCTTCCCCGGGCCTCTCAGAAAATTCAAAATCAGTTTTACAGTCTGTAATCCTTTAGTCATTTGGCTGAAATGGCATCAGCTGGGCGATTCTCAGTCCTTTGTTGACTTGGAGTGGTGAGAAAATAGTATACACTTAAAGCACTTAAAATATTTAACTTAGCAGACTTATTTGTAAATTAACAGAACTTAACTGGCTTCAAAATTCTATGGGCTAGCTGTGTTACACTCTTTGCAACATAAGAATAGGCAGTTCTAATAATTAAATAGTATTTTCAGCTAGCAAGGTTTCTCTGAAGTTCACAACAACACTTTGCACACAAGCCATAAAATAAACGCCTATCGTAAAAGCATAAATCTATCTAACATCACTTAAACTTAATAGCACTTAAACTTAAAATACTTAAACTTAAAATATTTAAACTTAATAGATATTAACATTACTTAAACTTATCTTTACTTAAACTTAATAGATTTTTAAATCAACAGAACTTACATGTAAAATCTCTTAATTCTAATAAAACTTAACTATAAGAAAACTTAACTGACTTTAAATAACAGACTTATTTGTAAATAATGTAAGATCAAACTTAACAGAATCTAACTTAACCTAAACCTAATATAATTTAAACAGAATCTAGCTTTATTTAAACTTAATAACACTTAAACTTAACAGGAGATCAACTTAACAAAACTAAACCTTAACAGTATTTAACATTTAACGGCACTTAATAGATAATTCGACTTAAACTACTTAGCAACGGATAAAACTTACTATAGAAATAAAATATAGCATTTACTATAACTTACTTACAGGCCTGATTCTAAAATATTAAGCTAAAATAACTTTCTTCATGTGTTTGCTATAGCATTTCTATACCAAAAAGCACACTCACAACATCTCACTCATACAATCAATCCAACACATCTTAACATTTTTAAACTTTTCAAAATATAATTTTAGAGTCTGATGTTCCACTGACTGAACCATCCGGGCTTCTGATGTTAAAATCTATGTTAATGCAGGTGATTTCAAGACAGCATAACCAATGCCGAGCCAAATCGGCCGAAATTTGACCCATGCATACAGTACGCTGATTCCTGTTTCATAGTCTCTGCCAGGAAGAACAAAAGTGCCTTTAACTTTCCTTGTTTACCATCACTTGTTTCTTAATTTCAACAGGGATCTTTTCCTTTTGCTGACAAAAGTTACATCCATTAGGCTGTTAGGTCCTAGACCGAGGCATCCATTAGGCTGTTAGGTCTTAAACTGAAGTTTTTGCCGGCTGTGGGGGGAGGGAGAAACGCTCCCGCTGCAAAAAGCGCTCCAGTCCCGTGGCGCGTGTGTCGGAGCGGGCGAAACCCCCCCGCTGCGCTGGGCTCTTTGTTTACTCGCCGGCAGGCTGACTCTGCTGCAGGCACCGCTGCACCTGCGGCTCCCCCCGCAGCGGCTTCGCTCTCTCCCGGGGCGGCGCGCCTCGGCTCCCGCGGCGGAGGCTCCGCTCTCCCTGCCGCTGCCTCCGCTCCCGCGTCGCTCGCCGCGGCTGCTCGCCATGGCGGAGCGCCCGTGCCGAGTTCGGAGTAGCACAGACTCGCAAGCTCCACGGGCTGCGGCCGCTGTCTTGCACTCAGAGAGATAGTAAAACAGTGCACCATATATCACTCGCCATGGCTTGCCTAGCTTCTTGGCAGTTTTACCACTCTCTAAAGCAGCCTCTGACAATAAATCACCGAATTCACGCAATTCCGTTAACTCGTAAACTGTGTGGGGATTCACGAAGACTCCCCATTCCAGACCATAAGCCAAAAGACCTTGCAATTCCTTCCGTAAGTCTATTCCCTTAATTTGCCTTTTTTGCAAAAACATAATAAAAGGTTCATATGTGGCTTGCCTTTCCATACCTCTTTTAAGTGCGCACTTTTACCTAGCAGCAATTTCCAGGCATCGGCCACACGTATCAGCTGGACCCATCTAATATGGTCGCCAGGGCACGGCGCGTATCGGCGGCTTTTTTTTCTCCGCTTTGGTTTCGCGCTTATTTGCCGCTCCCGCTGCTTCGGAGCCTGAACCAGTCCTCACTTCTCGTGGTGTTCGCAATCCCCGTGGTGGTCGCGATCGTCGTGTCCGCTATCACGTCCGGGTGGTCACCATTTGTTGAAGTGAGGGGAGAACGACCATCCTGTGATGCATCGAACTCCATTTATTGATCGATCAGTCAGCTTAAATAATAGTGTTAACGATCTTCATGCATATTCTGAAATACAGGTTTATGATAGGCTAACAGAGAAAACTCTAACCACACCTTTTGTTTTACTACACCATTGATTGTTTACACAAAACAAAACCAGTGTTCTCACTGTGATGCGAACGGTTCCCAAAACTTCCACATCTGTTCTCAGGGTGCCATCTTTTCCCAGAGAGAGTGTTACACTTGTTATGAGAAGACTGCCTGAGAACTTTATTGTTTATACAATGATGCCTGAAAGAGTCTAATTGTTTATAGAAGTCAGGCTGGGAACTGCTTTGGAATTGCTTTGCAACTACCTTTTAATTTTCTCTCAATTGCATGGCTTCATGGCCTTTTTCTTTAAGCCATGCCTGAACTAAACTCCTGACACTCTCTGATACCACCTCCCAGCTCAGGAGGCCAGCTGTCCTGAGAGGAGCCTGTCTTTCTGTTGACATTTGAGATAAAGAAGGTATTAAGTACCTCTGCCTTTTCCTCATCTTTAGTTACTAAATTTATCCCACATCATATAGAGAATAGAGGTGGTCCTTGCCCTTCCTTTTGCCATTAATGTATTTATAAAAAACAATTTTTGTTTTCCTTCATGGAAGAGGGCAGATTGAGTTCTAACTGGGCTTTTGCTTCTCTAACTTTTTTTCCTACATGACCTAGCAACTCTCTTAAGCATTTCCTGAGATACCTGACCCTCCTCCCAAAGGTGATGCACCCTCTTTTTTTTCCTTAGGTCCTTCAAAATCTCCTTGCCTATCCAGGCCGCTCATTTTCCTCATCGGCTCATCTTTTGGCACATAGAGAGTCTGTTACTGTGCCTTCAAGATTTCTGTTTTGAAGCACTCTCATCCTTCCCGGAGTCCTTTTTTTCTAAGGGCTGCTTCCAAGGTACTCTCAGAATAAATCTTAAACAGGTCAAAGTGTGTCCTCCAGAAGTATGATGTGCAGGCTTTATTGATGCCCCTCCTTTTTCAACAAAGATTGAAAATTCTATAATTTCATGGTCACTGTGCCCTAGACAGCTTCCAACCATCACATCTCCCACCAGCCCACCTCTGTTTGCAAATAACAGGTCTAGTGTAGTTCCTCCCCTTCTAGACTAATTCAACAGCTGTGACAAGAAGTTGTCCTTCATACACTCTAAGAACCACCTAGATAGCCTCTTCTTTGCTGTGTTGAGTTCCCAGGAGATATCTGGCAGATTAAAGTAGAAGAACAAGGCCTGGTAATCTTGAAACATCCTCCAGTTGCTTGTAAGATAAGTCATCCACTTCCTCAGCCTGGTTGGCCGGTCTATGATAGACTCCTACCAGAATGTCAGCCTTGTTGGCCTACCCCCTGACTCTAACCCACAGGCAATCATCATTAATCTCAATTTCCATGGTGTCAAGAGCCTCCCTAATATAAAGAGACATACCTCCACCTCTTCTCCCTCTCCTGTCTCTTCTAAAGAGCATTTTGCCAGTGCTCCAGTCCTGTGAGCCATCCTACCACATTTCCATGATGGTGACTACATCACAGCTCCCTTGCAGTACCATGGCTTCCAGCTCCTCTTGTTTGTTACCCATGCTGCGTGCATTAGTGTACACACAACTTAACTGGGCTGCTGATTTCACCCTTGACTGGCTTACCACACTTGGGCTTGTTTCTCGAGAGCACAGTTGCATCCCCTTCACCTTCTAACCTAGTTTAAAGCTCTGTCAGTCGGTTCTTCCAATTCATGGGCTAGAATCCTTTTGCCCTTGATAGATAGATGCAGCCCATCTGGCTCCAGCAGGCCAGGTGCCATAAAAGTTGCTCCACAATCAAAGAACCCAAATATTCATAACCAACATACAGATATTTCCATTTGAAATTACAAATGTGAATGACACATCCATGCATACTCTGTTTGAGATGTATGGACTATGCAGGAGCACCTCAGTATGGGTCATGACAATCTACCCCTGACTAACTGGGTAAATAATTCAGTGCCAGTTTTTTCTTCTGGTGACGATAAAATATCCCATTTTCATCATAATAATATACTGCTGTGAGTTTAAATTTCCCAAGGTCTTGTTTTCAAGAAAAATAATAGCTTACAGCTATTTAATCCATCTAGAGATTATCTAGCAGACCTCAGCATGGGACTGGAATTCACAGGAGCAAGGTAATTAGAAATGTGAAAGACCTACTACACCCCTGGCTTCATTCCTTGCAATTGCCTCAGAGAACAGGTATTGATTTCCAATATACTTTGGATTACATCCACAATTACCAAGAGACAAAGAAAAAAATTAACAGTAGGTCACTTGCTGGAAAGTGGTAAAACTCAGGGCATCTGCATCTAAGGTCTTGTACTAATCTTTTACAGAAGATGTATATACTCAGCTAAAAAAAAATCAGTGCATGTGATAGAAAATAAGAACCCAATGATGAAAGAGTTGTAAGGACTTTTTTTGTATGACAGTATTTTCACTACTTGTATTTTCCAAAGAAGGAAAAATAAAAATTTCTGATGGTGACAGAGCATTATCTAATATGTCTTATTAACCAACATGTTAACTCAAATTAAGACCAAAACTGAGAGATAGAGACAAAGCTAGTTAATAGTATTTTTAAGAGATTTTAAATTTGGAACAGATGTGAATGATAGCTGCAGAACACATTTTAATAAAAATTAAATCTGCAAGGTGAAAATGGTGGTTGAAGAAAAAAAAAGCTCAATTTAAAAAGACTTCAAAATTATTTTTAATCACTTATTTTAATGACTGAAATTAAGAGAATGCAATATCTTTGTAATGAGGAAAAGAACAATCTAGAAGGAAGAAAGTTTGGATTGTAATTTTTAAAAAGTAGTACCTTTCATAAAATATGTCCAAAACCATTAACTTACCAAGCAGTCTCAGAAAAGTCCATGAAAATAGTTTCTTAAGATCTTGAAACAGGTATGTTTTATATATATATAAAGCAAAAGCGAATGATTGTTGTGTGAATATATGTTAAACCAAAAAGTGATTGAGGAGCATATAGGAACTTAATTCTATTCTAAAATCAGGAACCAGCATTACCAAAAATATAAATAATCACAAACTTTATAGGAAAAGCAATTGTAGAGCAATTATGTTTAAGGATGATTTTAAAACCAAAACCACATTTGGGTTTTGACTACAAAAGAAAGAAACAGAAGTTCTACAAAGATTTATGACATAAAATAGAAGAAATAACATAAATAGGAAAAAGAATAGACACATAGAGAAAATCAGTTATTTGCTCAGGAGTACGAAGCAAGTCCATGGATTTGCTAAGAAGAAAGCCTAAACTGCCTGCCAACATGTCCAGTGCCATATTTAGTCCAGTTTTACTCTTCATAATCACACCCAAAATTGAGATTAGACTCATGATCTATGGTGATTAGCAGTGGTGGATTAGTGAGGAAGTAGAAATTTAGTATTACATGCTCTTATTCCTATAGCTGCACAGTTTTGGATATTGACAAAAGCAGGTCCTTAACTGAAAAAGTATGTATATTAGCTATATCTGATGCACTAATAGAGATGTATTGTAAAACATGTATTTTTCAATGCATGATTCATTCAAGAAATCTGTTTCTAGATAGCAAAAATATGCAGAAGAATTTATTCACACTTGAGATTAGTATGGTTCTTTTTTCTTTTACTATTGATAAACAAAGGCAAATGAAAGCTATGACCTTACACACACACACTTACATATATTCCAGTTTTAGGATAATTTTAATACTAACAGTAAATATTTTAACATCAAAAATAAGATAAATTAGGCAATAAAGAGCTAGCCACAGAAAGCATAAAAATATCAGCCTTGTAATAAAAGCTCCCTGTAATAAAAGCTCAGCTATAAAATAGTGGTCCTGTTGAGTAATTAGAATTTTGTTACTAAAAGATGATGATTTTACCATTTGATATTTTTTCAGGGAAAAAAATCCCAAGAAAATGCATTCACAGAAAAAGATGTTGGTGTTTGCATTGTCTGCCTAACTGTTTTTGAAGAAGGATGGTTTCCTTAAGTTGAATTAGGGTGCGCCAATACAAAACTCTTACTCTCGTTAATCAGCACTTAAATTAGTGTTGTTACTCATGACAGAAAGTGGTACTCAGCAGGCTTAAGGGTTCCTGTGTTTAAGTGTAATGGAACAGATAGGAGACAGAGGAGCTAGACTGTGTAGGGAATGCAGCAAAGGTCTTGTAGATGGACAATAATGTTTACCAGAAACACAGATGAAGAAAAATTAACAACAGTCATACTTTATGGACTTTGGCCACTTGTGATATGGCTTCCCCTCAAGGCTCTTCATTATCTTTACTGCCTTCCTTTGGACAGTCTCTCATACATTTATGTCTTTCTTATTTTGCCGTCACCAAATCTTGCACACAGGACTTGAGGTGAGGCTGCCCCAGTGCAGAGCAGAGTGGGGCAATCCCCTCCCTTGCCCAGCTGGCGATGCTGCGCCTGATGCATCGCAGAATACACCTGGCCCTCCTGGCTGCCAGAGCACTGCTGACTCACATTCAACTTCCTGTCAACCAGCATCCCCAGGTCATTTTCCACAGCCCTTCTTTCCAGCATCTCGTTGCCCAATCTGTCTGTACATCCCAGGTTGCCCCATCCCAGGTGCAGAATCCAGCACTTTTCTTTGTTAAAATTCATACTGCTGGTGATTGCCTGGCCCTTTATTTCATCAAGGTCTCTCTGCAGAGTCTCCCTGCCTTCAAGGGAGCCAGTCTTTCTTCCCAATTTAGTATCATCTGCAAACTTAGTATCCCTTCAAGTCCTGCATCCAAGTTATTAATGAAGATACTGAAGAACACAGGGCCAAGAATGGAGCTCTGTGGAATCCCACTAGTGACAGGACACCAGTCTGATGTCACCCCATTCACTATAATCCTTTGTATCCAACCCGTGAGCCAGTTGTTCCCCCATCCTATGATGTGTTTAACCAGCTGTAGGCTGGATATTTTGTCCTGGAGGATACTGTGAGAGACAGTATGGAAAGATTTACTGAAATGCAAAAAGATTATATCAACCGGCTTCCCTTGATCACTTAGGTGGGTTACCTTGTCATAAAAGGAAGTCAGGCTTGACAAGCAGGACTTCCCTCTCAGGAAGCTGTGCTGGCTGTGAGCAATTAACACATTATCTTTCAGGTGTTTTTCAGCACCTCCCAGGACAATCTTCTCCATAATTTCACCAGTCAGTGAAGGGAGACTGAAAGGCCTGTAGTTTACAAGGTATGGCCTGGGACAAGGTTACCAGCTTCCAGTCAACTGAGGCCTCTCCAGATTTAGAAGTGAAAATCATTGAGAGAGGTTTTGCAATGACACCAGCTAGCTCTTGAAGAACTCTCAGATTAATCCCATCAGGCCCCATAGATTTATAGGGATCCAGCTGGAGCAGTAGATCATGCACAACTTCAGGGTCAGCTGGAAGTTTCTAATTCACATAGCCATGGCCCTCCAGCTCAGGGTACTGAGGGCCCATTAGTCCATCACTGATATTGAAGACAGAGGCAAAAAAAGCCTCTGCTTGTCCATGAACCTGTTTGTGAGATGACCATCCTCATCCTGTTATAGGCTGATATTTTCTACACTGCCTTTTGCCATTAATGCATTTGAAAAAAACTCTTTTTATTGCGCCCCGCATTTCTGGCCAGCTTCAACTCTGGTTGAGCTTTGGCCCCATGCCTTTTCTCCCAATGGCGGTGAACAAGCATCTCTGCATGCCATTCATGTCACAACACCTTGCTTCCACTGGGCATACACCTTCCTTCTTTGCATTAGCTCCAAAAAACAGTCCCTGATTAGCAAAGCCAGTCTTCTCCCCCATCTGCTTGATTTCCAACATTTTGAAATTGCCTGTTCCTGTGCCCTGAGGAGGTGGTGTGCTAAAAAATGGCCAGCATTTATGGATCCCAGAACTGTCAAAAGCATTTTCCTGCTCACCCTGAGCAGCTGGAAGTCTGCTTTCCTCGTGTCCAGAGTTGAAGTGTTGCTGGCACTTTTCCTCTGGACAACAGTTTTAAAACTTGATTGTTTCATGGTTGCTGTGGCCAAGACAGCTACCAATCTCCACTTCACTCACAAGCCCTTCTTTGGCAATTGGCAGCAAATCAAGGAAAACATCTTTCCTAATAGACTCCCTTAGTACCTGTAATGTGAAGTTATCACCCAAGAGTTTTAGGAATCTTCTAGACCTGTTTGTGAAGCTGTGTGGTATTCTTAGTTAACATATGGCAAGTTAAAGTCATCCATAAGGACAAGAGCAGTTAACTTGGAAGTGTCCCCTCTTTCCTCAAAGAAAAATTCATCAGCATCATTTTCCTGACTAGGTGGTCTATGGCAGTCTAGCATGATGACACTGCATTATTTGTTTGTCCCTTGATTCTTATCCAAAGGCTCTCAACTGTGCCACTGTCAACTGTAAGCTCCATAATATTCCAAAATTTCAGTCCGTCCATTACATGCAATATACACACCTCATCTCACCTACCCTATCTATCCCTCCTGAAGAGCTTGTATTCATCCAACACGGCACTCCAGTCACAGGACTCATCCCTCCAGGTTTTGCATTGATGTCAAATCTCTGGGAAAGTAAAGCTTTGAGTTTATCTTGTTTGTTGCTTATATTGCATGCACTGGTATAGAAACATTTCAGGTGTGGTTTGTTGTATCTGACACCTCATGAACCAGATTGAGGGATTCCACTTCCACTCACTTGCTTATGTTTTGGCACACCATCCCTTCACATAATAATAATATATATCATTATCAATCAAAGAGTAGGTAGGAATATAGGATAACAAAAATGCTAGAGGTTGTGAGTCATGACTTAAGCTCAGGTGAAATACAATCACTTTTATTTGGGAAATAGTGATTCTTGCACTTTTCTGTTCCCAAAAGGAGTATTAAATAAGACAAAAGAATTCATAATAAGAAGCATAACTCACTATTGTCTACATCCTCCTTAAAAAGGAAGATTTAAAATCCTCTAACATATCTAGTGGCTTTAAAAAGCAGTAAATTTCAAACACTTGAACACTATTTTAAAATAATAACACCTTAAGAAAAAAGTAATAATGTGTCTGAAATAATTGTAGGAGATGGATTCACTAAGATCAAATTTTGTGATCCACTTTTACTTACTGCCAGTTTGGGTCCTAGAGTGAAACAAGGAAAAGGGAAAGATGATAGTAACTGACAGAATAGAAGAAAATGTTTGGTTTAGATGACTTAACTCTCTGTTCTAAAACCAGGAAATGTTTCTTGATAACCAGAAAACCAGTGTCTTACTGATTTCCATGTTATCAAGACATCATCAAGTGATATTCCTACCTAAATCCATGTTTGGCTTGCTCTTTGTACCCAGAAGCCTGGCATGTAGTAATTGCTCCTCACTCCATTAGTAATTTCCACATTTTGCTTCCTTTTATAGCTGCTGCTATTTTGACTTAAATGTTTTCGTTTAAACAGTTTCTTCACCAGTAATTATTATAGTAATTAACTAGAAAATTTTGTGAAATTATGCCAGTGAATAATATTAACTCATGGGAGAAATACTTGTAGAACAAAACTTTATCATCTATTGTTTTCCTATAAAATTATTCAAAATACGCAGTCCATCTGTGCTGCTCTTACTCATTGTTTATTAAGCTGTTAAGTCTATCCATTTCTTCAAGTGAAGTTAATCACATATTAAGGTGCTACTCACTAGGGTTCTTAATAATAAATTTTCAAGTTATTCACTAACACTTTCAATGGAAATACTATGTTGTAGAAAATGCCATTAAAATATACAAACAATAAAAATTCAACTACCTCTAAAACTAAAAACATGAGAAAAAAATCATATTATGGATTTTCCAGTATGTTTTCCCTGAAATAAAGATGCAGAAAATCTCACTAGTACTATTCCCAAATTTTAAGTAATCCTTCAGAATAAACTAGAAATACAGTTTAAAAGATAAACCAATTTTTCATTGACCTTTAAATGACCCATATTCATTGAAATTTTCATTTAGATCAGTTAAGCAGCCAATTTTTAATATATTTAAAATATTTCAAAAATTGAAATCTGAAGTGTTTCAACTCTTAAAGGTATCTTTCTGAAGCTCTAGCAGTTCAATAGTCGACCTAACTGAAAGGCTGTGCATACTCAGACATTCTGGTTATCTATTCCTCAGCTCAGGAAGTTATTTCATCATCCAGCTCTCAAAACAGGCAAGTGTTCACTGGATATCAATTTACATATCGCAAATTTATGAACTTTTTTGACTTCTTTTTTGACTGACCATCCATGATCAGTCACATCTGCTCCCTCAAGAGACATGCTAACTTTATCCCTTCTTTTCCTCCACCTGGGAAAAGGATCAAATGACCCTGCTTTAGTCTGTCTAGTTCCAAAGCTGTAGGGAAACGGAGCAAAGGAGTGAAAATAGCTGATTAGAGCAAAAGAAAGGAGAAGGGATAAGAAAGGCTTTCCTTTGAAAACTTTATGGAAGCTACTGAAAAGAAGGGAGGAATGACATAAGTGGTTTTTTTCCATGGCAAGCTCTGACTGGCAGCTCTCCCCCACAAAGTGAGGATCAACTCCAGAGCTGACATTTGGGAGAATTTGAATTTTCTCTAATTACTGGGAGAATTTGTTGTTGCTAGGAGACCTCCAGGAACAGGTAATCTGGAGAATTACCTTAACTACTTTTAGGAGCACCTTTTTCTTAAACTCATGAAGAAAAAGACTTATTTATTTTCCTTGGTATTCTTATCAAAATGAAAAATAGGTTTTCAAACAGAACAGATGCTGCTCTATTTCACAGGAATTATTTGTATTGGTTGTAGATAATTACATAATCTGTACATTTTAATTATAGCAAGAAACATATCACTGTGGTCACTTGCTGAGAAAAAGCTGAACTGCAATACCATATTTGTTCCTATTTTTAGGAAAAACAGCCTACTTTTAGACAATTTAAAGTTTTTCTGTCAGTTTGGTGTGGCAGTTGCCAAAAAAAAGATTAAAAAATAAAATATTGCATTATTTACAATATTGCAATTATTTACAAAGTTCACCCAAATACAGAACAGAAAATAAGACATTAGGTATAATTTCTGCAGAAAAGGATTATGTGTTATTGTGCATAATCAGAAGCTAAGCAGGAGTAAAACATACTACAACATTGCACAAAACATCATCATAGTTATAGACATCTTAAAAGATAGATGGAGAATTATTCGTGCAGAAGGAATTTGATATCAGCAGCAATCCAGCTTGGATTCCAAGTTTGGACAATACACTTTAAAAAAATATTGAGTTCTGAAGAAAGTAGCAAAAACTGTTGGTTTAAGAAATTTTTTTACAAAGAAAGATGCATAAAATTGTGGTTGGTAATTTGAAGGAAGTGGAAATTGGCAATGGAAGTGTTCATGCTGAGCAAGAACAAAGATACAATCTGTTTTTAATATCTAGTGTGTAAGCAAAAAATAATTTCTTCATTTATGGCAAAATAGATTAAGAAGATGTATAAGAACAAAGTGTCTTCACTGGCATTATCTATAAACAAATTGGATTCTATAAACATGTTCTTTCTGCCAAAGAACTTAAAGTCACCAGCCAAAGTTGCATAGGATATACATTCAAACAAAAACCCCTTAATGTATTATCAGTATTTATGTCAATGAGTGAACTGAATTGCTGCCTTTCCAACAGCCATGTAAACCAGGGGAAATATGGTACTTCGTGGAATTAGAGAGGTAATGTAAGTCAGAATAAAATCAGGACCACTCTTATCTTGTCAATATATATTGCAGAACTATCTTCAAATTCTATAACAATATCATAATTCTAATATGAAAAGTCATCAAACATCAGTTATTGGTCTCCTCTCAGGTCTTATAAATACCTCCAACAACTCTCTCATACCTCTGTCCCTTTGAGAGAAATGCCATAATTCTCCAGCACCAGTTTAGAGAGCTAGTCTCAGTCCTTAGTCAATAAGTCACGATTCCAGATTTCCAATGAGTGCAGGCTCCTAAAAGACAAATCTAACCCTATTTATGATTTTTCTCAATTTTTATTGAAGACTAGTAGAAATAACCTAGACATTACCAAAGATCTGTGGACCTTATATTGAAAATCCAGTTTTGAATCAAAGTAAAATAAATTACCACTTCTAGTCTCAACTAAAACTAGCAAACAAGTAAGGATTATTATTTAAACTTCTAGAATATTACTTTACTCTTGCTTTCCATTTGTAGTTTTTTATTTATTTTTCCCTTTACTGTTAGTAAGGACAAGATAACTAAAGAACTTATTTAATCTAAATCTCATCTTATACTTTATTTTATATTAAATTTTGAAAGACATCAGAAAACAAAAAAGTAACTAATGTTACCATTTGAATACTTTTAGTCATTTATATTAAATTAAATACATTATAATAAGCTTCAGACTTCAGGTAAGCTGTGTAATTTAAAGTGCCATATTTACTCTGATTAGTTTTTAAAAAGTAATAATACTGAAATAACGCCAGGATTTTCTAACACTATTTTTAATATTAGAAAGTTGGCATGTCTCTATAACAGGGCTGGGTGTGCATGGGATCCCTCTCCCAAAAACACAGCCACTTTTTCAAAACTTGTCATTATTAATATATTTTAGCAAAAAAAATTGTTCATTTGCTATAAATTACATATTTCTCTCCATCAATTAGTATTCTACTTTCTATTGGTTATTGATTTCATCATCTCACTCTAATGAGTCCACATTTTCAGTCTTTATTTTACATTTTTTACATCTAGAGAGGTTGTCAGGACAATTGTTGAATTGTCTTTCTTAGTTTCTTCTTTATCTCCAGGCTCTGCAAAATGCCCTAGTGGTCCACATTCAGCAATGTATCTCTCCCAGGCTTTGTTTATTGAAGCATATCAAGGCTGACTACAGCTGTTTCAGCAAAACCTAAAGTTTCAGTAACTTTCCCAAATTGTGTTCCCACAGTAGCAGCTTATGGCAAGCATTTAATTCTGGCTACTGTGGCATATGACAGAGTGGAAAATTACACTGCTTATGATTAAATAATTAATTAGAAAAGTTGATTAAAATAATTAATTAAGAAAGATATCAGGGAAGTCATATAATTTCCAACAATAGCATCTTACAGAATGCAGAATTTTGGATTTCTTTACACATATTCCTCTCCATTTTATTGCACCTTATAAGCTCACAGTGCTATTTTGGCTTATACATGGGAAAAAACAAGTTAACAAATGTCTGTCTTTATCCTTAAGTTCAAAACTGATCTGGGCCAAGGGTCCTTCTATATCAGGTATTCTCAGTCTCACTGCAATGGTTGAATTGCTCAGGTTGACTGTCTGAAATATGACCATAGGTCCCAGCCAAGGTAAAATAGCAGCAGAGAGGAATCTGTGACACACTTAACTGCACTTTTCCTATTTTTCAGGATTACACAAACTGCTAGGAAAATGAGGTGCTTCTTTGACCTGGGGAAGAGTGGGGAGCAAGTAAACATCAGCTCCTGCCAGCTCTGAAAGACAGCCATGGAGTCTGGAAGTAGGGTCCAACAGCGGAAGTAATTCACATCTTCAATAAGCAACAGTTTGCTTCAGGGCTCAGCGGTCAGAGTCCTCAGATCATACAGACACTGTCAGCAAGGACTCTATCAAGCTGCTGTTAACAGTTGACTTGATAATGCATCCAAATACTAAGCCTGGTTTAGATAGACTTTATCGACATCAACATCAACTAAACTGTAGGCAACTTTAAACACTGTCAAGTCCTTATACAATATGCCTTAGAAGATTAATTTCAATACACCTAAAGCAGAATGCATGGGTAAAAGAAACCTGTTTGATGAGGAAGAAGCATTAACTACATAGCAGTAAAACTAAAAGAAACAAAACACCTCTTTGTAAAAGTTGTTAACTAGTTCTTTTTTCCTTGAAATCTCCTTCCTGGAAGTTTTTGTATATTATTTTTGTTTTACTGATGAGTTGGAGAAATCAAAACAAAGCAAGACAAGCAGCAAGCCTGTTTTCAAAATGACTGTACTTGCACTGCATCTTGGACTCCACTGCTAAAACATATCACAAAGTATTTTGTGGAGATGAAAATCATAAAGAGTCATTCACATTCTCTGAAAAAATTCCTTCACCCAGGATTTTTCTCCTGGGAATCTGAGTGGCCTCAGTGAAAAGGAAAACAATTCTTACCTCATTTGCTTCTCCTGTGTTTTGCTCGTGTGGAATCTATTTGGAGATTGTTTACCCACAGGTGATCGCCTGATTGGATTCTGGTGTGAGTTGTTTTGACTCTTTGGCCAATTAGTGCCAAGCTGTGTCAGGACTCTGGAAAGAGTCATGAATTTTCATTACTATCTTTTTAGCATTGAGTAAGTATATTTTCTGTATTCTTTAATATAATATACTATAATAAAGTAGTAAATTAGCCTTCTGAGAACATGGAGTCAGATGCATCATCCCTGCCTTCGTCAGGGCATCCCTGCAAACACAATAAAAGAGAAAGAAGCAACTCTCATTTAGACAAAGATGTAACAAACCTGGCTTTATTTTCTACTTTTGCCATAGATATCCTGTGATACATTTGTTGATCCATTTAATTTCTCTTCCATTGCTTCTGATCTGTGAAATCTGTTTTCCCAGAGATGTTTTGCTGAGGAAAGCTACTTTCGGCTATGTATGGCTAATGTCAATCAAAGTAACATCCAAACTAGAAGAAATTTCTTCCTTTTTTATTCCCTCCCCCTGGCTTTTTGGTGACATTTTGGAGATTGCATTGATCTTCATAAATGAGGTATTATGGGAAGATATGCTTTCCCGTGTATAAAATACATTCTTTCAATATACACTTGCCGAATGCTTGATGGTCAAGAACTACATGTTGCCTTCCTAGCAGTATATAACAATGAATGCTCCAATCATCTTCATCAAATGTAGCATGGGGTAAGGAAGCTTAGGGTCCATTAATGACTCCATTAATGACAAAGAAACCTTACAGCAGGAAGACCATTTTCTTGTGTAGAAAGGAGCCTGGAACACTGTCAAGGACAGAGTAAAGTTAAAATTTGACAGTAACTTAACATGAAAATCCAGAATCAAAATGCAACTTAGGCATTCTTTTATACTTCTTCTAAAATCTAATAAATGTAACCAATATTTCTATTTTTTGTTTCAGAACAAAGTAACTTAGACTATGTGGGGCAACAATATTTGAGTCTACAAACTTACATCAAATTAATAGAAGTATCTCTATTTTCAGTTTTCAAACACTTGCACTTCATTCCTACAACCTATTGCCAGCCGGGGGTATATGTACAAATCACAAACAAGGACTGCTCTGGAACGTGCCTTGAGGTGTTTTATTTTTCAGCATCAGTCTCATTACATGGTTATGAAAATGGGAAGATGCCACCAGCTCACATGCCAGGCACCAGATGCAGAACTTAATATTACAACTTACTTGATAAGTTTTTTGATCAATCACACAAAGCAAAAGCATATTGATAGTAGTTCTATCCAACCACTATAAGCACACATACCTTTGGTTAAAAAAATGCTTGCTTATTTCAAATACACTTGTAAGCCTTAAAACACAAAGCACAGAGCTCCAAACTTCCAATTATTAAGCTTCAAACTTCCAATATCCTACTAGATATACTTTTCTGTAGCTTAGAGAGTTATTATAGACAAGTGTTAATACACAGACCATTGTTCTATTTGTCCTTGCTTTTCTACTTTTTAAATAATTTTTCTGCTGACCTACCTCATGGCTGCTGCTTAGCTCTAATCACAGTTCTACTGTCTCTGAGGCCTGCCTTTTGCAGTTTTCCCAAAACCCTCTGATTTTGGGGATTCCCACACAACCATGCAAGTAAACATGCAACTCAAATGATATTTTTCTGTTCCTGAAGCCAACTCTTTCAAGAATAGCTTTGCAGAAAGTTTTGTTTCTGAAGAAAACTTTCATATAAACATTTATATTTGATGAATAATTTTGACACTAATTACTATTAAATATTTTAACACATATTAGAAAATGTCAATTTTCATTAAATATTAAAAAGTTTTTGGGTAAAATGATAAAATTCCATTATAAAGGCAAAAATAAATTACTAAAAACTGAAAATTTTGATGGAAGTTTTTTCAATTCAGTCGTACTCATAAATGGACAAATGTCCATTATTGTTGTTGCCAAGTGCTTTATGTTTTTCTAAATGTTATCAAACATCGGTTTGTAAAAATGAGTGGGAAAGAAGTGTTGATACTATTGATTCCAAAATTAAATGTGCCTTTCAACTCACAGTATTTTAACCAGTATAAGGACGAATAGGCTTTCCTTCTGTGTCTTTGTACACTTGACTCTTCTGATTATATATAGTAATATTTTTCATTTTAATTATTCTTTTCAACCAATTTTTTATTCTTTCTGATTAACAATCAATGCATTTAATATCTGTCATGTCTGTAACTGTTCTTGAAATCACCTCTCCTAGCATAACAATAGCTATAAAATTCTGAAAAATGGCCTTCATTCCATCATTCCAACTCTTTACAAAAAAAAATGGAACATTGTTGAGTTCAGGACATTAAAGGATAAGAAGAGCTCTTCTAGAGAAAGAGTAAGAGCAAACTCTTGTTTTGTTGCAATTGCACATAGATTCTACTTCCCTAATTTGCTTATGGCATGCATTTTCAAACAAAATGGGTAAGTAGGTCATTGAAGAATTCAGCTTTCAAAACTGAAACACTATTACAACTTGAAGTTGCACTATCATATAACTTAATATCATCTGCCCATACACCATCATGCCCTGACAGCATCTCTCCTTCACTGCTACTTCCAAATCAAAATTATTTTCTGCCTCCTGGATTCTCAGTGTCCATAGGGCACTACCATAGCAAAACTGACTGTTGAAGGAGGACGTAGGAGCCTTCTGTATACTTGAGGACTGTCATCAACAATTTCATCAAAAAGTATGCACTACACTGGGACAGCTTTATACATGCTTACCTTCTGGACAAGTTATCTGAACTTTGCAATTATTTCACTGTGTATCCCTGGTGCTTACTAAGTTAGGCACACTGTGCATTGCAGCAGCTGTATACATCACATAGCATATGGTACCTCTTAGCCATTGGTAGGCAAAATTTGTGAAATGTTTGGCCTAGGTATGTCTAGATCTGGTGTATGAGAATGGGTAAATGTCTTATTAAAGTTTCAGTATGGCACATAGATTTGAATAATAAATTTAGTTAATCAGCAAAAAAATGCATATGGAATAATTTGACCTGATTTGCTTTTTGAAATCTTACATATGTTTCAACATATTTTTTGTAAATTTTAAATAGTTTAGTGTTTTGCTCCAATATCTTTTACCAGTGACTCTGCCTGAGTTATTGCTCCCTGTTTTTGTTCACTTTGAAAAATTGAATACAGTATTTACTTTTGCCATTTATCTGTCACATTAATCATCTGTTAGCCCACAAATATATTTACAAAGGTTTCCAAATTACACTGACTTGTTTAAGCATCCTTCAGACATTTACTCTGAGAAGTATTAGAGGTCTATATGTCCATATCCTTATGAACTTCTGACGTCCAAAACTGGTCTAGTTTGAGCAACAGGCATCTGCCAAGAAAGGTGGGAACCTCTGTGGGAATGGAAAATATGATATCCTTCCCTCCCAAGCCCCTCCCTCTTTCTCACCAACAGTGTAGGGAGAGAGGAGTTTTGGTCAGTTTGTCACTCGAGATATTTTCTGTTTGCCCACGGAGAGAAGCCTGTTTTCTGCTATGCTATGGGGTCCCTCCCACAGGAAAACAGTCTTCCCAAAACTGTTTTGGTGTGGGTCACTTGTCCACAGGGTGCAGTCCTTGAAAGATAGGCTGCTCTAATCTGGAAGCAAGGGCCCTTTCTCTCTATCTCTGGAAGCAGAGGCCCTCTGTCTCTCTCCACCAGGTCTCCCACTAGACCACAGATTTCTCTAGCATACACCTGCTCCAGGGTGAGCACTTTTCCCATGGGCTGCAAGTGGATCTCTGCATGCCCCATAGACTTCATGGATTACAGGGGACAGGTTTTTTTCACCATAGTCCTAACCAGGGCTTGCAGAGAATCTCAGCTCCAACACCTGAAGCACCTTCACCCCTCCTTTCTTTCCACTGACCTTGGTTCCGCCATGTTGTTTTCCCTCACATGTGCTCACTTTTTCCTCTTCTCTGACTAGAAGAAAAACTACTGCTTGTAGGTACCATTGTAAACAAGTTCCACTAATTCAAAGATTCTTGCAGGATCCTGCAGTGCCGAGAAGTTTATCTTGTCTAGGTTCCGTATCAGGGAATCACTCGTCATACTTCCACTGCTAACCAGGCTGCCCCATCGCCATCGCGCAGGCAGTGGCAGCTGCTGGCGCTATTTAACACCTCTCTTCATGTGGCATGCCAGGAAGGGGAAGCAACCACTGCTGCCCCTGCATTTTGCCCTCAGCACAGCTGGCTAGGAATGGCCAGGCAGTCAAGGCTTGCCACGGGCCTCCTCAAGATGTCTGTGGCCATAGTGTTGCATTGACGCAGGCTGCCACCAGGGCAGTCAGTTTACTCATGCCTCAGGCAATGACAAAACTCATGGGATTGCTTTTGCGCAAAGACCTGGATGTGCTTGGTAGGTAATGAGGGAGGACCAGGAAGTCTGGTGTGGGACTCAGAAGGATTTGATTTTGGCTAAGAATAAATAAAAATGTTAATTACCAGATAACACAGTGTGTTATCAGTTTTATGTAGGCTTTATGTCCATTACCACACTGGGTACCTTGTGGCATCTATTTTTGCTATGCCAGATCTGCAGATCTGAACCCAACTCACCTCTGATTGATATATTAAAATACGTAATTTGAGGAAACCCCATGGGTGAAGTAGTGATGGAATCAGAGTTGGCTTCAGCAAGCAATGATGCACACACCCATCTTCCCTGCCTGAATGACTGTTATGACATAAGGAGCTCAAGGTCATGGATTAAATAAACTCAATGGACTTCCATAGGAATGGTCCACAACCTAAGGGAATTATCTGTGTCTGTATATTTATTAAAAGACAGAAAAAGCTGTGGGAAATCTGGGACCCAACATGACACAAATGACAATAAATAATGGACAGGTTCATTTTCTTCTTAGTCACTGGTACAGTGTTTTGGCTTTACCATGAGAATTCTGTTGGTTACATACAAATATTTTGGTTGTTGCCCAAAAGTTCTTGGGTAAGAACATCTGTTTCCCACACACTGTCAGTGAGCAGATCCACAAGAAACTGAGTGGTTGCATGACCAGGACAACTGACCCAACCTGGACAAAGGGCTATTCCATACTGTAGAACATCGTGCCTAGGATATAAACTGCGGGAAGTTGCCCGGAATGGTGGACAATAACAGCTTGAGGACAGGCCGGGCATTGATCAGTGGAGTGTGAGCAATTGTACCATGCATCACTTCTTTTACTTGAGTTTTATCTATCTCTCTCGTGCCCAACTCCTTCTTATTGGTATTATTATAATTGTTATTGTTATATTTTATATATTATTTCAATTATTGAACTCTTCATATCTCACTCCATGCGTTCTCCTCCCCATTGCACTGGAAGGAAAGTGAAAGGAGTAGAGTCAGAAGGGAAGGAAAGGAGGTAGTAGCTATGCAGCATTTAGTTGCTATCTGGGGTTAAACTATGACATCTGTCCAACGTGTATTGCACTTTTCCCTGTTGAACTGCATTGTATTTTCCTAGTTCCTCCAATGCAGAGAAGTTTATTTTCAAGGTTTTCTTACCCTTGCCTATTTCTGGGGTTCCTCCCATGAACAAATACAATTTCCATAAACTCTATCTCAATGTCTATTACCTGAAGAGCAGATCCAGGACAGACCCACGTGAATAGTAAACTATTGGTAGCTACTTGTGTTCAACAACAATCTGTATGTGCCTTAAACACGAATTTCATTAAGATTATATAGTTTTCTTATAATAACAAAAAATGGATAAGATGCAAAATATCCTTACTTTTCTTTCACCTACCAGCCTACCATCATATTCAAGATGAAAATTAGACTTGACACAACTTTGGCTATGTATCTTCCTTGTTTTCTGCCAGGTAATGACAAAGAATTCATCTGATTGCTCTTGCAATGTTTTTTGCATTAATCAAAATAAATGGACTAGCATACAGAATCTTATAGACCCTCTCTGTCTTTCTTTTCTTCTGTTATGATTTGACACTAGCCAAATGCCAGGCACCCATGAAAGCCTCTTGTTCATCCTCCCATGCCACAGCCAAGTAGAGGAGAGAAAGAGAATTAACGAAGGGTTTCTAAGTTGAGATAAAGACCAGGAGAAAACACTACAAGGGCAAAACAGGTCCAACTTAAACATACAAAGTGAATTTATTATTAACAAAATCAGAGGAGGATAATGAGAAATAAAATAAACCCTTTAAAACAGCTTCTCTTCCCCCAAGCCCTCCCTCCTTCCCCCTGACTACGCACAGAGACAGGGAATCAGTTCATCACCTGAGATTTTCTGCTGCTCAGGGAGAGGACTCCTTCCCCTGTGAGCCCACGGGCACAGTTCTCTGTGAACTTCTCCAGTGCGGGTCCACTCTCATGAGCAGCAGTCCTCCCAAAACTGCCACAATATGAGTCCCTCCCACAGGCAGACAGTCCTCCCAAAACTGCTGCAGTGTGGGTCACTCCTCCATGAGATACAATCTTCCAAGGACAGGCTGCTCCAGCCTGGAAGCAGGGACCTCTTCTCTCCACTGGGTCTCTCACTCCAGGCACCCCATGCTCCAGAATGAACACCTTGCCCATGGGGTGTGGGTGGATCTCTGCATCCCCCTTGAACTTCCACAGGCTGCAGGGGCACAGCTACTTCACCATGGTCTTCACCATGGCCTGCAGAGGAATCTTGGCTCTGGTGCCTGGAGCACCTCCTCCCCCTCCTTCTTCACTGACCTTGGTGTCTCCATGTTGTTTCCTTCACATGTTCTCACCTTCACTTCTCTGGCTAGGAAAAAACTGTGTGCACTTTGTTTTGATTTTCTTCTTAAATATGTTATCACAAAGGCATCACCAACCTCTCTAACTGGCCCAGTTTTGGCCAGCAGCATGTCCATCTTCAGAGCCATCAGAGATTGGCTCTGCAGGACATGGTGAAAGCTTCTAGAAGCTTCTCACAGAAGCCGCCTCTGTGGCCTCCCACTACCAAAAACCAGGCCATGCAAAACCAACCAATATTAAAATTAAATTTCCTTTACTTGGGAGAAAAAAATCAATTTCTAATAAAGGTTAAAATTCTGCTTTGAATTTTTAGGAAAACTATTCAATTTCTTGACTCAAAACTTCTGGTGTAAAGTTGTTATTTTGGTGATTTGTTGGTTGTTTTTTCCCCTTCATTATGAAGGTAGTTAGTAATAAAAAGTATTTAAAGTCTCACTGCTGGATTGGAAATACTTTTTCCTCAGGGCCAGAGTACATTCCATTAGAGCAAAACTACTGTTTGCAATTAAATTTTCAGTTTATTGAAAAAAGTACATTAAATTATTTTGTTCTAGAATGACCCAAAATAGTTTCCTTAGTTTGTTTTTAATTATAGGTAACTAACTATACCTAAGTTCTGTGAAGCCTAACTCTTAAGTGAAAGGTTTTGAGTGATTACCAAGGTTAAAAGTCCTCATTCCAATTTTTAATTTTAGGAAGAAGTCAAATTCTTCTGAAGCTTATGCTAATGCACTGAGATTCATTTCTGGAAATTAAATATATCTATTACTTGTTAAGGTGAACTGCAAACATTCTTTTCTAAGGAAACATTATAGAAGTTATGCACTTACAGAACCATAGAATCACAGAATTAGCAGCTGCCGGTGCTCCCCTGGGTGTTCAGTCCAGAGCAGTTTCAAGAGGTCTGAAGAAAAGGAAAAAAATCCACAGTCCAGGGAACTTCTTTGCCTCAGCTAGCTAAACTAACTAAAAGCAAAGAAGAGCTCTGTCTCGCTGTCTGTCCATCCGTAAACAGCAACAGTCCAGGAGGAGGAATGTGGAGGAGTGAGAGCAGTGTCTCGAGAAAAAAAAAACAAAACCAAACAAACCTGTGCACTTCTTCTCTCCTCCCTTCACTCTCTGCAATAAGTCTTAAAGGTGCAAAACTTATTATTCAGCATAAACAGAACAAGACGATTGGGGAGAAAAGCATCATATAGCCAACCCAGGACATTTATATTAAAGTTGGTTTAATTTTAAAATTAGCTCTTTCAGATGCTGAAATTTTGTAGACATAGACTCTCCTTGGAATGACATTCATAGTCCTGCATATCTTTTACCAGTCTTTACTCCCTGTTAAAGTGATGAAGTTGACTACACTTTGACACACCTAGTCTCATCCTTTCATCATAAATAGTTATAGGGAAAAAAAAAGGAAAAAAAACAAAAAAGACCCAAGGAAACTTTCCAGAAGAAAAGACTTACACAGCTTATATTCCATTGTGACTCAGGAAACCTCCAAACTATCTTGAATTGTTCATACTAGATAACTTAAACATAATGTTTTTTCATGTTGAAGCACACTGCTTTGGATACTGGTTACCAAATCAGCTCAGAAGATAATTCAATGATTTTTGGTAAATACTTATAGGCATAAATGCATTATTTTAAAAAACCCCAACCTTTATTTACATTAATCTTGTCTTGTGGTAGGTGCACATCTCCATAGCATAACAATACCAAGAACATGAATTACTTAAGTCCAAGCTGAAATTAATTTCAAATAATAAATTTACCTCTTGAGTTGACTAGCATCTTAAATCAGATTTTTTATGGTAATCTTACATAGTTGTATACATACGTAGTACTTGTATATATGTATGTATATATTCTTAAGTGTAATCAGAACACGCAGAATAATGATATGATAGCTTTCCAAATTGTTCTCTTTCAGAATTCAGAGTACTCTACTTCCAAACTCAAGGTTAAGATTTGTTGTCCATATAATTTTTATGTCTATAAAAGACAATGATTTATCAAGAGAGGAGTGAAAACAGATCAATTTCCTTTGAAGAAGACATCATTTACCAAGAACAATTCTACTTCTTTTTTGTTCTTTCTCTAGTGAAAGAACTCCACTGTGTGAATATCTCCACTGTCTGGTAAAAAAAAAATTCCACAATTTTCACAGACCTTCAATATTAAGGCTTCAGCCTTCTACTTTGTATCCAAGTCAGAGAAGATGATCCTGATAATATTAAGGAAAAGGACAAAAAATATTAAGTCTTTGGATTGTCTCCTAGATTATTTTGCTTACAGTATGTATTCTCAGAAATTGCCTGTTTTGATAAAACATCCTGGATGTGACAAGACTTCATAGTTTTGTCTTAGCAGATAGAATGAAAATAAAGAGTAGCAGATGGTGCCCACCTAATCTTGAAATGAGATTTAAAAAACCCTTATATCATTGTAGACTTGAGTAAAAGGAAAATGTTTTACTGACCTCTGCTTGACTACAAACAGACTTGAACTACAAAGTGCATAAATGCAGGTCATTAACTTTTGAAATACAATAGTAGCAAGTTACTATCATTCACTACAGTTGCTGAACTATCATGCATCAAAGAGGTGGGTTCTTTAAACTAAAGTTTGTAATATGAAAGAATACAAAATTACACCATTGGAAGCCAATCTCTTGCAAATATCAATAAAAACGAAATCATTTTTGGTCACTATATTAGTGAATATTTGTAAATAATA